>NC_045429.1:291964142-292588428 GCF_902635505.1 Sarcophilus harrisii | reverse complement strand
TTGAAACTCATGGTTTGACTGGAGAAAAATATAATATACTAAATAAATAGGGGGTGGGTGGGGAAGAAACACATGGTTTGAGATTAAAAATGAAAGCCAAAGGAATGTCAACCTGCAAAAGTCTCATGTTACTGGAAAACATGAATTACCAAAACACAAAAATTATTCAATTTGTACTATCTTAGACAAATTATTAAATTTGTACTATCTTAGACAAGAAATAAATAATAATCAGTGTGGAAATTATTTCACAGTTAACTGTTTCACAATTAGCAAATTATCAACTTGTCAAAAAGTAAAAGTCAATACGAATTAAGATGAATATAAGATGCAGTATGTGATTACAAGGAAAACAAGAATTTACCAAATGTTTATTATGTGCCATATAAATATTATCTCACATTGTATCAATAACTCTAAATCAAACTTCTTAAACAAATTGTTGACTCAAAAAAATGTAAAATGAATAAAAGTAAAGACATTAACTATTATTTAAGAAGTTAAACAGACGCAAAATATTCCCTACAATCAGGAGACATAATGAGTCCAGATATTATCTCCTCTGGGCAAACACATTCCTTTCCTTGTGTAAAGACATAGAAACTAATGTCAACAATAGTTTAGATTATAAGCTCATAAAAACATAATTAGGGAGACAGACAATTATACAGGGAATCCCCTACAACAGAGAAAAATTTTTGAGAGATAATCACTTTATCATGGTGAACTTGGTGTGAAACTTAGATACAAATATCCTATATTTGTAGATGAAACTGGAAGGAAAAGAACAAAGAGTATGAGGCAGAAGAAATATTTGTTATCAGTAACAATAGTGGTAGAAACATCACATGTTGATTCCACCATCAAATTACTTGGAGTCAGGAAATATCAATGGCACTTAAGAATAAAAAATAAAGAAACATGTTTGGACCTGAACAAACATATTCACACAACACAATTTTAAAATTACTCAAAAGATAAATTTTTTAAGACATCACAATGAAGTAGTAAAAAGAATGGAAAAGATCATGGCTATTATTTTTTTAATACTCTTGAGGAGATATCAGTAATTATTGACTTACTGGTCCAGTTTCTCCTATCTATTTGTTATTTGGTATACTATTTTATTTAAAAATAATCAGTTACCAAAAATCAATACTTAGAATTGTAGTAAACCTTTTAGGGGAGACAAAGGATAGTAACAGAAATTGGAACCTAACATTTATAAAATTAAAAGAAATATGAATCAAGACAACCTTAAAATACAATATTAGCAATGATATTATTTTTCCAATTACTGCTTTGGCTGCATTGCAGACATTTTAATATGCTGTTTCATCATTATCATTTTACTTCACTTAATTACTGTTTATATGATTTATTCTTTGACCCACTCATTTTTAAGGATTTCATTGTTAAATCTCCTTTTGAGTCTGTGACTTTTGTTTGTGATCCCTGAACCAAAGTCTATTTTTATTGCATTTTGGCTTAAATATGACATATTAACCATGTCTGCCTTTTTAAAAATTTGTTTAAATACCTCTGTACCCTAAAATATGGTCAATTTTTGAAAAACTTCCATATGTTGCTGAGATATATGTATATTCTTTTGCCATCTCACTTAGAAAATTCCATAATACTATTATGTTACTACCTGTATCTACCTGTAAATTTCTATATGAATTTGGAAAAGCACTTGAAACATATAAGTTTATTAATGATATTGATGGTTGACTATAGTTCCTTTCACTATAATGAGTGTCCTTTGTTTATTCATTTTTAATTTTTAAATGTTTGGTTTTTCCTATGTCAACATGATTACAACTCCTTTTTAAAAATTCATTTGACACACAGAAAATTTTGTTCATGCCCTCAACTTTATTTTGTACATGCCTTTATTTTTTTAATGTATTTCTTGGAAATGACAGATTGTAGGGTTTTGTTTTCTCATCCAATCTATCACTTTTTTTCATTTTATTGAATTGTTTAAACCACTCACATATAAAGTTTTGAGCAAGGTTTACATTTTCCTCTATTAGTCTCTAATAATAAGTATTTTCAAGTTATGATTGTCCCCCCTCTTCTGTAAACACAACACTGTGTTCATTCAGTTACTTTGGTTGATTCTTTTTTTTTAAGGAAGCACTATTCTCATTGCCTCTCTTCTCCCCATCTCTCAGTAGTTACCAATTTTTATGGGGTTTTTGATTATTAGTTCCTTTTCTTTCTGTTTTTATTTGGTTATTTAATTCTCCCCATTTTTCCCCCCTTCAATTTTCCCCCTTACCTTCAATTAGTCTTGTTCATTAATTTGGGGGATTGTTCTTGTTGTTGTTGCATTTTTGTACTCCTTTCTTGAGAGAGTTTATTTTTCTCTCTTCATTACTGATTTTCTATTTCTATTCTAGACTTGCATCTAGACCACTGCAGATTCCAATTTTTCTATGCTGACTTTATTTTTATTATATGGGCCATAAATTCTGCTCTCATAATTCTCAGTGTTTTTTTAAACTACGCAGAAAAAGCATATTGTGATTAGATGTTCTTCTAAAATTCCACAAAGTTCTCTGTCTCATCAAGTGTCAGATTGTTTTCCTTTGTTTGGTAGCATTTATTGAGACATGTTTGAACCAGATAGAAATATAGAGGTCATATTTCTTTCTTTTGTTTATGCTTTATCTGTTGATTTATCTGCTTATATTCAAGGTCTTCAAATTCAAATTCAAGGTCTTCTTTCTGAGATTTCAGATACATCCTATTTTCTCCTATTCACTGTCTGACGCACTTTTCTAATGGGAGTTTCCTTGAGGATTGGATCTCAAAGAGTCTCAGCCTTCTCCCATACTAAGCAATTCACAGTTTACCAGCTTAGGTCTCTGTCATAATTAATTTCTGAAAGGACAGAAATGGCCCCAGTTGGATGCTGAGCTCAGGCTTAGCAGAATACCACATAGTACCTCTCCCTGCCCATACACACAATGTCTTATGCTCCTTCTATTCCTCACTTCTCTGGCCTGGCACCAGCAATTCAAATAGCTGCTATGGAGTTAATTTATATAATTTGGACCTCTAAGACTCTGAAAGAAGGGTGAAATGAGTGGGGTTTTGAGCTTTCCTTCACACTCAGAAATGTGTCCTGCCTCTTTCCTTCTGTTCCTGGCTCTCTTGCAGAGATCTTTTATGATGCAGACTCCTTCCACCAACCAAACTACTGCCCCTGGAGCACTGCCACAATACTGGGCAATAGCAATCCTGGGGCTGAGATCTCCAAGGCCCTGGACAAAGATAGGAGGAAACTGGGTTTAGGTTTGGGTTCTGTTGCAAGCCCAATGTCAACCCTTTCAGTTAGCTCAGTGCAGCCTTGCTGCCAGTACCATGGATTGTTGGTGTTTTTGTACTTAAAAATAAGTGTTCTCTCTGAGAGAAAGCAGGTTTCTCGGAGAGGTTTTCTGGAGGCAGCCTTAGTCTCAGTTGAAATAAATAATTACTCCAAAATCGCAGCCAGCTGGTAAAAGTTCAGATCTTTTATTGTGTCCTTCAATATAGCCCGGTTAGCTCAGGCCTATCTCTCTGCTTGGTTCCAAGAGCTCTTGCAGCTTTGTCCTTGGCTTCTGCCTCTGCTTTCTTCAGCCTCCAGCCAGCACCAAGCTGGAAAATACAATGAATCTCTCTTGCCTCGAAGATAGGGCTTGTGGGCTTCCTCCCAGAGTGCTCCTCTCCAATCCCAGTGAATGTTCCCAAGTAACTCTTTCCAGCTCTAAGAGCTTCCTCTATATATATGATCTCCCAAAGGTTAACTCCTCCTTCTGGAGAGAATGGGATTCTGGGTTATCTCCCAGAGTGCTCTCTGGCCCTCAGAACTTCAAGGGAGGTATGAACACAAGCATTATTGTCTATCAGTTGTACTTAGTACCTTGTTTCAAGTTCCGGCCCAAAACATCTCCTTCCAAGATCAAATCAATCATTGAACCATGCCAAATTAGATAATTATTGTCTCTATCAACTCTAATGGCTTAACAATTTGTAAAGATTCCAACAATGGATAGTGGAGGAAAAGTACTATGTAAGCTCAGTATAGAAATCAGTTCATGGATTGGGTTGGGGGGGGGGGATTTTTTGTTTTTAACCTTCTTTTGGATTTCAAGTGTCCTAATTCATGGAAACAGTTGAAGTTGCTTTATTTTTGCTTCAAAATTTCTCTTTTGGACAAGTTTTGGCATTTTGCCATCAGAATCCTCCATCTTGTTAATCATGTGACCAGGAAGTCTCATTAAGCATTTATCAAATATCTACTATATACCAGGAGTAACTATGTATTGTTCTAGGTGAGAATAAAAATGCCAAAATGCACCTACCCTCAAAGTGCTTATATTTAATTGAGAGGGGAAATATAGCTTGTTCATAGATTAGTAACATAGGATATATACAAAATGAATACAAAATGATTTGGAAATTTACTTTTCTATATTTTACTATTAGGTAAATTAAGACAGGTCATTAACCTGTCACCTCTATATCCAACTCATGAATTGACATTTCTACTTGGATATTCTACCATCCAAATAAAACTCAATATGGTCAGCATGTAATTCTTCTCAAGTACCTGATACCTCACATACCCTCCTTGATTTTCATATGATTTCCTCCCACTTGATGGCATCAATATATTAGAGTTTGAAAGGCTTCAGAGACCATCTGGTTCAACCAATCTATGAACAAGTGTCATTTCTATAATAAACTAAAAATAAGACATTCACCTTTTGCTTAAAGAGCTTAATATCTCCCAAACTAGTCAATTCTTTTTGGGGATAGTTTTAATTATTAGTATGTTTTCCTCTTTTAAATCAAGCCTAAATTTACCTCTTAACAACTTTTATTCATCACTACTACTTCTATCTTCTCAAGTCAAGAAGTTCATGTCTAATACCTTTTTCATGTTTCAATCCATCATATACTTAAAGACAGTTACCAATCCTACTTCAGAATCATGCAAAATAACAGTTTGTGATCTATGAGGAGTCTGTGAGGAGACTGGCAATATAACTCTTATCCCATAATGCTTTAATTGTCACAGCCCCAGAGAGAACTAAGAGATCTTATTTCCTAAAATACTGAGATTTAATTTTTAAAAAGAAAGAGTATGAAGAAGCATCTTCTGGTAAATTGAGTTTAACACATCTTAGAGAAATGTGGAACAAATTCTTGAGAAATTTTAACTTGTATTTTGAGAAACCTGAAGGCTGGGGAAGGATTTCCAGAACTGAAGAGATGTAAAGGATATCAGTAACAATTAAACAGTACTCTGGCTACATTGTTTCTCATCTTGATATATTATGAATAGTCATTTTATGTTTCTTTTTATTGTTTGCTATGCTGTACAGTTATCGACTTTGATGTTTTATTTAAGCCTAAGATTTAGACATAGCTGAAAGTTTAAAGGAAAAGAGATTTGTCTAGTTTAGTAAACTGGAGTAGAGGGATCACTGGTAAATTAGAAAGATGCTGCAATTTTATTAATTTGTGAGGATTATCAGAATACACAACTAGATTACCTTACCAGCACCAATCATTATCATCACCATCCAGTTACTTAGCATTTATATAGCACTTTAAGGTTTGCATAGTACTTTATCAATATTTCATTTTGCCAGATAGGGGTCAAATAACTTGCTTAGAGTCACATAGCTAAAGTATTAAGTCTTCCTGACTATAGGCCCAGTGTTCTATCTACTGTATCTAATTGCTGCCTTAGAACCCAGGATAAGAATTAATAAGGTAATGAGCATCAAAGGATATGAATAGACAATTCTCAGATGAAGAAATTGAAACTATTTCTAGCCATATGAAAATAGGCTCCAAGTCATTATTAATCAGAGAAATGCAAATTAAGACAACTCTGAGATACCACTACACACCTGTCAGATTGGCTAGAATGACAGGGAAAGATAATGAGGAATATTGGAGGGGATGTGGAAAAACAGGGACACTAATACATTGTTGGTGGAATTGTGAATACATCCAGACATTCTGGAGAGCAATTTGGAACTATGCTCAAAAAGTTATCAAACTGTGCATATCCTTTGATCCAGCAGTGTTTCTACTGGGTTTATATCCCAAAGAGATACTAAATAAGGGAAAGAGACCTGTATGTGCCAAAATGTTTGTGGCAGCCCTGTTTGTAGTGGCTAGAAATTGGAAAATGAATGGATGCCCATCATTGAAGAATGATTGGGTAAATTGTGGTATATGAATGTTATGGAATATTATTGTTCTGTAAGAAATGACCAGCAGGATGAATACAGAGAGGATTAGCAAGACTTACATGAACTGATGCTAAGTGAAATGAGCAGAACCAGGAGATCATTATATACCTCAACAACCTCAACAACAACTGTATGAGGATGTATTCTGATGGAACTGGATTTCTCAGATCTAACTCAGTTTCAATTGATCAAGGATGAACAGAAGTAGCTACACCCAAAGAAAGAACACTGGGAAATGAATGTAAACTGTTTGCATTTTTGTTTTTCTTCCCAGATTATTTTTACCTTCTGAATCCAATTCTTCCTGTGCAACAAGAGAATTGTTCAGTTCTGCACACACATATTGTATCTAGGATATACTGTGACATATTTAACATGTATAGGACTGCTTGCCATCTTGGGGAAGGGGTGAAGGGAGGGAGGGGAAAACTTGGAACAGAAGTGAGTGCAAGGGATAATGTTGTAAAAAAAAAAAAATTACCCAGGCATGGGTTCTGTCAATAAAAAGTTATAATATTTTTTTTAATCCCTACCTACCTAGAAATAAATTAATAAATTGGTAAAAAAATAAAATAAAATAAAATAAAAGATAAGGTAATGGGCAAACTGAAAGAAGAGGGTTTCATGTGGCTGCAGTGTACCCCATACACCTCTTGACTCTACATCAATAACATACTGAACCCTAAAACCTATTACACACAGCAAGCCTACTTCCTCTTGCTTTTAACTAGAGATCTATGTAAACAATAAAATATTTAGATACATTAAGGTTTCTTCTATGTTACTCTTTGGCCTGAGAATACAAACATAAAGGAAGAATGGGAGGTTTTTTTCTCTTCTCAATTTATAATCTTACTTAATAGTCTCACCCAGTTTCAACTATCATCCCAACATAGATTTTGTAAAATTGCAAATTAGAAATGACTTCTGAATCTATCTGCAGGCACAACTAGTGACTTGTCCAGCCCTACAGCTCCAGTCTCATATCTCCAACTGCCTGTTGGAAATCTTCACTTGGATGTCCCACCAGAGCCTTGAAATCAACATCCCTTAAAGCAAATTCATCATCTTTCCCCCATAATTACTCTTAATTAGTCCATTTGGGGGAAAAGAGAGAACTAATATTGAATAGTAATTTTAAAAATTATGTAAGTGACTTGAAGGAGTTTGTTGTGAAGCTGCTCAGAGATTGAATTCCCTGGATTCAGGGAGAAGAAAGTTGGCCAAGTTCAGGATGAAAAGTAGAAAATTTGAATAACAATATCTAGGACCAGAAACAGGTTCAGATTCTACTTCTGAATTATAAAAGAAAGCAAATGGAGGAAAATTAAAGGGGCTGGGAAAATGACTAAGGAAGATTAAGAGTAGAAACTAAAGAAACACACTCAAGAAGGATAAAGAGTAGGTAGTTGGCAAGATGAGATAGGTAAGTGGAACCATTTGAGGGTTAAGTAAATTGACTGAGTGTGTTGGAGGGTGGAGCAAATATACAGGAAATTGGTGTAAGGCTGAAGAGGAGATGAGTATAACTGTGACTGTGGAGTTGTTGAAACAAGGAAAAAACTTTGAATAGCTCTTGTCAGATGATCAAGAAGTCATAATTGGCTGTTAAAAAAATTAGTTTAGGGTTGTGATAAAAACACCCATAAGGAGTTTCAAGAAACAAGGTTTAAAAAACTCAACCATTACAAAAAAGTAAGGGAAACTCTCATGTCTTCCTTTGAGTGAGCAATGTTTGTATTTCTGCCAGCATCAGGAGACTATTATCAATGTTCCAAATAAGGCTGATTTCTCTCGTAAAGGATAAGGCGAGGGGGTCTCCAAATACATCTCAAGTACAGCTCCAGTTTTTTAGGGAGAAAGGGAAAATCCTAAAGTAAAAAGAATCAAGACTTCATGGAGGAAGAGGAAAGGAAATACCAAATCTGAGATAGAAGAAGGGACATTTGGCCCTGGCCATGATAAAAGATAACAGTTACACAGAGAGGAAAGGGAAGGAAAAGGATACTTGTATAATTAGAGCTTAAGAACAGATTTGGGGCTCTTCCTGAAAAAAGAGTTAGATTTTCTAAGAAAAAAGAAGTTTCTTGTCCTCCAAAGAATGATAAAGTAAAACTACTAAATGAAAGATCAATCAATAAGGGGAAGAAAAAGAAGGGAAGAGGAGGGGAAATTGTTGTTTTCTTAATTAAAGGTACTGAGATCTGATTAACATTAGAGATGCCTATTGTCTTCCTGAAGCATATATCCAGGCTATAACAGAGAACTTCTCAACACTTATCAAAACAGATGACATATACCCACTTATGATGATTCACATAGGCACAAATTACCCTTGCCGAAGGAATATAAATATTTCCCAATGTTTATTTAAAAAAAAAAATGAAGACCACAGGGAAAGACAGAGGTTGTATTATTCTAACCCACTGAAGGAAAAAGGTACAGAAAAGAAAAATTTATTTAGTAAGTAAATGACTGACCAAGAAGATGGTATCTGAGAATGGGAGGGATCACATTTTAAAACACAGAGTTGTCAGATCACTGGCCAGAGATGGAGTACATAATTCACTGACCTCTAAAAATTACCTAACCTCCACTAGCTTCATTTTCCTTATCTACAAAATGTAGGAATAGGATTAAATAATCTCTAAGATTCTTTCTAGTTATGAAGTTCTAGGATATGAACAATGGCTACCATTAAATAAACCTAGTTTTTTTCTTTTTGAAATATTCAATCATTCCTCTCCATTCCTGCTACCATCACCCTTGTAAGAGTGCAGTATGGCATTGTGGATAATGTCAGGCCTGCCTCTGATAGTTATTAATTATGTAACATTGGGAAAGTAATTAAACTTCAATTTCTTTTTTTTTCTTTTATTTTCTTTCCTTTTTTTGAAATTGGGAATGATAATAATACCTATGGTACCTACCACACAGTATTGTTTTGAAGATCAAATGAAATCATGCTTATAAAACACTTTTCAAAGTATAGATGGGATTTTTTTTTATTATTTCCTTATTGTTTCAACTTAGATTATTTGAACACTGCCATTTTCCTTCTCACCTTCTTTTTCCTTTACTTCAAAGCCATGCAACGTACTACACTTTTCCTTTCATTCAATTTCTTAGGGTCACATTATTGCCTGAGTATAAGGTTTCAGAGTCCTGGACAATATTTGAGAAAGAAACTCTAACTCTATACCTTGGAACCAGGGTTATTACCAGTGAGTGAGTGGGGAGGAAGTGAGTCTAAGTCTTCACTATGGAGACATACAGTTTTCTTCAAGTGTGAAACTGAATCTACAGAGAAACACAGTAAAACTATGTAAAGAATATTGACTTTTAAATCAGAGGGCCTAGGCTGGAATCCTAGTTTCATAATTTTCTTTGTTGCTGGTCATTCAGTCATTTCAGCTGTGTCCAAATCTTCATAATTCATAATTCCACTGGGCTTTTCTTTGCAAAGACTCTGGAACAGTTAGTCATTTCCTTCTTCAGCTCATTTTACAGATAAGGAAACTGAGGCAAATAGGGTGAAGTAACTTGCTCAAGGTCACACAGCTAATAAGTATGTGAGGCCAAATTTGAACTTGACTCTAAGCTTGGGACTCCATGCACTGTGCTACCTAACTGCCCTCTATAATTCCCTAATACTGTGAAAAAAATTATTCTACTTCTCTAGACCTCAGCAAATAAAAAATTATAGCTAATCAATACAGCTTTAAAATTTGCAAAATGCTTATAGATATTATTATCCTATGTGATCTTCGCAACCTGTGAAGTATTATGATTATCATTATTCTTTTTATAAATGGGAAAAATTAGAATCAGACAGATTAAGTCACTTGTCCATGGCCACAAATCTGCTAATAGACAGCAACAGGATTAAAATTCAGTTGTTTCCTGACAAGCTCGATGTTCTTAGTATTACACTGTCTCAGTTTGCTTGTCAGTTTCAAAGAAGCTTCATGCCAAAAGCATGAAGGGAGTTTTAAGGGTCTGTGAATTACCTCCCAAAACTCTTTAAAAAGGTCTCAGCCCTCCCGCTTTTCTGTAACAAGCTGTACCATCTCAGTCACCTGGTCTGTGGCTGAGTCACAGGACAAATGTTGACTTTCATAATATTTAACTACCTCTCTCACCCCCATCCCCCACAAGGAAATAATATTTGCTTAGATCTACAACAAGCCTCTTCAGAACTGAAAAATGCAAAATACAAAATGCCACTGCTGTCTCTGTCTCCACTTTATTCTATCTCCAATTATCCAATAATTTGTAGGTACTCTTATTGATTCAGTGACATGACAAAAAAAAAAAAAACACAAAGTCAGAGACTGAAGGAACTTCTGAGTCATCTAGTTCAGCTCTGATTTTACAGTCAGAAACAATGACTCCTTAGAGGGGAAGTGACCCACTCAAAGTTACCCAAGTTATCTATACAGAGCTGGGGTTTGAGTTCAGGTTTCCTGAATTCTTCTGTAATAACATGGTTTATGGCTCAGCACTGGTAAATAGCACAACCACCATGGCAGAGAAGGACAATTGAATACAGCAGAGGCAGCCAAGAATGAAGGGGGAGAAAGCTTTGTTTTTTTTAAAGGGTCTCCCATGAAGGAAAAATGAAGTAAATTGCTACACTGAATGCCCATCACCAAATGACCATCACAGCATCTGGAAGTGGCTCACCGCCTGTCCTGCTACTCTTTATTCATTTAACAAATAAATAGTAAGGACCTACTGTGACTACCTACTAGGGGTGATAAAGAATTCCCATAATACATGACCCTTGCCTTCTATGAGACTTTCTAATTAATTGAAGTATAAGTCACCAATCAAGGTAACATTATTTTAGATTTTAATCTTCTTGAGGATAAAGATTATCTTTTACCTCTTTTTATATCCCAGGCATCTAACAGAGTGCCTGTCACACAGTAGGCATTTTTAATAAATGTATTTTTGATTGGCTGATTGCATGATAAGTATTTTATAGAGATGAAATGAAAGTGCTTGGTGAGTCTAGAGAGAAAATATCCAACTGGGACGATCAGACTTTAAAGTTTGGGTGATAATTCAACAGAATGTAGGACTAAGGATATTACAACATATATAGTATAATAAATGATACGAGCAAAGTGCAAACTATATTGGGGAATAGAAGGTTGCAGAGTAATATGAAAAGGTGGGAAAGAAGATACGCCAAATACTAAAAGATGCTGATAGTACCAGGCAAAGTATTTTAATAATAATCATTTTTCTTGTAATTTAAGTTTACTGTCGAGGCAATAAGGATTCACTTGATGATTTTTTAAGCAGGCGAGTGATATATGTCCATATTCAATAGGTCTTACGGGCTTTTCAAGGACCTCAGAACCACTGCAACATATAGAATCTCATGGCCATTTAAATCTTCCTTAAATCACATCTTAAATCACAGCTCAGAATATTATGATGATTTCAATGGAAAGCTACAACTCCTTGGGGAAAGAAGTTCTCCAAGATCAACCACATTCCTCTCTAATTTAGCAGCATAATCTTTGATTTAACCCTGTTATTCAATATAATTAAAAATTAGATCCAATGACTCTTTGAGCATAGAAACTATTTGTTTCCTATTGAAAAAAAGTTCATGTTTTCATATTTTACACTTATATGTCACACATTTATTTGACACAATTATTAACATCTATACTAAGCATTCAAGATACAATAACAAAAAATGACCTAAGCCCTTCTGTCAATAAACATATATTCTATTGTTGTTCACAGTAAAAGAGTAAGAGAAATTAATTTGAAGAGAATGACTGCATCACAACTGAGGGGATCAGGAAAGGCTTCACTTAGAAGGTGGTATCTAAGTTAAATTTTGAAGGACACTAAGAATTCTAAGAGGCAAATGCAAAAAGAAGTACATTCCAATGTGGAGGTCTGTGTGTCAAAAGGCATAGGGACTGGAAATAGGCTTTGGACAACTGCAGGTAGATCAATTTGTATGGAACATTAAGTATACATGAATCCTAGAAAGAGAATAATGTGAAAGCTAACTTGGTATGAAATTCTCCCTCACCAGCCCAAATAAATAAGAAAAAAAATCAAATAACGCCAAAATAGCAACAATATGAAGAAAAAATTGGAGGGCCAACTCTTCTGCCTATGTTCTTGATGTCCCCTCTTTCTACTTCAGGTCTATTATCATCTACCCTCCAATCTTTGGTCTTCACTTATCTACTGGTTCTTTCCTTATAAACATGCCCCTATCTCCATCTTTGAAAACTTACATACACACACACACACACACACACACACAATTTTTCTCCTGAATTTCAATCTTGCATTACAAATTACCTATTGAGGACAGCTAAGTGGTGCGGTGGATAGAGCACTATCCCTGAAGTCAGGAGGATCTGATTTCAAATCTAGCCTTAGAAACTTAATACTTCCTATCTGTGTCACTTAACTGGGCAAGTCACTTAATCCCAATTACTTCAATTAAAAAAAAAAAGATAACTACAAATTACCTATTGGATATTTCAAAGTAGATAAATCATAAGTGTTTCATAGTTAACATGTCCAAAACATTCCCACAAAAATATATATACCCCTTTCCAATTCCCTGTTTCTGTCAAGGACTTCATCATCTTTCTAGCTTTTGTGATTTACTACTTTAATATTATCCTGTATTTCTTGTCCTTTTTCACCCCACATATTCAAATAGTTATTTCATTTTATTTTTCCTAGTTTCACAATCTCTATCATATATATTCCCTTCTTTCCACATATCACCCAAATACTACCCTAGTTCACTCCTTCATTGTTTCTCACTTGAATTGTTATAACAGCCTCCTGATAGTCTAGGATCATAGATTTAGAATTGGAAAGGATTGTGGATGCCAACAAATCCAACTTCCTCATTTGTGAGGAAACAGAGAAAACCCTGGGTCACATAGTAAATATCTGAGATAAGATATGAATGTAGATCTTCCTGACTCTAAATCCAGCACACTATTCACTATGACATTTAACTCTTGCCTTAAAACACACACACACACACACACACACACACACATACACACACACACACACACACACACACACACACTTCTGTTTAGAATTAAACTCTTTACAACTTGTTCTCTTCCTATCTTTCCAGTTTTCAAATCTTATTGTCCATTCATTCTAAGATAATACTATTCTATTTGCTGTTTTCACAAACAATACTCTATTGGCTGTCACCTATCCCTGCAAAGTTCTTATTTATTTCCAAATCTAGTTTCCTTCAAAATTCAGCTGAGGCAACACCTCTTGTAGTTAGGTGGCTTTACTCATTCTTCCAGGTGTCAGTGTCTTTCTCTCTAAAATTACCTTGCATCTACTTGTATGATGTATCCTTCATTAGAATAAAATTACTTAAAGACAAAGTTGTTTTTTTAATACCCCTAGTGCTTGAAGACACAGTGCCTAACACATAGTAAGAATTTATTAAATGCTTGTGGATTAACTGAAATCAGTTCTCTTACCTGCCTTTATCGTCCCCAACTTCCTCCTTCTCTGACATCACAGCCCACAGCCATAGTAGGGGTCTTCTTGACTCTTTTGGCAACTGCAGTTTTAGGTGTGGCTTTCAATAGTAATCCTTTGATAGGGTCCTGAGAGAGCTCATTCCTATGAAGAAGGGAAGACTGTAATTCAGAACTATTTCAAAGTTCTACTAGAAAGGAAAGATGAGTGAGTGGGAAGAAGAGGAGTGCTTTTATCAGAGAAACCATAGACAAATCAACAGAATGATGGATAAAGACAGATAAAAGCTAACCAGGAGAAATGAACAAACAATAATAATTTTTTTAAAAGGAGTCATATCAACAAACAAGTATTTTGCAACAAAGAAAATGGAGTTAAAATTCCCATGAAGCTAGTATTTATTTATTTACAATAAATTCTGCAGTCTTCTTAAATGAGAGTACAGCAAATCCAAGAATCTCCAGAATGAGGTGGAGAAGAATAATCAAAATTTAATTGATGGGAATGTGTGGAAATCATATAAAGAGAGGAAGGCAGGGATTAAAGCTAAGGAAGAACTCAAAAAGACTAACAAAAAACTAGAAAATTTAGAACAAAAACTGGACATTTTCGATAACAGAAGATTCTCTGAAAATAAGAACGCTGGGATGCAAAGATACAGAAGTAGAAGAAAAAATAACAAAAAGCAATTTCAAAAACATGATCATATGAACAATTAAATTAAACAATTAAAAAATAAGATTATAAGAAAATATGAATTCTTCAAACTATAATACTGAACTCAACAATAAGATTCAACCAGGAAGTCTAAGAAATATGTCTTCCAGAAAAAAAAAAAAATTAAATACTGGGGGAACCAGGTATATCAACTGGTGAAAAAATTGGGCTTGATCCTTTGAGATATTGTTAAATTCTAATACTAAAGAAAACCACACTTCAAGGAATCATCCATGAAAATGATCCAAAAATTTAGGAAGCAGATGGCAAAATACAGATAGATTCTATAAAAGAAAGAACCCCAAGTTTAACTCAACAAGAAATACCAATCAAACTTCAGAATTACAGCATTAGATAAATTACATAAGAATCAAGAAAAAATCTTAGAGGTTCCAAGATTTAGTGTTTACTAGGAATCAAAGGATTAACTCGAATGTGATATTCTACAAAGCAAAGTTTAGTTGGTACCTCAAAATAGCACATTTTGCAGAGCTGAGCCTGGGCATCACAGAGAATGAGTGAATGTTGAAACACAGAAGTAAGTAATTCAACATGCAAAGGACCCAAACAGAAGAAAACGAAATACTTCAGAAAGTAATAAAAACTTAAGAAATGAAATGTTTGCTGTGTGACCCTGGGCAAGTCATTTAACCCTGTTTAGCCCAGTTTTCTTATCTGTCAAATAAGCAGGAGAAAGAAATGGCAAACCACTCCAATATCTTTGCAAAAACAAAACAAAACAAAACAAATAAACAAAAACACAAATTGAGTCAGAAAGACTCGAATGTGATTGAAATGACTAAACAACAAAAAGAGACAAGCAAGACCACAAAGGGTAGAGGAATTCCACTGTTGATAATTTGATTCAAACCACTTTGCACATAGAGAGGCATTGAGAAGAAAGCAATAAAAAAGAAATAGGGGAGAAGTTAGTAGAATACATGGATTAATACTGAAGGGGTAAAATTTCATTCCCTCATTAGTAAATAAACATGCTAAGATAATACAAAGGAACTCCACTTGGTTAGGTAGAAGAGAGAAATGGATAGGGGGAATGGAAATATCTAGGAAAAAGCTGTTCAAGACCAAGAGAAGAGCACTGTGTGATAATGGAAAGATCTTGTGTCTAGGAAGACCAGCCTCTAACACATATTATCACCCTGGGCAAGTCACTTAACTTCTCAGTGTTCTTGGCATTGGTAGAAGACAATCCTTTTCAGGAACAAGAGAGTGGGGAGGAAGGGAGGAAGAAACAAACATTTATTCAGCACCTAACATGTGCCAGGCACTGTACTAAGCGCTTTGCAAATATTATCTTATTTGATCCTCACACCAAGCCTGGAAGGAGCTTCCTTCACCAATGGAAATCAAAGGTTCAGTGCTCAGTTTCCCTTAATGAAGGAATGAAATATTACTGTGCAGTAAGAAATGATGAATATCAAAAATTCAAAAAATGAGGAAATATTTGTATGAAGTGATGCATAGGGAAATAAGTAAAACCAACTGAACATAATAAGTATTTTCTACTAAATAATATTGAACAAAAAGAGAAAATTAAATTAATAAACCAAAAAAAATTACTAAGAGTTCACTATGTGATAGTTTTTGGTCATATACATTTGTGCTAATTTTTTTACATATCTTAGACACCAAATTCTTATTAGAAAATATACAAAAACTCTTACAAAGACTTTTTCCCATTTGACTGCTTCCCCCTTTATTCTAGGTGAATTAATTTTGTTTGTAAAAAAACTTTTCAGTTTCATATAAAGTTACATATTTTATCTTATGTCTTTGCCTTTATCCTTTGGTTAAGACTATTTTCCATAGCTGTAAAGGTATGTGATTTGCTTCTTTTCTAATTTTATAGCATTATTTTTAATATTAAGGTCATGAAGCCATTTAGAATATATTATAAAAGAATTTAATATAGGAAGTCAGACAACATGATATGGCAGTGGTGCCAGGGAATGTCATTTCAGCGATAAGGATTAGCAGTAGATGTCATCCCTTTCAGGCACAATAATAGAATTAATTTGATTATGATTCCAGAACTGGAGAGCATGGAATCTGGTGAGAAGAGTACCTCAAAGATTTGTGTTTGCCCTGTGCTATAAATTTTTTTCAAAATATTAAGATATTAAGTTTAGAGGAATTTCAAAACACCATATGGCTTAATCAAGATCCAAAAAAGATTCTAACAGAATACAGAGCAGGTAGGTGGTTCAGTGGATAGAGCAATGGGCCTAGAGTCAAGAAGACCTGAGTTCAAATCTAACTTCTTATACTTACTGTGTGAACTCTAATCATGTCACTCAACCTCTTTTGCTTTAATCCACTAGAGAAGGAAATGGTAAACCACTCCAGTATTTTTGCCAATCTCACAGACAGTATTGTATATTAAGATCCATGGCATCATGAAGAATCAGATGTGACTGAACAAATGAACAAATGTCACATTTAAGTGACATTTATCAGGAATAAAGGTAAAGTCTTATACTTGGGTTTGAAAAAAGTCAATGTTATCATTTCAAGATGGAAAAGTATCAGGATTATACAGTAATTCCTCTGAAAATTTTTTGGGGGTTTTAATGGACTGTGAACTAAATATGTATTACCAATATAACATAGCAGACTAAAACTAACATAGTTCTCTTCTCTGATCCAATTACACATGGAGTATTATATTCATTTGTAGGAACCACATTTTAGGAAAAACATTGATAAACTGAAGAAAGACCAGAGGAAGATAATCAGGATGTTGGAAGACTTGTAAATCATGCTAATATGAAATAGGAGGCTCTACTGAAGGAATTGGGAGTGTCTAGCCCACAAATGGCTAGGAGAAGACATGAAAGATGTTTTTACAAGTTCAAAGAATTATCATGTGAAAGAAATAATTTTTTTTCTTGGCTCTAGAAAGCAAAACTAGGAACAATGGGGTAGTTCTGATTACCAAAGGGATCCAGAATAAAAAAAAAGGTTAAAAACTCCTAAACAATAGATTACCAAAAAAAAAATATTAAAACTAAATGAAAAAAAATTTTTTAACAATTTAATATATTCAAAAGTAAAATGGATTGCCTAAAAGGTAACAACTTTAAGAAAGGCTAGATGATTATCTGTCAGCTTTATTATAGAGAAAATTCTTATTGATGTACAAATTGGACTAGAAAGCCTTTGATTTCTCTTCCAACATTGATATTCCCAATTACTATTGAAGGTTCAACCAATACTCCAGTCAGTCATGTTCAAAATCTTAGTGTCATCTTCTAGTGATCTCTTCCATACCACATATCCAATCAGTTGCCAAATCTGGAAGTTTCTTTCTCTGCAATATTTTTCAAAATGTCCCTTTTTCACCACTAACAAACCACTACCCTCGTTCACTTCTCATCTGGACTTTTGAAATAGCCCCTTAATTAAATTCCCTACTTCAAGTTTCTCCCATCTGATTCATTTTCCACCCAATTGTCAAAGTGATTATCCTAAAGTTCAGATTTGACTGTCTCCCTCCCACCTTTCTCAACAGATGCCAATGGCTTTCTATAACCTCTAAAAATATATAACTTCTTCCAACTGTCATTTAAAACTCTTAACAATAATCAATTGCTTGTCCTCACAAATAATGCTCCAATATGCTCCATTTCCTATCTCAGTGTCTTTCTACTGGTTTTCCCCAGTGCCGAAAATACTTCCTCTCTCCTAATTTCCACCTTGTAAAATAGATACATGGCTTCCTCTAAGACTCATCTCAAAGAGCCAGCTCCTATAATAGGCCTTTCTTGGTTCCCCTATATACTGGTGTCTTATCCTCTACTAGGGATTCATAACTCAGGATCTGTGACCTTGGATTGTATGTATATACATACCTACACATACACACATATAATCACATACAAATAGGTATTGCATAATAAATTTTATATATGCAATTTATATATTTCTTTGTATATGTTCATGGTAAATCCATCATATATGAAATATATGCATGTATTCTATCTAAGATATATAATACACATTATATAAATATATGGGAATTTCTTTCTATGTAGCATCTCCAATATAATTGATTTCCATTGTAATCCAATGTTGTTGTTTGTTTTGCATTTAAAAACATTATTCTTATAGGGGTTCCATAGTTCAGACTGCCAAAAGGATCTAGAATGCAAAAAAAAGGGGGGGGTTAAAAACCCCTTCTAAAGGGCACTTCTCATCTAGGGATTGGGTGTTAGATGGCTATGATTCTGGGATTGGAGTCAGAAAGACTTCAGTTCAAACCCTGCCCCAAACACTTAAAAGTTGTGTGACCTTAGACAAAGTTTTAAATCTCAGTTTCCTCATCTGTAAAAATGAGGATAATATTAGAACTTACCTCCCAGAGTTGTTGTGAGGATACAATGAGATAATATTTAGAAAGTACTTAGTATAGTAAGTATTATATTAGTGCAGTCCTGGAGTCAGAAAGACTCATATTCCTGAGTTCAAATCTGATCTTAGATATTTGATATTTGTCTGACCCTAGGCAAGTCACAAGGGCATGATAGGGCATTTGTACCCAAGTAAGTGATCTTCAAGTCTAGTGCTATATAAATGTTACCTATTAATAAGAATGATAATAATAGCAATAATTTCCTTTATACCAAGGAAGAGGAAGGTTAAGGAATTGTATCTTCAGAAAATCCCAATTAAAATGCAAATATGTCACTAATTAGGAAAACATATTAAGCAAGTTACAGAATTACAGCTTTCTGGAACTAAAAAGGAACTTCAGAGATTACTTCACTGTTCTAGATCTCAGTTTCCTTGTGTGAAAGAGGATGGTATTGGTCTAGATGATCTCTAAGTTTCTTATCAGCTTGAACAGTTTGCAGATTCTATAAAAATATTGCAAGTTTGAGAGTAATGTCTAAATCAGAGACTGGATTCAAATGCTGCTTCACAAGTTTACCTCCATGATTTGAACTACTTGAGGATTCCAATTATAGATCTACCAACCAATGATGTTTTAGAACATTATTTTATAAATTGAGAATTAGGCCCTCTAAGGTATGGGTTGGAATAAATTTAGATGGAGGCACTGGATTACTTATTGTGAACTATAAAAACTAAGGGGTTTTAAAAATAAATTTAGCCTTCTAATAATTTTGCCTAACAACTATATTTCACGACTCAACATCCCCCTCCCCCCCACTCCATCCCCACCCCCTACATATGTACTGAAAGCTTGTTAACTAACTTCGGACTACATCCTGTACTTTTCAGCTCTTCTTCCTTTTTCTCCCTAAGTCTCCTCTTCCTCCTGAATTCATTTATTTAGTCTGGACTCATGAGGCCTGGGCCACTCGGTTTAATCAATTACTTCAATTTAAGAGTCCGGTTCATGTAATTTAAATTTCTAGGTTTTATATCTATACCTTGGCAGGCATTTAAAATAGAAGGTAAATTGGGGGACGACTGCGGCAAGTGGCTGGGGGAGGGGGGGAGGGAGGTGTTAAAAGGCAAATTCTCTGAATCATTGGTCCTCAATCTCTAGATTCCAACCTCCAACCTTCCCTATTTCACTTTCTTCCCAAGATTTGTACTCATTTGCCATCCCCACCCTTGCATCTAGTCCCGAAAACCGGATTCCCCGGGCACGAGGCCCTCGGCTCGACCTCCCTAGCCAACACACCTGCTGCCCGGGCCGGGCACCTTGCCCATGCTCGAGGTGGAGCGTCTCCTGGCTCGTTCTCTGGCTACAGTCTGTACATCTGTTCTCCGACCCCAATCATAGCCCCGAATCGCCTCTACTGATCCCAGACACCTCCTGCTGCCAAATGCAGCCTTCCGAGGCGGGAACATCTAGCCTCAGGCCAGACCTTGCAGCCCCACCCAGCTGTCGTGTCTCGCCCCAGAATGGGGCGGAGTGGAGCCCACGGGACTCCCTAAGCTTTCTTGCTGCCACGCCCTACGCTGAAGCTGCGGGTACTCACTGACTACCCCGACAGGGAAAAGAGGCCCCAGTTAGCGGAACTCAATCAAGAGTCTCAGAGACTTAGGGATTCTGTACTTTCCAGTGACCACTTTCTAACTAACCCAAGGCCTCTTGCCCTGTCTCAGGAAAGTTTGGCTCCCTGTGTGTCAAGCAAATTAGATGCAGCAGGAGAAAAAACTGGGAAAAAGACTTGCAAGGATTCATCCATCAGAGTAAAAGTACAACCAATATCCCAAATCTTAAGACTCTAAGAAGCTGTAGCACCAACCCAAGAACTTTTAAATAGTAGGGTGGGGTAACACGAAAGAGTGTTTAGTGTTGAAGGAAAGCGATAAGGGGAGAAAGAGGAAGTTAGAGAATATGCTTCCTTCTACTCTTAACCAGCTCCCACTTCCTCTTGCCACTTCCATTTTCTTTTAGTAGGTGCATTTTCCATCTAGTATACTCTGCTCCCCCCATTTCCAACACTATCCCTAACTTTTCCCTCACTACAATACCATTCAGCTGAACCTGGAGTCGAGACAAGTGTACCCTATGATTTGCCGCTAAATTACTGCTTAATGTTCGTGTGGGTCACTTCCCCTCTTTGGCCTCAAAATGAGATTAAACTAGATAATTCTCTTCCTCCACTCCTTTCCCCCCTCCTGATCACAGCCTGTGCCGCAGCTTTACTCCTATCCCTACACTCATCACCTTGAAGAATTCCTGGAGATTCAGGGAATCATCCCGGAATATATTTTTCAAAATATTCAGAAATAAAGGGATCCCAAAAGACTCTCTGATCCGCTCTTCACAACACTTGCACAATATCTCTTTTGGAATCAATACATTTTGTGGAAAAGTAGAAAAAAGATAACTGTTACTGCTACTGCTCAAAAAGAAAAACTAAGATATTAAAAGGTTGAGGCATTTCATATTCTATTTTATTGCTATGTATGTCTGCTGAAACCTAAAGAAGGAGTATCTTCAATTGTATGTTAGAGGAGATGGGGAGGGCGCAGATAAGAAGATCAGGAGAACAGATAATTCATCTTCAAAAGACAGCCTAAGCAAATGAACCCATTAACTATAGGATTTCCAACTAGTTTGGAAAGAAGGTCCAAGTTCATCTAGCTAAATCTCTTCATTTTACAGATGGAGAAATTAAGGCGCAGAATAATGAATGCTGAGGTAAGGGGTTCCTTTGTCTAAAGGTCTAAGTCCCTTAAAGGCTCTGAGATACTGTAGCAAATTATAAAGGCCAACAATGATGAGTTCTTGGAGACCTATTTTCCAGTCCTTGTACCTCTTTCATGGATGATGCTGATATATCAGAGAGCTATACTGAAGGAGAACTCAGAGAAGGATACTTCTACATTTCAAATGCTTCCAATTTCAAATCTCTGTGCCAATAATAAGGTTAGAGAGCTATATCTTTTATAAATGCAAAATTAAAATAAGGCCAGTTCTTTACCCAACCTAAGACATTCCTACTCATGTGTCTAGCACAATGTTCTGCACTCAATAGATACTCAATACTTGTTAAAGATAGTCTGATGACAAGATCTATAGGTTTGGAATCAGAGGACTGGGTTGAAGTCCTAAATGTTCTATCCTTATGTGAACTTGAAAGGTCATTGATTCTCTCTGAATTTCAATATATTCATCTATAAGTTGGACTTGACTATCTCTAAAATCCATTTTCAGCTCTATAAAATATGTGACATTATTTTGTATCAAATACATCCACATAGCTGTCTAAAGGAAGTGATACCTCACATTTCAGAACAGGCAAAGATACCATACAACCATCCTTTCAGTAAAATTAAGCAAAGGTAGAGGAGCACTAGTTTATACCACAACTTTAGTCCAAGTTTCCAAGGTCAACTATGAGGTTACTTTTTGTATAAAAACCTAAAGATATGGACATATATGATTTTTCCTTTCCTGCTCACATAAAAAATTAAATCATTAAATTTTGGAATTGAAAGAGAACATCTAGTCCAACCAATACCCCAAAAAGAATCTGCAATACAATATCTGGAACAAGTGGTTATCCAATCTCCTTTCAAAGACCTGCAAGGAGAGAGTAGTTGCTATCTCCTAAAGTAGCCCATTCTGTTTATGATAAATACCTCTGCTTGTTAGGAAGTTGCCTGATATCAAGATTAATTTATTTCTTTGTAACTTCTACTCATAGCTAATCAACTCAAATAAAATAAACCCAATACATTTTTCATTTGAGCCCTGCAAGAACTCAAAGACAGCTATCATCATTCTCTTATTTCTTAAAAACAAAACAAAACAAAACAAAACAAAAACCATGCAAATACAACTTCCCCAAAGGAAGTAGAAACAGAAAGCATCTTGAACTGAAAGTAGGGGAAGCAAATACTAGTTTTTAAAAGGCCCTGAGAGATCATCTGCTTCAATTTCTGCATTTTTACAATGATTAAAAAAAAAAAAGTCACACTGTTAACAGAGAAATAAGAATGACTTCTAATAGGATTTTAACTAAAATTTAACAAGATTTCAATACGTTTTATTTTTCTAACATATAATTCATAGTACTCCTTCTTTAGGTATTGGTTATAAATTATTCCAGACACACACATCTATATGACTTCATGTATAAGATGGCTTTTGAGCTGGGTCTTGATGGAAATGTATACGAAAAAGGATGATGGCATTACTGTACTTTGCCTGGATCAGACCACATTTGGAGAGTGCCATATTTTTAGGGAAAAAAAAGAATTCAGTAATTTTTGTTGAATATGTGAATAAATAACAGTGAAATAATGGGAGGATTTTAGGATCAAGAGCTGGAGTGGCTGATAAAAAAAATTATTGTAGCAAGCATTTAGATAATTTGAAACTGTGGAATGAAAGATTTGAGCTTGGTTGGGGTCTGCAGGTGAACTCCAATTTTGGAAGAAAGGTGGTAGATTTTGTGTGAGGTATTGAGGACCTGAGATTAGCTGAGATTCTAAGCAGTGAGGGAGTTCCTGCTTAGGACTCTATTTTTAAAGTTAAGACTTGTTATTAAACTGCCAAATGTATATTTACCTAACAAACTCTTTTATGGAGAACTCACACAAGTTAAGCTCTCACACAGAGGTCAGAAGAAGCAGTACAAGGACACTCCCAGGGGCTCTCTGAAGGACTTTGAAATTGATTGTGAGACATGGGAGACACTAACACAGGACTGCCCAGCATTGATGTGACCACATCAAAAAAGGTGCTTGTTCCATGAGCAAAGCAGAAATGTTGTAGCTCAAAGAAATGTGAGGTATAGTTTATATGGAGTATTTGTCTTGTATTTCTAAACTTGTGTTGGTCCTCTTGAGCATGAAGGACAACAACCAACTTAAAGGGAGGAATGTATTCAGAAGTGAAGGTACTATAAAACAAAGGATAACAATGAAAAAAGATTTTTAATAACAGCAATAACAAGAAAAGACAATAAGATAACTTTTCTCTGAGTTTCCATTCCATTGAGATTTTAACACTGCATGTATTAAGCCTGTCTAGCAGGCAGTATGTATAGTACTTAGTGAATAAAATTGAGGGATTCAGTGAAAGAATAGAAACTCTTGGGTTTCATCTACTTTTCCTGAGACTGTTTGGTTTTTTCCCACTACCAATGGAGTGTTCTGACTATTTTTTGGTTGGTGGTTGGCTTCTGCACTTCACATAGCTTCCCAGACCTGTTAGATCCCTGAAGTCTTTAACAGCAATATATGTTTTGCCAACAACTCCCAATCAGCTATTTCAGGCCATACATAAAGTAAGCATAACCATAGCAAAAGCATATGTATGTTCTACAGTTATATTTTTCTCATTCTTAGCCTGGTAAAACTTACCCATACTTGAGAATCAAAAGATCAGAAATCATAGTCCCTAATTAATAGAGTTGTAGAGTAACGCTATCTTAGAAACAGAAATTGAACAAAATATACATGAATTCCCAAAGGAAAAAGACCTTAGGATCAGACAAATTTATGAGCAAATTCTATTAAATATTTTTAAAATTATTCATTTTAATGCTACATAAATGCTTTGAAAAAAATATGTAAAAAAAGAGTATTTTCAAATGTAATAGGCCAGAATTCTGGAGAAAGGTGTTAACTCAGTGGAATTGATAAAACAATGGTTATCTAGTTTGGCATGGTGACATGGTGATTAAGTTCTCCAGTTCAGTACATGTACTTAGTACTTAATATAGTTCTACAAGATTGACACCTATTCTACAAGATTTACACCTAGGGTGATGTAATTATAATAGAGTATATAAGCTGGGACAAACTCAGTTAGAGGTATTCATTCCATCTCTCACCTTTGTGGTAGCTAGAGGCTGGAGCACAAGCCCTCAGACTTAGAGAGACATTCCATCTTTGATCAGGCTCCTGGTGCTTCTCCTTCATTTTTCCACTGAAACCAAATCCCATCTGATGGACCTCCAGAAAGTTAGCCAGGCCCCCAGTGAAGGAGACAGACTTTGAAGGAGATAATAAAGAATTTAGACTTTATCCCTGGCTATTCTTGTGGTGATTACTCTGTTGAAAGGAAGGTTGGTCCAAAGACTTCCAGAAAACCAACCAGAACACTACAACCAAATTCCTTTTATGACACAAATATAGTCTTGATAGCTAAACCAGTAAAAATCAAAGTTGAGGAAAAAAAACTGTAAACCATTTTCCCTAATAAGTATTAATGAAAAAATTAAATAAAATAATAGGAAGAAAACTATAATAATATATCACAAAGAAAAGAATCAGTGTCCATCATCTGGGGAAAGGCTGAACAACATATGAATATCATGATATATAAAGATGCTGGAATACTATTGAGCTGTTAAAAATATGAAGGAGATAGTTTCAGAAACACCTGGAAAGATTTATATGAACCAAATGAAGTGAGCAGCACAGTAGAACATTTTATACAATAACAACATGGTTAATGCTGTAACAACAATAACATGGTTAATGTGGGAATTTATTTTGCATGACCATGCATATTTATAATGGTTTTGAAAGACTTCTCAAGGGGTGGAAGAGTGTAAGAAAATTTAAAACAGAAAATAAAGCTGAATTTACAAAAAAAAAAAAAAAGTCAAAGAATCTAGTAAGTATGTTTATCTCATAGTCCAGAAGCCTAAGTAATTACCATACTTCTAGATCTGCATCATTTCAGGCTCCAAATGATCCCTGTTCGAAGTTAATCCCACTGAGTTCCAATGGTACAAAGCTGAGTGAGAAGGAGCTGCCATAAAATAACAATGATAACTTGTGAGAGACAAACTGTTACTTGCTTACTATATGGTGAATATAACATCTAATGTCCCTCATATTTTATTCAGCATAACCTCTCCCAAGTTTAGGATCTGTTTCTTCTGTGCCCAGTTTACTCTTATATTAGTCCCACTGAACTAGTTGCCTATTATGCATTTTTTGTTTATTGTTTTACCTTAGTATAGAAATCTTTATTTTAAGCTCTCTTCTTTGATCAGAACCATTTCCTCTTGTGTATTTTTTATATCAAGCTTTTGGGATGATAATAGCTTTTAATTTGGGTACCCCTCATATGAGGAAATTCCTTCCTTTCCTTATTCTCAATTACTTTCTTTCAATATGTATTTTAGGTGTTTTAATCAGCTGATTCCCACCTTATCTCCTACCTCAATTGTGAACATGAGAAAATTAAATCCATTAACAAATATGTAGTCAATAAAAAGAAAACTTCCTCATTGGCCATATTCAAAAGCATAAATATTTCATTCATATGGGTGTAGAACTTTACATCATTAGTTCTCTGAAATCATTTGTTGGTGATTATATTAATAAAAGTTCAACATTGTATTCCATTACATTTATATACCATTAACTTGTTTATCAATTCTTTAGAATACCCATCCTGTCAGATTTCCATTCTTTACCACTTCAAAAAGAGTGATATTTTTATATATCCTTAAAACTTGTTTGCTTAGGACTAATTTCCCCTCCTTGCTTCTCCCCTTTCCTTATTTCTTTGTTGAGTAAAATGTATTTTTGTACTCATGTCTCTGTGTGTGTGTGTGTGTATGTGTGTAAATGTGTCTGTTCTTCCTTCTTCTGATCAGTTTATACGAGACTGAGTTTCAAGGATCAGCCACCATCCTTGTGCAACCTAATTATGTGAGATCATTTCCCCTTAACTTCCTTTCCCTTTTACCTTATTCCTATTCCCCTCTTTTTTTTATTCTTAAGGTCATCAAGACATATACAGGCCTTATCTAACTGACTTCTTATGACTTTAATAACATTAGGGTTCAGAAAGGATACATGTATCAGTTCCCTATATTTGATTATAAGCACTTTAGCCAGCATTGTTTAGTCATTGTTCATTTGTGTTTAACCTTTTGTTTTTCATCACTCCTGTATTTAAACTTCAAAATTTCTACTTAGCTATGCCCTTTTCATCAAGAATGCTTAGAAATCCTTAATATTTCAACTGAAGTCCATTTTTACACTGTATTATTATACTCACTTTTATTGGGTAAGTTATTTTGGGCTATGACCTAATATCATTTGCCTTTTGGAATATCATATTCTGAGTTCTCTGCTTCTATATAGTTTTAAGTGCTAATCATATGTAATCTTAACTGTCATTTTCTGGCTGCTTGGAATATTTTTCTTTTGACTTGCAAGCTCTGGTTTTTAACTATGACGTTTCTGTGCATTTTAATTTGGAGATTTCTTTTAGAAGTTTAATGGTGGGTTCCTTCTATTTTTGCTTTTCCCTCTGATTTTAAGGGACATGAACAGTTTTAGTATTTCTTGAAACATGATGTCTAAGCTTCTTGGTTGTGATTTTTGAGTGGTCCAATGATTCTTAAATTGCTTTTCTGCTCAATCTATCTTCTAGGTCAGTTGTTTTTGTTATGTTACCTTAGATTTTATTCTTTTTAGTTTTTGACTTTGTTTTAATCTTTTTTGTTGCTTCATGGAGTCATTGGCTTTTATTTGATTCATTTTAATTTTTAGAAAGTTTGTTGCTTGGCCAAGATTTTTTATACTTTTTATGACAAACTGTTCATTCCCTTTCCAAATTTTTATTCCATTGCTTTAATTTTTTTTCTATTTTTCTTAATGCTCTCATTCCATTTTAAACTTTTTTTAAATTCTTGTTTTCATCTCTTCCAGAAATTCTTATTGTTTGTGCTCCATTTTAAAATTTTAATTTTTTTATTTGCTTACAAATATTTTGGCATTATTCTCTTCATTTAGGTTTGTGTCTTCAACTTTCGTGCCATTATAACAACTCTTCATGGTGGAACTCTCTTTTTTGTATGTTCATTCTTTCAACCTGGTTTGTAACATCAGACAAGGTTAGGGCTGAGTTCTGTTACTCTTCTGAAAGAAAAGTCTAGGTTGGTCCTATTTGCTACTTTCCTTGGGTATTGAATACTGTGTTATTCCAGAATGGAGACCTGCAAGTTTTTGGCACTCCTAAAGTTATCTGATGAGAACAAAATCTGATTGCTGTACATTTGGTCTGAACTAAAAATTTTTAACCTAGGTTTAGCTCTAAGCAAAAATAAAATGCTTCTGAATTCTGCTGCTATCAGCCACCCAGAGAGAACCATTATATTTTAAAGAAGAAAAACACCACAACAACCCGCTTCATTTCCCCCCACAAGCAGTTAAAAGCCAAATTCATTTAAGGGAAAAAGGACAAAGATCTCAACTTCATGTAACTGCTTCAAGCTGACAAGGGTCATAGAAATTTTGGGGGTCCAAGCCAGGAGAGGGTGTGAGAACTGAATACAGCAGCAGAGCATCTGGTTGTGTGTCGTGTGTCCCAATCAGTCTCTGTGTGCAGGCTGGAGGGCAATTGAAAATCCAAAGTTTGAAGCCTAGAGAAAACATCTCGGGAGCAGATTAAAAGTGGGGTGTCCTCCAGGGTTGAGATGGTGACATTCGGGAATGGGGCCTATTGCAGGAAATGCATCAGATCCTTTCTGTGGGCTGCCTTTAAGAATACTGATGGCCCATCTAACAATACCAAATGCCAAAGAAAAGTAGGAGAAAATGCTAGGAGCAAAAAGTTCCTATAATTTAGCCCTTTCCCAGTATTTGAAAGAAAAAGAAGGCACTTTAAGAGCACACTTTTAAGATTCTTTGTGAGTTCAGAGTGACAGAATTGTATGTTTTCCTTTGCTCTTCAGTTCCTGCCTTGATTATTCTTCTTCAGGTTGGACTAGATGTTGTAAATGAGACCTTGCTGTAGGCTTGAAGTCTACACTCACAACTGCTGCTGTCAGCTTTTGAAATTCCTTCTTTTTAATATATCATCCAAGGGATGGGAACTCCACCATGCACAGATTCCCTTCTAAATGTGATGTAGATTTTTGACCCAAAACTGGTAGTGGATAACTTAGCTGACCTTACAGCGCCTCAGTGTGGGTCTAGTGGTACTCCAGGAGGGATATGAGACTTCCTCTTAGATTAAAACATCATCTCCCCCTGTGCATGCTTCTGCCATGGCAAGCTCTTAGTCCTATCCATATCTAGAATATGCAGACCTCCCTGTCTCCATCAGAGCCTACAGTGATTCCACGATTAGAGTCCAAGTTTCCAGTGGGGAAGAGATGGAAATGATAGCTAGATTAGAGATTTTTATGGGAAAATATTCTCCTTAGTATACTGAAAATTATTTTACTATTTTTCTGTTTGATATTTAAATATTATTACCTAAACTTTGATGATTTAAACATTATTAAAAATCTAATCCTTTTTTATAGTCAATATATTGTTTTTATTCACATTAAGACATTCAGTTAATGAAATATTACAATCCAGGCAAGCACCAAAATGCGGATCACTGTGAGCCACTGAAGCCCAAGTGCATGTACCATGATGTATCTCACCAAGGAATGACCCAGAAGAGTTTGTCATTACAACTAAATCAACAGCAGTTTATGCTGATCAGTGTGGGATTTTTTTTTTTGATATTCAAAGCATTATGTTAACTTTCATAATGAAGCAGTTTGAATGTTACTTTTATCAACAGGTTAATGACACTAAAATACTTTAAGATTTGTACTTTTCTTTGTATTATACCCAGTTTTTTCTTTTGTTATAATATTTAGGAGAAAATTCTACAGGATAACAAAAATTGGAAGGTATTTTTCTCAAAACTTGAAGTTTTGAATTTGTGAGTTTATTTTCTATCTTTAATTCCTTTATTTCTTTCTTTCTTTTTTTATTAAAGCTTTTTATTTACAAAACATATGTATAGGTAATTTTTCAACACTGACCCTTGCAAAACCTTCTGTTCCAAATTTTCCCCTCCTTCTCCCCACATCTTCCCCTAACTGAGAGATAGGTAGGTAGTCCAATACATGTCAAATACGTTAAAATATATGTTAAATCCAATATATGTATACATATTTATACAGTTATCTTGCTACACAAGAAAAATCAGGTCAAGAAGGAAAGAATAAAACTGAGAAAGAAAACAAAATGCAAGCAAACAACAACAGAGAGAGTGAGAATGCTATGTTGTGGTCCACACTCAGTTTCCACAGTCCTCTCACTGGGCATAAATGTCTCTCTTCATCATTGAACAAGTGTAACTGGTTTGAATCATCTCATTGTTGATTGTCCATCAGAATTGATTGCATATAGTCTTGTTGTTGCTGTGTATAATGATCTCCTGGTTCTACTCATTTCACTTAGCATCACTTCATGTAAGTCTCTACAGGTTTCTCTGAAATCATCCTGTTGGTCATTTCTTACAGAACAATAATATTCCATAACATTCATATACTCTAATTTATTCAGCCATTCTTCAATTGATGGGTATCCATTCAGTTTCCAGTTTTCTTGCCACTACAAAGAGGACTGCCACAAACATTTTTGCACATGTGGGTCCCTTTCCCTCCCTTAAGATCTCTTTGGGAAATAATCCCAGTAGAAACACTGCTAGATCAAAGGATATACTGTGCATACACATTTTGATAACTTTTTGAGCATAGTTCCAAATTGCTCTCCAGAATGGTTGGATCCATTCACAGTTCCACCAACAATGCATCAGTGTTCCAATTTTCCCACATCCCCTCCAACATTCATCATTATCTATTTCTGTCATCTTAGCCAATCTGAGAGGTGTGTAGTGGTATCTTAGAGTTGTCTTAATTTACATTTCTCTGATCAATAGTGATTTGGAGCATCTTTTCATATGACTACAAATACTTTCAATTTTTTCATCTGAAAATTGTCTGTTCATTTCCTTTTATCATTTATCAATTGGAGAATGGCTTGAACTATTATAAATTTGAGTCAGTTTTCTACATATTTTCGAAATGGGGCCTTTATCAGAACCTTTGAATGTAAAAATGTTTTCCCAGTTTATTGCTTCCCTTCTAATTTTGTCTACATTAGTTTTGTTTGTATAAAACCTTTTAAACTTAATATAATCAAAATTATCTATTTTGTGATCAGTAATAATCTCTAGTACTTCTTTGGTCACAAATTCCTTCCTTCTCCACAGATCTGAGAGGTAAACCATCCTATTTCTTCTTTTAATTTTACACTATCATTCTTTATGTCTACATCATGAACCCATTTTGACTTTATCTTGGTATACATTGTTATGTGTGGGTCAATGCCTAGTTTGTACCGTACTAGTTTCCAGTTTTCCCAGCAGTTTTTGTTAAATAGGGAATTCTTATCCCAAAAGCTGGGGTTTGTCAAAACTAGATTGCTATAGTCATTGACTAGTTTGTTCTGTGAACCTAACTTATTCCACTGATCAACTGCTCTATTTCTTAGCCAAATGGTTTTGATGACCACTGCTTTATAATATAATTTTAGATCTGGTACAGTGAAGCCACCCTCATTTGCTTTTTTTTTTCATTAATTCCCTTGAAATTCTTGACCTTTTGTTCTTCCAGATGAATTTTGAAAAACCTAATATTGACTATGAAATTTTGCCTTTGTTTTTGAACTTCATCAATTGTATCTAACTCTTCTTGGGCATAAAAATTTTGTACAATATATCCCTTTGGAGGAACATTTTTCTTTAAGGACTTGTGACAGAAAATGAGACTATTGAGTTTTTCTTCCATTATTCAAGAACAATGATGGATGTAAGTGGAATGAAGCATGCAATAGTAACTTGCATATCAAGAAGTAATATAAAAAATGTCAAGGAACTGCATGATAAGAAAAAAGAGATGGGTCAGTCAAGTACTGAGAATAAGGGAAAACTTATAAAAAGTTATATGGGTAGTAGCAAAAAATAAAAATAAATAACCACCACAACAATCTCAAGGAATCCTTAATGGAAGTGTAACTTGTGCCCCAGAGCCCTCCCAGAATAGGAGCTCACATGGACAGGACCCTTTCATGGGAATTGATCATATAACTTATTTCTTTCTTTGGCTCATTGCCTCCTTCTTACAGTTGCTTTAGAAAAATCTCCTAATATAATTGGGGAATAACCATGCCTAAATTTCTCCAAGTGAGTAAAAAAGGTTTTTCATCTATTAAGAGCTCAAGGTATTAAATGCATATTATATTCCCAATCAACTTTAATTTATCACTCAGAAAAAGTATAAGATATAAAAAGCCCATAATCAGATAGAGAAATACTTAAAACACCTACATAGTCTATTAGCAGTTCCTCCCATTAAAAGGAACTCAATTTAGGGTTACCATTGGAGCAATATTCCAGTATTCCAATGGAATTGTTCTTTTCCACAGATTTTTTCAATTTCCTCCCAAATCAATATACTGCTTGTGCGTCAAAGAAAGCACAGAGGAAAGTGTAAAGAAGACCTGAAGAGCATTGGAGAAAGCAACCACTTCACTTTAATAGACAAAGAGAAGAACACATTTTCTGTCAATTATCAGAAGACAACTTTGGTTTCTGAAATCTATGATGATATTATACTAGTGGGTAAACTCAAATTCATTGAGGAAACATCTCTCAGTTGCTTCCAAACAATATCCTAAGCCCCATCACACCATCAAATTTATTGGAGAACTTCTCAAATTGATTGGTGGCTCCTCTATTTACTAGTCATTCTTATTGACAATTTATAGGAAGTTGTAGAAAAGAAACATATAAGGAAGGAAGGCATTTCCAAGTATTAATAACATTAATTAGAGTTATCAAAATAATGAAATATAAGCCATTGTAGTATAATGGAAAGAGTAGTGGTATTAGAACCAGAGTGTTCAGTATTATTCAGGCAAGTCATAATTGTCTTGGGCGTCAGTTTCCTCATTTGTATAAGGACAATAAACTAGATAGTCTCTGAGATTTCTTCTGACTTTAAATGTCTGAGAAATATCTTTACAAGATAAGTGTGGATTCTTTTAGACTCCACTGAAAGTTTGGCAAGAGCAATTGAAAGTTATTAATACTTGTAATTTCTAAACATGTATATATAATAAATCTGTATATATAGATATAAATATAGATAGTGCTTTACAGTAACAAAGTTCAAATATAAACAGTCCGTCACTAGATCCTCAAAACAGAAAACCGTGTAGGGAGATTGTAAGCTTTTTGAGGGAAATAACTTTTTTAAAAATTTTTGCATTTCTAGCACCAAGCATAGTATTTGACACATATTAGGCATTTAATAAATGTTTATGGATTAATTGATGAGGCCACAATAAAGTAATGTTATACTAGTAAATGATAGAACAATCCAACAAACCCAATTTTCTTGTAAATTTCCAAAACTTCGGATTTGGCTCAAAGAGGAAATAACATATTCACTCAATTGGGTACAGGAATCTATTTCATCCTGCAGAAAAGTAGAAGGGGGAGGGGATCCAAAAAGGAAGGAAGATGATAGAAAGGAAAGTATATTGGGGGAAGGGTAATCAAAAGCAAAACACTTTTGAGGAGGGACAGGGTGAAAGGAGAGTGAATAGAATAGATGGGGGGAAAAGAAAGAAGTTTGAAGCAAATTTCTCTGATGAAGGCCTCATTTTTCAAATGAACAGGGTAAATGAGTCAAATTTATGAAAAATAAAAGCTATTTCTCTAATTGATAAATGATCAAAAAATATGAAGTTTTCAAATGAATCAATCAAGTTCATTTGAATGAACTTGAATGATTTATAGCCATATAAATATTATAATTCATTGTTGATTAGAGAAATGCAAATTAAAACAGTTATGAGCTACTACCTCGTACCTGTTAGATTAACTAATGTGCAGAGGAGGAAAATGACAAATGTTGGAAGAAATGTGGGAAAATGAGATATTAATGAGTTGTTGGTAGAATTGGGAACTGACTCACTGGAGAGCAATTTGGAACTACATCCAAAGGATGATAAAATTATGCATGCTCTTTGATCTAACAATAGTAGCAATTCTTTTCTCAAGGCAAAGAATTGGAAATTGAGAGGATATCCACCAATTGAGGAATGGTTGAATAAATTGTGATATATGACTAGTATTTAGGGAATACTATTGTTCTGTAAGAAATGATGAGCAGAATATTCTCAGGAAAACCTGGAAAGACTTTCATGAGATTATGCAAAGTGATAGTAATGTTGTGGGATGAGCAACTGTGAATGACTTTGCCAATCTCAGCAATACAATGATCCAAGCCTCTAAAGGACTTATGATGAAAAATGATATACATTTGTTCCATAGAAAGAGCTAATTGTGTTTGAATATAGATTGAAGCATACTTTTTTCCCTTTTTTTTTGAGGTTTTTTTTTTTTTTTTTTGGAGGGGAGGGAATCTATATTTTCTTTTGCAACATGACTTTTATGGAAATGTTTGCATAATTTCATATGTGCCTTCTCAATGGAAGAGGAGGAGAAAAGTAGAGAATCTGAAACTCAAAGTTAAAAAAAAAACAAATGTTAAAAATTGTTTTACATCTAACTGGAGGGCAGAATAAAATATAAAAAAATTAAAACTCAGAACTAAAAATTTGGTTTCACAATGATAGTTTACACCTTTTTTCCCCCCTGAGGCAATTGGGTTAAGTGACTTGCCCAGGATCACACAGCTAGGAAGTGCTGAGTGTCTGAGGTCAGATTTGAACTTAAGTCCTCCTGACTTCAGGGCTGATGCTCTATCCACTGTACCACCTAGCTGCCCTACACCCATTTTAATAATAAAAACTCGATAAGAAATTTTTAAAAAGTAAATTGCCAACATTTAATCAGAGTTAAAAGATAAGTTTCCTTTCATGACTGAAATCCAAGTGAACAGCAGAATCTCTCAAGGATATATTCCTTGGACTCATACACATGCCACAAAACTACTGGCCATAGATGGTTAAAGAGCTTCAGGGCAAGATAAGACTTAGAAGAAATAGGGGGCAGCTAGATGGTACAGTGGATAGAGTATTAGCCCTAAGGTCAGGAGAATGTGAATTCAAATGTGGCCTCAGATACCAAACACTAGCTGTATGACCCTAGGCAAGTAATTTAACCCCAATTGCCTCACCAAAACTCCCGCCCTCAATACCGCTTTTATCCTAAAGGGTCCTTTGTCCTTCCCCCTCTTTCACCACTCCTCCCTCTCTCTTTCCCGCTCTCGCTCTCCCCTTCCCTCCCTCCCTCTCTCATATCTTACTTACCTGCTTCTATTTCTTTTACTTTCATTGTCATTCCTGAACCCTTATTACCATCTTTCCTCACTTTCTTTCCCTACCAACTTCTCTCCCAAACTGTTGCCAATCTCTGTCTCCTCCATGTATTTGTCTTTTCTCCCTTTATATTTTCTCCTTTAACATCTTAGTCCCAAGTCTTTTACATCTTCCTTTTCCTTTCTTTTTTCACACCCTTCGGTTTTCCTTTAATTCCCAAAATGAAGTTTGGTATATTTAATATAGTTTACATTTCCTTTTCTTAAAACATTTTATATTATTCTTTATAATAAAAATAATATCTTAATCATTTTTTTTCTTACCATACATTTTCCCTCCATGGGTCAGCTGTCTGTCTTCCATATCTCTCTATGCCTTGTTATTGGGAGAACAGAAAAGACCTGTTCATCGAAACGCTGATCCAGCAGGGGGCAGCAGAACCCTAGAAGTTAGAGAGTTACTGAGAAGCTTTTTTTTATCCCGACAGGATCCTATAGGGCCTTAACACCTCAAAATCTGTTAATTTGAGGCATCCTTCAGGGATAAGAGCTGTGGCCTGAAGGAGTTACTAGGTACCATTTGAAGAGACAGAGCCAGAAGGTGATGGGAAATAATGAAGTTAGTAGCAAACCTTTGATTTCATAGCATTTTAGAACTAAAAAGGAAACCTTCAAGGGGTCATGTCCAATTCCATTCCTCTGGTAGGTCAAATCCCAATCTACATAAGGCATAACACTGAAAGGAAGTATGAATTAATGGAAAAAACATAGATTTTGCTGAGAGACTTCTAGTTTTGGATTTTCTGTGTAACTTTGGAGACTTCAGTTCATCTCTTTAAAACTTGATTTACTTTTTTTTACAAATTTTTAAAATGTAGAATTTGTTAAAAAAAAATTTACTTATTAGTAAAAAGTAAAACTACACATGATCCAGTTCACTAAATTCAATGAACAACGCCAATTCTAGGCACTATGGAAGTTACCAAAGTGGATAGAATCCAGAGCCTCCCGACTCTATCAAAGTTAATGCATAAACATTGATCTTATGAAGCTTATAGTCTAAAAGATGACTGTTAACTTATACATTCATAGCTAGAAGACATTATGAAAAGTAAGAGAATTATAAAATCCAATATGAGGAAATCTAGTAAGGGAAAGATTATTTCTAATTTAAGCAGGCTTCAAGGAAGAGGCGACATTTGAACTGGATGTTGAAGAATTGGTAAAAAGATTAATTTAGTAGGATACTCTTTTCTGAAGCTGTTGCCTCCTCTGGTTGGCAATAAGGTGCTGTCCTAGAGTTATAGTCCTGGGAGTAAAAAGTATGAGATATTCCAGAAACTGGATTAGAATTCCAAAATTTTAGAATTGAAAGTGATCTCAGTATCTATCTAATCCAACCTATACTTGGAAAATTCCCTCTGTTATATGCATTTGTAACTTTTTTATGTGTGTATTTGAAGAAACCTATGAATTCTCTATAATAATAATTTTTTTTAGTTTTATTTTTTTAGTTATTTTTTCATGTGCCCAGCAGAACATTAGGGAAGAGTCAAAATATATAATAACAAATTACCAGTTCAAGAAAGTATGCATATTAATAGAAGAAATTATATTCATGTGTGTTCACCTTTTCTTCCTTATAAATTGTTCTTTTGTTATGTACTTCATTCCTTTTTATTTTACTCTTTTTCTCTCCCCTTTCATTCCCCACCTATCTCCCCCAAGCAGGCTATAGTTAAAAAATAATTTTATATATACATATGTAGATATATATACAACACATATAAACACACAAACTGTAACCCACACATATATCTTTCCTATCCCTGCTGACTGCTTAATTCTGCTTCTTAACATACCTTGCTATTACTTAGACTGACCCCACCCATGAATTTTTCTTCTTTCCTACTCTTTGCTTGACCATTTGCCCATCCTTCCCCCCTTTATAGATTTTGAAGGGTGCTATACCCTTCGTGGTATATATGTACTGTTACCTATTTAACCCATTCCCAATATGAATAGATTTTCAGAACTAGGAGCCCTCCTCCCCCCTCTAATGTCTCTGTGTCTATTCTTCCTCTGCACCTCATTTGTATAACATAATTACTATTTATGTCTTAACTCTGTCCCAGTCTTTCTTTTATCTATCCTATTGTTGATGTCAGTCTTAAACACATGGCATATTTCCCTTCCAAAAAAAAATGTAAACAGTTTGCCCATGTCGAGTTCCTTGAAACTGATCTTTGATATTGGCTCTTATATTTAAATTTTCTATTAAGTTTGGGTTTGATTGATAGAAAGTCCTGAAAATCTACAAGTTCATTGATTTGTCCATTTTTTTTTCTCATTCTATATTATAGATAATTTTGCTGGGTATGATATTTTTGGCTGTAGGCCTAATTCTTTTATTGTTGGTACATATGATTCCAGAACCTGTGGTCTTTTATTGTGGCTGCTGATAAGGTCTGTACAATTCTAATTGTAACTCCAGCATATTTGAATTGTTTTTTTCCTTAATTTTTGCAAAATTTTCTCTTTGATGTGGAGGTTTCAAAATTTGGCAATAATATTGTTATGTGTTTTCCACAAAGGATTTAATTGAAATAGTGATCAATGGTTTTTTCTGTCTCTTCTTTCTCCTCATGTCCTATTACTCCAGGACAATTTTCTTGAATTATTTCTTGCATTATTATGTCCAGGTTCTTTTTCTCCAACTTTCAGGCAGTCCAATTATTCTTATATTTTCTCTTTTTGTTATGTTCCCCAAATCTGTCATTTTTCCTATAAAGTGTTTCACATTATGTTCTATTTTTTCATTCTTTGTAATTTGCTTGTTATTTCTTGGTCTCTTATTGTTGGAATCTTTACAAATTGTTAAGCCATTTGAGTTGATAGAAATGATGCTTATGTTCACACCTTTAGAGAGCTCATAAGTATCTAAGTACTCAATGGAGTTCACATGTTTGGGAGAGTTCAGGGTTTAGAAAGAGATATCCATATTCACGCCTCCCTTAGGGCTAGAGAGCACTCTGGGAGATAACCCAGAATCCCTCTCTCTCCAGAAGGCGGAGTTAACTTTTGGGATATCATATATATACAGGAAGCTCTTAGAGCTTGAGAGAATTTTCTGGGGAACATCTACTGGGGTCAGAGACAGAGCACTCTGGGAGATACAGAAGCCTACTCGCCTCAGTTGGAGATTGAGAAGCCAGGGGTCAGAGTTGAGCTGGAGGCAATAAAGGACAAAGCTGCAAGATCTCTTGGAACCAAGCAGAGAGATAGGCCTGAGCTAACCGGGCTATATTGAAGGACACAATAAAAGATCTGAACTCTTTTATCACCTGGTTGTGTTCTTGGAAAAAAGAACACCAACATCTTATAGCTTAATTGGCTTCCCCTTGCCCAATTTTAATTTTTTAAAATTATTTTAATCTTTGAGGCTCTACTTTTCTAATTAACTTTTTTTCATAATCTACTTGTTTTTTCTTGGATGGTTTTTTATTTTTATTTTTTCTTCTAACTTTCATTTGATTTTTGAATTCTTTATTGAGTACATCCTTCAAGTGAGGAAAAGGGATATACATACAGAGAATTGTATTTTCCTTTAGAAAATAAGATTTTTGTCAATAAATACTAATTTATATTATCTTTGTAATCTCATTACTTTGCATGTAGTAATTGCATATAATAAATGTTTGTTAAATTTGATGAAATTTATGGTCATCAATCCTTGGGAATTGTTGATGATAACGTTAACAAGGATAATAAGGATATTTCCAGACACTCCATATTTGGAGTGTCTGTTCTGTTACAGGTTCTGTTACAGACTCCTAACATTTCTCACTTCCTTGCCTGGATACTCCTAAATATCTCTCCCATTTACATTTTATTATTACTGGAGTTAGAGGATCCCAAGCAAGCTATAGCAACCTATAGCAAACAAACTGAATTAATTTTAAATTCCTAGCTTTGGCATTCCAGGTCCTTCACAATATAGTGGACTTATTCAAGTTTATTTCACAGTACTTCTATTCAGTGTTTCATGTTTCAGCAAACCTAGACCACTGTCTATATCCACATAGCTAGTCTTTTGGTCCATATTTTCTTCTATGGATTCCTCTCTCCAACCTTTATCTTTATCTGCTGAAGTATTATCCTTTGAGATCTAACTCGCTACTCCCTATGTGAAATCTTCCCTGATTCTGGAGATTTGTGTCCAAATGTACATTGTCTCTAAATAAATAAATAAATCTGGGAGGAGAAGACTCTTGACTAGATGAAAGAGGCTATTGTTTACCTCAATTTCTACCTTAATCTACCTTAATCATTCAATAGATGTGGCCTCAGTCAAACTGAGATCTGTTGAAGAACTTGGCTTAAAAAGGCCAGGGTTTCCACTTTTCCTTAAAATAATCAGTAGCATCTATTTAAAACCAGCAGTAAGCATCATATGTAATGGGGACAAACTGCAACCATTCCCAATAAGATCAGGAGTGACACAAGGTTGCCCACTATCACTGTTACTATTTAATATTGTATTAGAATGCTAGCTTTGGCAATAAGAGTTGAGAAAGAGATTAAAGGAATAAGAATAGGCAATGAGGAAACCAAATTATCACTCTTTGCTGATGATATGATGGTATATTTAGAGAACTCCAGAGATTCTACTAAAAATTATTAGAAACAATCCACACTTTTAGCAAAGTTGCTGGATACAAAATAAACCCACATAAGTCATCAGTATTCTTATATACCACTAACAAAACCCAACAGTTGGAGTTACAAAGAGAAATTCCATTTAAAGTAACTAATGATTGTATAAAATATTTAGGAATCTATCTGCCAAGGGAAAATTAGAAACTTTATAAGCAAAACTACAAAACACTTTCCACACAAATTAAGTCTGATCTAACCAACTGGAAAAATATTAAATGCTCTTGGATTGGGCAAGCAAATATAATAAAATGACAAAAAGGCCAGGGTTTCTCACTGCATCCAGGGCCATCTCCAGTTGTCCTAATCTATATCTGACCATTGGACCCAAAGGGGAAAGTGAGGCAGGTGACTTTGCACAGACCTCCCTCACTTAAATTCAATTCACTTGCATGTCATGACATCATCTTTTTGATGTCATGATCCTATTTGAGAATGAAGGACAAACATTTTTTCTAGGGTCCTGGTTCAGTCTAAAGAAAATTTTTCTCTTGACACAGAAGAGGTGCTGTCAACTTTTCTTGGGAACCAGGAGAAGCCTTTCGCTATATATAGTCACTACTCATTCATCTCCACTGCTCCACTCACTGGGATATTTATTCTTGATGGCACATAATTCCTACTTCCTCTAAATGGTCCAAATAGACTACCATTTTCCCCAGTCACACCCATATCCATTATCTCACCCTCTCCAAAAGAGTATCCCTTTTTAAAAATTATACAGATTTGGAAACATGCCTACCCAAACAGAGAGAGAACTATTACCGTGCTGTGAAGTCCAGTTTTTGGAAAGTGCAGTACAAGGGGAATTTGTTCTAATGAATAAAAATGTCCTTGGTTCCCAAAATGTGGGGAAATGGATACCATGAACAAATACATACCCATTACACAACTATACAAGTCTGAAATACTTAATTCTGCTTCTAAGCTTCATAAGAAATGAATTATATACTCATCCCTTAACAACTTTTCCTGACCTTTATTATACTTAAAACCAAACAATGGTAGAGCTGACAAGGGACCTTAGGTCACCCGATACATGAGCTTTTTAACTTTTTTGTGTCATGGATGCCTGACATCTTTTGAAGTCTATAAATGTATGGATCTCTTCTCAGAATAATATTTGTTATCTACATTAATAATTGAAGAAAATGATAGGTTTCAATTAGAAGTTAGTTAAAATAAAATGTAATTGTTTTCTCATCCAGTTCACAGGCTCACCCCAAAATCTATTAATGCTTTCCTTTTTAAGAACTCTCAATTGTGTCCTATTTCCTTATTTTACAAATGAAGAAATTGAAATTCAGGGCAAGCAAATGATTTGATCAAGTTCATATATATGTAGTGGATCCAGAAATAGAACCCAGGGTTTTTAGGTACCAAAGCAAGTGTTCTTTCCATTATACTATATTGTCTTATGATTGGCCAATAAATAGTCTTATTCCCTCTCCCGATAACTCACTTTAAAAGAAAATAGTAAGCCATTAGATTGAGGGGAAGTAAGGACTGAAGAAGATTGTGATTTAACAAAGATCTCCCAGGATAGTTCCAAAATGTGCTTCCATCATGAAACTGGCTGATGTTTTCAAAGTCAGTGTGGGACTTTTTTCCCTGTGATGTCAATATTTGATAACTTCCTGAAATGTACTGACTACTTTAACAGAGGAAACTTCCTGAAATTTCCAGATCCTAATACCTTGAATTCTACCTCGTTTTAACATCAGGTGGTAAATAAGATGTTTATACCTCTTTGGCAACGCTCCTAGAACAAGAAACAGAAAATATCAAGTTTTTTTGCCACTTCTACTTCACCGTTTTGCTTAGGCAGAGTCACACTGTTATTTCAGGATTCAATCAGTGTTAGGGGAATTCCTCTCTCCGAGATATGCCAATGCACGTCAGCTTGGCAGGGCCGACTTGGTAAAAAGTGGCTTGGCCTCTGAGGCAAGAGGTTGTGTCTTGCAGGAGTCAAAGGAATTGCTAATAGGTTTCTTGAGGTAGTGAGGGGTATGTCATCTTGCAGAATTTCCTACTGGTATGTAGCACTAACTGCATAGTCTCCCTTCTGTGGCTCTACCTATGGCAGTGTTGAGTGGGTGGACACAAGGTAATCCCAGAAGAGTGGAAGCATAAATAGACAGCTCTAAGCAGAACTTCCTGCTTACCTACTTCCTGCTAGCCCCACTGAGAGGATGACTGAATGAAGACAGACTGTTTGCACCTCCCAATCAGCTCATCTCCAATGTTTATCTGGGTATGTCCCGAAGATTGGTATGTAAGGCCATGGCAGCCTAGAGTATTATACCTGGACAGTCCAGCATAAGTCAGTGTTCAAAATTTCCTGTAATGCAATTTGTTTCTTGATAAATTTTTAATTATGTCTTTTTTTTTTAAATCATCATACTTTCCTCTAGTATTCCTTCCCTTCCCTGTCCCAGAAAATCTCAGTAGTATTTTTAATGCCAGAAAAAAAGAAAGAGGAAAAAGTCAGCACGATTGACTGGTACAACAAAGAAGGAATATGAAAATATGTGCAATGTAAAATACCTGAAGTCATTCCATGTCTGGAAAAGGGTGGATTGATATCTTCTTATATTTCTTTTTTCTAACCATGTTTGTTCTTTATACCTTTGAAGGATTACCTATGATACTTTTTGCTGTTATGCTTTCCATTTATGTGGTGTTCTCTTCTTTAAAATATAATATGAAGGTTCTCTCTAGGAGCAAGTTTCTTGGGGAGGTTTTCTGGAGGCAGCCTTAGTTTCAGTTAAAAGTAATAATCACCTCAAAACACAGCGAGGTGATAAAAGTTCAGATCTTTTATTGCTTCCTCCAAAAGAGCCTGGTTAGTTTTCTTAGTGGCCTTTCTGCTTGGTTCCAAGAGCTCCCTCCAAATGTTTCCAAATCCAAAAGTTTGTCCTTCAGCCTCCAGCTAGTACAAAGGTGGAAAATGGAATGGATCTGACTCCTCTAGCTCAACTCCGAATGTCTCCAGCCAGCACCAAGGTAAAAGTTGGAATGAATCGCTTATCTCCTTGCCTGGGGCTGGGCAGCTTTCTGGAGAGCCTTTCAGATCAGCCTTGGTCTCAGTGGGGGAAGTGCAGGAGTCCAGCCATTACAGTAGTGTGAGATGAAGTTAATCTGATTGCATCTCTGAGAGAAAGCTTCTCTCTGAACTGACTCGACTGGCTCACTGAAGCTCTATTTATGCTCCTTCTCCAAGAGTGGGATTGTGGGATCCGAGAGTGGGATTATGGGTTTCCTCCCAGAGTGCTCTCTGGCCCTAAGAGCTTCTTGCTTATATGAGCTTTCTAAAGGTGTGAATACAAGCATTGTTTCCATCAGTTCTACTTAGTACCTTGTTTCAAGTTCTGGCCCATACTATCTCCTCTTAGGATCAGATCAATCATACTGAACCATGCTAAATTAGATAGTTATTGTCTCTATCAACTCTAATGACTTAACACTTTGTAAGGATTCCAACATATTTACATGATTAAATTATATTGTATGTACTGTTTTCTTCACTCTGCTTACTTTGCTGTGCACTAGTTCAGGCAAATTTTTCCATTCTTCTCTATATTCATCATATTCATCATTTCTTACAGGTCAGTAATATTCAGTTACATTCATATATCACAGTTTGTTTAGCCATTCCCTAAACAATGAGAATTTGTTTTTAATTTTTTGCTATAACAAAGTAAAATGTTATAAGTATGTTTTGCATATGAGGTCTTTGTTTCTATCAATAAGCTCTGATTAGGTTTGAGTCTAATAAAGGAATTTCTGGGTCAAACAGTATAAGCATTTTAATCCCTTTATTTGCATAATTCAAAATTGCTTTCCAAAATTATTGTACTGATTGCCAGCTCTTACAACCCTCCTAGCACTGACTCTTTCCAAATTTGTCATCTATGCCAATCTGCAGGGAATGAAATAAAATTCAGGGTTTAATTGATTTGCATTTTTCTTTTATTGATGATTTGGAGCATTCTTTTATGTGGTTGTTAATAGTTTGCAATTAGCTTTTTGAGAACAGTTTTTAATTTCTTTTGGTCACTTATCTATCAGGGAATGACTTTGAGTTCTATTTATCTCTAGATAAAGAGCTAGATATGTAGATAAAAATATGTGTTAATTATTTATATATCTTATATACTAAACCATGTAACAGAGAAATTTAATACAAAGATTTCTCTCCCCACCATTCAACTGCTTCTTTTCTTCTTCTGTGTGGATTTGGGGGGGGCAGAAGATGCGCACTTTCTTCTTTTTTTAATCTATTGTTCATTTATTTTCAACATTTTCTTCTTTTAAAATTTTTATTTCCAGATTCTCTCTTTCTCCCTTCCATCCCTCCTGCACCCACTGAGAAGACAAATAAAAAGGTATTAATCATACATATGAAGTCATGAAACACATATTTTCATATATTTCAGAATTCAGAGTTCATCAGTTTTTTCTCTGGAAGTGAATGGAACTTTTTCATCATGAGTCCTTTAGGATTGTCTTGGATCATTGTATTGAAGCCTTTCCCAATTGATTATCATTACAACATCATTGTTACTGTGCATGGTGATCTCCTAGTTTTTTTCACTTTATTGCATAAGTTCATTTAGGTCTTCTAACATTTTTCTCAGCTTAGCTGGGTAGTTTATTCTTGGCTGCATCCCAAGTTCTTTTGCCTTTCGGAATATCAGATTCCAGGCCCTTCGGTCCTTTAATGTGGAGGCAGCCAGATCTTGGGTGATCCTTATTGTGGCACCTCAGTATTTAAATTGTTTTTTTGTTTTTTTTGGCTGCTTGTAAAATTTTTTCCTTAATCTGATAGTTCTGAAATTTGGCCACAATATTCCTTGGGGTTTTATTTTAGGGTTTCTTTCAGAAGGTGTTCGATGAATTCTTTCAATGCCTATTTTACCTTCTGATTCTATTACATCTGGGCAGTTCTCTTTGATGATTTCTTGTAAAATAGTATCTAGGCTCTTCTTTTCATCATAGTTTTCAGAAAGTCCAATAATCCTCAGATTATCTCTCCTAGATCTATTTTCCAAGTCTGTCGTTTTGCAAGTAGATAATTCATGGTTTTCAGTTTGCCATTTTTTGTTTTTGCTTGACTGATTCTTGCTGTCTCAATGAATCATTAGTTTCTATTTGTTCAGTTCTAATTTTTAAAGAATTATTTTCTTCATTAGCTTTTTTACTTCTTTCTGTATATGTCAATTGAGTTTTTAAATGTATTGTTTTGGTCTGTGGAATTTTTTTCCATTTCACTAATTTTTTTTTTTAGTGAATTATTTTCTTTTTCCAATTCACAGATCCTACTTTCTTGCGAGTTCTTTGTCTTTTCCAATTCACAGATCCTACTTTCTTGTGAGTTCTTTGTCTTTTCCAATTCACAAATCCTACTTTCTAGTGAATTCTTTATTTTTTCCAATTCACAATTCTTACTTTCCTGAGATTTTTTTACTTTTTCCAGTTCATATTTCAGGAAGTTGTTGCTCTCTTTAGAAGCTTCTCTTTCCTTTCCCCATTTATCTTCTAACTCTCTTTTGAGACTTTTAATGGTCTCTTCTATGAGAGCATCATGTAAAAGAGGACAGTCTGATGCATTTTTGCTGTTTGCGGTCTCTTCAGGTTTGCTGACCTGCTCTTTTTCTTCATAGAAGCTGTTGATGGTTCTTTTCATCTTTTTATTCATGTTTTAAAGCCTTTAGGGTATGTCTCCTAGGCAAGGGGGTTACCAGCTTCCTCTGCAGAGCAGGGAGAGATGTAAACCGATTTCCGGCTCCAAGGTATGGGAGTGTTCTGAGTGAGAGTTTTCCCTTCCCCCAACAAGAAGTGGATTCAGCACTGGCCGAGCTATCCAAGTGCCCACTAGGGCTGTATGGGTTAGCGATTGCCCTAGGCTAGAGAGTAAGGGGTGAAAGTGTCATTGCCCCAGGCCGGAGCCTCTTGTGGGACTGTAAGTATTAGCAGCTGACTGCAGACCGCCGATTCTACCGAACTCTGCCCCAGCAGTCTCTGCCTGATGCAAATCGGCCCTGGGAAAGCTCTATGGCCCCAAGCTGAGCCCCCCACTGCCCAGATTGGAGGCTAACCCATTCTGTGTCCTCTTGCTGTGCAGGATCACAACTGCCCCAAGGAAAAGCTCTGTACTGCGGGTTGGGGCTGCGTGCTTGTGCTGAGATCTGTGCTTTCACTTTCGGTTTGAGGCTCTCCTCGGAACCTAATTTCTCTCCCAGTCTGCACTGATCTCCCCCCTGGGCCCAGAACCAACCTTTTTTGGCGAGACTGCAGATTTTCTTCGGCTGGTGAGTTGTTCTACTTCTTATCTTTACGAATTGTAGCAGTCAAGACTATTTTTGAGGCTCGATATAATATTGATAAAGAGGATAAGAGAAGAGCTTAGAAAGTCACGTGTGCCTTCTCTGACATCTTGGCTCCGCCCCCTAACATTTTTTTCACACCATGCTCTTCAACATTTCTTATAGCACAATATTCCATCACTATTGTATGCCACAACTTGTTCAACCATTCCCCAATTGAAGAGCATTCCCTAAATTTCTAATTCTTTGCCTCCACAAAAAAAGCTATTATAAATATAAACATATATGTTCTTTCTCCTTTTCTTTGATTTATTTGACTTAGTTATGGTAGATCTGTGTCAAAGAGTATGCATATTTTTATAGCCCTTTGGACATATTTCCAGATTGTTCTCCAGAATGGTTGTGTTCACCAACAATTAATTATGTACTAGGTACACAATTTTTTCTCATGCTCTCCAGCATTTTTCATTTTTGATAGGAGTGAGAGGGTATGTCAGAGTTATTTTAATTTGCCTTTCTCTAATTAGTAGTGATTTAGAGCATTTTTTTTCATGTAACTATAGAGAGTTTTTATTTTCCCGATTCCTTGTCCATTTGCCAACTGGGGCTAAATTTGGGGCAGATAGGTAGCACAATGTGACTGTGAGTGTGAAGTCAGAAAGACTTTTGATTATGACTTCAAATCTAGCCTTAAATGCTTACTTGTTCTTTGACCCTAGGAAAATCACTTAACTGTTTACCTCAGTTTTCTCATCTATAAAATAAGCTAGAAAAGGAAATGGCAAACCTCTCCAGTATCTTTGCAAAGAAAATCCCTAATGGGGTGACATTAGGCATGACTAAGCAATGAAGGAACAATAGCAATGGCTCTTATTTTTCTATAAATTTGAGTGTGTTCCCTATATAGTTGAGAAATGAGGCCTTTATAAGAGAAACTTGCTGTAATTTTTTAAAATAATGTTTATGGTACCTTTTAGCAAAATGTAGTTTCCCTGATTATCTCTTTTAATTAGAAGATATATTTTTTACTTTTTCTTTGTCTGAGACCATGATTGCTATCCCTGGTTTTTGTTTTTTTTTAACTTAACTAAAGCATAATAAAGTCTGCTGCAGCCCCTTATTTTAACTGTGTGTCTTTTTGTTTGATCTGTGTGACTTCTGCACAACTTATTGTTGAATTCTGGTTTCTAATTCATTCTACTATCTAATTCTATTTTATGGGTCACCTCATCCTATTTATATTCACAGTTATACTTCCTAATTGTGCATTTATTTCTATCCTATTTTTCTTTTTTTATCTGTCTCTCTTTTTATCCTGGCCCTCCTCAAAAGTTTTTTTTGTTTCTGACCACTGCCTCCCTAATCTGCTCCCCTTCCACTCTATTCCCTTCCCATGTTGCTTATTCCCTTGCCCTCTTACTAGGTAAGATAGATTTCTATAGCCAACTGAATACTGATAATAAGTTTTTTGCTCTTTGAACCAATTCTGATAAGACTCAGCTTCAAGCATTGTTTTCCACCCTTTATTTCTTCCTCCATTATTAAAAAAACTCTTCCTAGCATACCTTTTTTAAGTGAGAGAAATTTTTTTCCATTCTACTTCTTTACCCCTTCTCTCAATGCTTCCCTCTTTCTCACTCCTAGCTTTTTTAGATCACCTGAACTGAATCAGTTCAGACTTGTGACCTCTCTTTATGAAGATTCTTCTAATCTTCATAATCATGATAAAGTTCTTGGAAGTTCTGTGTATCATCTTTCTATATAGGAATGTAAATAGTTTGACTTTAGTGATTCCTTTGTGATTACTCTTTCATATTTATCTTTTTTAGGTTTCTCTTCTGTTTGAATGTAAAAATTGTTATTCAATGCTGGTGTTTTCATCAGAATTACTTGGAAGTCCTCTATTTCATTAAATTTCCATTTTCTACCATGTGGTATCATATTCAATTTGTCTGGGTCAGTTATTCTTGATTGTATCCTAGTTCCTTTGCTTCTAGAACATTACATTCCAACCCTTCGATTTCTTTAATGTGGAAGCCACTAAATCTTATGTGATTCTGGCTGTGGCTCCAGGAAATTTGAATTGTTTCTTTCTGGCGGCTTGTAATATTTTTTCCTTGACCTGATAGCTGTAGAATTTGACTAAAATATTCCTGAGAGTTTTTATTTTGGTATCTCTTTAAGGAACTTAAGTGTATTCTTTCCATTTCTGTTTTACATTCCAGATCTAAGATATTGGGACAGTTTTCTTTTATAATTTCCTTAAATGTTATAGCTAGACTCTTTTGTTATGGTCATGACTTTCAGGTGGTCCAATAATTCTTAAATTATCTACCCTTATTCTATTTTCTAGGTCAGGTTATTTCCAATGAAATATTTCTTATATTTTTTTTTCATTCTTTTGATTTGTTTTATTTTTTCTTCAAGTCTCATTGACTAATTAAGTTCTACCTACCCAATCCTAATGTTTAAGGAATTATTTTCTTTAGTGAATTTTTGTACTTCCATTTCCATTTGGTCAATTCTGCTTTTTTTAAGTATTAGGAAAACCCCACGGAACATTGTTGCAAAACTCCAAAAGTATAATCTCAAGGGAAAAAATTGCAAGCTGCCAGATAAAAGCAATTCAAATATCAAGGAGTAATATTCATGATTACCCAAGATCTGGCAGCATCTACACTAAAGAATTACACAAAAATCGGCATGAAAATCTCATGATCAAATATAGAAAAGCAGAAACAGTAAATGCTTCCTTTTCAGACCATGATGCAATAAAAAATTATATTGAATAAAAGACCAGGGAAAGATAGACTAAAAACCAACTGGAAATCTAATTATAAATAACAAGTGGGTCACACAACAAATCACAGAAACAATTCATAATTTCTTTCAAGAGAATGACAATAATAAGAAAACCTACCAAAATGTATGGGATGCAGCCAAAGCAGTTCTTGGGAGAAATTTTATATCTCTAAATAGTTGCCTAAATGAAATAAAGAAAGAGGATGTCAATGAATTGGGTATGCAACTGAAAAAGTAGAAAAAGAACAAATTAAAAATCCCCAATTAAATACCAAATTACGAATTCTGAAACTCCAAGAAGAGATTAATAAAATTGAAACTAAGAAAACTATTGACCTAATTAGCAAAACCAAGAGTTGGTTTTATGAAAAAAGAAACAAAATAGTTAAACATTTGGCTAATTTGTTAGAAAAAAGAAAAGAAAAAATCCCAAATTACCAGCATCAAAAATTAAAGAAGTGAATTTACCACTAATGAAAAAGAAATTAAAGCAATAATTAGAAACTATTTGCCCAAGTGTATTGCACCAAATCTGACAACCTAGGCAAAATGGATGAATATTTACAAAAATATAAATTGCCCAGATTAACAGAAGAGGAAACAAAGTACTTAAATAGCCCCATTTCATATAAGGTAATTGAACAAACCATCAATGAACTCCCTAAGAAAAAGATTCAGGGCCAGGTGGATTTACAAGTGAATTCTACCAAACATTTACAGAACAATTAATTACAGAACAATACTATGTAAACTATTTGGAAAAATAGGTGAAGAAGGAGTCCTTCCAAATTCCTTCTATGACATGAATATGGTACAAATACCTAAATCAAGAAGAGCCAAAATAGCAAAAGAAAATTACAGACCAATCTCCCTAAGGAATATTGATACAAAAATTTCAAATAAGATGTTAGCAAGGAGATCACAGCAATTTATCAGCAGGAAAAAGTACTGTGACCAAGTGGGATTTATACCAACAATGCAGGGCTGGTTCAATATCAGGAAAACTATAGCCATAATTGACGTATCAATAACAAAACAAACAGAAATCATATAGTAATCTCAATAGATGCAGAAAAAGTTTTTGAGAAAATACAGCACCCATTTCTATTAAAAACATTAGAGAGCATAGGGATAACATTTCTTTTTTTAAAAAAAATTATTACTTTTTATTGACAGTACATATGCATGGGTAATTTTTTACACCATTATCCCTGGCACTCACTTCTATTCCAATTTTTCCCTTCCCTTCCTCCAACCCCTCCCCTAGATGGCAGGCAGTCTTATACATGTTAAATATGTTATAGTATATCCTAGATACAATATTTGTGTGCAGAACCGAACAGTTCTCTTGTTGCACAGGAAGAATTGGATTCAGAAGGTGAAAATAACCTGAGAAGAAAAACAAAAATGCAAACAGTTTACACTCGTTTCCCAGTGTTCTTTCTTTGGGTGTAGCTGATTCTGTCCATCATTGATCAATTGGAACTGAATTAGATCTTCTCTTTGTTGAAGATATCCACTTCCATCAGAATACATCCTCATACAGTCTTGTTGTTGAAGTATATAATGAGCTCCTGGTTCTACTCATTTCACTTAGCATCAGTTCATGCAAGTCTTTCCAAGCCTCTCTGTATTCATCCTGTTGGTCATTTCTTACAGAACAATAATATTCCATAACATTCATATACCACAATTTACCCAACCATTCTCCAATTGATGGGCATCCATTCATTTTCCAGTTTCTAGCCACCACAAAAAGAGCTGTCACAAACATTTCAGCACATACAGTTCCCTTTCCCTTCTTTAATATTTCTTTGGGATGTAGGCCCAGTAGTAGCACTGCTGGATCAAAGGGTATGCACAGTTTGATAACCTTTTGGGCATAATTCCAAATTGCTCTCCAGAATGATTGGATTCGTTCACAACTCCATCAACATCAATGTCCCAGTTTTCCTGCAAGGGATAAACTTTCTTAAAATAATAAGCAGTATCTATCTAAAACCAACAATATGCATCATTTGTAATGGAGAGAAGCTGGATGCATTCACATTAAGATCAGGGATAAACAAGGATGCCCATTATTACCACTATTATTAAAATGTTTTTATTAGAAATGTTATCTTTGGTAATAAAAAAGAAAAAGAAATTAGAGGAATTAGAATAGTCAATAAGGAGATAAAACTATCACTCGTTGCAGATGATATGATAATATACTTACAGAATCCCAGAAAATCATCCAGAGACCTATTTGAAACAGTTAACAGTTTTAGCAAAGTTGCAGGATATAAAATAAACCTACACAAATCATCAACATTTCTATGTATTACTGACAAAGCCCAGCAGCAAGAGATAGAAAGAGAAATTCCATTTAAAACAAATGCACACAAAATAAAATACTTGGGGATCTACCTGCAAAGACAAACCCAGGAATTATATGAACACAATTACAAAACATTTTCCACACAAAGATCTAAACAACTGGAAAAAAATATCTGTTGCTCATGAGTAGGCCAAGTAGGCCAATGCAAATGACAATTCTACCTAAATTGGTCTACTTGTTCAGTGTCACACCAATCAAACTGACCAAAAAAATTATTTATAGTGCTAAAAAAAAAACTAAATTCATCTGGAAGAACAAAAATCAAGAGTATCAAGGGAATTAATGAAAAACAAAACTACAAAGGATGGTGGCTTAGCACTACCAGACTTAAAACTATATTATATAGTAGCGGTCATCAAAACCTTTGGTACTGGCTAAGAAATAAAGTGGAAATAGAGGTTAGATACACATCACACAATAATCAATGTCTATAGTAATATAGTATTCAATAAACACCCAAACACCAGCTTCTGGAATAAGGAGTCACTATTTCACAAAAATTGCTGGAAAAACTGGAAAATAATATGTCAGAAACTCGGCATAGACCTACATCTCACACCACATACCAAAATAACATCAAAATGTAAATTAGGAGATCAAGGGATAATTTACTTATCAGATCTTTGGAGGAGGGAGGAATTTAAAACCAAAGAAGAACTAGAGAACATTATAAAATGCAAAATGTAACTTTGATTTCATTAAATTAAAAAGGTTTTGCACAAACAAAACCAACAGAAACAAGATTAAAAGGAAAGTACAAAGCAGGGGGAAATTTTTATAATCAGTGTTTTTGATAAAGGTCTCATTTCTAAAATATATAAAGAACTGTGTCGAATTTATAAGAATACAAGTCATCCCCTAATTGATTAATGGTCAAAGGATATGAAAAGACAACTTTCAGGTCATGAAATTAAAGCCATCTACAATCATATGAAAAATGTTCTAAATCACTATTGATCAGAGAAATTAAAACTTTGAGATGCCATCTCACACCTCTCAGATTGGCTAAGAAGACAGGAAATGATAGTGAGAAATACTGGAGGGGATGTGGGAAAACTGGGACATTAATGCATTGTTAGTGGAGTTGGGAAATGTTCTAACCACTCTGGAGAGCAATTTGGAACTATGCATTGTGCATATCCTTTGACCCAGCAGTGACTCTACTGGGTCTGTTTCCCAAGGAAATCATAAAAGAGATTTCCATAAAAGAGGGAAAACAGGCAAAAATATTTGCAGCAGCTCTTTTTGTGGTAGCAAAAAACTGGAAAATGAGTAGATGCCCATCATTGGGGAATGACTGAATAAGTTGTGGTATATGAAGGTAATGAATGGCATATTCTATAAAAAATGGAAAACAAGCTGATTTTAGAAAGACTTGGAAAGATTTATATGAACTGATGTCACCTGAAACAAGCAGAACCAGGAATACATTGTACACAGTAATAGCAAGATTGTGCTATGATCATCTATGAAAGACTTGGTTCTTCTTAATGGATCAGTGATCCAAGGTAATTCCAACAAACTTTGAAGAGAAAACACCATCTGCAATCAGGAAAAGAATGATGGAGATTGAATGTAAATCAGCATGTTCTGTATTCCCCTCTTTTTTTCTGTTTTTTTTTTTTTCTTCTCCTATGGTTTTTCCCTCTTATTCTGATTTTTCTTTCAGAACGTGATTCATAAAGCAATGTGTATTTTAAAAAAAGAAATAAAATAAAATTAGAAAAAGGGGGTAAAGTATTTTATGTTTTTCAAATTACATGTAAAAACAATTCCTAACATTTGTTTTTGAAAATTTTGCAAATTCTCTTCTCCCTTTTTACTCTCTCTTTGCTTCATAGAAAAGACAAGGAATTTGATATAGATTACACATATTGTATTATGAAAAACATATTGCCATATCAGTCATTTTGTGAAAGCAGACCAAAAAACCTAAGAAAAATCAAATTTTTTTAAAAAGCATGCTTCAATCAACTTTCAGACTCCATCAGTTTTTCTTTCTGGAGACGCATAGCATTTTTTATCATAAGTCCTTCAAAATTTCTTGGATAATTGTATTGCTATGAATACTCAGTCATTTACAGTTGATCACTATACAATATTGCTGTTACTGTGTACAATATTCTCCTAGTTCTGCACACCTTACTTTGCATCAGTTTATATGCATTTTTCCAGGTTTTTTCAGAAAATGTCCTGCTAGCACAATAGTATTGTAACAGAATAAGTTCTTGTCCCACAAACCTGGATCTTTGCATTTATCAAACAGTAGATCATTTTGGTCATTTATTACTGTGTATTGAATACTTAATGTATTCCACCAATTCATGACTCTACATTTCTTAGCCAGTATGAGATTGTTTTGTAATACAGTTTTAAATCTGGTACAACTAGGTCATTTTCCTTCACATTTTTCATTAACTTATTATATTTTTAATTTTTCGTTCTTCCAGATGAATTTTTCTAACTCTATAAAATAATTTTTAATAGTTTGATTGGTTTGGCAGTGGCTAAGTAAATTGATTTAGGTAAATTGGAGTTTGAGGACAAGATTTTTCTGCCTTATTTACTCCATCATTGATGTTTTCAAAAAGAAAAAAACTGAGACAATTAATTCTTTTATTGTGTGTAGTTGTCATTTATAGTTTCTTGAAATATGGTTCTGAAAAACCAGGTTTTTGATAAAACCCACTGGGAATCAAATGGAACTTCTTAATTATGTCTTTTAATCCAAATCACTCTGATTCTCACTGATTGGTGAATAATAGGTGCCAGCCCATGCCTCACACTCATTGTTTGGGTTTTCATGACTCAGAATGAATACAAAAAGCAATTGTTTCTATGCTGATCAGAAACTCCAAGGTCTTCCCTTCCCAGGTTGATTTTTTTTAATTAAAGCTTTTTATTTACAAAGCATATGAATGGGTAATTTTTTCTCTTTCTTTTTTATTGTAGCTTTTTATTGAGAAAACATATGCATGGGTAATTTTTCAACAATGATCCTTGCAAAAACTTCTGTTCCAATTTTTCCCCTCCTTCCCTCCATCCCCTCCCCTAGATGGCACACAGTGCCATACATGGTAAATATGTTAAAGTATATGTTAAATACAATATATGTATACATATTTATACATCTGTCTTGCTACACAAGAAAAATTGGGTTTAGAAAAAAGGTAAAAATAACCTGTGATGAAAAACAAAAATGCAAGCAAACAATAACAGAAAGAGTGTAAATGCTATGTTGTGGTCCATACTCATTTCCCAGTGTTTTTTGGCTGGGTGTAGCTGTTCATTCCTGATCAATTAGAACTGATTTGGATCCTCTCATTGTTGAACATAGCCACTTCCATCAGAATTGATCTTCATATAGTATTGTTGTTGATCTCCTAGTTCTGCTCATTTCACTTAGCATCAGTTCATAGAAATCTCTCCATGCCTCTCTGTATTCATCTTGCTGGTCATTTCTTACAGAAAAATAACATTCCATAACATTCATATACCACAGTTTACTCAGCCAATTGATGGACATTCATTCAATTTCCAGTGTCTAGCCATTACAAAAAAGACTGCCACAAACATTTTTGTTTCCCTTTCCCTTCTTTAAGATCTCTTTCTGATATAAGCTCAGTAGTAACACTGCTGGATCAAAGGCTATGCACAGTTTGATAACTTTTTAAGCATAGTTTCAAATTGCTCTCCAGAATAGTTGGATCCATTCAAAACCTCAGCAACAATGCATCAGTGTCCCCGTTTCCCCACATTCCCTACAACATTCATGATGATCTTTCCTGTTATCTTAGCCAATCTGACAGGTGTGTAGTGGTATCTCAGAGTTGTCTTAATTTGCATTTCTCTGATCAATAATGATCACCTTTTCATATGGGTAGAAATGGTTTCAATTTCATCATCTGAAAATTGTCTGTTCATATCCTTGGACCATTTATCAATTCAAGAATGGATTGATTTTTTACAAATTTGAGTCAATTCTCTATATATTTTGGAAATGAGGCCTTTATCAGAACCTTTAACTGTAAAGATGTCTTCCCAATGTATTGCTTCCCTTCCAGTCTTGTCTGCATTTGTTTGTACAAAAGCTTTTTAACTTGAAGTAATCAAAATTTTCTATTTTGTAATCAATAATGATCTCTAGATCTTCTCTGGAACAAATTCCTTCCTCCTCCACAGGTCTGAGAGGTAAACTATCCTATGTTCTTCTAATTTATTTATAATCTCATTCTTTATGCCTAGATCATGAACCCATTTTGATCTTATCTTGGTGTATGGTGTTAAGTATGGGTCAATGCCTAGTTTCTGACATACTAATTTCCAATTTTCCCAGCAGTTTTTATCAAATAGTGAATTCTTATCCCAAAAGTTGGGGTCTTTTGGTTTGTCAAACACTAGATTGCTGTAGTTATTGACTATTTTGTCCTGTGAACCTAACCTATTCCACTGATAAATTAATCTATATCTTAGCCAATACCAAATGGTTTTAGTGACCACTGCTTTATAATATAGTTTTAAATGGGGTCCAGCTAGGCCACCTTATTTTAAATTTTTTTTTCATTAGTTCCCTTAAAATTCTTGACGTTTTGTCCTTCCAGGTGAATTTTGTTGTTATTTTTTCTAGGTCATTAAAATAGTTTCTTGGGAGTCTGATTGGTATAGCACTCAATAAATAGATTAGTTTAGGTAGTATTATCGCTTTTATTATATTCACTTGACCTATCCAGGAGCACTTAATATTTTTCCAGTTGTTTAGATCTGACTTTATTTGTGTGGAAAGTCTTTTGTAGTTTTGTTCACATGATTCCTGATTTTCCCTTGGCAGATAGATTACTGAACTGAAATGAAGGTAGTTATTTTTTAAGGTATTCATTTATTTCATTTAAGTTATCAAATTTATCGGTATAAAATTGGGCAAAGTAATTCCTAATTATTGCTCTAATTTCCTCTTCATTAGTGGCAAGTTCTCTCTTTTATTTTTAAGACTAATAATTTGATTTTCCTCTTTCTTTTTCTAATCATATTTAACAAGGGGTTATCTATTTTGTTGGGTTTTGCATAGAACCAACTCTTAATTTTATTTATTAATTCAACTTTTCTTTTACTTTTAGTTTTATTAATCTCTCCTTTTATTTTTAGAATTTCAAGTTTAGTGTTTGATTGGAGGGTTTTAATTTGCTCTTTTTCTAGCTTTTTTAGTTGCAAGCCTAATTCATTGATTTTCTCTTTCTCTATTTTATGCATTAGGCCTCTAAAGATATAAAATTTCCCCCAATTACTGCTTTGGCTGCATCCCACACATTTTGGTATGATGTCTCATTATTGTCATTCTCTTGGGTGAAATTATTAATTGTGTCTATGATTTGCTGTTTTACCCAATCATTCTTTAGTATGAGATTATTTAGTTTCCAATTACTTTTTGGTCTGTTTTCCCCTGGCTTTTTATTGAATGGAATTTTTATTGCATCGTGATCTGAAAAGGATGCATTTGCTACATATGACTTTCTGCATTTGAATTTGAGGTGTCTATGTCCTAATATATAGTTAATTTTTGTGTAAGTTCCATGAACTGCTGAAAAGAAAGTGTACTCCTTTCTGTCTCCATTTAGTTTTCTCCAAAAATCTATTATACCTAACTTTTCTACTGTTCTATTTACCTCTTAACTTCTTTCTTATTCATTTTGTGGTTTGATTTATTTAGTTCTGACAGTGTAAAGTTGAGAACTCCCATGATTATCATTTTGCTGTCTATTTCTTCTTGCAACTCTCTTAACTTCTCCTTTAGGAATTTAGATGCTATACCACTTGGTGCATATATGTTTAGTATTGATATTGCTTTATTTTCTATACAATAATCTTTAGTAAGCTATAGTGCCCTTCCTTATCTCTTTTAATTAGTTCAATTTTTGCTTTTGCTTGATCTGAGATCAGGATGGCTACCCCTGCTTTTTTAACTTCACCTGAAGCATAGTAGATTCTGCTCCAACCTTTTACTTTTACTCTGTATATATCACCCTGATTCAACTATGTTTTCTATAAACAACATATTGTAGGATTCTGGCTTTTAATCCAGTCTACTATTTACCTCCACTTTCTGGGGGACTTTACCCCATTCACATTATGGTTAAAATGACTAATTCTGTATTTCCTGCCACCTTGTTAACCCCAGATTATGCTTTTCTCTTTTTTTCCCCTCTTATCCCCCTCTCCAGTATTAAATTTATGAGCACCACTTGCCTCATGCAGCTCCCCTTCTTTAGGATCCCTTCCCCTCTTAGAGTCCCTGTCCTTTTCTTAAATGTTTCCCTTACAATTTCTGTATTCCCTTGTATTTGGCCTACTCCTTCCCTTTTAGTTTTTCCCCTCCCACTTTTCAGTGAGGTGGGAGAAGTTTCTTTGTAAACTAAATATGTCTAATATTTTCTCTTTGAGCCAATTCTGATGAAAGTAAGATTCACACTATGTTCATCCCCCTCCCTTCTTTCCCTCAGATATAATAGATTTCCTTTGCCTCTTTGTGATATGTAGTACCTCCACTTTTCCCTTTTTCTGGTACAAATTCTTTTTCACCTCTAGATCCTTTTTTATCCTATAACAGTAAAACCAAATTATACATGTACTCTTTATATATATTCATAACAGAAATACAGTTCTCAAGAGTTCTTTTTATTTTTTATGTTTCCCTTGAGTCCTATGTTTGGAGGTCAGACTTTTTCTTTTGCTCTGTTTTTTTTCATCAGAAACAAATGGAATTCACCTATTTCACTAATATCCATCTTCTTCCCTGGAAGAAAATGCTCAGTTTGGCTGAATAAGTTATTCTTGGCTGCATACCAAGTTCCTTTGTCCTTTGTAATATCAGATTCTAGGACTTTCAATCCTTTAATGTGGACACTGCTAGTTCCTGAGTGATTCTTATTGTGACTCCTCCATATTTGTATTGTTTTTTCCTGGCTGTCTGTTGTATTTTTTTCCTTGGTCTGATAGTTCTGGAATTTAGCCACAATATTTCTTGGAATTTTAATTTTGGGATCCCTTTCAGTAGGTGATTGATGAATTCTTTCAATGTCTATTTTACCTTCTATTTCTACAACATCTGGGCAGTTCTCTTTGATGATTTCCTGAAAAATAGTGTCTAGGCTCTTTTTTTTCATCATGATTTTCAGGGAGTCCAATAATCCTTAGATTATTTCTCCTAGATCTATTTTCCAGATCTGTTTTTTTTCCCAAGTAGGTATTTAACATTTTTTTAATTTTTTCATCTTTTTGGTTTTGCTTGACTGATTCTTGGTGTCTCCTTGAGTCATTCATTTCCATTTGCTCAATTCTGATTTTTAATGAATTATTTTCTTCATTTACTTTTTTTTTTCTTTATAACTGTCCAATTGACTTTTTAAATTAATTGTTTTGTTCTATGGAATTTTTTTCCATTTCACCAATTTTATTTTTTCAGGAGTTATTTTCTTTTTCTAATTCACTAATTCTGTTTTTCAAGGAGTTTTTTCTTTCTCCACTCTATCATTACATACCTTCTCTAGACCCTCTTGCAAAACTTCCCTTTCCTTTCCCCATTTTTTTTCTAGCTCTTTTTAAAGAGCCTTCTTAATATTTTCTATGAGAGCCTTATGAGGTGGGGACCAGATCATATCCACCTGTGGATCTAAAGGCAAACTATTTTTAGTCTCCTCAGGGTTTGAAATCTGCTCTTTCAGTATAGAAACTATCTATAGTTAGAGCCCACTTTGCCTTTTTACTCATTTTAACAGAAAAAAAACAAAACAAAACAAAATGCTGCAGTCTGCTTATGGGGTAGTGAGGTATTTCCAGCTTGCTTCTATACACAATAGGAAGTAGCAGTGAATCAGTTGTGGAAGACAGTAGCTGCACTGGGATTAGCATCTACACTGAGATCATGCTGAGTCCCTCCTGATGCTGGGTGGGTGTGGCCAAGTCCCCAGTGACTCTAGTATTTTAGGGTTATAGTCTTTTTTTTTTTTTTTTGGTTTGTTTTCTGTTTCTTTTTTATTATTATTACTATAGCTTTTTATTTACAAGATATATGCATGGGTAATTTTTCAGCATTGACAATAGCAAAACCTTTTGTTCCAATTTATCCCCTCCTTCCCCCCACCCCTTTCCCCAGATGGCAGGTTAACCAATACATGTTAAATATGTTAAAGTATAACTTAAATACAATATATGTATACATGTCCATATAGTTATTTTATTGTACAAAAAGAATCGGACTTTGAAATAGTGTACAATTAGCCTGTGAAGGAAATAAAAAATTCAGGCAGACAAAACTAGGGGGATTGGGAATTCTATACAGTGGTTCATAGTCATCTCCCAGAGTTCTTTTGCTGGGTGTAGCTGGTTCAATTCATTACTGCTCTATTGGAACTGATTTGGTTTATCTCATTGTTGAAGAAGGCCATGTCCATCAGAATTGAACATCATATAGTATTGTTGTTGAAGTATATAATGATCTCCTAGTCCTGCTCATTTCACTCAGCATCAGTTCATGTAAGTCGCTCCAGGCCTTTCTGAAATCATCCTGCTGGTCATTTCTTATAGAACAATAATATTCCATAACATTCATATACCCAAACTTATTCAGCCATTCTCCAATTGATAAGCATCCATTCAATTTCCAGTTTCTAGACACTAAAAAAGGGCTGCCACATTTTTGCACATACAAGTCCTGTTCCCTTCTTTAAAATATCTTTGGGATATAAGCCCAGTAGTAACACTTATGGATCAAAGGATATGCACAGTTTGATAACTTTTTGAGCATAGTTTGGGGTTATAGTTTTTACCCTTTGTGTTTATATCTTCTCTGCTGCCAGGGCAGAGTAGCCCATACTATGGTAGAGTTCTCTATGAAGAGTTTCTGCTGGTGAAGACCACACCCCACTCCACTAGGGTCTGCTCAGCGTGAGCTATTTTTTGTGCTCTCACTGCCTATCTGCTTGAGTCTGTGCTTGGCCTAAACATGTTCTGTCCCCACTCACAGGCAAAAACAGACCTTTTCTGGTGAATTTCAAGATTATCTTCTGTTGTTAATGTATTGTACTCCCAATATTCGTGGGTTTTGGCAGTTAAGCACTAATTCTGAGGCTGAGTTTCATAAAAATAGTTTGAGGGTAGAGGAGAGCTCAGAAAGACACATGTGGCCTCTGCCATCTTGGCTCCACCCCCAGAATTGTACATCTTTAACTTATATTGGTTTACTTGCTGTATAGGGAAGGGGTAGGGGAAAAACTTATTGAAAGATGCCATTAAGAGAAACCATTTCCCTATTGGATTATTAAAATGAATGTGATAACAATCTGTGAAAAAGTATAATAATGAAGTGCTTTTTGCCCTAAAATATACAATTCTTATGATTTAGTAAGAGGTTTGAGAACTGAATCATTTTCCAGATATGGTTGTCAAGAAATATTGAACCAATGATCTATGAGGCCAGCAGCCAATGAGAATGACATCTGCAAACTATTCAAATGGAGTTTTGTCTCAGGGAAAGGTGGAGAGAGCCATTTTTGGCATGGCCCGAGGTAGGACGATCCTGACCTGATTTCCCCTATGGGATATTTCTGAATGGAAAATTTTCCCCCAACTGAAATTCTAAGCCTGGCTATGACATAACCTGGACTCTTACCTGGAATTGACTTTAAGTTAGAGTAGCATTTTTCCCTTACTATAACTAGATCCCTCTTTTTCTTTCTATGACAAATTTCTATAATTATGGAAGGGGTCTGTAGTGTTCTTGGTTGGTTTTCTAGAGGTCTCTGGATAATCACCACAAGAATAGCCAGGTGTTAAAGTCCAAATCCTTTATTATCTCCTTCACAATCTAGTTTCATTGCCTGGGGCCCAGCTAGCTTTCTTGAGTGCCTTTCAGACCAGCCTTGGTCTCAGTGGGAGAAGTGGGAGGCCAGCCACCACGTGATGTGAGATGAAGTGAATGAATCTCTCTGAGTCCAAGGAGGCTTCAGCCTCTAGCCACCACAAAGGTGGATAATGGAATGAATCTGTCTCCCAGTCCCCGCTAACTGTTATATACTCTATTATAATTACATTATTGTAAGTGAATCTTGTAGAACTATATTAAGTAGTAAGTACATCTAGTGAACTAGAAAACTAATAATCACCATGCTAAGCTAGATAACCATTGTCTTTATCAATTCCACTTAGTTAGCACCTTGTAAGAATCCTTGTTTCAGAGGTCTGGCCCATAACAGGGGTCAGTATATTAAATCTTTATCTCATGAGCTAATGTGTAAGATCTAAACTATTCAGCCTGAAATTATAATCATTTCCATATCTTAAACTACTAAATAAATGAATATTTGGGATAATAAAGTCCTTGAAATATTTCAGAGGGTTATGGGAACAATTAGACAATGTTCCAACAGTTTGTGGGACCAAGGAATAACTTTATTATCTAGTGAGGATAAATCAGAAACATTTTCTGTTAAAAGAGTTTTAATGCAATTAGTTTAAAGGAAGGTAACTTATGATTTGGCTTATGACATCCAATATTACTTCATTTTATCATTCTTTTGTTGCAAGTGACTAGATAAATATGCCTAAGGTAAATTCATTTTTGTGGCTATTAAATTTAGTCAAATCAGCCAACTATTTACATATAGTGTTTTTACATATGTGCTTCCTAGCACTTATGTGATCCCCAGCAGTATGGACAACTACAATGAATAATTAAGTTTGAGTGAATACCCTGGTGAAGATTTGTTGAGAAATAATATGTGTGTGGGTATGTATATATATATATATATATATATATATATATATATACACATACCCACACACACATATATATATATATACATATATGTGTGTGTGTGTGTGTGTGTGTGTGTGTGTATGTGTGTGTGTGTATGTATATTAAATTGAACTAAGATCACTTTAGTAAAAGGGTTATAGCAGAATACCTGGAAGAATCTCTGCAGGTAGCTAGCTGTTATGAAGGCACACCTGCAGAGCTGTTATCAGCTGAGAGTCAGTTTATGAGAAATTGTTTCCAGTGATCGCATGAATATCTGAGATATCTGACATTATGAAGCTCAATCACATATTAAGTGGACATTGGCAGTGGGTTAATAGGATTCAAAGCCATTGATTATTATATTACCTGGAAGATTTATCAAAGGGGACTACTCAGTGGATTTTTGTCATTCATGAGTCTCAATAAGAGATTGCTTCTTCTGGTATTTTGTGTTGTCATACAAGACTGCCCTCTATGTATCCTTTGCCTTACCAATCTATAAACTCGCCTGGGTCTTTTTTGGATTGAAGGAGGGAATTGTGATAATAATTTTCATGTCTTCTATTCAAATTAATCAGTATTTACTTTTTTTTATTATTTGGTAGATATCAGTAATTGTAGTAATGAAAAGTTTTGAATGATTAATCTACTTTGTATTGATAATTATATTACTTATGTTTATTAGCTAGATTCATATTGTTAGTTAGAAATGTAATAAAAATCTAATTTATGTACTACTTCTCCTCGTTATAAGGTTTATTTACTGGTACAATACCTCCCTCCCACCATTATGAATAATTGCTGTCTACTCCCTGCCAATCTTTGCTTTTAATGTAGGTGTTGGTAAAACTAGGGGCTTACTATTTATAGACAGTCCTACGATGTTGAAAAGATCTTATGAGCTTTGGAAAACCCCAGCTGCAATAACCTGAATTGATGACCTGTGGAAAGTCTCATGACTTGTGAAAGACCTGATGACAGATTGTCATTAATGGACATGTCCCTCACTTCTGGTATTAACTGATCTTGAAACTGTACTGTTTCATCCTACTTTTAGTGGGCTCTCAATGTATATAAATAGTGGCTACCCTCAAGCAGTAGGGATTCCTGATCAAAAGGAATATGTTGGACCCAATTAATTAGAGACTACCATAATATGTCTAATAAATTGAATATGTTCAGTGTCTTTTGCTGTGGGTTGGATTTATACTAGCAAATCTGACAATCTAAGTGAAATAAATTAATATTCATAATATTTACAATTCATAAGAAGAATTAGAATACTTAAATAACTTTACTGTTTTAGAAAAAGAAATTGAATCCAGGACCAGATGGATTTACAAGTAAATTCTACCAAACATTTAAAGAACAATTAATTTCAATACTTTGTAGACTGAAAATATTGATAAAGAACAAGTCCTACTAAATTCCTTCCATGACAGAAATGTGACTTTAATATCTAAATCAGAGAGCATCAATTAGAGAAAGAAAACTATAGACCAATTTCCCTAATGAATATTGATGCAATTTTTTTATTTTAATATTTTATTTTTCCTCAGTTAACATGTAAATGTTTAATATTTATTTTGAAAACTTTGAGCTACAGATTCTTCTCTCCCTTTCTCATTTCCTATCTCCTCACAGAGAAAGCATATGTGAAATCATGCAAAACATTTCCATAAAAGTTATGGGGGGAAACAGATTACCCCTCCTCCAAAAAAACTCAAGAAAAAAATAAGGGGTAGCTAGATGGCACAGTGAATAGAGCACCTGCCCTGAAGTCAGGAGGACCTGAGTTCATACCTGACCTCATTCACTTAACACTTCCTAGCTGTGTGACACCTGGGCAAGTCACTTAAGCTCAATTGTCAAAGTAAAAAAATAAATAAAATAAAGTTTTAAAAAAGTACATATAGATCCTTTCCCTTTTTCTTTTTTTAAAACTTCTTTTGGTATTCATGCCTAGTAATGATATTGTTAGGTCAAAGGGTATATACCTGGTGTAATAGTCCTTTGGATGTAGTTCCAAATTGCTCTACAGAATGGTTGAATCAGTTCCCAATTCCACCATCAATACATTAATGTTTCATTTTCTCCACCTTCCTTCCAACATTTGCTATTTTTCTTTTCTGACAGATTAGCTAATTTAATAGGTATAGGGTAGTACTTAATTATTTTAATTTGCATTTCCCCAATCAATAGTGAGTTTAGAGTATTTTTTTCATATGGTTATAGGATTACTTCAGGGGAAAACTGTTCATATCTTTTGATCATTTATCAATTGGGAAATGACTCTTATTTTTTATAAATTTGACCTGGTTCCCTAAATGTTTGAGAAACAAGGTCTTTATCAGAGAAAGGTGCTTCAAAAATTCTTTTCACAATTACTATCATACATTTTCCCTCATTTGTTCTTTTCTCTTTCTCCTTTTACCTTGTCTCTCCTCAAAGGTGTTTTGCTTCTGATTATCACCTCCCTCAATATGTTCTCTCTTCTATCACCCTCTCTGCTTCTCATGTCTCCTTCCCCTTCTACTTTCCTACAGGGTAAGATAGATTTCTATACCCAATTGAGTATGTATGCCAATTCTGATGAGAGTAAGGTTTCCTCACTTCCCTTCCTTTCCCCTTCTTCCCTCTCCAGTATAAAAGATTTTTCTTTTCTCTTTAATGACAGATAATTTACAGCATTCTTTCTCTCCCTTTCCCTCTGTCAGTAAATTTCTCTCTTACCCCTTAATTTAATTTAATTTTTTAGATATTATCCCTTCATATTCAATGTACAAATGTATCCCCCTCTATATATATACTTCTTCTAACTATTCTAAAATTAAGAAAGTTCTTATGAATTACAAATATCATCATCCCATGTAGGAGTGTAAACAGATAAACCTTATTAAGTCCCTTATATGATTTTCCTTTCCTGATTCCCCCCCTTATGCTTCTCCTGAGTCCTGTAATGGAAAGTAAAAATTTTTATTCAGTTCTGGTCTTTTCATCACAAATGCTTGAAAGTTCTCCATTTCATTGAATATTCATTTTTCTCCTTGAAGAATTACATTCACTTTTGCTGGGTAGCAGATTCTTGATTGTTATCCTAGCTTTTTTGTTCTTTGGAATATCATGTTCCAAAACCCCTGATTCTGTAATATGGAAGCTGCTAAATCCTGATTGTGGCTCCACCACACTTTGAACTATTTCTTTCTGGATGTTTGCAATATTTTCTCCTTGACTTAGAAGTTCTGAATATGGTTATAATAGTCCTGAAATTTTTCATTTTAGTATTTCTTTCAGAAGATGATTGGTGAGTTCTTTCAGATTTTATTTTACTCTTTGGTTCTAGAATATCAGGGCATTCTTTGTTAATTTCTTGAAAGATGATGTCTAAGGTTTTTTTTGTTTGTTTGTTTTTATCATGGCTTTCAAGTAGTCTAATAATTTTCAGATTACCTCTCCTGAATCTATTTTCCATGTCAGTTACTTTTCCAATGAGATATTTCACATTGTTTTCTATTTTTTCATTTTTCATTTTTTGATTTTGTTTTGTTGTTTTTTGATTTCTCATATAGTCATTATCTTACATTTACTCAATTCTAATTTTTTTAAAAAATATTTTCCTCATTGTACCTCCTTTTCCATTTGGCCAATTTTGCTTTTAAGGCATTCTTCTCCCCATTTGCTTTTTGTACTCCCTTTTGTATCACTGTAATTTCTCTTCCCAATTTTCCTCTCTTACCTAATTTTCAAAATTCCTTTTGAATTCTCCAATGGCCTGAGCCCAGTTCTTCTTCTTCTTCTTCTTTTCTTCTTCTTCTTCTTTTCTTCTTCTTCTTCTTCTTCTTCTTCTTTTCTTCTTCTTCTTCTTCTTCTTCTTTTCTTCTTCTTCTTCTTCTTCTTTTCTTCTTCTTCTTCTTCTTCTTCTTTTCTTCTTCTTCTTCTTCTTTTCTTCTTCTTCTTCTTCTTCTTCTTTCTTCTTCTTCTTCTTCTTCTTTTCTTCTTCTTCTTCTTCTTCTTCTTTCTTCTTCTTCTTCTTCTTCTTCTTTTCTTCTTCTTCTTCTTCTTCTTCTTTTCTTCTTCTTCTTCTTCTTCTTTTCTTCTTCTTCTTCTTCTTCTTTTCTTCTTCTTCTTCTTCTTCTTCTTTTCTTCTTCTTCTTCTTCTTCTTCTTCTTTTCTTCTTCTTCTTCTTCTTCTTCTTCTTCTTCTTCTTCTTCTTCTTCTTTTCTTCTTCTTCTTCTTCTTCTTCTTTTCTTCTTCTTCTTCTTCTTCTTTTCTTCTTCTTCTTCTTTTCTTCTTCTTCTTCTTCTTCTTTTCTTTTCTTCTTCTTCTTCTTCTTTTCTTCTTCTTTTTCTTCTTCTTCTTTTTCTTTTCTTCTTCTTCTTCTTCTTCTTCTTCTTCTTCTTCTTCTGAGGCTTTGGATGTAGAAGTTTTGACTTGTATCTTATTCTGTATGTATTTTGATCTTCTTTGTAAACATAGTAACTATGATCAGAATGTTTTTTCTATTGTTTGCTCTTTTTTCAGCCTAATACTTGACTTTTATGTTATGGGCCAGAACTCTGAACTTGAAACAAAGATTCTTGCAAGGTACTAAGTCAGTGGAATTGATAGAGACAATAGTTATCTAATTTAGCACGGTTCAGTATGATTGATTTAATCCTACAATGGGACAAACTTGAAACAAGGTACTAAGTGGAATTGAGGAGACAATGGTTAAATCTAGTTTAGCCTTTATTTAATCATACAACAAATAATGGTTTCCTAGTGATATAATGTATCTCAGTGTATACTCAGTGTGGGATATATAAACTAGAAGCCTCAGCCAGGGAGATTCAGAGACATTTGGAGAAACAAGTGTACAGAAGGCTGGAGGCTAAAGGCAGGAGCACAAATCCTTGGACAGATTCATCCCATCTCATACCACGTTGATGGCAGCCTCTCTTCCTTTGCTTCTCCACTAAAACCAAAATTCCAGAAGGCCCCCAGAAAACTAGCTGAGCCCCAAATGAAGGAGATTATAAAGGATTTGGACTTTAACACCTGGCTGCACTTGTGGTGATTACTGAACTGAAACAAAGGTTGCTCCTAGAGACCCCAAGAAAACCCAAAGGAGAACATTACACATCTGGAATTATGCCCCCAAAATTGTCAATCTGTGCATACCCTTTGATCCTGCAGTGCTACTACTGGGCTTATATATACCCCAAAGAGATACTAAAGAAGGGAAAGGGACCTGTATGTGCCAAAATGTTTGTGGCAGCCCTTTTTGCAGTGGCTAGAAACTGGAAAATGACTGAATGACCATCAACTGGAGAATGATTGGGTAAATTGTGGTATATGAATGTTTTGGAATATTATTGTTCTGTAAGAAATGACCAGCAGGATGAATACAGAGAGGCTTTGAAAGACTTACATGAACTGATACTGAGTGAAATGAGCTGAACCAGGAGATCATTATATACTTCAACAATGATAGTGTATGAAGATGTATTCTGATGGAAGTGGATATCTTCGACAAAGAGAAGATCTAATTCAGTTCCAATTGATCAGTGATGAACAGAACCGGTTACACCCAGAGAAGGAACGCTGAGAAATGAGTGTGAACTGTTAGCATTTTTGTTTTTCTTCTCAGGTTATTTTTACCTTCTGAATCCAATTCTTCTTGTGCAACAAGAGAACTGTTCGGTTCTGCACACAAATATTGTATCTAGGATATACTATAACATATTTAACATGTATAAGACTGCCTGCCATCTAGGGGAGGGGGTGGAGGAAAGGAAGGAAAAAGTTGGAACAGAAGTGAGTGCAAGGGGTAATGTTGTAAAAATATATATATTACCCATGCATATGTACTGTCAATACAAAGTTATTAAAAAAAGAGAGAGAACATTACACTTTTAACTCTTTTTTAAAGTAGAGTTCTGTTTCCAGGTTGAAGGTACAATGTCCCAGGCTTCAGGGGTTTTATGAAATTGTTTTTAGAGATCCTTTTAGGGACCTGTAAGTTTTCAGTTCTTCCAAGGTGGTAAGTTTTCAGTTCTTCCAAGGAAAAGTATGTTTACTACATTTTTAAACTGTGCTCTGATCTGTGAGTGACCACAAGCACTCTTTTCTGCCCTAGAGAGTGCCCACTTCACTATGGCTGTAAGTTCTTCCGTGCTAAGTGTTCTTCCTCACTCTAGGATTGTGAACCATGACTGTAGCTAAGTAACAGAGTCCTTCCTCAGTGCTAGCAAAAAGACCCCTATAATCTCTTTTTGACCAGCTATTTGAACTCCTAGTAAGGAGAAGTCTATGGAATGAAACCTCCAGAAGCTACTACTGCTACTGCTGCCCCTACTGCTGATTCAGTTGCTCCCAAGGCCCACTCTTGGTTTGCTGGGCCTATATAAGATTCTTATTGGTTTTCTGAAGGTCTTGGTGCAGCCTTCCTTTCAGCAGATTAACCACCACAAGAATAGCCAGGTGTTAAAGTCCAAAAGTCTTTATTTTCTCCTTGCCTGGGGCTGGGCGGTTTTCTGGAGAGGCCTTCATACGGCCTTGGTCTCAGAGCGGGAAGTTCAGGAGGCCAACCACCACAGTGGTGTGAAATGAAGTGAATGAATCTGTCTATGTCCCGGCTGAGTTTATCCCAGCTTATATGCTCTACACTGAATATAAACCAATCATTATTTCACTAGGAAACCATTATTTGTTGTAAGATAAAATTAATCATACTGATCTTACAGAATTATTAATCACCATGCTAAACTAGATAACCATTGTCTTATCAATTACACTGACTTAACATCTTGTAAGAATCCTTGTTTTAAGTAGAAGAGTTTTGGCTCATAACAGGCCTAAGTTTCTGATAGACTGCATTACCCTCTCACCCTAGTGTGACAAACCATTCTTGCCAATTTTTTTAAGTTGTCTTTGGTCTCTGTGGGCTGAGAGGTCTGGAAACTGTCACTAATGTCACTAATTTGGTCACTTGGAGGACTTTCCTGATAAGCTGGTGTCGGGGATGTGCTGGCACAGTCTGAGCTAGAGTGTACTCTGCTCTCACCCTCCTGAGACAGACCTTTCTTGCTGGCTTCTAAGTTGACTTTGTCTGGAAAATTGTTTCATTCCATCTTGTTGTGAGTTCTGATGCTCTAAAATTTGTTTAAAATCATTACATAAAAGTATTTGGAGGACTTTGGAGAGAACTTGGGTGAGTCCCTGCCTTTACTCTATCATTTGGGCTCTGCCTCAATGCATAATTTTTAAAAATAGAATACATGCAAAAAGATTACAGCAATACATCATAAAGAACATATCAAGTAGAACTCATGTGAGAAATATGGGATTGATTCAATGTTAGGAAAACTATCAGCATAATTGACCATATCAATAACAAAAATCATATGATTGAACTTTTATGGGAGTCAAGATGGTGGAATAAGAAACTTGCCTGAACTTTCCCAAATTCATATCCAAACAACTATAAAAGAACATCTCCAAACAAATTCTAGAGTAGTAGAACCAACAAAAGGTGAAATAATTTTTGTAGCCCAGAAAAACTTAGAAGATTGGCAGAAAAATTATGTCTCATTAAGATAAAAGGGAATGCAACCCAGCCTAGGCATTATCTGGATAAGCTAGCAGACAGACCCCAAGCCCAACTTCAAAGCCCCTGGCTGCACTGGCTCAGTAATTAATAGAAAAGGAAACTGATTTGCTAGAGGACATAGATGAGGTGGAATTTGATTTGTCTGTAAAATGTTATTTTACTAGACAGCCATAGAAGGTCCTTTCAGTTCTGTATCTACAATTCTTTGGCACACACTTTACATGGACAGTGAACAAGTTTCAGAATCAAATAAGGAAAAGGGTGTACATAAGACTTAATTGGAAAATTGGGCTACCTGTTGAACTATTCTGGTCTGCTTTCTGAAACAAAAAACTCATCTTTTGAATTCAGGATTCTCCTGGTTGACTGTGAATTACAAAATTCCACAGACTCTGAGGATTCAAAATGTCAGATGATTTAATAGGTAATGAAGATGTATAAGAAGTATAAGTAAGCCACAGTATATATAAATATATGTATTTATATATAGTCCAGTGTGACTTGTATGCAAGAAATAGTGTAAAAGATATATATTTTTAAAAAGAAAGTAGAGTTAGCAAGATCAAGAAATAAGAGATGAGCAAACTGGTACTGTAATGATCTCCTCAAAATGATAAAAGACTTTGATGAAGACTTTTCTCTTGTTGAGAAGATCCTTCATAGAGGATCTGAAGGAAGATATTAACAAGAATCTCATAAGATAGAAAGGCATTCATTATTGATCTATGTTGATCCATGAAGCTCTCACATCAGTGTCATAGATCTATTGAAGTAAGAAAACATGGAACAATTCTACCAATTGAATCCTTTTGAATTCCATGAAGTATTGTAGTATACAGATGTAATACAAAGTTCAGAAGATACCTGGTCAATTAACATATTATGGATATAGAACAACTATGTGCAAACTAACTTAAAGTTTTTATTATGCTTGCTCACATCTCGCCCTGACCTGTTAACTCTCAAGTGAACACCAGGTCTGTGAGAGACCCACTCTCTTGGCTATCCATCCACTTGGCTCAGCTAGCCCAGGATAAAGAGACTGTCTTCTTGCTGCACTGGGCTTAAGAAGGGTCTGTGAGGTCACACACACAGCCAATCAGAGATCCTGATATGAAGCTATCTCAATATGACCAGGATCCCGCCCATGAGGCAGTGTCTGGTCACAGAAATTACTTCCGGGCTCAAGTTCAACTTCCTGTTTGCACCGGGCTTGACCCATTGTAAAAAGATCCTATATGGGAGTTTTGTGGAAGCCACAATCAACAAAGATACTAAAAAATGCATATAATATCAACATATTTTAATATCATAAATATATACAATTAATTTTTTAAAGTTAAAGAAAGTAAAAAGTCAAAGTTTGTGAAAAGAACATAAATGTAGAGATATCTCTGAAAATTCAGTTACTCAACACTCCATAAATGAAAAAAGAAAAAAAGTTCAGACTTCTTCTCTGATATGAAGGAAGGACCAAACAATTTTGTGCATATTTTCCAGACTGAGGTACTCCTAACCCCCACAATGTGTAAGAGATAACCTTATTAGTATTTCAGAGCCCTATTTAAATGTGCTAATAAAGTACCATGCTTCAAAAACATTTTTATGCAGCCCCCTGTCTTCATCCAAATTTATAGCAATGCCATCAAAGTAATAACTTCACAATTGTCTAATATGAAGAGTGATCAAATGACACTATGAGCACTAGAAAGCAGCATAGGCAGCTGAAGAAAAGATCTTCACTCTATACCAGAGAAGAGTCCTCAAAAAATGGAATCAGCAATATATAATCCATCTTCATACTTATCTGCTAGCAAGGGTTCTCAACCTGAACACTTTGAACATTTTTTGGCAACTATTTTTCAATATAATTGGTTTCTTTTTAATTCTACATATTGTATTTTATGTATTTCAAAACATTATTCTTAGAGAAGGTACATAGGCTTTGCCAAATTGATCCATGACACAAAAATGATTAAGAAAGCCTGCTCTAAGAAAGGGTTCTTCCTGGATAAAGATCAGAGTATAGACCAGGAGAGTAGTGACCATACTTCTCCCCAGATCATTCTACCTTGGAAGCAATTTGAAACACCAAGAACTAGTTCTGAAAACAGCAGCACAAAAATGTCTGAAGCTTAGAATGGGGGTCTCCTCAGCCCTGCATGAGCAGAGTCCAACTTTAATATCAAGTTTAAAGTCAAGAAGTAGGCTAAAAAATAAACAATCATGATCATCAACAACAAGAACAGCAACAGAAGAACTTGAATGGCATGGAAAATCAAGACACAAACTCAGAAAAAGATAATGTGAAAACAGAAATGAGCAGAGCCTCAAAGAAAAACAATGCAAATTTGGTACAAGTACAACATGAATTCCTGGAAGAATTAAAAAAAGAGATAAGAATGGTTGAGAAAAATTTTGGAAAAGAAAGAGTGTTGCAAGAAAATTATAAAAAAGTGGGGGAAAATGCTGAAGAAATTGACCAAATGGTAAAAGAGGCAAAAAAAAAATTAACTGAAGAAAAGAAGTCCTTAAAAAAGCAGAATTGTCCAAATGGAAAAAGAGGTGCAAAAGCTCATTGAAGAAAATAATATCTTAAAAATTAGAACTGGATAAATGAAGCTAAAGATTCCATGAGACACCAAGAAACAATAAAACAAAGTCAAAAGAATGTTTAAAAAACAGGAGAAAATATGAAATACCTCATCAGAAAAAAAAAACACAAAACAATTTATCTAGAAAATAGATTCAGGAAATATAATTTAAGAATTATTAGACTACCTGAAAGCCATAAAAAAGGAGCCAATGCAGCAAGAAATTACTAAAGAAAACTGCCCTGATATCTTATATGTAGAAAGTAAAATAGAAGTTGAAAGAATCACCTCCTGAAAGAAATGCTAAAATAAAAACTCTCAGCCAAATTATAGCCAAATTCCAGAGCAATCAGATCATAGATAAAATATTGCAAGCAACTAGAAATAATATTGAGCCACAATCAGAATTACACAAGACTTAGAAGCTCCACATGAAAGGAGTAGAGGACTTAGAATATGATATTCCAGAAGGCAAAGGAGCTAGAATTACAACCAAGAATGAGCTATTCATCAAAACCTCTTCAGGGAGGAAAATGGGTATTTAATAAAATAAAGCATTTCAGGTATTCTTGATGAAAAGACTAGAGTGAATAGAGATTTGACTTTCAAACAGAAAATTCAAGAGAAGCTTAAAAAAGGTAAGTATGAAAGAGAAATCTCAATAGATCCAATAAGATTAAACTATTAAATTCCTGTTTGGGCAGCTGATACTTGTAATTTCTAAGAACTTTATCATTATTAGGGCAGTTAGAAGGAAACTACATAGACAGAAAGTGTGGGTGTGAGCTAATTATGTTCATATGATCTAAAATGAAAATGGAATAAGAGGGGAGAGGAAGAATGGAATAATTTCTCTCACATAAAAAAGGCATTCAACAAAGAACTTTTATGCTGGCATAGAAAATGAGGGGAGTTGCAGACAATGCTTAAACCTCATCTCATCAAAATTGGTTCAAAGAGAAAAGAACACAAACATGTACACACATATACACAGACACACACACTCAATTGAGCATAGAAATCTATTTTTCTAAACAGGAAAGTAGGAAATGAGTTAAATAAAAGAAAGTGGGGAATGACAAAAGGAAGAGAGGATTAAAGGAGATTGTGGTCAAAAGCAAAACAGATTTTAGAGGAGAAACAGATTAAAAAGTAAGAAGGATAAACAGAAAAAACTAGGATGGAGGGAAATACACAGCAGAATGGATTAGACTTCTCACAGAATCCAGCTTCTAGCTCACATCATCAGCTACCACCATTTGAGATTCAGATCTTTTTAGATGGAAAATGCTTTTATCCTGTGTATCAGATAAATTCTCCCCTGTTATCTCAATCTGTTGGCAGATCTTAATTCACTAGTTTTCGTTTACATTACTTGATCTACCATAAAACCTTTACTTCTATACTGTTGAAAGTAATCGTGATTTATTTCAGAGGGAATCCTCAGAGAGCACTATATTATATATTAAGGTGACATAAAATTGTGGCAAGATTTGGATGGACTCATAAGACAAACCAGATGGATTGAGCATGTATATGACTTGATACTCAAGCCCACAGAGAGGGACCTCTTTGCCAGCACTCTCTTGTAAAGGGCTGAAACTCTTGAGTTAATGCACTGAGATCGGACAACCAAGCATTTAAGGCTAATTACCAATTGGACAATATTCTATAAGCATATGCTTGGAAAATGACCTTTCCCACTATTCTGTGCTGGCTCGATAATTGGTGTATACAGAGAATTGTAGGAGGGACTAGGGAGTGTAGTAAAACTAGCCAGAGTCACTTCTGGGCAGGAGACAAAGAAGAGAGATCATGGAGATCCTGCAGCCATACAATTCACTCCTACCCCTAAAGACCAAGAATAAAGACCAAGAACCTTTGCTTATCCTAACTCTGGCTGATTCTAAGGTATCCAGGGTGCTAACTCGGTCTTCACACTCTCTCATGTCTGGATTCAGCAATAAATCTCCCTGACCACATACTTACAGACCCATTTATGTTCAATGTGTTCTATATAGAAGTCTAAACACAATCTACAGTAATGGTTTAATCCAGTGATGGGAGGGATTAGCATCAGTAAAAACAAAGTTTGGGATATGCAAATAGGAGTTGTGAAGAAAAAAAAGAGGTGTGCAGTTCTCTCTTCCTTGGGATGGAAGAAAGAAGGTTGTGAGGATGGAGAAGATGAGTAATGAAGAGAATAGGAAAGCAGAGGAGGAGAAAGAATAATTGAAATAAAGGAGGAGAAAGAAACAGGGGAGGAAAGGGAAGAGGGAGAGCTGAGGAGGAAATTTATGTAAACTATTTGTAGCTCAGGTTATAAAACTGGTCAGAATGCCCTGGAGTAATTCATAGTGTTTGGACAAGACAAACATTGTTCAGCTTTAAACAAACCTCTGGAAAGGTCAGCCCAGTTCATCCCTTTGCTGCAAGGAGCTGAAACTATCCAGAAAATCAGAGCCTAACTGTAGGGGCCAGAGGAACAAGCAGTCTAGGTTTGCCCCATCCTGGGGTAAAATAATACCCACAGAACAAAGTCCTTGAATCCTGTTGAGAGAGTCAGTCCCTGTGATGAAGTTAATAGGCCTGGGGAAAGAATGGGAAGAAGAGAGAAGGTGGCTAACCTTCTATGACCAGATTCTCAAACCAACTTGATTCTAGTGAGATACAAAAATAATCTTCAATCTCATATGTGTGGTTACAGCTAAATTTTGAGCACATAGAATGAGTTGTAAATGCATGACAAATATATTTATAGCTTAGCATGGGGGGGGGAAGTATTTGGTTTGAAAGGAGAGGATTGTTTGGCAAGACCCTTTTTAAGATCTGTAGCTAATAACATATGTGTGACTTCAGACAATTCTCTTAGCCTGATTTTAAGCCTGTTTCCCTGTCTTTATAATGAAGGAGTTGAACTAAGATATAGAAAGTCCCCTGCTTCAACTTATTTTCCATGACCTATTCTTCTACACCTCACCTCCATACAAAGATGGTCATACTACTGATCTTGTTATTATCCACAAATGCTATACTTCCATGTTCATGAGTTCTGAAATTCCTCATTCTGTTAAAAATTTATTGTGATTCTACCTCTCTCTTTCTTCCTTGAAATCCCTATGTTCTTTGTGCTGTCTTGACCTCCAGTACTTCTGTCCCTCAATTTTTTCTTAGACCACCACTCCTTTACTGGTGATATTTTCCTCTCTTCTTCATCTTGGTCTCTTGGTAAATAATTTCAACCGTATCCACTTTTCTGAAATCCATTGTCCTCTTATATTATCAATGCTCTTGCTCACCAAGACTCAACTTTTGATTACTTGCAACATCTTTTAATATATCTTTGCTTCTACTCACTTACTAATGAACAAAGCTGGAGAAAATCATGAAACCATGCTGACTGGGTTCATTATAAAGTTATGTTACATAGACTCAACTGAAGCCCCTAATCAATTCACTATCTTACTCACCACAGTGGATTTTTGTAATATTCTCTTTAAAATGTAATATTCTCTGTTGAGGTTTTCCTGGGGGTCTCTAAAGGTAGCCTTCGTTTCAGTTCAGTAATCACCACAAATGCAGTCAGGAATTAAAGTCCAAATCCTTTATTGTCTCCTTCAAAGTTTTGTCTCCTTCACTTGGAACTCGGCTAGTTTTTGTGGAGGCCTTCTGGATCTTGGTTTCAGTGGAGAAGAGAAGGAGGACAGCCTGCCACCACTTCTCTGGTCTTCACTCATTCTCCTTCTGGCTGAGTTTGTCCAAGCTTATATGGTCTCTTATCAAAGGTGTGAATCTTGTAGAACTATAGTAAGTACTAAGTACATGTACTGAATTAGAGAACTGTTAAGCACCATGCTAAATAACCATTGTCTCTAACAATTCCACTGACATAGCACTTTGTTTCAAGTTCTGGCCCATAACAGATTTTCTAAACTTTTTCATTCATTCTCAAATCTTCCATAACTCTTCTTTTCCCCTTTCTTTCAACTGAAACTCTTGCTTTATATTTCATTAGAAAGAATTGAGACTATTTATTGAGAACTCCCTCTTATCCCCTATTTCTCACTTCACATCACAGATACATTCTGCCACTATTTTCTCCTTTACCATTATTTCCCATGAAGATAGCCCTTCTCCTTGCCAAGCCAAATCCCTCTAACATACTTGTGATCCCATTCTGTTGCATGTTTCCATAAGACTGGGAGCATAAACAGGAGCATTTATCATTCCCCTTCACCAATTTTCAATTTCTCCCTGTCAACTATTTTGCCTACAAATATGCTCATGTTTCCCTCATTCTCAAAAGATTTTCATTTGATCCATCCTTCTCTGCAATCTTATATTTTACTTCCATTTCATGGCTAAAATCCTTAAGGACGCTATTCCAAATTAATATATATATATACTTCCTTTCCTCTCATTTTCTTCTTAATTCTCCAGTCTCATTTTCCACCTCTTCATTTAACTGAAACTGCTGTCTCTAGACTTACAAATGATCTTATGCTGAGTCTAATAATATTTTCTCAATCTTCATTCCATTTGATCTCTTTATTTCCCTTACCACCATTGATCACCCTCTTATCATTGATAGTCTTTTCCTTCTAAATTTTCATGACACTGCTCTTTCCTGTTGTCTTTCTACTTTTTAGTAGAAATACTTTATCTTCTTTGCCCTTATCATCCAAGTAATGTCTATTAATTATGGATTTTCCCAAGGCTCTAACCTGGGCTCATTCCCTTTTCTTGTACTATTTTGTTTGGTTATTTCATCAATTTCTATTGATTCAATTTCATCTCTATTCAAATGATGCCCCCAATCTAATTTTTCTAGTCATAACTACTCTTATGGGCACTCTCACATCCCCAACCACCTCTTGGATATCTTGAACTAGATGTTCCATAGATATCTTAAATTTAAAATGTCTGCAACTTTGCTTCCAAGCCTTCCAGTCTTCCTAAATTTCCTCTTATTTTCTAGGGCTCAATCACCCAGACTAGTAATCTAAGAGAAAACCTTAACTTTTTACTCTCTCATCATCCATATTCATTCTACTTCAAAGTCCTATGAATTCTACCTTTGTAACATTTCTCTTAATCACCCTCCTTCTCTCCTCTGAAACTGCCACCATCTTGGTACATACTCCCATCACCTTACACTTTGAAATAGCCTACTGGTTGGTTTCCCCTCTTTTACTACAATTCATCCTTATTCTGCTTACTCCCGTGACACTGACCTCCTTTCTGTTTCTTGTACAAAACAGTAATCTCCTAACTAAATTCATTGTCATTGGCTGTTAGTCTAGAATTATCTTCATCTTCTCTTCCTCACGTCCTTCAAATCCTAGCTTAAATCTTTTTGTCTATAAGAAATCTCTCTCTGTGTTGATTATCTTCATTTATCATACGTATAATGTGCATATGTATATATATATATATATATATGTGTCATTTTTTCAAAATTTATTACTCATTTTGAATATTCCTTTTTTTAAAAATGTGAGTTTCAAGTTCTTATCCTCCCTTCGCCCCTTCCCCACTTGTTGAATATCAATTATACATGTGAAATCATAAAAATTTTATTTCCATATTAACTATGTTATTTTTAAAAAGAAGAAAGAAAGTGAAAAATTACACTTCAATTTGCATTCAGAGTTCATTAGTTTTCACTATGGAGGTGGATAGCATTTTTCATCATAAGTCCTTCAGAATTGTCTTGGATCATTATATTGATCAGAATAGCTAAGTCTTTCACAGTTGATCATTATTACAATGTTGTTATCATTGTGTATCATTATGATATCCTAGTTTTATTCACTTTATTCTACTAGCTCATAAAGGTCTCCCCAGATTTTTCTGAAATCATCCTATTCATAATTTCTTAAATGTACAATGGTATTGCGTCAAAATGATATACCATAATTTGTTCAGCCATCCCCATTTGATGGGTATACTCCTTCAATTCCAATTCTCTACCACCACAAAGAAGAGCATACAAACATATATGTTTGTGTCTAATGGTATTTCTCTGGGGGAAGGGAGGGAAGAAAAGAAGGAGGAAAGGAGAAAAAAAATTAAAACTGCACAATAGAGAACAAAAGAAAACTTAGAAAGAAGCACAGAAAAGCAGGGCAGAGCATTTTAAAAATGTGTAGTAGTAAATTACATATTTTAAGTAAACAGCATGAAATGAAAATTCGTGGTTTTATAATGAATCCTCTTCTTGTTCTGTATTGTGTATGTGTTCTTTTTTTGTCTTTTTTGTACTTAAGTTCAAAATGAATAAAAGTTTTAAAAGTGTATATGAACTTTTATAAAAATAAACTTATATAAGTTTAAAAGATTTACTAAAACTCTTTCCTCCCATTTTTCCATTTTCTTTTTCCCTTTTCTGTTTGTTGCTTGCTCTTGAATTTCCCATCTAACTTCAGAAGGCAATCAAATCATAGCTCCAGAAGACGACTGACCTGTTGTGTCCCTGATACCTTGGAGGGCTGTGTGGAAATGCCTAGAGGAGCCGCCTGAGTAGTGGCAATAATCAGCTATGATTTATTCCAGGAATGACTGCTTCTTTGAGCACTCCACGACTGGCATTTTCTGTTTCTGAAAGCTATTCTTCCCAACACTGTTCAGATTAGACCAGGGGAATTGAATGCACCCATTATCCAGTTCACTGGCCATTCTGAAATGCCAAATTAATTATAAAACTCTGAATTGGGTGCTTAGGCCAGGAACTGTGAGGTGTGAAAATAGCGATTGGAAATTGGAAACACAACTTGCAAGCACTGACTCTCCAGAACCAAGCAAGTAAATCGAGCTGGAGGTTGGCTGGTGAGCAAACTCCCCTTGTAAAGTTGAGCCCTTAAAGCTCGACTCTAGCTGTACCCCTTGTGCAGGACTGACCTGTGGGAGTCCTGGGCAGCCAGACCTAAGCTGTTGCACTCTCCCTACCCTGCCATTTGTCGGTCCAGGTGGCATTAGACACTAAATTAACTTGGGAATAAATAGTCTCAGAGGAGTAATGGACATGTCTTGAAGCCTACCTCTGCAGTGGGAATGAAAGAAAATATCCCCCAAAATGTGATTCCAACCCTCCAGTTATAGAGATTCTTTTATTTCTTTAAGATGCAGGCTGTTTGAAGAAATGTTTTCTTTCTAGAAGGCCAGTGTCAGAATACTTAAATTCAGTAATTCTTGAACTTGGCTTTACTCAGAAAGTAACTCCCAAAGACCGTGCAACTCAGGAAATCACACTTATCTGACTAAAAGGCTAGATTTCAAAATCACAATGCATAAGGAAATCATAAACCCACCTTTTTCATCTACATCAGAAGTTGGGGTTCAAGATAAATGTCTTTGTACTCTCTTCTCAGGCTATAACCCTATGGATACTCCTGCTGTTTGAGAATAAAAGTTCATCATTAGGGACTCTGGTTCTGACCTGTGTTCAGAAAAGGACACACAAAAGATTCTGGGAACTTGAGCTTCATGGTTCTCAGACATTGGGCAAAAGCATATAGTTATACTATGTGCTTTTCCTTCAAACTGTCACTTTGTGCATGGCTTGGAAAAAGAAATCACCTTCCCTCATCAAAAAAAAAGTCCATTCTGCTGTACTCCAATCTAGAAATATAAAAGAAAGCAAAAAAAAAAAAAAAAAAAAAAGAGTGACTGGCTTGTTTTTTTGTTTTTTGTTTTTATAAAAGGATAGCTCTGATAGTTAAGAGTCCTGTTCCTCTGACTCAGTCACCAATGATTTGGAGGCTGTCCTAGTTATTGGGAACCAATAAGAAAAACTCTATGTCTTCTGTCTACTTTCACAGAAAATATCCTTCAGGTAAAGGTCCATGAATTGTAATTCCATATAGTTGAATAGGAAATAACATGAATCAGGGACATCCTGGACCAATCCTCACCTCTTCACATTTGATATCTCTTTTTGCCACTCTTATCTTCCTCCTCACTTGTAGGCTATTCAAAGGGTAAAACAATTCTTTCACTCTATTGAAGAGGAAGCCTGCCCCATTCATAGCCCTCCTCAGTGATATAATCTAAGTCATTTCTCAGTGAAAATATTTGAGGCAAGAAGAAAAAGGAAGGTAGATCAAAGATGTTTCATCCCATTGCCACTACTCAAATCCAGACCTCATTATCTGAATAATAATAAAATAAATTCACATAGAACTCAAAATCCTATGAGATGGGTAAAAAACATAGGCTCAAAGGGACCTTAGACATTCACCTTTAATTCCAATCTACTTCTTAAATAGATGGGGAAATTGAGAGTGAGAGATTTTAAATGAATTACCTAGAGTTACTGTTAGTAAGACAAGCTGTAAGCCATATTCTTTTTTTTTTTAAATAAGTTTTCCTTTAAAGTTTTTTCCTTTAATTTTTTTTAAATTTAAATTTAAATTTTCCTTTAAATTTTTCCTTTAAAGTTGTTTTTCACATAATAATGATTTTCCTCTGTAACCCTCAATCTCCAGAGAGCCATCCTATATAACAAATAATAATTTCAAAGACAAAAAAGGAAGAAAATGACAAACTGATCAACACATTGAAAAATTTCCAAAGAATTGGAAATCACTGTGAACTTGTGAGAGGCTATTAGAAATTGGAATTGGAAATATCTTCTCATGTCTGTTCTTTCAAGTCATGCTTTGTACTTTTGCTACATTCCTTGTGATGTGTTGTGTATGTGATTGTTCTTTTCACTTACATTGTTGTCAATGTGTATGTTGTTTTTTTTGAAACAACTTACAATTAGTTCATGTAGATCTTTCCATGATACTCTGTATTTATTATATCTATCATTTTTTTCTAATACATTAATTTTCCATTACATTCATGAACTACAATTTGTTTCGCCGTTCTTCAGTACACGGAAATCTACTTTGTTTTCAATTATTTGCTATCATAAAGAGTGTTGCAATAAATTTATATGGAGTCTTTCTGCTTATTGATAGCATGCTTGGATTATAAACCCAGTAATGAAATCCCTAGGTCAAGGATATGGAAATTTTAATCATTTTATTTACAAAATTGCAAATTGATTTCCAAAAAGATCTCACCCAGTCATAGTTCTACCAATTATATTAGTGTGCTTACACTCCACAATCTCTCCCACATTAACTATTCCTGCTTTCTCTCATTTTTGCCAATTTTTAGGATGTGAGATGAAACTTTAGGATTGTGTTTATTTTATCTTCTAATATTATTGGTCATATGGATCATTTTTTCATGGTTGTGAATACTTTGCAAGTCTTTTTAAACTATTCTTTGACCACTTATCTATTGAGGAATGTCTATTATATATATATGTATGTACACATTCATGAAGATGTTTATATACATATATACATATGTTTGTATGTGTGTACATACACACATATACATATGTGTATATATACATTTATATACATATATACATACACACATGTATATGCAGATACATATGTACTTATATGTACAAATGCATATATAAGCATAAATACACACATATATAATTGTACATAGCTTGGATACTAAACCCTTATCAGAGAAAGCTGATATAAAGATTTTTTTTTCCTTATTCTAACATTTGCCTTCTTAAGCACATTAATTTTGTTTGTGTAGAAGTTTTTCAGTTTCATGTAATTAAAATTATGTCTTATTTTTTATAATTTCCTCTGTCCCTTAGAATTAGAACATCTCTCCTATCCACAAGGATGAGAAATATATGATCTGTTTCTCTTCTAATTTTTTGTCATGTGATTTTCATTGTTAAAATTGCATATCCATTTATAATACATTATAGAATCTGGCATAAGGTATCAGTCTAATCCTAATTTCTGCTGGACTGCTTTCCAATCTTCTAGCAGTTTTATTACTCAGCGTTCTGACCTAGGTAGTGGATGTCTTCAGTTTTATCAGATTAGGTTATTGAGTTTCATCATTTCTAATTCTTTTTTGGTCTTTTCCACTGATCTACCTTTCTATTTTTTAAAAGTCTACCAGATAGTTTTGATAACTATTGCTTTGTAATATAGTTTGAGATCTAGAAGTGTTATCCCCCAACATCTTTTCATCATCTTCCTTAATACTGTAGTGTAGAGGGCTGTAACTTTGGAGAAGTATACTTGAAAGAAGTATCCCTGAAACAAGGTGTTAACTCAGTAGAATTGATGAGATAAATGATTCTCTAGTATACATATACTTAGTATTTAGCATTATGATGTAATAATTCTCTAATTCACACATACATAGTATGCTGTATTGATGTAATTATAATAGAGTGTATAAGAGCTAAGACATCTGGGAGGGGAGAGAGACTCAGAGATAGAGAAGACAGAGGACTGGAAGTTAGAGGCTGGAGAACAGACTCAAAAATAAAGACCCTCATGATGGTTGTCCTGTATCCTTCACTTCTCCACTAAGAACAAGGCCCATCTGAAGGTCCCCCAGAAAGCTAGCCTGGCCCCAGTCAAAAGAGACAGACTGTGAGGGAGATAATAAAGACTTTGGATTTAATTCCTGACTATTCTTGTGGTAACTATTCTGCTGAAATCAAGGCTCATTCAGAGGACCTACAGAGAGCTAACCAGAACATTAACTCTAGATTTTTTGTTTTTCCAAATGCATTTTGTCATTATTTTAAAAATTTTTAATAAATTATACAGAGTTAGTAAATTGGTAATTATCTGATGTATTAAAGGTGAAAATTAACTTTGTCATTTTTGTTATGATCTAGCTATAAGCACTGAATATTCCTCCAGTTATTTAATTTTTTTTAACTTTTTAAATTAGTGCTTTGTAATTAAATCTGTACAAATACTTTGCATGCTTTAATAGACTGACTTTAAGCATTTTGTAGTTATTTGAAATGAGATTTCTCTTTTATTGCTTCTTGGATTTTGTTATTATATAGAAATGTGAGTGTTTTTTTTTAAGAATTTCTTTTGTCGTTTTCAACTTTGTTGAGACTACTGTCAATATCTACTGATTTGCCAACATATTGTTAACAAATAGGTTAGTTTTACAATCTCACCTTGATATGCCCATCAGAAATCTCAGTCATTTTCCCTATAAAATCTACTTATGGACCATCCCATAGATTTTATAAGGAAAATTTAGTCTCAGGGACATGACTGAGATTTCTGATGAGCATAGCAACAAGGTGAGATTGCTGGAGACCTCTACAGAGGATCTCAGGCATTTGACATAACTTGGATTTTGGACTGGACAACCTGCCCAGAGTGTGGGACTTAACTGATCTCTATTACAGCCTTCTTCCTACTTGCCTCAGGGATTAATTTTTATCATTTCCTCTGCTAGAATCAGGAGATCATTGTATAAGGCAACAGCAATATTATATGATGATCAATTCTGAAGGATGTGGCTCTTTTCAACAATGAGACGATTCAGACCAGTTCCAATGGTTTTGTGATCAAAAGAACCATCTACACCCAGAGAGAGCACTGTGAGAACTGAGTATGGTTCACAACAAAGCATTTTAACTTTTTGTTGTTGTTGACTTGCATTTTATTTTCTTCATTTTCTTTTCTGGTTGGATTTGATTTTTCTTGTACAGCAAGATAATTATGTAAATATGTATGCTTACATTAGATTTAACATATATTGGACTACTTGCCATCTACGGAAGAGAGGTGAGAGAGGGAGGGGGAAACTGGAACACAAGGTTTTGCAAGGGCTAATGTTGCAGAATTATCTATGCATTTGTTTTGAAAATAAAAAGCTTTAAATTAAAAAAAATTAAAAATACACAAATAGGTTAATTTTATCACCTCTTTATCTCTGTCCCCTTTCATATCTTTCTCTTGTTTTATTGCTATTGCTGCATGCCAGAAATTATTATCTGTAGGTTCATTATTATAATTTTCTTTCACATAATCTAAGAAACTAAATTGTTTCATTTTTTAAAAAAAATTTATTATAGCTTTTTATTTACAAGATATATGCATGGATAATTTTTCAGCATTGACCCTTGCAAAACCTTCTGTTCCAACTTTTCCCCTCCTTCCCCCCGCCCCCTCCCCTAGATGGCAGCTAGACTCATACATGTTAAATATGTTAAAATATATGTTAAATATAATATATGTATGTATATTCATACAGTTATTTTGCTGCACAAGAAAAACTGGACTTAGAAAGAAGGTATAAATAACCTGAGAAGGAAATCGAAAATACAAGCAAACAAAACAGAGGGAATGAAAATGCTATGTTGTGGTTCATACTCATTTCTCATAGTTCTTTTGCTGGGTGTAGCTGGTTTTCTTAATTATTGAACAAATGGCACTGATTTGGTTCATCTCATTGTTGAAGAGAGCCATCAGAATTGATCATCATATAGTATTGTTGTTGAAGTGTATAATGACCTCTTGGTCCCACTCATCTCACTCAGCTTCAGTTCATGTAAGTCTCTCCAAGCCTTTCTGAAATCATCCTACTGGTCATTTCTTATAGAACAATAATGTTCCATAACATTCATATACCACAACTTATTCAGCCATTCTCCAATTGATGGGCATCCATTCAATTTCCAATTTCTACACACTACATAAAGGACTACCACATTTTTGCACATACAGGTCCCTTTCCCTTCTTTGAGATCTCTTTGGGAGATTACACTGCTTGATCAAAATTTGATATAGTTTGATAACTTTTTGAGCATAGTTCTCCAAAATTGCTCTCCAGAATGGTTGGATTCATTCACAATTCCACTAACAATGCATCAGTGTCCCAGTTGTCCCACATCCCCTCCAACATTCGTCATGATCTTTTCCTGTCATCCTAGCCAATCTGACAGGTGTGTAGTGATATCTCAGAGATGTCTTAATTTGCATTTCTCTGATTAATAATGATTTGGAGCCTCTTTTCATATGTGTAGAAATAGTTTCAATTTCATCATCTGAACATTTTTCATATCCTTTGACCTTTATCAATTGGAGAATGGCTTGATTTCTTACAAATTTGAGTTAATTCTCTATGTATTTTGGAAATGAGATCTTTTTCAGAACCTTTGACTGTAAAAATATTTTCTCAGTTTATTGCTTCCCTTCTAATCTTGTCTAACATTAGTTTGTTTGTACAAAAGCTTTTTAATTTGATATAATCAAAGTTTTCTATTTTGTGATCAATAATGATCTCTAGTTCTTCTTTGGTCACAAATTTTTTATTCCTCCACAGATCTGAGAGGTAAACTATCCTATGTTCTTCTAATTTATTTATAATCTCATCCTTTATACCTAGATCATAAACCCATTTTGGTGTATGGTGTTGTGTGTGTCAATGCCTACTTTCTGCCATACTAATTTCCAATTTTCCCAGCAGTTTTTGTCAAACAATGAATTCTTATTCCCAAAAGCTGGGATCTTTGGGATTGTCAAACCCTAGATTATTAAAGTTATTGACTATTTTATCCTGTGAACTTAACCTATTCCACTCATCAGTTTAGTCTATTTCTTAGCCAATACCAAATTCTTTTGGTGACCACTGCTTTATAATATAGTTTTAGATCTGGTACAGCTAGGCCACCTTCATGTTATTTTATTTTTTTCATTAGTTCCCTTGAAAGTCTTGACCTTTTGTTCTTCCAGATGAATTTTGTTATTTTTTTCTAGGTCATTAAAATAGTTTTGGGGAGTCTAAATAAATAGATTAGTTTAGGTAGTATTGTCATCTTTATTATATTCACTCGACCTATCCAAGGATCCAAGAGCATCCAAGTGCTCTATCCAAGAGCACTTAATATATTTCCATTTGGTTAGATCTGACTTTATTTTTATGAAAAAAAATTTGTAGTTTTGCTCATATTGTTCCTGATCTTTCCTTGACAGATAGATTCCAAATATTTTATACTATCAGCAGTTACTTTAAATGGAATTTCTCTTTTTATCGCTAAATGTTGGATTTTGTTAGTGATATGTACGAATACTGATGATTTATGTTTATGATGGTTTATTCTGTATCCTACAAATTTGCTAAAATTGTGGATTATTTCTCATGGCTTTTTAATAGAATCTCTGGGGTTCTCTAAATATACCATTATATCATCTGCAAAGAGTGATAATTTGGTTTCCTCATTACCTACCTAATTCCTTTAATCTCTTTCTCAACTCTTATTGCCAAAGCTAGAATTTCTAATGCAATATTGAATAGTAATGGTGATAATGGGCAACCTTGTTTCACTCCTGATGTTATTGGGAATGGTTCCAGTTTGTCCCTATTACATATGATGCTTGCTGAAGGTTTTAAATAGATGCTACTGAGTATTTTAAGGAAAAGTCCATTTAATCCTATACTCTCTAGGGTTATTAATAGGAATGGGTGTTGGATTTTATCAAATGCTTTTTCTGCATCTATTGAGTTGATCACATGGTTTTTGTTAATTTGATTATTGATACAGTCAATTATGAAAATACTTTTCCTAATATTGAACCAGCCCTGCATTCCTGGTATAAATCCTACTGGGCCACAGGGGATGATTTTCTGTAATCTTTTTGCTAATGTTTTATTTAAGATTTTGCACCTGTATTTATTAGGGAGCTTGGTCTATAATTTTCTTTTTCTGTTTCCATCCTATCTGGTTTAGGTATCAGTTCCATATCTGTGTCATAAAAGGAACTTGGTAGGACTCCTTCATTCTCTATCTTTTCAAATAGTTTATATAGCATTGGAGTTAATTGTTCTTTAAATTTTTGGTAGAATTCACATGTAAATCCATCTGAGTCCTGGGGATTTTTTTCTTAGGGAGTTGATTAATAGCTTGTTCTATTTCTTTTTCTAAAATAGGACTATTTAACCAATTTACTTCTTCCTTTGTTAATCTGGGCAACCTATATTTTTTAAGGTATTTGTCCATTTCATTTACGTTATCAAATTTAGAGGGGCAAAGCCAAAATGGCAGAGAAGACACACACATCTTACACTCTCCTTTACCCTCAATCAATTTTAACAAAATTCAGCCTCTGAAATTAGTGCTTGACTGTCAGAACCCACAAATATTGGAAGTACAACACATTACCAATCAAAGATAATCTCAAAATTCACCAGAAAAGGTCTGTTTTGTTTGTGGGTAGGGATGGAACAGGGCTTTGCCAGGCACAGACTCAGGCAGGCAGTGAGAGCAGGGGAAACAGCTCACTCTGAGCAGACTGTAGGGGATGGGGTGGTCTCTGCTGGTGGAATATTTGCTAGGAGAACTTTACCACAGTGTGAGTCACTCTGCCCTGGTAGCAAGTCAGTAGATCAGCAGAGAAACTATAAACACAGGGGGTAAGTACTAAACCCCCAAAATGCTAGAGTCTCTTGGGACCTGGCCACATCCATCCAACACCCAGAGTTACTCACCGTGATCCAAGCATAGCCATAGTCGCTGTTCCTAGCACAGTTGCAGTGCCTCTTCCCAGCGCAGCCACAGTTGCTGTACCCAGTGCAGACACTGCCTTTTTGCTGCCACTGATTTCAGCATAACTGCTAATGCCAATACAGCCTGTGGGTGCTGTCCCAATGTCCCTTCACTGACAATTCATGTTGTCTGTAGAGGCAGCTTGGAAATATCCCACTGCCCCCCATAAGCAGATCATAGCTTTTTTTTTCTTAAAATGAGCCCTAAAAAAGAGCAAAGCAAGCTTTAACTATTGATAGTTTCTATATGGAAGAGAACAGACTTCAAACTCTGAGGAGACTAAAAACAGTTTGTCTCTAGATCCAAAGGTGGATATGATCTGATCCCCACCACATAAGGCTCTCATAGAAGAAATTAAAAAGGATTTTAAAAGAGAGCTTGAAGAAAAATCGAGAAAGGAAAGGAAAGCTTTGCAAGAGGGTTACAATAAGACATGCAACTCAGGAAAAAATAGAGTACAAAAAAGAAATTAACTCCCTGAAAAACAGAATTAGTGAATTGTAAAAGATAAACAACTCCCAGGAAAACAAAATTTGTGAATTGGAAAAAGTAAACAATTCCAAGGAAAACAGAATTTGTGAATTAGAAAAAGAAAATAATTCTTTTTTAAAAATTGCAAAATGAAAAAAATTCCATAAAACAAAACAACCCATTTAAAACCTCAATTGGACAAATACAAAAAGAAATAAAAAAGTAAATGAAGAAAATCATTCATTAAAAATCAGACTTGAACAAATGGAAAAGAATGACATGAGGAGACACCAAGAATCAGTCAAGCAAAACCAAAAAAAAAAAAAATGAAAAAATAGAAAAAATGTTAAATACTTACTTGGGAAAACAGCATACCTGAAAAATAGATCTAGGAGAGATAATCTATCGATTATTGGACTCCCTAAAAATCATGATAAAAAAAGAGCCTAGACACTATTTTTCAGGAAATCATCAAAGAAAACTGCCCAGATGTTGTAGAAACAGAAGGTAAAATAGACATTGAAAGAATTCATTGATCACCTACTGAAAGAGATCCCAAAATTAAAACTCCAAGAAATATTGTAGCTAAATTCCAGAACTTATCAGACCAAGGAAAAATACTATAAGCAGCCTGGAAAAAAATTCAAATACTGAGGCTCCACAACAAGGATCACTCAGGATCTAGCAGCATCCACATTAAAGGATCCAAGGGCCTGGAATCTGATATTCCAAAAGGCAAAAGAACTTGGTATATAGTCAAGAATAATGTACCCAGCCAAACTGAGCATTTTCTTCCAGGGAAGAAGATAGACATTCAATGAAATAGGCCAATTCCATGTATTTCTGATGAAAAAAACAGAGCTAAACAAAAAGTTTGACCTCCAAATATGGGACTCAAGAGAAGCACAAAAAAGTAAAAAGAACTCTTGAGAACTGTACTTCTGTTATGGATATACATAAAGAGTATATGTATAATTTGATTTTACTGTTATAATAATAAAAAAAAGGAACTAGAGGTGGAAAGAAAATTGTACCAGAAAAAAGGGAAAAGTGGAGGTAAAAAGAGGGAAACTACATCTCATGAAGAGGCAAAGGAAAAGTATTATATCTGAGGGAAAGAAAAGAGGGGGATGGACATTGTGTGAATCTCATCAGAATTGGCTTAAAGAGAAAATATTAGACATATTTGGTTTACATAGAAACTTCTACCACTTCATTGAAAAGTGGGAGGGGAAAAGTGAAAAGGAAAGGAGTTGGCTAAATAGAAGCGAATACAGAAAAAGTAAGGGAAAGGTTTAAGAAAAAGGGAGGGACTTTAAGGGGAAGGGAGGGATTCTAAAGAGGGAGGGCTACCTGAGGCAAGTGGTGCTCATAAATCTAATGCTGAGGAGGGGGGTAGGGGGGAATGAAAAGAGAAAAGCAGTCCCCCAGGAGAGCCACCAGGAGCCTGACCAAAGATGGAATGAATCTCTCTCCTTGGCTCCAAGAGCTTGAGTTCCCACCTCCAGTTCTTTGTCTTCTCTGGCTCTGACTCTGGTTGAGGCTCCCAACTTATATGCTCTCTTATAGAACTATATTAAGTACTAAGTTCATGTACTGAACTAGACAACCATTGTCTTTATCAATTCCACTAACAATACTTGTAAGAATCCTTGTTTCAAGTTGAAACAGGAGTACAAGGGACAATGTTGAAAAATTACACATGTATATGTTCTGTCAATAAAAAGCTATAATTAAAATAAGAGATTAAATAAGATTACACATGGGTAGGGAGAATAGACCTCAACTTGTTATTATAAATGAGACACAGATCAGAAATCTTTTCTTTCTAATTAGCCCAGTCTTTATCATTTATATATATCATGGAAACATGATAGGAAAATGGGAAATCTCACTACAGTTTTGTTGGAATCTTTACAAACTGTTAAGCCATTGGAGCTGATTTGATCTTAGAAAGAGATATTTTGGGCCAGAACTTAAAACAAGGTACTAAATGGAACTGATAGAAACAATGCTTGTGTTCACACCTTTAGAGAGCTCATAAGTATCTAAGTACTCAATGGAGTTCACACAGTTGGGAGAGTTCAGGGTTTAGAAAGAAACACCGAATTCACACCTCCCTTAGGGCCAGAGAGCACTCTGGGAGATAACCCAGAATCCCGCTCCCTCCAGAAGGCGGAGTTAACCTTTGGGAGATCACATATAACAGGAAGCTCTCAGAGCTTGGACTTAGTTACTGGAGTTAGTTACTTGAGAGAGGTTTCTTGGGAGAGTTTTTCTTGGGAGTTCGAGAGAGTTTTACTTGGAGTCGGAGAGAGCTCTTGGAACCCACAAGCCCTATCTTCGAGGCAAGAGAGATTTCATCGTATCTTCCAACTTGGTGCTGGCTGGAAGCTGAAGAAAGCAGAGGCAGAAGCCAAGGACAAAGCTGCAAGATCTCTTGGAGCCAGGCAGAGAGATAGGCCTGAGCTAACCGGGCTATATTGAAGGACACAATAAAAGATCTGAACTTTTATCACCTGGCCGTGTTTTGGAAAAAGAAACACCCACACAGTTTCCCTCATCCTTTTTTCTGTTTGAGAAAGGAATACTGGAAATATTCATTTTAGCAATAGGATACTATAAGAGCTAAAACTAAAGGACTTACAATTAAAATTCTTTAGTGCTAAACTGAGAACACAGAAAAGATTATAGGAAGGAAAAGTTCTAAGAACAGTCAGTATCTTAGCTTGAGGATCTGTTGCTTTCTGTAAACAAGATAGTTGGGAAGAACTCCCTGGGCAATAAATAAAAGACCTGAACTATAGCCTTCTCCTAAAGAATACAAGTTTATTAACAGTAGCAATTTAATAGAAAAGGAAGAATAGAGTAAGACCATGAAAGTAATACCTTCTCCAAAGATTATAGATGGGACACCAAAAAAAACTGAGACAATTGTAGCCCCCATGCAGAGACTTACTAAGCATAATATCCCCAGTTGGTATTAGAAATGGTATTAGACAACTCAGAAAATAAATATCAGTCAACAGTCAACAAGTATTTTTAAGTGCCTAGTATTTGCCAGAGGCTGCTAAGCACTGAATTAAAAATATGACACTCCCCAGAGTACAATTGAGAGAAATGTCTACAGAAAATAGTATATTAGCAGAAGACATCAGCAGTTTAACAATATCAGAGGTATGAATTGCCACCATGCTTTCCACGCTTTGTGAAATCAATTTCTTCAAACCCAAATGTAAGACTTTACATTTCTCTCTATTAAAGTTCACCTTATCAAATTCGGCCCAATTTTGAGATCCTAATTCTGCTATCCAATATGTTACATATCCCTCAGAGATTCATGTAAGTTGTAAATATGACAAACATGCTAGCTATAACTTTATTCATATAATTCATATAAATGCTAAATAATACAAGGTCCAACAAAGAACCCCCAGGCACTGTATTGTGTGCTTTTCAAATTGACATGGAACTATTAATGATTATTCTGGGTCTAACCGTTCTATCATCTCTGAATCTATCTGCTTACACTATAATTTAGCCCATTTTAGTACATATAATTTAGCTTTATCTTTTCCACAAGAATAGCATAAGATAACATTGCTTTTCTGAAATTTGGATGAATTGAGTAAAAATAAAAGAAGGTTTGAAAAAAGAGATAATGAAACAAATCTCATAAGAGAGAATGAAGAAACCATACAGTCACATATATTGTCAGAGATCACTCTAAATTGAAAGTTTTTGTTTAATTGTTTTTCCTTGCCACAAGGGAGAGGTACATTATACTTATGAGGAAAAAAAAAACATTAATAACATGTATATAGATTTTTTTAAGTCACTGAAAGAAATAAAATCTAGGCAAAAAAAAAAAAAAAAAGAATCCTTGTTTCAGAGTTCTGGCCCCTAACATTGCTCTTTCCTTTTTCTAATCAAATTAATTAAAGGTTTATCTATTTTGTTGTTTTTTTTCCCATAAAACCAACTCTTAGTTTTATTTATTAATTCAATAGTTTTTTAATTTCAATTTTATTGCTCTCTCCTTTTATTTTTAGAATTTCAAGTTTGTGTGCATACCCTTTGATCCATCAGTGTTACTACTAGGCTTATATCCCAAAGAGATACTAAAGAAGGGAAAGGGACCTGTATGCGCACGAATGTTTGTGGCAGCCCTCTTTGTAGTGGCTAGAAACTGGAAACTGAGTGGATGCCCATCAGTTGGAGAATGGCTGAATAAATTGTGGTATATGAATATTATGGAATATTATTGTTCTGTAAGAAATGACCAACAGGATGATTTCAGAAAGGCCTGGAAAGACTTACACAAACTGATACTGAGTGAAATGAGCAGGACCAGGAGATCATTATATACTTCAACAACAATACTATATGATGACCAGTTCTGATAGACCTGGCCATCCTCAGCAATGAGATCAACCAAATCATTTCCAATGGAGCAGTAATGAACTGAACCAGCTATGCCCAGAGAAAGAACTCTGGGAGATGACTAAAAACCATTACATTGAATTCCCAATCCCTATATTTATGCCCACCTGCATTTTTGATTTCCTTCACAAGCTAATTGTACAATATTTCAGAGTCTGATTCTTTTTGTACAGCAAAATAACGGTTTGGTCATGTATACTTTTATTGTGTATCTAATTTAATTTTAATATATTTAACATCTACTGGTCATCCTGCCATCTGGGGGAGAGAGTGGGGGGTAAGAGGTGAAAAATTGGAACAAGAGGTTTGGCAATTGTTAATGCTGTAAAGTTACCCATACATATAACCTGTAAATAAAAAGCTATTAAAAAAAAAAGAATTTCAAGTTTGTATTTGATTGGGGGGGGGGTTAAATTTGTTCTTTTTCTAGCTTTTTTAGTTGCAAGCCCAATTCATTGATCTTCTTTTTCTCTATTTTATGAAAATCTGGAGATATGCACTGACCTTGTTGTATGCCTACAAAATCATTTCAGTATACTAGTACCATGCCAACAATTAGAAATACTTTCATTTGAATTGTTTTAGGGAGATACTGATGTTCACCAAGAAAGATACAAAACTGGACATTGAAGTTCTTTCTTGAGCCATTCAAACTCTACTGCAGAAAGCACAACTTTGATGGGCTGGCCACATTGTTGAAATGCCAAATGAATGTTTGCCTATGAAACTATTTTACAGAGAGTTCATTCAAACAAAGCAAGAGCTCACAGGAAAGTCAAAAGAAACAATAGAAGGACAATCTCAAGGTTTCTTTGAAGAACTTTGGAATTGATTGTGAGACATGAAAGATACCATCATAGGACTACCTGGCCTGGTGTGCCCACATCAAAGAAGGAACTTTGCTATATGATCAAAGCAGAATTTCAATAGTTCAAAAGAAATGTAAGATGGACAAATTTAATCATATAGGCTGTCTACTTGTGGTAGGGGCTTCTGATTATATTGGTCTATACTTTGCCCTCAACATAGTAATGTCATTTTGGCCTCCTCATGAATGAAGGACAACAACCCTTCCAAGAATATTTCTTTAGGGATGGTTTATTTTTTTATTTACTCAAGAAGCTTTATTTCTTGAATTGGAACTTTGTGTCAGGGCCAGATTGCATTTTCTAGAGGAAATGGCAGGATTTTTGCTTTTTTCTGAGCATCAATCTGTATTCAGTATCTCAGGGTTCAGACAGGCAATAAATATATATTAAACACCTACTATGTATCAGGAACTATGCAAACTGATATAAAGAAAGGAGAAAAAATAAGTCCTTGCATCTAAAGAAGAGAAAACAAAGAACTGTGTACAAACCACTATATGCAGTATATTTAGAGATAATCGACAGAAGGAAGACATTAATATGGAAGTTTGGAAAAAGCTTTGTCTTGGAAATGGGGATTTTAGTTGGAATTTAACAGTAACCGGGAGGCAGAAATGAAGAAAGTGAACATGCTAGACATAGGGGGCAGTCAGTGAAAATGCCCACAATTGGAATATAGTGTTTTATTCAAAGAACAGCAAGAAGGCCAGTTTTACTGGATTACAAAGACCAGGGACTGGGTAAATGGAACAAGAAAACTAGAAAGGAAGAGGGAAAAGGTTATGATGTACTTTGTCAAACAGAGGGTTTCATATTTGATCCTGGAGGCAATAAGGAACCACTGGAGTTTTATTAAATATGGCAGTGACATGGTCAGACTTACACTTTAGGAAGATCATTTTGAAATCTGAGTGGAGGATGGACTAGAGTGAGAAGAAACAAGGGCAGCTAGGTGACACAATGGATAGAGCACCAGCCCTTAAGTCAGGAAGACCTGCATTCAAATCTGGCCTCAGATACTTAAAACTTCCTAGCTATGTGATTCTTAACCCCCAAAAGAATGTAGAGTGAGAAGAGATGTGAGATTATTGCAATAGACTAGCTTTTAAGTAATCATGCTACCACACTAGTGGTTTGACATTCAGTTTTAGGCATGAATTGAAGATGTCTAAGGAACACCCCTGTCTAATGGAAAGTTGAAGATGTAAGATTGGAGCCCAATAGAGATTAGGGTTGATGAGAATACATCTTAACCTGAAACCCGTTGATATGGTACTTCTCTTCACTGATCAATGCCTCATTTCTCCATAGGAGCAGGACAAAGTTGGCAAGAGCAGGAGATAAAAGAAATGTAATCTATTCCCTCTCTTCAAGCCTTTTAATCTCTTCTGGGATTTCAATACTGAGAGAGAGTCTGACCTCTCTTTAGGATCATGAAGAAAGGAAGACTTTGGGAAGAAACCGACATGTAGAACTTGCTTGCTATTCTAGAGACTGGTGGGATTTGGGAATCTATCTCTCTTGGTTGAAGTGAATTACCTCACTACCAATGGGAGATCTACTTCAATCTGTTTCATTGGATATGCATTCTCATATGTATTCTTTCTCTGATTTTTGTTTTGCTATTAATTTTGATGAATTGATTTCTTTGCTATTGCGTGTTAGTTGTAGAATTAGTATCTAGTGGAAGTGAGCCATGTCTTGAAAGCAAAGTAGCCTCTGGCTCCAATTTACTACTTGCCTTCCTGGAAGAAACCCAAATTTTCCTTGGAGAAGGGTAGGGGGAAGAAACACTAAAGTCACATCTATTTTAGCCTCTATGTAAACCACACTTAACACCTTATATTCTACTGATCACTAGTAACTAGGTAAACTATGTTAGAGATTGCTCAAGTGACATGTATCTTGCATGCAACTACATCACATCCTGTATCTATGAAATTCTGCATGTCTGAGTATGCCTTTTCCTTATTTTACTGTTATATTCATGTGACTGTTTTGTGTTGTGGTCATCCTATAGGAATATCTGTTTCTTAATTGTTTTGTGTGTATAACTATGACTATAGTTAAATTATATTTACATATGGTTCTATTAATGTGTTATTGTGGTAACTAACTAATTTTGATTTGTTAATAATATGCATGGATATGCTTATGAATGTTCATGTGTTGTATCCTACATAGTCACAGAATGTTGTCACAGTAGTATCCTCCAAAGTTATGATCTTTGTCATGTCTACTGCATGTACTGTTTATATATATTTATTCAAAGAAGATGGGAAAACAATAGTACAATACAATCTTAGGTAGGATCTATTAATATGTATTACAACTGATGAGAATAAAAATATGTTTCAGCAGAAAAATGCTTGGTTAGAAAAATTTACGAAGCTTTTGAACATGTAAGGTGTTTAAAGTCTTTGGTTATTCCATTGAATTATTAATTAGCAAGTATTTTGTGGAAAGTATTTGAATCTATTATGTTATTGAAACAGGAGTGTCAATGATGAACTTCATTTACTCTCATGGACTTAATCAATTTTATGAATTTTTGTCAGAACTTCAGCAGAAAGAGATTATCAGTGGTAAAGTTTTATTGTGATTTTTTTTTTTAGCTCAAGGACAAGATTGAAATATTTCTGAATGAGAAAAACTGCCCTCAACCATTATTTTTGAACACTGAATGGCTGTGGAAATTAGCTTCTGCTGCAGACTTAATGTTTCTTAATGAACTTAACCTGAAATTACAAGGCAAAATAGCATTTATATGCTAAACATATTATAGTAAAGTCAATTTGATAACTAATATCTGAATCACAAATAACATCCAACTGCTTTATACACTTCTCAAGCTGTCAAAAATTAAAACCGGAAGTGAGGTATCTATTAGCATACAAATTTGAAGTAGATATATTTTCTGAACTGAAACTATAGCTTAAGCTATAAACTATAGTTTAAACCTATATGTAAGTGTGAAATAGTTCAAAATCCATTCAATCATGCAATAAAACAGCTGCCATTTAACCATTCATTGAAAGTTTTTAAACTGCAATGTAATGACGTGCTAAGAGGCAAATATCAAGAGAAGAAATTAATAGAATTTTATAAATGCCTTCCAAGCAATGAATATGTTGTTCTATTAAAATCATATGTTCATGGATTGACATTATTATTTGGCAATACCTATTTGTGTGAAAAGACATTTTCAAAGATGAAAAATGTAAAATATCATTTACATATCAGTATTAACACATGAACATTTGCTCTCAATTGTGATGATAGGAAACACTAAGAATTCCAATTAAGTGAAATGATATTCCCCCAAAAAGGGTTTTACTCTTCTCATTAATTGATCTGCAATATAAAATATTGTATTAAATTATTATCATTACATTTTAAATTTTTTCAGTAAAAAAGGGAAAATTTGTTTTCTCTTCTGTTGTTTTTGCCTCCAGGCAAAAAAAAGTTTAAAACATTACCAATACCTATATTAGAGCATAAAAACCTCTTGGACAAATGAAGAAAAGTAGAAATATTAAATATAATAATTATTAATATTATTATATTCATCTTTTGCCAAACATAAATGTAATAAAAATTATGTTCAAAAAAGGGTCTTTGAAGCAATTGAACACTAAATAACTTATTCCCAAAGAATGGGCAGATCAAAGAACAAAAAACACAGAAACAATAATTTCATCAAAGATAAGGACAACAAATGAAATAATATGTCAATATTTTGAGAATATAGTCAAAACACTACTTGGAGTAAAATGTCAAAAAATATTAAGGGACTTAATGAAAAAAGTGGGAAAGAAGGGGTCATAGCTATTTCAAATCTCAAACTCTATTATAAAACCATAATCATCAAAACTATTTGATAGTTGATAATAGAGAAGTCAATCAGTGGAACAGAGAACTATACAAGATAGTAACTTAATGTCTGATAAACTCAAAGATCCTAGCTGTTGGAAAAAATTCACTAGTTGACATAGGGTATTGGCAAAAATGAAAAGCAGTAGGACAGAAACTTGGTATAAATGAACATTTGTCAGCATATAGCAAGATAAATTTCAAATGAGTTAATGACAAATATAAAAGGTGACAACATAAGTAAATTAGAGGATCATGGGGGAAAATATCTCTCAGATCTATGGATAGGGGAAAAGTTCGTGATCAAATAAGAAGTAAAAAAATTGACAGGAAGTTAAATAACAATTTTGATTATATAAAACTAAACTTTTTTTTTTTTTTAACAAACAAAACCAATGTAGCTAAAATTAGAAAAGAAACAAATTCTGGGGGAATTGCAGCAAATTTCTCTGATAAGTTGCATTTCTAAGATATATATGGAACTGAGTCAAATTTTAAAGAAGAGCTATTCCCCAAATAAAAACTGGTCAAAGGGTATGAATGGTTTTTAGAGGAAAAAATCCAAATGATTAAAATTCAAGTGAAAAAAATTCTCTGAATTGTGAATGAGAGAAATACAATTCAAACAACTTTGAAAGACTATCTCATATCCATCAGATTAGCAAAGTCAACAAAAAGGCCAGTGATGGAGAAGCTATGGAGAAACATTGAATTGTTTGTAACAAAAGCATTGTTGATGGAGTTGTGAATTAGTCTAGTCATTTTGGAAAGCAATTTGGAGCCATGTGCATAAGATTATTATATTACATATCCCCTCTGATAAAGCATATTGTTATTAAAGTTATATCCCAAAGAGATTAAAGAAAGGAATGTACAAATGTACATTTTCCTAAATATACAAAAAATAGAGCAGCTCTTTTCTTGATCCCAAAGAACTGGAAACTGATCCACCCATGAATTGGGGAATGATTTTTTAAAATATTGTCTCTGAATTTGATAGTAATTATACAGTAAAGGAAACCTGGGAAGACTGTATAAATTAATGCAAAGTGAAATGAATAGAAATAGAAAAAAAAAATTTATTCAATAGTTGCAAAATTATAATTTCAAACAATTTTTAAAGACGTGGGACCTCTAATCAACAAAATAATAAACCACAATTCCAGAGGACTCATGATGAAACATGCTGCCCACCTCTAAAGAGTGAGAGGTGAGAAAGAGAATACAGATTGAGAAAAACATGTCTAATATGGGGATTTGTCTTTCTTTATGGTTGGAATCCTTACAAACTATTAAGCCATTAGAATTGATAGAGACAATAATTATCTAATTTGCCATGGTTCAATATGATTGATTTGATCTTAGAAGGAGATATTTTGGGCCAGAACTTGAAACAAGGTACTAAGTACAACTGATAGAAAACGATGCTTGTGTTCACATCTTTAGAGAGCTCATAGAAGCAAGAAATATTTAAATACTCATTGGAGTTCACATGTTTGGGAGATTTCAGGATTTAGAAAGAGATATCTGAATTCACACTTCCCTTAATCCCTGCCTCCAGAAGGTTGAGTCAGCCTTTTACATTCAGCATAAATACAGCTTCAGTGAGCCACTCGAGAGAGTTACTTGGGAACATTGACTGGGGTCGGAGAGGAGCACTCTGGGAGGAAGCCCAGAGCCCTCTCTTCGAGACAAGAGAGATTCATTGCATCTTCCACCTCGGTGCAGGCTGAAGTCTGAAGGACAAACCTTTGGATTTGGAGACATTCGGAGGAGGCTCTTGGAACCAAGCAGAGAGATAGGTCTCTGAGCTAACCAGCCTATATTGAAGGACACAATAAAAGATCTGAACTTTTATCAGCTGGCTGAGGTTTTGGGTGATTGCAACTGAAACTAAAGCTGCCTCCAGAAAACCTCCCCAAGAAACCCTCTCCCCCAGAGAGAACTCTTATTATTTTAAAGAAGAAAAACATCCAATACTTTACTATATATGTTTGTAACAGGTTTTGTTCTTCTTTTCTCAATGGACAGGGAGAATAGAAAAAATTCAGATTAAAACAAAAATAATATTGATTTAAAAAATTTAATGAAAATTTTTAAAAAAAGAGATCATTGGCAACTTTGGAGAGAGTAGTTTCAATTAAATGAAAAGGCTGGAAGACAGATTGTAGAGAATTAAGAGGAGAACGAAAGAAAGTAGAGACATCCACTATAAATTATCTTTTCAAAACATTTGGTCACAAAAGTGAGGAGAGAAGGATCAACTGAGGATTTTTTTGATAATGAAGGAGACATGGAAGCTGGTAACTCAGTGAATAGAGCACTGACCTTGGAGTCAGAAAGATGAGATCAAATTTGACTTTCTCTATTACCCTTACTAGTTGTATGACTCCGTGCAAATCATTTGCCTCTATCACAATTTCTTCAACTGTAAAATGGGGATACTATTAAAACCTACCTTATAGAATTATTGTGAAAATCAAATGAAATAATATTTGTACAAAAGCACTTAGCACAGTGTAAATACTATAGTAAATACTATTAAATGCTTATTTTTTTCCCTTCCCTACCTGGTCATGTTTTTAGGCAACAGAGAAACGGCCAGTAGATAAGAAGAGATTGAAGATAAATGAGAGAGTAAAAATGAAAGAGGGCTCAATCTGTTGGAGAAAAATGGTATAGAATGGGATCACTTTTGAAAACAGAGGTGCTTGCTTTCACAAGGTAAAGAGCCATCTCCTTATATGAGATAGGGGTAGAAGCAGAGATAGTGATAGAAGGAATCTGTAAAATGCAAACTGCAGAAAAGGGGAGAAAAGGGAAAAAATTGCCTCAATGTTTTCAGGCAAAGTTCTCAGATGAGAGAGTAAGAGGAGAAGGAGCCATGAGAAGTGTGAAGAAGAATGAAAAATTTAGAAAAGTCACTGAGATAAGTAGAAAAGTGAATAAATTTTTAAAAAATGTAGTAGGATTGTCTTGCTGTAATAATGGTCAAGTTGAGAGCATGTTAACATCAATTTATACTGGATCTATTCAGAAAGGTTTATGACTTTCTCCAACAATGTTCAGCTGTACATCAATAGGAGCAAAGGAAGTGCCATGGTAGTATCAATCCAAGATTAAGGCTTGGCAGAGAAATCAGTTTTAGTATATAGGGACAAAGGATTCAAGAGGAGATGTTAGTGTATAGTTGCAGGGGTGATGGCTTGAGAAAAAAATGAGGGGTCAAAGCTTTGGAGGTCATGATAAAAACAAAGACTGGGGATTGGGGTTCTAAGTTCAGTCAGTAAATTAGCATATATTAAATAATTCTGATGTGTAAGACACTGTGCTAAGCACTAGGGACACAAAAAAAGATAAACTCCTTGGAGAGTTGGGGGAGACCATATGCAAACACTAAATACAAATAAACAGAACAAATTGGAAATAATTACCAGAATTAAGGGATTAGAATTAAGAAGGATCTTGAAAGATTTCCTGTAAAAGGAAGATTTTAGTTGGGACTTGAAAGAGGTCAGGGAAACCAGAAGGCAGAATGTTTCGGTAACTTTAGAATGGAATACTGGGGTGTTGTGTTGATGGGAATGGAAAAAGGGATCAATTAGAGGTGGAGATTAAGGTCTTGTATGATGACAATTTGGGGTTCAGGATCACTGGGATGGACAAAATATGACCGAGAAAAAGTGTGTTAAAATATTGCTGAATAAATTCATCAGGGTTAATTAATATAACTAAGGACTTGTTCACAGGGTTTGGCTGTTCAGGCAAGGAGACCAGTGGAGGGAGCTAATGGTATAATATTTACTTTTATCCCTGCAGGCAAGCCAGGCCAGGAGGTAGCAGAAAGGAATGGAATGTCTCTATTCCCTGAAAGCAGGAATAGGCTCTTTTAAATGGGAAGAAGCTAGCTCAGGAAACCAGCAAAGGATGAAGAGAATCTCTTGGATTCTTCACTGATGGAAAGAAGTCAGGTCAGAAGACCAGTGTACGATGAAATGGTATCACCCTGATCCCCTACAAGAAGAAATGAGATATATCAGAATGGAATGGTTTCTTTCTGGTTCCCCCAAAGTAGGAAGATACCAGATCAGGATACCAACTCAGTCCACTGAGCTGCAAACTTTCAGTGCCCTAAGAATGAAAGATCATTGCCCTTCCTGAATGAACCTCTCAGATTCCTAATTCTGATCTGAATGTTTTACACAGATGCAGGCTCGCTTCTGACTGAAACTACAGTAGATAACTGCTGGCCTTAATCCTTTACTCTGGTCTAGGATCAGAGAGAAAGAGCTACAAGTTTACCTCTGGTTCATGTTCCCATTTCCAGCTACTCTGAACCGTCCTAAATAAGCCCTCCTGGATGGATTCCCTTTTCAGTGTCCACAAACCTGTCTTATGCTTCCTTTAACAGGAAATCCTCTCCCCCTATTGTAGTTTCTCCTTGGATTTTCCAATTAATACTTGATACAGTATTCCTTTTTAATCTTTATCGGAGAGCTTCTGTGAGAGAAATAGACTGTACTGTTTCCTCCTACTCTGTCTTCTTTGCTGTTCTTTCCAAAGTTATTTAATTTTTTACACTATTATTATTATTCATTATTCTGTAGTATTCATCCTGTAGTATTGCTTCTGTTTTCTATATGTATCTTTTAAAAATAAGGCTTCCCCTTTTTTCCTTGATGGAGTAATTTCTATTTCTGGGTTGTTTTGTTTTTGTTTTTTTTTTTTCATTTCATTGTTGAGAATTTCCTCTCTCTCTTGACCCAACTTCCCTTGCAGAACATTAGGTCACTGGATCGACCTATACTTTCTCTGAACCCCTTGAATCAATTCTCCCAAATCTAGGGTTGGATTGTGACCGGTTTTCCTTTCCTCAGTCATAAATTTAAGATGAAGAGACTCCTTGTTCACAAAGTTTTCCATTATTTCTATTTCAGCAACCAATTCCTTATTGGTTGGAATTATTTCTAGCATAATAATTCTTCTTCTGATTTTTTCCATTTTTCAGAATAACATTGTTATTGAGGCAAATCATAAATTTAACAGCTTCCCTGATGTTGACAGAGAACTCCAACAATGCACCTAAATTGTTGAAGCTTCTGGTCTCTCTCCCCTAATCAGTATAGAGTACCATCACTCAAGAGCTGGAAGGAAGCTTGGAGACCACCTAAGTCTAGTCCCCTCATTTTACAGACACCAGGAAAGCCGAGTAATTTTCATTGATTTTCCTCATGTCTCTCACCTTAGGGTTCTTTTCCCTGATATGAATCTTAACATAGTATATCTATTGAATTTCTTCTTATTCTTTGAATAAGGCATTTCTATCATGCAAAAAAACAAAACAAAAACAAAAACAAAAACACCTGAAGGCAAGAGAAGAGTCTTCAAATAGTTTAAACCAGAGGAAGACCTTTCAAATTGGAATACTAAAATGTTTTCCATTTTATCCATCCTCCCATTATCCTATCCCCAATAGGGATTATTTAATTCAACTCCATAATTTTATAGATTTAGATACTGAATCAAGAAAGATCATAAGCTAAAGAGAATTTATTGAATTATAGGAAAACCAGAACTTGAACCCGGATCTTTTAATTTTAACTCATGCTTTTTCTATTATATTTTGTTGTCAAATATAAAGAAGAGCAGAATTGTGTTGTGCTGCAGCTCTCATTTTGATGAGAGATGGCAGATTTTTTACTTTATATATGAAAAGATTTATTAACAATTAGAGATGTCTAACAAGGAAATGAATTCCCATTACTCAAAGCATTCAAATCAAATTTGACTGATCTGAAGAGCAGTGTTCAGTACTGGGTACCACAGTTTAAGAAAGATATTACTAAATTTGATGGCAATTAGCATGATGAAAGACTATGTCATATGAAAATTGGTTGAAGGAATTTGTGATGTTTATTCTGGAGAGGAGAAGATTCAGAGAAGTCATGATGACTGTCTTAAAGTATTTGAAGGACTGTCATGTGGAGGAGAAATTAGATTTATTCTGTTTGTCCTCAAAGAGCAGAATAGCTCTTTGTTCCAATAGCAATGGGTGGATTTTTCTAAGAGGCTAACTTGGGCTTGTTGTCAGAAAAAACTTTATAACAATCAGAATGTCCTAAAGTGGAATGGGCTGCCTTGGAGTGGGGAAGAGGTCCCCTATCCTTGGAGATCTTCAAGGAAAGTCTGGATAACCACTTGTTGGATACTTTATAGTGGCCATTCCTTTCATGTATGGTTTGGAGTAGATGGCCATTAAGGTCCCTTCCAACTTGCAAATGCTATGATCTGTGATGGATGAACCTGTCAGGGAAAAGGAAGAAAGGATTTTTTTAACTGGGTGGAAGGCTGGATTAGATAATCTCTTAGACATCATTCAATGTATTCTTAAATTCAGTAAAAATCATCTGACCCCCCTGAGATTAAAGAATTTACATGAGTATCTACTATGTGATTAGTACACAGGAACTAATTGAGCCAGGACCAGAATAAGATCATAGAATTATAGATTTAAAGCTGAAAGAGAAGTTAGGGGCACTGATTGTGTTATACTCATTTTATAAATGGTGAAAGTGAGACACAGAGAGGAAATGAAGTAAATATTTATCCAGTACTATACTGTCCACTTGAGTAAACAAGAACTTCAATACAAAACTTGGTCTAACACCCTTTTTCTAAAACTCCATTACCTTTACCTTTCCTGCTATGAAATTTTTAATATCCAAGAGGCTGCTATTACTTCTTTCAATGCTTTTGAGAAGACCAAAGAGAAAGAAGCAAAACAGGAAGGTGAGGAAGTCGGCTAGCAAAACCTGACAAAGTGTAGGTAAGGTAGATAGCCACCTACAATGCAAGCATATAATGGATTCATGGAGGCACATTTTTGAATATTACTTTTCTTATAAATAAATACATATATCTATTTCCCATGACATATAGGAAACATGTTACAATAGTGAAAAGTAATACACAAGAACAATTTGAAATTTTCAAGAATACAATTTTCAGTCCTTACTGAGGGGACACAAATTTCTTCTTTAGAATATATCAGAGAATTCCAAGAATAACTGACCTCTTAGGCAACAAAATTGAACACATACTTTAAGCCAGCTCTGTTAGTGGTGTAGGGGAAATACTCCTGGGTTTGGAGCCAAAACTCTTTTGTACAGATTATTGTTTGGAAACTGTGAACTGGGCCTCAACTATAAAGGAATGGACTTTGGATTAAATGATATTAGAACTTCCCTAGAGGCATCCTGAGGCAACTGGCCTAGTCTTTACTCCACTGAATCAAATGATGTTAGAGCTAGAAAGAATACTAGATGTCATATATTCTCTCCCCAACTTCCATCTTCGCAGATAAAGCAATATAAACTTAGTGATATGAAGTGATTTACACAAAGTTACACAGCAGAATAAAGAATGGACCTGATTATAACCCAGATCTTCTGATTGTAGTTACACACATATGCACATACATGCACACACATAAATATGCACACATATGCATGTTCAGACAGGACTGTCAGCTATTTTTTTCCTACCTCCTCAGAATTTTTTTTTCTTTAAGGCAATGGGGTTAAATGACTTGTCCAGGATCACACAGCTACTAATTAGTATCAGCTCTTCTTCTGGAGGGCTGGATAGGTCCTCCTGACTTGAGGGCAGAGACTCTTTCCACTTTCTCACTTAATTGCCCTCAAGGGAATTCTTTTACTGAAAATCTTTTCTTGGCTTGGTAACATCCATTGTTACTTGTCCTCAATTCTATATTCTTATTCAACTACTTGTGAAATTGATCTAATAATGCTTTCAATATTTCATGAGCATTGAATATTTTCATGATCCATATTTCAATAAAATTCAAAATTTCAAATATTATTTCAATATTTCATGATCAAATGAGATGAAGTATGTAATATACTTTATTACTACAACACACTTCATAAACATCCGCTTAAAAAAAAAGGCATCTTAACATCATAGATAGATGGCCTCTCGAGGTGAGAAGATGTGTTCAAATTTAGTTTTTGACACCTTGTGGATGTATGACCTTGGGCAAATCATTTAATTTTTCAGTGCTCTGGACAACATTTTAAGAGACTTTGCAGACCTGCATCAGGAAGAGTTTCTTCACTAGGAATTTTCAATACCAATAAAACTTTAGCTCCATAAATTATTATTGTTTTTGTTGTTATGTCTTCCCCTCCTCCCCCCATGCCTCATTCAAACTGCTAATCAGTTAATTTAGAGACCAAAATTATCTTTGGCCCTTAAGTTTCAGTGCTCAATTTCCAGTGGTTAGTACATGGTAGGCCCTTAATAAATATATGTTGAATCCAATGCTTACAAATCCTTAGGAAACTTAATGGAAAGTAGGGAAATGGTGGTTGAAGAAAACCCTTTTGTTCAATGGGAAAGTTGCTATCTTTATCCATTTGTTGCTTTCCCATGCTAAAACAATCCTAACTTCACTATTCAGATACTTAGTGGAGTTAGGAAAGAGAACATTGGGATTGGGGATCACTTTCCCCTTACTGCTACCTGTAGACTAATGTCTACATGCAATAGTGATCTGTAAATCTGTAGATTTAGCTTTCGCCCACAACCACATCTCAACTTCAGTCACTCTTCACATACTACTTTCTCTCAGCAAGAAGTAACAATCATGTTCACTGTAAAACAGATACACACAGAGGCAATCCTTAAAATGTCCTTCATTTTTACTGGCATTAAAGACAGCAAGCATGGGGTTGTTAGGGTGAAGAATGACAGATGGATCTGAGGGAAATATCTGAGCATCAATCAGCAGTTTGAGTACAGAGTGCTGGTATGTTCTTGAACCCAAATCATCATTGTTATCAAGCAGCCCCCCTTTGTCCACTGGCTTCATTGGCCTTGTTATATTGCTGAGTTAAGAATATACATGTGCTGAAGATAAAAACAGGAAAATTATCATCCCCGAATTTGTTTATTTAAATCATTCCGTTGTCGATCTGGAAAGACCTGTCTTGACCATGGATAAATAATTTAGCCCCTTTGAGATTCAAATTTTTTTTCATCTGTTACATGAAGAGATTGGCCTAGTTGAACTTTTACAGTCACTTTTAGCTTGAAATCCTGTGATCTTGGACTCTGTGATCAGTAAAAAATCTATGAGGATATCCATCTCACACTTGTCTAACATACAAATGGGTACACGCTCATATAACAATCCATCTACCAGTCTGGGTCCCTTCCAGCTCCCTCCATCGTGTGTGTGTGTGTGTGTGTGTGTGCGTGCACGTGTATGTGTGCGTGAGTGTGTTTTTCCATTGTGATTTGGTCTTTTTCTTTGTGTTTGTCTCTCACACCCTCTTACTGGGTTTCTCTTTCACGATTCCTTTCTTTCAAACGCCAATCTTTTCTATAACTTTCTTCTTTCCTGTAGTTTAAAACTTTGCAATAGAGCAGTCAAATTCTGGGACAGTAATTGGCCACCTCCCCGCTCTCCCAGCTCCGCCCGTCATTCCTCCTCAACTCCCTCCCCTACCCGCTCGTCCCTCCGCCCACGACTCCCACCCCGTGCTGCCACTGCAGCAAAGCCCCTTTAGTGGCTGCGAGTGTGTGTATGTGAGTGTGAGTGTGTGTGAGTGTGTGTGTGTGCGTGCGCGCGCGCGCGCGCGCGCGTGTGTATGTATATGTGTGCTTGCGCTACAGGCGCGGGGAGTGTCATAACTCTGACCTCTGGCGGGAGCAGCGGTATCCGGGCGGTCGCGTCACTCACAGAGCTGGCGGCGGGGAGAGTGGGACTGCTAAAGGCAGGGCAACAGAGGCGCAGGGCATGGAACCGGCGAACCGGGTCTGAGAACGCTACCGCTAGCGGGCTCCAAGCACACCGCAGCCACAGACGCGGCTCCCATTCTGGAGCCATCCAAACTTTTTCTTTCTCTTTTGCCCCCTCTACAAAGGTAAAGTCCTGAGCGCGTGTTCCTTGACCAAAGACCGGGACGGAATAGCGGGGTGCGGAGAAAGATGCGCCCAGCATCTGGGGCTGCGCGATATCTTTTCCCCTGGCGCCGCGCTTCTGGATGAAGAGCCTTCGGGGTGGGGGAGGGGGCATGGGCTAGTTTTGGGGGACTTTGCTTCTTGAGGTTAAAGGGGCCACTTAGTTTCTCAAGCTTCTGACAAAACTAGGATGGGCTGGGAGTGCAGATTTGGGGAATATTCTTGCCTTGTTCTGGAGGGTGAATATGGGGGAGGATCTCATTCATAGACCGATAGGTTCCCCTTTTCCTGGGGGTCAGGGCTTGGTTTCACCTCCCCACCTGGGGCTCCTGGGCACCCGGCCGCCTCACTGAGCCCGGGTTCCCTCTCTTCTCTCTCCACAGGCGACTTACGAAGTGGGCGGACAGGTCGGCGGCCAAGCCTGAGGCTAGCCGAACGCAGCATGATGCTCAGAATGTGGGAGGCTCTGGCAGCTCTGGCGGCTGTGGCGTGCCTGGTGGAAGCCGTACGCGGGGGACCGGGGCTCAGCATGTTCTCGGGCCAGGCAGCTCAACCTGACCCCTGCTCTGACGAAAATGGGCACCCCCGTCGCTGCATCCCGGATTTCGTTAACTCGGCTTTTGGCAAGGATGTGAAAGTGTCCAGCACCTGCGGGCGACCCCCAGCCCGCTACTGCGTGGTGGTGGAGCGCGGAGAGGAGCGGCTGCGCTCTTGCCACCTCTGCAACGCTTCTGACCCCAAAAAAGCGCACCCGCCCACGTTCCTCACTGATCTCAACAACCCGCACAACCTGACCTGCTGGCAATCCGAGAACTACCTGCAGTTCCCGCACAATGTAACACTCACTCTTTCCCTGGGCAAGAAGTTTGAGGTCACCTACGTGAGTCTCCAGTTCTGCTCACCAAGGCCCGAGTCCATGGCAATCTATAAGTCCATGGACTATGGGCGCACTTGGGTGCCTTTCCAGTTCTACTCTACGCAGTGCCGCAAGATGTATAACCGCCCCCATCGGGCTCCCATCACCAAGCAGAACGAGCAAGAGGCTGTGTGCACCGACTCACACACAGATATGCGCCCGCTGTCCGGTGGTCTGATTGCCTTCAGCACGCTGGACGGGCGGCCCTCTGCGCACGATTTTGATAACTCTCCCGTCTTGCAGGACTGGGTCACGGCCACAGATATCCGCGTGACCTTCAATCGGCTACACACCTTTGGTGATGAGAACGAAGATGACTCAGAGTTGGCGCGAGACTCTTACTTCTACGCTGTTTCTGACCTGCAGGTGGGCGGCCGCTGCAAGTGCAACGGCCATGCGGCCCGCTGTGTGCGTGACCGCGACGATAGCTTGGTGTGTGACTGCAAGCACAACACAGCTGGACCAGAGTGCGACCGCTGTAAGCCATTTCATTACGACCGGCCCTGGCAGCGGGCCACTGCCCGGGAAGCCAACGAGTGCGTGGGTGAGTTGTGCGCCCCGCTGCTGTCGGGAACTTCGGGGCTCTGGGCCTGGGTTGGGGATGGAAGAGAAACGAAAGTGGGGGACGGCGTCAGGTAACCTAGGATGCAAAAACCAACTGAGGCATGAAAGGAACATCTAGTGTCTGGGGAGCTGAAGAGCGGGGTGCATAGGGTAGGAACTGTGCTGCGCTCTCCACCTTGTCTGGGGCAGAGAATTATCTTCTATGGAGTGAACTGCGCGCTTGGCATTAGAGCCGAAAGGACTTCGACTAGGTCCCAGGTTTCTGGTCCCTGAGACCGGTTCCCGCTCCCACCCGGTGGCACTTTGCCTTTTGAGCTGTGAAGCTCTAGGTGAGGTAGAACGTAGTTTAGGGAGGAAAAAAAAAAAAAGACGTCTTGATGAGATGCCTGCAGGCTAAAGTGTACTTCAAACTAGAGCCCTCAGGACATAAGAGGAACTGGACAGAATTCATTGATGCTTACTTGACACGTGTGTGTGCCCGCCAAATTTTGAACCTGCCGAAAACCCTCAGAAAAGCCAGGAAGGGGAAAAAATAATCACTGTCAGGCAAGAGTTCCCTTCTAGGAATTATTCGGTAATTCCCGATTTTACCAACCCAGAATTTATCCCCGTGAAAATGCTTGTATTACTTTTATATCTGTTTGGCTTTAAAGGTCTGATATTAGAACACATCAGTATTTTCTAGTGCCGACCTCCATTTGAGTAATGGGTTGACTTCCCTCTCTGATGAGAGGATAAAAGGAGTTCTAGGCCTCACTAAGTTTGCTTTGATTCCATTTCCCACATGAGAAATTTGAGGCAGATTGCAAATCCTATAAACAATATATGAGACATTTTTTAGTTTAAGTTTGGGTCTATATTTAGCATAGATGACCTTTTAATTCATTGTTGGTTGGTCTTTTTCTTTTTAAAAACGAAATTTGTTTTGTTTGCAGTATGTTTCTATTAATTGAAGAAACATGATGAAATTCAGATTAATTACCCTCTACATAGGCAAAGTATAGTGGAAGAAAGTTCAGGAATTTTGAAAATTTGAAAATTTAACAGGACCAAAAAAAAAAAAAAAACAAAAACAAAAACCGCAATAACTCCCTTCTCCAAACAAACCAAAATAAATAGGGTTCTCGGAAGTTACTTAGGTCTGATATAACCAAGGCCTAAACTTCTCACTTATTATTAAAACTCAGATTAACATACTGATTTCTACAGGTACACACAATCTTTGTTCACTGCAGATATCCATTGCCTCAATTTTCAAATTTGTAAAATAGTAATATTTAAGAAATATTTTAAGTTTTCTCTACCTCATAGTAAGTGGATGTACTCTTTTAGAAATTGCTGATAAAAATTAGAGTCAGGATTAAAAGTTACAACAAACTGTATCTACAGTTTGGGGTTTTGTTTGGTTTTTTTGTTTGTTTGTTTTTGGGTTTTTTTGGTATTCCTTTTTTGAGTTTCTGGTCTCCCATTATGTCTGCGTTCTCTCAGACACATTACAGAATTCTTCAGTCCCCATGAACACACATTTGGGGGTCTGGTTTTGATTAATTGTGTCATGTCATTGTTGAATAGTTTGTGCTTTATTACTTGTAGACACAGTCATTTGAACAATCTCCTGGAAAAAAAAAAAAAAAAAAAAAAACAAAACCTGGAACATTCAGTTCAAGCACTGGGGTAGGTGGTTTTGGGGAAACTGTGCCTTCCTTAGATCGCTAATCATCGATTTTTGCACAGAATACACAACGCTTTTGTAGTCTTGGGTATTCATTCTCTTTCTTCCTTTGGCAGACAAAACTAGAAAAGATATGAAGTTCTTTGGGCATATTCTGTGTAGAGATATATCCACATATGTCCTGGTTTTAGAATATTCTTCGAATTGTTTCTCCTTGAGTTTTAGTCCTTTGGAAATGTGCATTTTCTTCTTCCTCTCTCTCTTTCTTGGTATTGGTGGTGGAGATATTGATGGTCTTTATAAATTACTTCATAAGTTCTATAGTTCTACTTCATACATGTTTGTGGAAGATCATTTTGTCATATAAAAGACACAAGGCCAAAAAAAGACACAAAGTGAAATGCATAATTTAGATAAACTAGGCTGAACATTGGAATAAAGTTTGATTAGCTTGACTCCTTCATCCTTCTCTATTATCCCTACTGATGAGATTTGCCAGAGAATTTAGCAAGCTTTTTTATGTTTGGAGAAATAATCTGTCTGAATGATAGTACTTTAAATAAATTCAGTAGTTAAAGGTTTTTTTTTTTTTTTTGTTTTTTGTTTTTTGTTTTTTTTCTTCTCAGCCTAAAAACAATACCTTTCTTCACACGGACTGGATTGAACATTCTGACAAAATTGATCAGTCAGCTAATTAAGTTAGCAACAAATGAACCAAAAAAAAAAAAAAAAAAAAAGGCTAAGCTAAATAATTCATTATTTTTGTCCATATCACACCCCAAATCAGCTTGACTTTCTCTTTTTAATTTGTATTTGATAAATAGATTCAGGTTGAAATATTCATTGTAGTTATTCTAATTTGCAATGATTTTTCTCTCCAATTTTAATAGCTAAAATAACTTCATATCTTCATATTTGCCTTCCAGATAATGCAACAATATCAATGCAATGTACATTCCTTTCAGTCAGTTTTCTGGTGTCCTATAGATTAAAATCCAATATTGAAGAGACTATAAGTTATTAATAGTGAAAATAGCCTAGAATCTGAGTGATTGTTCTATCATCTTACAAAAATAAAACTAGTGCAATATTTTTCAAGGAATTTACAATTAAAGATTGAACTTTTAACAGAAATGAAAAACCCCTAAACAGCAAAACCTGCAGTGGTTATGTGAATTAATTAGTATGTGACAGGTGACTTCTTGAGAGGAAGTATTATCAAATCTTTACAATGCTGATTTTGTGCTATATATCCTAGGTTGCTGTTTTCATCATAATTCTGTCTTGTGAAACTAATTCATACTTTTTACATAATTTATCCAGGATTTTCATATCCTGAGCAAAAAAACTAGCAAGAAATAGAATTGTTGGAACCCACAGGGTAATGAAACAGATTAACCCCGATCTCTACATAGTTCATCTTTCCCCCCAAAAAAAAATCAAACACGATTTTAAAAAGATTAAACATTTTTATCTTCTTTATGAATCAGAACAAAAATGACATTATATAATTTCAAGATTTTAAAATATGATACATCTTTTGAAATGGGACCACAGTATTTTCATATTATTATAAAATATATGTTAGTTGCCTCTTTTTCTGTATATTTTCAAGGTAGAAATATCTTTTTGGAAAGGCAAATTTATTTTAAATTCAATATAGAATTTCTTCCCAGAAATAATTCAAAACAATGCAAAAGACAAGACTATGTATATATAATGTTACAATCCTGACAGCGAGAATAACTAAATACTCTCGCTCACATGTATTAGTGTGTTCTCATGCTTTTATACATGTGTGCATTTGCATTCATCCATGCATGGTGGGGGTGTACATCCAAAGGGAAATGCATGAGCAGTTTTTCACCACCTGGGTTTCTGGATTTTCCCCTCTTTCTTCTTCTAAGCATCTGAAGAACATATTGTGTTTCATAAATTATTGACATCACTTTTAATCAGCATTCCCACTGATGTTGGAGGACCTGTGTTAATATTTAGTGCCTGATGAAGCATAGTGCTTAATCTTACTATAGGGATATCAGCATGAGACCTTTCCAGTTTGTTACAGGACAAGCTTATGAAACTTGTTCTGCCACTCATTTTAGGGCTTTGTATCACCCCAATTGTAATTTAAAACTTATATAAAGATGGCTTTGCAAGGTGAGCTCCTTGCTGAGCCAGGGCTGGACTCCCGTGGTAGTGAGTGCAAACCTGCAATTTGATGCTCACAGCAGTTTCAATACAACTTAGAATGAATCAGTTCCCTTTACAAATGACTGATCTCCCCAGGAGTTCCCATATTCTTCCCATTGATCTTTCTGGGACTGATACAGTTGAAATATAAAGAAAAAGTCAGCAAAAATTTCTGCAAGAATGAAAAGGGGGGAAAATGGTTTATGGCAGTTATTGTTACATTAATAATTTGATAGTTTATCAGAAGGGGAAGGAACCTTAAAGGTCATCAATCCGGGCTATTTTTGAACCTGGCATCTGTGAACTTTTTAAAAATATATTTTTAAACAACTATATTTCAATATTTTTGGTTTCCTTGGTGATCCTGTGCATTTTATTTTGTTCATTTAAAATAATTATTCTAAGAAGGGTTCCATAGGCTTCACCAGACTGCCCAAAAGGTTCATGACACTAAAAATTTAAGAACCCCTGAAATCCAGTCTTCTTATTTTAAAGAGGGAGAATGGAGGATGAGAGAGACTGAGTAATTTAGGCCCTAGACTATAGTTTAGTGGAATGCTCTTTCTTGGGGTGCTTTTGTCAGAAGAGAGTAAGGAGAACTTGTGGATCTATCAAAGATTGGAGTTGGTTCCACAACTGATAACTTATCATAAGATAAGATATTGTATATTAGGTTTTAAGCTTTATCTTAGCTGTCAGTTTAAGCAAAATAAAGCCCCAAGGTTAGCAATGAAAGTGAGAGATTTGAGTATTTACCTGTGCATACTTATTACTCAGAGTTATTGTTAATGGATAAGAGTTTTATTAGCTTTACCATTTTACTCCTGCTTAGTTTTCTATAAAAATTTCTTTCCTTCAAAGGAGATGAAACAGAGCTACAAATCAGAAAGCCCCAGCTGTTTTCCCCTTTTGGCCTAGTGATATGATTGCCTGACTGCTCTCCAGCATCTTAGGGCTTCCAGGAAAACCAAAATAAATGAACAAATTAAAGGAGGCTAGGAAGGAGTTAAGAAGTGTGATGTAGTTAAAGAGAGGGGTTTGGTGGGAAATGGCATTTCTGAGTCCCTGGTGTGAAGCTAGTAAGTGCTGTTTAAATGTGTAAACAGTGTGGGTAGGTCATTTATCTCTGTAAGCCAGAGCAGCTGGAGCAAGCACCTCTGCTGGCATTCTCATTAGCACCTGGTGGGCAGGAACCTCCCAGCACTACCCAAATAACGTGGAAATATTAGCCCAAACAATGCATCAGGCTGCCAAAAGACCAAATGAGGCTGCTTCCGACTTTACCCAATAAGTGAAAAGTCTGTCAGAGTAACCCTACTGGGGCTAGACTCTGCTTTTTGAGGATCAGCTAAGCTCTCTGTTTGCCCTGCCCAGACTTCTCCCTGACCTTTTGCAGAAAAATGAGATCCTCAGAAAAGTATTTGAGAATTCATGTCCAGAGTAAATATTGGAAAGCAACATTTTGAAATTCAGATGTTCCCTGGAAAGAATCCCTTCCTTGCAGCTCACAGCTGGTATCGATATTCTTTCCTTGGGGTGAATTGTGCTTTTCATTAAGTGAATTTTTTGTCTTGGGATTAAACCAGCGTTGTAAACTTTTATGTTTACACTTCAAAAGTCCATTGGGTTGTTATCCCTGTTATCTTGATGGCTTCTACAATGTCTGTTGTATACAATGGCTATACTGTAATAAATTGCTCTCTGGGGACCTCAATTATAAAAGTCTTAGCTAGAGATACACAAGTACAAATTCTTTGTGAGCAGTTTTTTTTCCTTTCCTTTCCTAAGCAGTAATCGTACCTCGATTTTCTGCACAATATTCCATTGTGGAATCTGAGGGTTCTGACTCAGAGACTATCATTAATTAAGTCGAATATTCTCTCTCTCTTTTTTAAGTCAAAGTCAAAATGGTCCATTTTGCAAGATATTTGGCTTGGTAAAAGTACATATTGAGACTTAGACCAAGGCTTAAGGTTTTGAGAGAAAAGAACCTAAGATTTCATTTAGGCCAGTTTATAGAAAAGGAAGCCAAGATCCAGACAAGAATTGTGACCCATGCAGGGTAACACATCAAACATGTGGCAAAGCCTGGATTAGACCGAGGACTCTTGCCTCACTGTTCAGTGTTCTTTGTATATTGTGTTGCTAAATGGCTAGAAAACTTGTAAAGAGACCTTTGGGATTAGAGTCCAGTATTCAGAGTTGGAGTGATAATGTATTTGGTGCAGAGCTAGTAGTAAAGAGTGCAAGTTGTAAAGAAAAGAGGTTGAAAGTCATATGGAATGTATAGCACAGCAAGTTGCAAAAATTAGTTTTAATGTGGCAGTATAAAAATAGCTGTCAATTTCATTAATCATAGAAAAGTCTATTGATCATCTATCAATCCATTCAACTACCTTTGTGATAGCCCTAGAGCAAAAGCCATAAACTTTGGACTTCTTGAAAGTGTTTAACTGTTCAGGTCAAGCCCTAGTTTGGAAAACCCCAGTATTCTGAAACATACACTGCTGTTTTGGATATAACTTGAAATAAATGGTCTGATGCTTAGAAATCCTAATCATAATGAGAGATATATTGTGAGAATATTTATTTTCAGAGGGTTAGACTAGTGTAGTGCCATATAACCTCTAGGAACCCAGTATTTAAATTGCATTGAATAGGAGGCCCACAGGACCCCTGTAACAGTTCTGTAGTCTTAATACAAAAAGTGTCCAAACTGTGGACTCCAAAATAATAGACTCTAATTTGCATCTGTTTAGCATGTAATTTACACGTTGTTCAGTCAGTGCCAGGTCCCATGGAAATCCTCCCAGCCAGTAGTACTGTGTTTTTGGTGATATTTCTCCCTTGTCTTTCCCAATTCCCAATCAAGTATTTACCCAGGTGAACTGTGCCACTCTACCCCCTTTACTGAGCGAGGATTAATGCCCTGCCAGTGATGTATAACAAATGAGTCGTTGACCCAGGCTGATCATCTTGTTCAACCCCTTCCTTCTACAGATGATCTCAGAATTTCGAGTCTTGTGATCCAACATTGTACCGTTTGGCTCCAGACCCTTTCCTTTCATTTCCAGATATTAGGCAACACTATATTTTCATTTAAGATGGACATTTCCCTCAGAAGTGTTTTGTAAATTTTTTCTTGAAATGCAAAGGAAGATATCATTAATGGGAGAAAAATCATATCAGATCCTTATTACAGTGGATTGAGTGCTAGATATGGGAGGCAGGAAAACATGGATTTAAACCCCTTAGACCATTGGCAAATCTATAGTCCTTAATTTCCTCATCTAAAAAACAGAGATAATGCCTATAATACCTATTTCATAGGTGATAATCTGCACTTCACTTTACAAATATTAAAGTGTAATATTATTTGTAGGGGAGAGTTTGGGGCACATGGGTTAGTATGGTATAGTAGATAGGAAGTCTGTAAGACTTGATTGACTCTCAAATGTTGGTTGTGTGCTACTGGGCAAAATCTCTTTAACTTATAAATGGTCCAGGCCACTTTGAAAGACCTCAAGTTGCAATGAAGATGCTGATGCATGGGAAGAGGAAATCCCTGCACTAATGAAATCACAGGTCTGGTTATTTTAAATGCATAAAAAATGTCATTTATTATTACTATTAGGTGTGCTAATGAGAAATAAAGATAGCTTGCTTGTAATGTGGTAGAAAGAACTCTGAATTTGGCATCAGAAGACTGGTTTTGATTTTCAGTTCTTTTACTTTCTCTTTGTTATTGGGCAAATCACTTCACATATATGAGGTTAATTTTCCTCATTTGCAGAATGAGAGGATTAGATATGAAGATCCCTACAGTCTCTTTTTAGGTCTTTGTTTCTGTTGAACCTTTTTTGTAATTTTTCAAGCTTTCCATAGCCCATTAGATTTGCTGAAGATGCCCAGGCCTCCATCAAATCACAGAAGGTGATTAAAAATCTGAATGGATCTCCTTTTTCAAGATGAAGAAACTAAACATCAAAGGTGAAACTTTTTTTTTCTTTAAAAAAAAGTCATAAAGGTATTATTTAAAAAAAAAAATTATCCTTGTCATTTCTCTGATTCTGTTCACTCCCATCCCTTCCACAGACCCTTTCCTTTACATACAGTGTTCTTAGTTCGTTTTCTGGAGGTCTCTGAGCAGCCTTCTTTTCAGCAGAGTAATAACCACATGAATAGCCAGGTGTAAAAGTCCAAAAGTCTTTATTGTCTCCTTTGCCTGAGCATCAGCATGAGTTTTCTCATGGCCTTCAGAGGGGACTTGGTTTCAGTGGAGAAAATGCAGGAAGATAGGCCACCACGGTGGTGTGAGATGAAATGAGTCTAGGTTTTTGCTTCAGGCTCCAGCCACTATTAAAGGTGGACAATGGAATGAATCTGTCTCTGCCTCCCAGCTCTACACTGAATGTAAACCAATCATTATATCACTTAGAAACCTTGTAAGAATTCTTGTTTCAAGTTCAGAGTCCTGGCCCATAATAGACAGTAACTAAAAAACATATCAGCATTTGGCTGTGTCTTAATACTAAAATCTTTCACAGTTGTTTTCTTTACATTATTGTGGTCATAATGTCAGTAGTTCTTTTGGTTTGACTTCTTTTCTCCCCTTCACAAAAATCCATGATCAGATAGATTGGAATTCTTGTTGCTCTTCATTTGCAACTCCATTTTCTGCTTCTTTGCATCTTAGAATATTCAGTTTAATTCAGAGTTGAGGGCAAGCACCACCTCTTATAGGAGGCCTGAGTATCATGGTAAAATAGAGAGGAAGCTGAATTTGCAATCGGGAAGTCTGAATTAAAATTAAGCTCCAAATGCCAACCCTAGGCAAATCTTTCAAAATTGCTGTGACTTGGTTTCCTCATCTATATGACAAAGAAATTGGACTAGCTAACATCAGAGGCTCTTTTTAGCTCTAAATCTCTATGATCTACCTGTTAGTGTCTACCCCCTTCAAAATTTCCTTGTATTTATATATGTTTCTTTTCCCTCCTCCCCCCCATATAAGCTCTTTGAGAGCAGAAATTACTTATTATGAGTCATTTTTATTATATTTTGTTCTGTGCTTGGAAAAATATTTTTGATATTGTTTTTCTTCTATCTTTGGTTTTCTTGAATCAAATGCTTAGTAGTTTGTCTTTTTGCTTGTATTTATATCCCCAATGCTTAGCATATAGTAAATAAATGATTAATAAATGCTTGTTTGGTGATTTGTATTACTACGTCAGAGGGCATGTGTACAATATTTGTACAATTTAAAGACCTGTCTATCATAACCCCAAATTGTTTTCCAGAATAGTTACCAACAATGATGAATGTGAGGTGAAACTTAAGAGTTGTTTTATTTGCATTTTTTCATTATTAATGACTTGTATTTTTTTATGTGATTATTGACAGTTTATATTTATTTCTTTAAAAATAGCCTATTAGGTAGAGCCAAAATGGTGGTGTAGCAGGAAGCTGAACTAGAACTAGCTGAACCCCCATGCACAAAACTCTTTCAAATAGACCTAGAAAACAGATCAGTCCAAATCCTGCTGAGGAAATCTAGGGGGGGGAAATGTCATAGTAAGATTTTTGTTCAGCCTAAGTTGTTATAAGGACACAGACTTAGGGCTACAGAAGTTAGAGAACTAGAGAACTAATTTTAAGATTGTTCAGGAGCATGATGCCTGAGTAGTCTAGTGCCTAGGACAAAAAGAGGACCCAGATCCCTATCCCAACACCACCTGATCCATCCTGGTGGATCTCAGTGGATGAACCTACAGTTTTGGTATGAACTACCCGATCTCACTTTATAGATCTGAGGTAGACTGAGAAGGGTGACCTGTCCATTTTCAGGGTGGGTAAGAGAGAGATTCTCTAGTCGTGAAGCCCTCAATGGTATTCCAATAAAGGAACTGTTTTCAAAAGCAAGAAAGAGTACTTTGACTCAAACTCAAACTCTGCTCAGGTGCAGAATAGAACTTTCTATCATTTATCTTAGTCAGCAGGAATCTCAATGTCATTCTGAATTAACAAAACTTTTCAACTGGCTAATAGGGACTGAATCTGGCAGCAGTCTACTCTTATACAGGCCCAAACCCTTGTCAGAAACTTATAAGGTTCAGACCAAGGAGGAAGTAACCAGACTTTGTCCTGGATGAGACCACTTTGGAAGTAGATCCTCAGCTTGTCCTTGAGATTCTGCAATAACACTACATTCATTACCAGAAGAAAGCAACAATATGATCAGCCCAGACCGTCCCTCCACAAGTGTAGTAGAACCCAGTCTAATATTAAATCCAAGGTCAGAATGTAGTCTGGAAGAATGGGGAAGGGAAGAGGAAAGGATCATATCATAAAGATCTATTATATTGCCAGGGACAATCAAAACCCGAATGTAGAAGAAAATATCTATAAGCATTGTTTCAGAGGAAAAAACCACAGCTTTGGGATACAAATTCAACCAGCATACTTGAAAGAGATGAAACAAAGATTTTAAAACTACTTTTAATGCTTTTTTGAATAAATAAAATGATAGCAATTGATGAAAAAATGGAAAATAAATGAGGGCTATGGAAGAAAGAATTGGAAAGGGAATTAACAGCTTGGCACAAGAAGTATAAAACCTTGTCCAAGCAGCAAACTTCCCAAAAATTCAAATGGATCAAATCCAAGCCAATTTCTCCATGAGACAACAAGAAATATTAAAACAAAGTCAGAAGGCAGGAAAAAATAAAGAATATGTGGGATGTCTCCTGGCAAAAAAACAAATAAAACAAAACAAAAAATAACAACTGACCTAGGAAACAGGGAAGAAAAAATTTAATTGAATTATTTGAAAACCATTATCAAAAATCAAGCTTAAGCATTATATTTCTTTTTTTTAACTAAAGCATTTGTTGGGAGTCATGGCCCCAACTCCCAAGTGGAACAGGCCTTATGTGACCAGCACTGCCTGCCCACTTGAAATGGTAGAGACATGAACAATGAGGGGCGAGAGCCAGGATGTTGTAAGACTCCATTTATTACAAAGACTGCAAGTCTTTTTATCATCTTGGTGTTTATTTCTAGTTACTATTTCATACATAAGCACATGCTAGCTTATAGTAGGTACATGATTCTCTACAGGAAGCTACATGTAGATATGTTGTGTGCATTCCTTTCCTAATAAGGGTATTCAAAGTACTCCCCTCTAAGGTCTGGCATTCCTCTCCTGGGAACTGCCACATTGCTCCTTTGGGTGGCACCCCTTCCTCCCAGCGCCATCTTGTTCACCCTTACAAGGCTACTCTCAGATTACCTGAGCCATACCCTATGTGATGTCCAAGGCTGGTGGGAGGTTGGCAAGCCCTCTTACAAGTTTTTTATTTATAAAACATATGCATGGATAATTTTTCCTAACATAGACCCTTGCAAAACCTTTTGTTCCAAATTTTCCCCTCCTTCCCCCCACTCCTTCCCCTAGCTGGCAGATAGTCTAATACATGTTAAATATTAAACATTATATTACGAGAAAACTTAAAATTGCCTAGCTTTTTTACAAGGGCAAAATAGAAATAGAAGGAACCTACCATTAATCCCCTAAAAGAAACCCTCAAATTTAAATGTTTAGGAATATCATAGTCAAAATCCAGAGCTTATAGAACAAAGGAAAAGAGAGTTAAAAAGCAGTAAGAAAATTCAAGTACTGATAAGCCACATTATTTAGCAATCACCACTATAAAGAGGTGGAGAAAGAACTTTTACTACAGTATTGTAGAAGGCAAAGGATATGGACTTATAGCCAAGAATAACTTACCCAGCAAAACTGAGCATAATGCTATAGGGGAGGAAAAAGAGAAATGTTATGAAATAAGAGGACTTCCAAGCATTCCTGATGAAAGACCAGAAGTGCAGAGAAATATTGAAATTCAAATACAGGAGTGAAGAGAAACATAAAAAGTGAAAACAGATGAACAAGGATAAAGGATTGAACAAGAATAAAAGACTAAACAAAGATAAACTACTTACATTCAAATATGAGGCAATGATAAATGTCCCTTCTGAGCCTAAATCTTGATGATTTTAAGGGAAGAATGGAAAGGAAAAAAGGAGAGTACAGGGATGGAAGATTAGGGAAAATTCAGTACACAAATCACATAGATAGATAGATAGATAGATAGATAGATAGATAGATAATAAACCGAGGGTAGGGGGAGCAGCTGACACTTCAACTTCCTCTCTTCTGAACTATTTAAAGAAGAAAGAATATACTTATACAATTGGACACAAATACATTTCACTCAAAAATGAAATGAGGGAAAGGGCAGAAAGGAAGGAGCAATTAAAGAGCTGGTAAATTAAGGGAGGAATTGCTCCTAAGCAAAATCTAAAATTGTTAAAACAAACAAACAAAAAAACAAACTTATGACTCTTTGAGTTTGGCAAAGATGGGAATATCGGAGGTCCACATAAACTGAGGAATAGATAAGTAAATTATTGCATAGAAATGTGAGGGAATACCACTGTTCTATAAGAAATGATGAAAACGATGTTTTCAGAGAAACCTAGAAAGACTTGTAATCTAAAGTTGAATTAAATTAGGAGTATAATTCATACAATGATAATAAGATGTAGTAAATGCAGAAATCTTTGAAAAAATTTGAAACTCCTATCAGTGTAATGATCATGCATGATTCAAAAGAAGTAATGTTGAATCCTGCTATTCACTTCCTGGTTAGAGACAAAGGACTAAAAAAATATGATCTATGTAGAAATTTGTAGGAATTGATTTGTAATAGAGTTTGTTTTTCTTTAGTTCTCAAGTTAAGAGGATGAGAATACAGATTTTTGCTGATTGAAAAAATATATTGTGTACTGTGTTGTTTTAGTGCTTGTTTTGTTCTTTGGATTAAAAAAAAAGAAAAATATATAAAAATTTAAAAAAAGAAAATAGTCCATTAATATTTTTCTCCTATTTCTTGGCAGAAATGCTCTTGTTCTTTTTCATTTTTATCAGTTACTGAACATCAGACTCTTACCACAGAAATTTGCTACAAATCCCCCCTCCCCCCCTTAATTAACTGCTTCTTTTACTATGTTAATTGATTTCATTCATGCAAAACCTTTTCAATTTTGTGATTGAAATAGTATATTTTATCTTTCAGGATCACTTCTATTTCCTGTTTATTTTAAAACTCTTCTAACCAATGTTGTATAATGTACCATAGTCTATTCTCTTAATTAAAAAAAAAATTACAATCTTTTATATTTGTGTGTACATTTAGACCTTACTTGTCATTTGGTACCAGGTGCTTGTATAAACCTCATTTCTGTCAAATTGTCATTCTGTCAAATTCAGTGGGATTTTTGCCCCCAGAAAATTTTGTTAAAATAGAAATTTCTTATCTCTAGTTATTCTTGGGTTTATGAAATAAATTATTTTCTAAATCTTGCTTAAGTAGTCTGTTCTACTTTTTTATTAAGTTAATAGCAACAAGTTATAATAATTACTGCTTTGTAATGTGGTTTGAAATTTGGTAAAGCCAGACTTATTTATTCCTACTTTTTTCATTATTAATCTCAAAATTCTTTATATTTTGTTACTATTGTGCTGTCTGATTCTGTGAAGTTACCTCATAGTAGTGTGATTACTGTACACTCAATCTGGAAATTAATTTAGATAGTATCATTTTTTTTTTTATCATAATTGGATGGTCCAGTCAGGAAGAATAAATATCTATCCCTTCACTAAGTTTTTCTTTTTTCTTCTATCTCTTCCTGTGGGGTATTGTTAGTAATATACAGAAAGACTAATATTTTTGTGTTTTTTTGAATCTTCATGTTTTAGTAAAGCTACTAAGATTATACTTTTTAGAATAAATTTCTTTATTGCATCTTTAAGATTCTCCAAGTAAACTACTACTAAACTGCTACTAAAAAAAAATCAATACTTTTGACTTTTTACTTATCCTTTGCTTCTCTATTTCTTTTTCTTGTCTTATTGCTGTATTTAGTATTACTAAGCTGTATCAAATGATAGAAATGACAATGGGAATCCTTGTTTTATTCCTGATTTTGTTGAAAAGGCTTCTAATATTTCTATTTCAAATGATGCTTTGTTATTGCTATTGTTCGGTAATTTTAGTCATGTCCAACTCTCTTATCCCATTTGGAGTTTTCCTGGCAAAGATAGTAGTTTGCCTTCCTTTTTCCTTCTTCAGTTTATTTTATAGATAAGGCAATTTAGGCAAACAAGGTTAAATGAGTTGCCCTGAGGCAAAATTTGAATTTGGGAATATGCGTCTTCTTGACTCCAGGCCCTCCACTTTAGCTATTGTACCAGCTACCTGTACATCGATCCCTGGAATAAATCCAACTTGATCATAGTGAATAGTGAATAGTATATTTTTTTTTCCTATGTTAATATATCTTCATGGTAAAATTTGTTTTTGAAATTGTTTACCTCAATATTTATTGATATTGATGTCTAGATTTCTTTCTAAGCATTATCTCTCCTGAGTTTGAGTTTCAGATCATTTTTGTCTCATAGAAGGAGATTGGTAAAATACTTCCTATCTCTGTTTTGTAATTAATTTATGTTATGTGCGTTAATTGTTCTCTTAATGTTTGATAAAATATATACTATGTTATGGGTATAGATTTATTTTCTTGTAGGAGTCCATTTTTGGCTTATTCAATTTCTGCTTCTGTGATTAGGTCATTTTAGATTCTCTATTGTTCTTTTCATCTGGGAATTTTATATTTTTGTAAATATTGACTTAGTGAATTTACATTGTCAATTTTGTTGGCATTCAGTAGTTTATTTTTTTATCTGTTGTGAATTCCATTTTTAATAATTTAATTTTCCTTCCTCTTTTCAAAGAACCAAATTAACAAACAACTTATTTTTAAACTAGCAGTTTTATTAAGTTTGTCAATAATAGATTGTTTTAAATTTGTTTACGTATGTTTTATTTTCAGTTTCTGTTTTTGTGTTTATTGATAGTTTTTAAATATATTTATTTTCCCAATATTTTTAGTTGCATTAATTCATTTTATCATTACTTTATTTTGTCTCTATCTGAATACTCTTCTTAAATTGCTATTGTTGATTATAATTATAATTTTATTGTATTTTGGTCTAAAAAAATAATATAATATTTTTGTATTTCTGCATAAATGACATAAATGTGTGGATTTCGGGTGTTTTGGTTTTTTTTTGGTAAAGGAAATATTTAACACTGAAAAGTATATATAGTTTATAATATTTCCATTCAGAAGTTTCCAAAATTTTATCATATATACTTTAATTAAAATTTTATTCAGATATTTAGTTTATTCTTTGGGTTTTTTCCCCTCTTCTGTTAGATTTCTTTAGGTCTGAAATGAATATATTGAAGTCTTCAATAGTTTTTGTTGAGTTCTTGCTGTAGTTTGATTATATTTTCTCTGCACAACATAGTTTCCCTTTTTTCTCTTTTCAATTGTCAATTTTTTTTTCTGTTGACTAGCCTCTCATGATTATCATTCCTTACCTTTCCTCCTCATTTCAATTCAGTAAATCTTAATTTTATATGTTTTTCTTGTATTTTTTGGCTTCTTATGGATGAGTTTATCCCATTCACATTTATGTTTATAATTGTTAGGTTTATTCTCCTCCCACCCATACTGGTATAACATTTCTTCTTTTTCCTCCTTTTCACAAGAAAATATATGACATATTTTTAAAAGGGGAATGAAAATAATGCTAAAAAATTATACTTGGAATCTTCTGATTGCAATATTCTTTCTTCCTCTTCTTCACTCAGCTCAAGTCTATATACCTTCTTTCTTTCCTTTTACCCCTCCCACAATCCTGGACAATCAAATTAAAATGAGCTTGGGATTGAGATCATCTGTTTGAAGAGGCTGAGAAATGGAAAAGAAGAATTTCTGGTCTTTGGAAGCTTCCCCCTCCAAAATTTTTGAATAAGGAAGATCAAGGCCCTTTCAGAATTGCTTCAGCTTTCATATACTTAACTCATGTATAAGCATTTAAGGTGCCAGGAGCATCCGAAGTATAGAATGGTTTTTATTTCATCCTACGGAAAATGCATAAAATTCAAATAATTCATTGGAACTCAAAAACAGATATATTAGATAATTAGCACATGATCTTCTCCTAGAAAGGAACAATTTGTGATAGCTCTCAGGGTAGTAATTTGGTAAATCTGGTATCTCTTTCCTACAGAGTGCTAAATGATGTCTATAAGCCTCATGGTGCTACTCTGTGGTTTGAACTTCCCCTTGAAAGAGGGAGTTCTTAAACAAACAATTTCTTTCATGCACCTGCATTGTTTGAGTAAGATGCTGTGCAAAAAAAGTGTGAAAATGTTAGCACACTCCAGAGAATTATTTCTGTAGTTCTTTTATATGGATTAATCAAGGCCAGGTCTTGCTTTGTTTGATCACTACCTTAACTACCTTTCAGAAAAACCAAATTCCTTCCTGAACTTTGACTCAGTTTTTCCTGTAGAAATAGGTTCAATTCAGCTACATCCAGTGAAAGAACTCTGGGAGATGACTAAGAACCATTACATTGAATTCCCAATCCCTATATTTTTGCCTGCTTGCATTTTGGATTTCTTTCACAAGCTAATTGTACAATATTTCAGAGTCTGATTCTTTTTGTACAGCAAAATAACAGTTTGGTCATGTATACTTATTGTGTATCTAATTTATACTTTAATATATTTAACATTTACTGGTTATCCTGCATCTAGGGGAGCAGGTGGGGGGAAGGAGGGGAAAAATTGTAACAAACGGTTTGGCAATTGTCAATGCTGTAAAATTACCTATGCATATAACTTGTAAATAAATACAAGTTATTTTCCCCTATTAATCTTCTCTCCATCCCCTGCCAAGCATGTAGTTTCTCTCAGTTACATATTGATCTATCTTCTCTATCTTTGTATCAAAGAATAATAAAATAAAATAAAATCTTATTTTAAAGCTAAAACAAAACAAAACAAAATAACTGAGTTCAATTTTTGAAAAGAATGTTAAAAAGACTCAAAAAAGGACACTAAATACTAAGGTTTCCTGTTCAAATAGCATGAACAATTTTAGAAAAAGATACTGAGAAATTGAGTTCTAATTATTTACCAAAGAGGAAATAGTAGTTTTAGTGTAATTTTACATTTGACCTTTGTGTACCCTGCTTAAAACAATCTAAAGTATAATCTATGGTTATCACTTCCAAGATCTCATTTTTTTTAACCTACTCATCTTATTAAGAATTCCCATAAACAGTATCAAGATAATTACTTTAATTTGTTCATTATAAATATGGAGTTCTCCATATACTTTGATATAGTGGACATAGCAAAACAACAGGCTTAAAAGAACTATTCCAGATGTGTTAACAGTAGTGGCATGTTGGTGTTGGGGACTATATGGCAGGTTATGCTGTTTGGGTACAGAAAGCAATGCACTGAGTGGAGACAAAAACCTAGAGTTCAAACATAGAATTTCTAGCTCTACAATCTCCAAAATAGCCATCAGAATGTAATGCAAGATTATTGAAGCTACCTGCACTCACAATGGTTCAGTTTTAGAATATAGAAGTCAAAATATTCTGTTGGTTAGCTTTCCAGTAGATGGCCTAATCTCCTTAGCCATAGCTATCATGAAATAGTTATTTTAAATCTTTATGCTGATTTACAATGTATCCATGGTTGTTCTGGTAATGTTTAACAAAATGACTCTAGTGGGGGTGGGAATTGTACATGTGAGATATTTTAAAGTTAAATGTGCATTATTAACATTTTCTTGATAACCTTCAATTTTAAATCAAGTCTTACTTCATAGTGTTTGGCACCCTGAAAACTTAGTCAGCATCCTGTAGAAGCCAGATACAGCAAACTCTGAATATATCCATAACTTATCTTGAGAGTATACTGCCAGTTCTTTATTCAGTGCAACAAATATTATTTATTGAAACTATAACCTCGTCTCTAGTTTTTTTTGGAGGGGTTCACACTAAAATTGGATGATTGTAAAGGTCAAAAAATTCTCTTCATTTCAAATACCTGTTTATTTTCTAATTCCAGACACACTTCTGAATAGACAAGATTTTCTCAGGAGTTTGATCTCCCAGAAAATGGATTTCTATCCTCTATTCATCCTTTTCAAATTCTCTAAATCTGGGTCTAGATTACCTCAAAGAAGCTATAGGTATGAAAGGTGGATTGTGAGTGACTGTATTCCCAACATGAGAATGTGCAGTAATAATTCATGGTCATGTATCAAAAAGTTTTATTGACTTTTTATTACGTAAATTTTTAGGAATATCGTGATAAATAAGGCCTTCATGTATGATTTGTAGCCAGTTATTCAAGAAATTCTGAATCTCATAACATGTTCTATTCTAGTCTCTCTTTAATGAAGAGAAGAGAGTTCTCATGTGGTTATCTAGCACAAAACCCTCCCAAACCCACTTGGAGTTGATTCACTTGGGCTTTTGTCCTATGACTTTTTCTAATTGTACCAACTAGTGATCTCATTCTAGTTTCTTAATGTACCGTCCAAATTGAAATTGCAGTATTGTCTTTATCCCATAAGTATATAATTAAATCTCACATAACTTTTTTAGAGTTTCTAGTCAAGATTCTAATTTGTTCTCATTAATAATTATCCTAAAGAGATGAGATTATTGGGAAACAATAGTTTATTATAGAAAAGGTTATGTTTATAATTCCTAGCTTAGTATTTTCAATGTTTATTTTCATTTCCAACTTTATATTTTATAGTAAGATAGCAATAAGGTCTTCTCCAAACCATATCACCAGTTCTAGGAACCATATCTATTCTCCTACAAAATGCTGTGATATCAGTATAAAGAATAACATAGTTGTAAATGTCAACAATTTATATCCCAGTCTTTACAGTTATTTACAACTTTATAGTTGATTTAAGGAAGTAACAGGTGATAATCCCTAACAGTAAAGGTATTTGGCTACTTCAAAGTTTAGGTGACATTAGGTCTTGCATTACTTGCTACTATCCCTTTCTATGTTTTTCTTCAGAAAGACATTTATCAGGACTAGTGAAAAGGAATTAATGTATAATTTTTTGCCCTACAAGTAGTTGAAACTACTAGAAGGTAGTTTTTTTTTTCATCTGGAGTGAAAAAATTCTTAGTTTTAAATAGATATGTTACTAGTACATTAATTGAATCTGTGGGAGCTGATGAAATCACCAAGCAAAACAGTATAGAGGAAGAAGAGAGTCCAGGATAATAATAAATAAATATCTTTTTTGACTACTAGAAATACACATAATAAATACGTTTATTATATAAATTATTATGTATATATAAAACAAGATTATATTCATGAATCAGTATGTTTACTATATACATATAGCACTTTGTCTTTTTATATTGTATGTGTGTATATTATATATATATGTATTTATTATTGTTGTATCCTTGGAGGGAATAGCATTCTTATAGTATCTGCTATGTACCAGGTTCTGTCCTTCGTATTTTACAAATATTAGCTCATTTGATCTTCCTAAAAACCATGTGAGGTATGTACTGTTACTCCCATTTTATAGTTGAGGAAACTGAGGCAAACAGAAGTTAAGTGTGGTATTACCACATTGTACAGTAAATTGTCTAAATCAATTATTCCTAGTGTAATTATTTCATCTACCTAATAATTTTCAAGTTGATTCTTTATTATAATTGTACAAAAAAATAAGGGGTCCCAAACCCACCAACCAGTAGGAACTTGATTGTAATCTTCTGAGGAAAAATGACTTAGGTCTTATTGAATAGCAAGAGTTTGATCTAAGCTTCAACTTGAGTAATAATTTTTCTGCTGCTTTGTCAACTCCATAGTGGGCCTACTGTGCCAGCTTCTAAGCTATTCTATATATCTCTAAACACAGGGTCACAGGACCATTTGATTTAGAGTTAGAAAGGACCTTAGAAGTCACCAAATCTAATCTACTAATTTTACAGTTGAGGAACCCGAAGTCAAAGAAATAAAGTGACTTAATATTAACTGTCTGAAGTAAGATACAAACCCAGGCTTCCTCACTCCAAAACCAGTGGTCTTACTACTACAACATGCTATCTATTAAATCCACACATCCTAAACAAACCACCAACAATGTTGGTGTTTTTATAGTATCTATTATGTGCCAGGTTCTGTACTAAGTACTTTACAAATATTAGCTCATTTGATCTTCCCAAAAACCATGGGAGGTATGTACTGTTATTCCTATGTTACAATTGAGGAAACTAAGGCAAACAGAAGTTAAATTAAGTTATTCCTAGTGTAATTATTCCATCTATCTAATAATTTTCAAGTTGATTCTTTATTATAATTGTCAGTTGGGAAACTTTGGATAGAGAATTAGGGAATTCCCAAAAAGGGCTGGAAATAGAGCTGTTGCTCCCTAAATGGGCTCATTAATCCCATATTTGATCTCCATCCTACACTAAAGAAAATGGCAATGAAAAATACTTGCCATGAGGTCACAGTATTTGAATAGTCTCCTTTACTTTTAGATCATGCTTGATTATTTCCCTCTGTAGATTGTGAACGATTCAGTATTGCTGAAATTGACTTGGTCCCAGAATGGATACATGACATAATATTGTAGGAAAGATTGACAGCTGTAATAAAGGACATCATATAAGGCAACTATGGACATGCAGATGAATAGATTTGGCCTTTAAATGGTGAAATTCTGTAAGGTTGAATCAGGATTCAACAAGACTGTGCAACTCTATCCTCTAAGAAGACATCATATAAGGAAGGATTCAAGAGATCCCTCTATTTAGATGGCCATGGGCATTTTTCAAAGTAGGGTAATCCAGAATCATGCTTGGGTCCTATTAGGCAATAGAAATTGTCCAAGGGCACCAAAAAAAAAAAAAAAATGGTACCTACCCATTGTAATGTCCTCAGGATAATTGGTGAACTCATAAGGTTGATCAAGGATTCCTCAATCAAACCTTCTTTTATTAATCAATTAATTTGTCTATTTATTTTGGAGTGGGAATTTGATGATAACTAACAGATAGTCCTTACTATATGCCAGTCAATTTATAATTATTATTTCATTTGATCCTTACAACAATCCCAGGAGGTAGGTTCTGTTTTTAGTCTTGTTTTACAGTTGAAAAAACTCAGGTAATCAGAAGTTAAATAATTTTCCCATAGCCACTGTTAGTGAGTTTTAAAGTGTAAACTTGAAGCTCAGTGTACAGACTACTGTAATAGTATAGTACATATCTGATTCCAGGTCCAGTTATCTATCCAATGCACCACCTATCTGTTTCAGATTTCAGCACATCACTGAAAAAAGGCTCTTCAAGGCCATCTGTTTCTAGTGGGATTAGGATTTGCCTAGTTTAAGTGTAAGTTCACTGGACACTTAGGTTGGTTTAGGGTGCATCCTTATTCATTTCCTGCCCTTTGCAATCCTGGTTGTAACTCAGATTTTCCTGTATTTCTGAATAAGTGATGAGAAGATAGTTTACTTTCTCTTCTTTTTCTGTTTCTTCCTTCCCCTTCCTTTTCTCAACTGTAGAATGTTGGGAGATGGGCTGGATTTGAGTGTGAGTTTTTAGAAATGGGAGTTGAGGGCCTTTTGTAGATTACTCACAGAGCTAATGTGAAGAAAACAATATGTGCACCTTAAAGCATCATATCATTGTGGCATGCTCTTGTTTTCCTTAGAGTTACACACTATAAACCCAGCTCTCCAATTTTAAGTCTCTGATTTTGAAGTCTGTTTCCCCTCTGCCTCAGCATCAACTTCTCCAAGGTACCAGTCTTCAAATGGGGTCATGAAGAATCAAACACGATTGAAAATGACTGAAAAACCAAACTCTTCTCAGAAATATTGTTGATGAAGATCAAAAATTCTTTCTTATGGACAAGCAACCATCTTACAAACTCACTGTCCTATTCCTTCCTCCTATTCCTTGCTTTTTGAATTCTTGTTTGTTGTGTCACTTCCTCTATGAAAATATTTATCTCCCCCGGATTATTGATCTTTTTTTTTTTGCCTCTAGTTAGATTTTTCCAACTAGATGTCCTGTAGGCATCTCAATCTCAACATGATCATAACAAACTCATTATCTCCCCCACTAAAGAAAAACAAAACAAAAAAAACCTACCAACAACCAGCAGCTCCACTATGTTTTTTTAAAGAGCCTTTCCCTTCTCCACAATCTTGTATTTATTTCTATACATGTCTCTCTCATAGAATGTAAACTCTTTGAGGACAGGGACTGTTTCATTTTTGTCTTTGTATCCCAACACTTCCTACTACGTGCTTGATACTTAGATGCTTGTTTGTTCATTTTTCTTCTCCTCTCCACCTCATTCCCCATATACACATAGAACTTTGGAGTTTTGTTTTGTTTTATTTTGTTTTGGTTTGTATCACTTAAATCCGCTTCTCAGGTAATGTTGTATATTACAATTATCTATCTTTCGGTCTTATCTCCCTTATAGAGTGTAAACGCTTTCAATGCTAGAACCCTGTCTTATTTAAACTTCCTGTCTCTGACTCTTAGTACTACTGTGTTCTGTATATGATAGGCTGTTAACAAATGTTTGTTGAATGAAGTCAGTCAATTAGCATTTCCTAACCCCCTACTATGTGTTAGACACTGGGCTAAGCTCTAAAGATACAAAGGAAAGGTAAAACGGCCTTTGCTTTGAAGAAGCTCACAGTCTTATAGGAAGAGAGAGGAAATGTACTAACATGTACAAACAATTGTACAGAATAAATTGGGAGTAGTCTCAGGGGAAAGACACCAAGATTAGGGAGGATTATTCAGGGTTTTTGAAGTAGGTGGGAATTTAGCTGAGACTTGAAGGAATCCAGGAAAACCAGGAGGTAGAGATGAAGAGGGAGAGCATTCAGGAATGGGAGATAGCCAGTAAAAACCTTTGGAGTCAGGAAATGAAGTGTTGTGTGGAAGAACAACAATGAGGACAGTATCAGTATAAGGGAGTAAAATGTGAAAAAAAAAAAAAAAACCCAAAAACAAACAAATAAACAAACAAAAAAAAAAAAAATCCAGAAAGATAGGAAGGGATTAAATTGTTTTGTTGTTGTTGAGTCATTCAGTAGTGTCTGACTTTTCATTACCCCATGGCCATACCATGACAGGTCCTTTTATCTTCCACTATCTGTTCAAGTCTGTCCAAGTTCATGTTCATTATTAACATGATACTGTCCATCTCATTTTCTGCCATCTGCTTTTGCTCTTGTCTTTAGTTTTTTCCAATATCTGAGTCTTTTCCAATGAGTCCCATCTTCTCATTATATAACCAAAGTATTTAAGCTTTAGTTTCAGTATTTTGAGCTTTCAATTAATACCCTGGATTAATTTAAGTATTAACTGACTTGATCTTCTTGTTGTTCAATGGACTTTTAAAAGTCTTCTCTAGAACTGCAATTTGAAAATGTCAGTTTGATGGTGTTTGGCTTTTCTTATACTCCAATTCTTATAATCATACATTGCTACTGGAAAAACCATAGCTTTGACTCTGTGACCTTTTTTAGCAAGGTTTTTAGTATGCTGTCCAGATTTGTCATAGCATTCCTTCCAGTGAATAAGCATCTTTTAATTTCATGGCTACAGTTGCTATCTACAGTGATTTTTGAGCCCAAGAATAGAAAATCTGACACTGCTTCCATTTCTTCTCCCTCTATTTCCCAAAAAGTGATGGGACCAATTCAAGCCAGGTTTTATATTTTTATCTTAAACCCACATCAAGAGGCTTCTTAATTCTTCTTTACTTTCTGTTATGAGTGCTATCATCTGCATATCTGACATTGTTGACATTTCTCCTGGCAACCTTAATTCTGGCTTTTGATTCATCCAGATGGGTGTTTTGCATGCTATACTCTGCATATAAATTAAATAAATAGCTTACATTGGTTTAAGATTGGAAAAGAAGTATGACAATCAATTGTTCCATGGAACTGTTGCTTCTTGGCCTGCATACTGGTTCTTCAGGAGACAAGTAAAATGATCTGGTACTCCCATATCTTTGGTTACTTGATACATTTTGTTGTGATCTATACAGTCAAAGGCTTTATACGTAGTCAATGAAGCAGAAGATTTTCTTCTAGAACTCCCTTGCTTTCTCCATCATTCAGTGAATGTATGTAATTTGGTCTCTTATTTTCCTGCCTCTTCAAAAGCCAGCCTAGTGTTCTGATAATTCTCTATTCACATATTGGTGAAGCATACCTTATAGAATTTAACCATCACCTTGGTGGCTATGAAATGGATGCAGTTGTTTAGTAATTGATTATTACTTAGCATTGCCCTTCTTTAGAATTGGGACAACTGATCTTTTTCAATCCAGTGGCCACTATTAAGTTTTTCCAAATTTTCTGACATATTGAATGTAGCACTTAACATTATTTTTAGAGATTTTAAATAGGATAGCTGAAATTTCATCACTTCTTTTAGCCTTATTGTTAGCAGTACTTCTTATAGTCCTCTTGATTTCATTATCTAAGCTGTGTGGGTGTAGATCAGTAACCACACCATTGTTATCAGGGATGTTAAGATCTTTCTTGCATAGTTCTTTTGTATATTCTTACCAGATTTTTTTTAACCATGTCTGCTTCTCTTACATCCCTCCCATTTTTCTCTTTTATCATGCCCATTTTTGCATGAAATGTTCCCTTGATAGCTCTAATTTTCTTGAAGAGATCTATTGTCTTTACCATTCTATTGTTTTCTACTATTTCTTTACATTAGTATTTTAAGAAAATATTCTTTCCTTGCCCTCCCCTTGAATTCTGCATTTAGTTGGGCATCTTTCCCTTTCCCCTTTATCCTTCACTTTCATTCTCTCCTCCTTTGCTATTTGCAAAGCCTCACCACACAATCATTTTGTTTTCTTACTTGCTCTCCCTTTTTCTTTGAAATTTGTTGTTATTGTCACTACTTATTGTGGCTGCTGCCTCCCAGACAATGTTGTGAATTTCTGTTCATAGTTCTTCAGATCTAACCTCATAAATCTATTTGTCATCTTTACTTCATATTTATAAGGGATGTTAATGGTATTTCATACTTAAATAGTCTGATGGATTTCCCTACTTTCTTCACTTAAAGTCTGAATTTTGCAATATGAAGCTTATGCTCTGAGCCATAGTTACTTTCAGGTCTTGTTTTAATTTATTTTATAGAGTTTCTCCATCTTTGCCTACAAAGTAGATAATCTGATTTTTATATTGACTATCTGGTAATGTCCATGTTGGGCAGCTAGATGGCAGAGTGAATAGGACACTGGACCTGGAATCAGAAAGACCCAAGTTCAAATGTAGTCTCAGGAACTAGTTGAGTGACCCTTGGCAAGTCACTTAATTCTGTTTGCCCTATCTGTAAAGTAAGCTAGCTTTGGAAAAGAAACCCCAGATGGGGTTATAAAGAGCATAAAGGATTGAAGTAATTGAACAACAACAATGTACATGTGTAGTTGCTTTTTGACTTTTTGAAAAAGAGTTTGCTATGTGAATTATCTTGATACAGTTCTATTATTCTCTGATCTGCTTCATTTTGTTCTCAAAGGTCAAACTTGCCTGTTCTTCAAATTATCTTTTGATTACCTACTTTAGCATTTCAATTCTTTATTATGGGTCTTCATAAAATTGATCCATTTTGACCTTTTTTGACAGCAATAGTTGAAGCATAGACTTGTATTACTGCAGTTTTGAATGATTTGCCTTGGATTTGGACAGGTATCATTCTATCATTTTCGAGGTCATACCCCACTACTGCTTTTCTCTCTCTTTCATTGACTACCCTTCCAGGGCTGCTCCATTTCTTCTAAGATTGCCCACAATAGTAAATGAAATAATCACCTGATTCACTGTTATTGTTAGGGAGGAGGTCTTTATATTTAATCCTGAATAGGGAGTGACAAAATTAGACTTATTCTTTAGGAAGATCCTTGTAATAGCTAAATGTTGTATGGAGTAGAGTGGGGAGACACTTGAGATGCAGGAGATGAACCAGGTGCGAGGTGATAAGAGCCTGTAGCAGTACAATAGTAATGTCAGAAGAAAGAAGGAGAGAGAAATATTATGAAGAAATTATTTGATATGGGGGGGAGGGAATGGATACGTAGGTTGTGAGCTGGAATGACAGAGAGGATGATGGTAGCCTTGACAGTATATTAAGAATAGGGAATGGCATGGAAAGAAAGAAATGAATTCAGTTTTAGGCACATTATATTTCAGATATCTACCCAATATCTAGTTTCAGATGTCTTATCAACCAAAAGCCATTTATTGAGTATATGTACAGTGAAAGGGATTACATCATTCCAACAGCCTGGTGGTGGGAGATAAGACTATATATATATATATATATATATATATATATATATACATAAACATCAAAAGTTGGACAAGATAGTGTATGACAACTGCTAGGTAAGTTGATGGAGGGAGAGATCATTATGGATTCTTGTATGGGAGAAGATTCAGAAGCAAGCCTTTTCAACTTTTATTTAAAACATTTTACTCTTTCCAAAAGTGCATTCTGAGTCAGATGTGCATGTGTAATAATCTAGACATGCCAAGGAAGAACAGACTTAGGACTTCCTTTATATTTTTCAGTTTACTCTTTAAGTTGGGAGTGGGGCCCTTTTTCTTTCAAAGGCTGTCTGACTTCAAAAGAATGAGAACCTTACTATGATTTATATGTGTGTAAAATAAAAAAAGGTTAGTTATTGTTGTTATGTTGTTGTTAAAGGCATCTAACTAAGTTACTAGAATTGGGGGGACCTTAGAGATGGTCCAATCTAACTGCCTTATTTTTCAGATGGGAAAACTGAGGTCCAAGAATATGGAGTGATTTGCCCAAAATTACATAAGGTAGTAAGTATAAGAACTGAAGTAGAAGCCTTTTTAAAATTAGAAACTATGATGTTTTAATAAATATAAGCAACACTAAAAATTAAAGCTCTTTAGTTTCATATTATGCCAGTTGTAAAGAGTTCTAGATGTAAAATAAACTGAAAAGAGAGGAAAATTGAAAAGGGGAAATGACTTTAGAGGGAAAAATCAAGGAGAAAAGGTATTATTAGAAGGGGGAAGAAAAAGGAAGAACAGTGAGGGTCAAAGAGAAGTATATTGTATTTGGAGTCAGGAAGTCTGAGTTCACACCTTTATTTTGCCCACTATTGCTTGTGTTTCCTGAGCAAGTCACAACCTCTCTGGTCCTCAGTTTTCTTCTTTGCACATGAGAGTTGCTTGATTGCCTGATTCTTTCTCCAAAGGGCTAGCAGATATATATTTCCTTAACACATAAGTTCCCATGTATCCTGAACCTATGCATACAGTCTAGACTCTAGACTGAGTTTGGTTTTGCAAGGCCTATTTGTAAGAATCACTGAGAAGGGTCAGATTCCTTTGCCATACATATGCTGGCAGACCAAGTATATTTGGAAAAAGAACTTGAGTGAAATTCAGAAGACCTGGGTTTGTTACTAACTTTGTGATCTTGGAAAAGTAATTTCCAAGAAAGAAAATTTCTTTTCTTTGTAAAGTCATTAGAGTGCGTGATTCTTTGCTTACCAGCCCAATGTGAGGTAAGAATAATTTAAGTGAAAAGAATGCAGGGAGCTGAGGAGGATCTTCCTTTCATTGTGTCTCTCCCAGTACACAAAAGAAGGAGGAGGAGGAGGAGGAGGAGGGAAGGAAGAAGGGGGAGTGGGGTGGAGTTGATAAGGATTCAACTATGAACAAACTGAAAGAGACACGAAAGAAAAAAGAAACTGATGGACTTGAAGGAGTGCCTGAGAGATACACACATAGACTGGGCCAAAGGGATCTATCTAATGAGAAAAGAGATATAGAGAAAGACATACAGAAAAAAAAATGGGGAAAAGAGAAAAGTTTTAGGGAAAGAGAAGAGAGAAACTAGAAAAGGGGATGAGGAAGAAGTTGCAGGTGAGGGAACTAATTTTGAGAAAGCTTGAAGGACACATAAGGATGGAGCTGTAAGGATCCTCAGAGTCCATCTGGCTCAAACCCTTCCTTTATAGATGTAGAAACTGTTATCTAGGAAGTTAATGAATTGCCTCAAGTCACATAGATGACTTAGACTTTTTTTGTTAATAGGTTAAAAAAATTTTTTTTCATTAATGGATTTTTTCATTTCATCAAATCCCAGTGCTTTATTCCTTCCTCCTTTTGCTCTGCACCAAATAGATTAAAGATCTGTTGCTTGGGAAAGTCACTCAATTTCCTTATCAGTAAAATGATGGTAATTAGGCTACATGATCTTTAAGATCATTTCCAGCTCTGAATCCCATGAATTTTTAGACTTGAAGTAATTTCTCTTTACTTTTCTGAAATCAGATGAACATAGCCTCTCAATTATTAGTATTCTTGTTTATCTAAGACCTGAAAATAATTTCTTTTTAGTGGTTTGAGGTGTCTGTTGGTCTAAAGGAAACTCTTTGCTGACTGCAGTTATCACTTGAATCTTGTTATCACTGCCTTTTGAAATTCTAATTAGTTCTCTAGGTTTAGAAATAGGTCTTCTTCCCTTTGGAAACAGCTGGTTTGCTTTTATTTTCAAATTTCAAAGTTTACTTTTGAAATAAAGGCTATTTTCTCATGAAATTCTAAGTGTCCTGTTGATTTGTGAAGTTTTAAGGTTTAGAAATTTATCTTGGAATCAGAAAAGTGTGTTCATTTATTGGTTATTGCCTGAAAGTGTTTGACATCCAAAAGCTGTTGATTTCCTTATCTTTGTTTTTTGAGAGATTAGGGGTGTCTCATTTATCAATGCCTGTAGAGTACTTTTGGAACCAAATTTGTTTCATTGTTCTGAGGTCATTTTTTCCTTTCTGAATCTGACTATTGTTCTAATAGGATTCTAATGGAAATAATGATTAAAAATAACAAGACCCAGATTAAAACAAAAGTCAAATGAAGAAAAAAAAAAACAACAACCCTATTCAGCAATAAATGGACTAACCAAAGTTGAAAGGCTTTAAAGTACTTTTTTCCAACATTCAGAAATTCTAATGCTAGAATAATATAACCTCCTATTACTTGTACTGACAGGTGAAATGAGGTAACCCTAAAGGTTCCATACTCAGTTCCATTCTCATTTTGCCCCCTCTCCCAAGCCAATATTAAAATACATCTTAAAACTATTTCATTTTGGTACAGTGAAAATCAAACTGTTTCTTGACCTATTTGCTTAGCTATTGGATTTTAAATTAGTTTCTTTGACTATTCAGGCATATAGAACTTGTAGAATCCCTGAAATATGAGAATGTGGGATTCCAAATCTCAGGCTTCTATTTCTAATAGAATACTAACTACCAGATTCTTTCTTTAGAATTAGTAATGCTTCTTTCTAGAAAACGGAAACATGAAACATAATATTTCCAGGATGCAAGGCTCAACTAAAGCAAGTGGCTTTAGTTTTAGAAGTTTTAAGGTTTTAGTAAGCCCTTATAAATTTTAGAAACGCTTGTGCTTAGCTTCTTGGATTTCTTAGGGTCCTTCACAGAAAGCCCTGTTCAGAATGCCATGTCCTACAGGAAAATCTGTCCTAAACCTTACAAAAAGTACGCTTTTATGGGATATATCATCAGATACATGGACTGTGTATTTAATTTTCTGTGTACTTGTTTCCACTTTATGAAATATAAAGTGTTTGAAGGTAGAGGCTATTTTTATTTTTTTCTTTGTATCCTGTAGATGCTTAATAAATGCTTGTTTGCATCATCCATCAGATGCAAAAAAAAAAAAAATCAAGGTTCTGTTTCTTGTTGTTAAACATTTACAAAGCACTTGCCTCTGTGGCAATTTGCTTTAAAGGGTTTGTTTGTTTTTTTCCTCAGTTAGTCTCCCGTTTTAGCTTTTTGTTTGAATCTTGTGTATTGAGACTGTATGATGTTTCCTCTCCCCTCAGAGGATTAGAACAGCTGACAGATGTATATGGACTGGGATTTTTAGACATTTTTGCCCTGAATCTGAGCTTAGATAGGTTCCAAGTCACTCTAGAAGTTCCAGTGTAATTCGGAAACTAGAAGGTTGTAGTGAGCTAGAAGGGCCAAGAAGGACCTAAGAATATACAGTGAAGGCAGAGTTGTGAAATATGCTTAGATTTTTTTAGATTCCTCCACTCCTGCTTGCATCTTTGATCCTTAAATGGGATGGTGCATCATGAAATGGGCACTCTTGATTTTTTCCTACCTACCTCCATTCTTCCCCCTATTACTTTGTTATTGGTCTACTACTGTAATACCAGAGAAACTGAGGCAAGATAGAGATTAGAGAGTTTTTAATATTTTATTTGAAAGGGAGAGATTTACTGGGACCAAATGAATCCATGGTTTGGATGGATGGATGGATCCCAGGGCTGAATGAGACTATCCTCTCCAAGAATCCAGCATCCAGGAGTTAATGTGAGTTCTCAGACATATGTATGCTTGTGATTCCAACCTACCAGGGGGTAGACTGAGGCAGGGGCGGAGTCAGAGCACTAAGAGCAGGAATAGACTATCGATCCTGTTCTGACAGGGTGGGGTAAGCATCAGACATTCGGATAAATAGGGAAGGTCTGGGTTCATGATGTCTAATATAGAAGATCTTTCTCCTTATCTGGATCATGATGATTAGGAGGGAGGAGGGGTGTTGAAGGATTGAGCAGAACAATAAGGTACTGAGGCCGAACAATTCAGGGAAACTGAGGCAGGACAATAAAAGGGAATTGTGGCACATTACTATGTGTCCATAGTGAATATCTGTTCTACCCCTTACTATCAACTCATTGGCCATAAGCTTTTTTCCCACTCTAAGTCTTTGATACTATGATCCAAAGTTATTAAATATTTCTGGACCTCAGTTTATATATATATGTATATATAATATGTAATATCTCTATATCATCTCTCTGTCTTTCTCTCTCTCTCTCTCTCTCTCTCTATATATATATATATATATATATATATATGAAATGGTTCTGGACTAAATGACCTCTAAAAATCTTTTCCAACTCCATAAACTATACTATCAGTCTGTGCTATATGCTTCCTTGACTTTGGTTTTTTTCTCCTTGGCCTCTTTTCCACCATTGACTCTCCAGAACTACTAAGGTTCCTTACTAGGATGCTGATACCAGAGTTTTCTTCCTTTATCTAGACTTTGTTCTCTTTCTGTCTCTTCTTCTCCCCTTTCTTCCCCTCTTCCCCCAATCCCTACTGCCTTTTCCCATTGAAACTCTCTTTTTTAAGTCTTGATCTTTTGTGGCTTCCCAAATTTTAACTAGTTAATCTGGTAAATAGAAGGAAGGCTAGATGGTCCACCTGTCTGTCTCTCTCACTTTTAAGAGTTATCCCTTTCACTGAACATGTTTTTTCTTTTCTTACCATCGGACTCTAGGGAGTGGGATCTTTTGATCAGGTTAAAGGAAGGAATGCCATGACTGGCAGGTCAGTTGGAAGTATATTGGCCTTAAGATAGCCTCTCAAACTGTATCAAGGCATTTTAATTGGATGCCCTTTGGAGCAAGTCAAAATACCACTTTATGGCCTTCATTCTATGATTACCCAAAGCACATATTGAAGCCCCAATTGTGGGCTCAATAGTGTTTGCCACTGTTCTACTAAATTTAACAAATTAATTATCAAGGAATCAGATGAGTATAGGTTGGCTTAAAATTCAACAAAAGTATACTAAACACTATATGTAGGAAGCTGGGGAGAGAGAGAAAAATAAATCAGGATCCTTGCCCTCAAAGAATTTACAATTTAATTAGGGGATACATTTTTACATTGATAAGTACGTACTACTAGAGATTGTTATGGGGTAAAGGAAAGTTTCCATTAAAGTGTCAATTAAATTTGGAGTAGAAGAAAATACTTTTAACTGGATTGTCAAGGTTTGGGACAGTACAGAAAGTTTTATGAAGGAATTAGCACTTGACTGAGGAAAAGGATTGTATTAGATTAGAGAAAAGGGAGTATATTCACAGTCTTGCCCGTGTAAGCATGTGGAAGTGGGAAAGTTAGGACCATATCAAAGAATGGCTAATATAATTAGGTGGAAAATAGAGTACATGATAGGGTCCAATAATATGAAATAAAGGTTCAATCCAAAGCTAGGTTGTGGAAGCCCTTACATGACAGGTTTAGGATTTTGTACTTTTCTTAGAGGCAATGGAGAGTCCCTGGAATTTTTTTTGAGCAGGGAGTACCTATGCCTTATAAATAAGATGTTTTTGTATTGTTTTTGTTTTGTTTTTTTCTCCAAATGGTAATCAAGTCCTCGGCTGAAGGTAGAAATATCTGGTGACTGTTTGAACAAATCAGACATACTTCTAGGTATTTGCACAAAATAGTAGTCAGCAGTCAACAGTGAGCCAGTCAAATGGTAGAAAAGTGTTTGAAGCAAGTTCCATTTAAGAGAATTCTAATTTGAGTTAGTAGGGAAAATGTAGCTATTCTTTGGGACTTGTTAGTGTGAATATTAGTTGGAATAAGCACTCTAAGAGTATACATAAACTATAGCTATGGCCTCATAAGGTATAAATATTTGGTCCCTTGGATATGCAGAGACTAATTGTAGTGTAATGGGGCAGAGTAACTAAGGAGACTCTGGCTCTTAAGAGCATGCACAACATACTGGGCCTAATGGAATTCCAGACAAGCCTTCATTATAGTCTTTATAAGGCAATTAGATAACCTGGCAGATAGAGCTCTGTGCCTAGAGTCAGAAAGATCTGAATTCAAATCTAATTTCAGACACTAGCTGTGTGACTCTTGGCAAGTCACTTAACCTGTTTACCTTAGTTTCCTCATTTGTAACATGAGCTGAGAAGGAAATAGCAAACCACTCCAGTGTCTTTATAAAGAAACTCCCCAACCCTAAGTAGGGTCATAAAAAGTCAAATGACTGAACAACAGTATCAAAAAGGGTAAGGGTTGAAGGGGGGGGGAGTGGGGAGTCCAAGCGGTATCTCAACTCCCACTTACATTGTTAAGTAGAGATCCCAGAGTTTCTCTCAGGGTTCTAGGAAGTACACCTAATGGATTGGTGGTGTCCTAGTGTTGTCAGCTCACACCTCCATTCCAGTGTGTTTTCCACAATAGCAGTTTCCAAATAATATCTTTTTAATATCAGTAATAAAATCCGTGATTTAAGTAATCAATTAAATTGATAATTTAATAAATATTAAATAAATAATATTTAATAAATATCAATGCTCCAGGATACATTTAACCGATAATAAATGCCAGTAAATTTTTGAAAACATGGCAAAAATACAAAAGGTATTAAAGTTCAAAAAGTACAAAAACTGAACTTCTTACTTTGGTCCCTGGAGACAGTAGGTTCACACTTAAAGTTGATTCTACAAAGCTTTTGCCCTACCAAGTGCACTTCTGAATGTGGCATAGTTGATATTTGCATTTTAATATGTCTTTCTGTTTCATGGAGTCATTGATTTCTATTTGTTATATTCTAGTTTTCAGGTATTCTGTTTCTTTAGTAAGGTTTACCAGTTTTTCTTCCAGGCTCCTGAGGCTTGCAATTCTTTCCTTAAGTGCTTTTATTACTATTTTCTAGATCTTATTTCACTTCTTCTAGGTATTCATATAATCCTTGTGGAAAGTCAGTTTTTGTTTTGTTGGGTTGTTGTTTAAGCATCTGCTTGCACTTGTAATGGAGTTAGATTTGAAATTTTTTTTCATATTGAATAAGGGCTTTTTTTTTTTTTTTTTTTTTTTTTAATTTTCTCTCCACCTTTAGTTCCTGAATTGGGACTTTGGGCCAAAGCCAGGTTTTCCTCATGTAGCATGTTTAGTTGAGGTAGTAGTCTCAGTGACCTCTCTATGGTTTTCCTAACTAACCTCCTGAGCTAACTTCTAACTCTTAGACTTCTCCCTTGAACTTTGAGATTCAAAGTACTATATATGTTCAAAGCAATTTCTGGCAGATCAGAATTGTCAGAATTTTAGGTATTTCAGAATCCTTGAACATGGTATGTTTCAATCTGAGAATCATACATTATGCTGAGTGAATTAGCACACTGCTGGTTCCTGCCTAGTTCTCTATTGTTTACCCTACCCTAGGACTTCCATCTTTCTAAGTCTCAATTTCCTCATTTTTGAAATAGTTATAAAATACTTGAAATGTCATACTTATACTACCACTCATACTTTAGATTTTAAAATACACATTGACTTCTTTCAAGTTCTCTAGCCTTGACGGGACGGGTAAACGAGTAGCAGCTTTGCCCACATATTCATTAATTTTGTCCATGAGGCGCTTATTATGAGTCTCTTACAATGTAAAATCTGTTGAGAATTGGTTTCCAGATAATAATTCACAATGTGTTTACAAGAATAGGACCATGATCAGAATTGAGATTTTCTTTAAAGACAGTTGTTAGTTATGTCATCTAACACACCCAGAGCTGAGGAATACAACAGATTTTTCAACTCCTATGATCTATGCTTTTACTGCTCTTTAGCAATCCATAGGAATGGTCATATTACTCATCTATTTTTCACCTAGTACTATGTCTCTACTATTTCCATGTCTGAAATTTTTCTGTTTAACCATAATACGAATTCTAAATGCTTCTCTCAGTTCCCTCCCTCCCTTCTTTCCTTCCTCTCTCCTTTCCCCACTTCCTTTCTCCTTTGCCCCCTTCCTGCCCCTTCTTTTCCCCCTTCTGCTCTCTAACTTTTCTTTGATTGTGAATTCTTTCTTTTATCCATCGATCTGAGAGGAAGTTATTCCATGATTGCCCATGGTATTATCCTTTATATCTAAATCATGTGTCCATTTTGACCTTACCTTTGTATAAGGTGTGACATATTGGTTTATACCAGATTTCTGCCAAAACTGTTTTCCAGTTTTTCCAGCAGTTTTTATCAAATACTGAAAAAACAATTACAGATTGTTTTGATGATTATTGTTTTATGATATAGTTTGAGATTTGCAATTGCTAGACTACTTTATTTCACATTTTACTCACAATAATTCCCTTGATTTTTGACCTTTTGTTCTTCCAAACGAATTTTGTTAATATTTTTTGGTAGCTCTATAAAATAATTTTTTGGTTGTTCAGTTTTGGCACAGAATAAGCAAATTAATTTAGGTAGAATATTATTATTAATTAATGTTATAATTTTGGCTCAGCCTATCCATGAGTCATTAATATTTTTTCAGTTATTTAGATCTAACTTTACTTGTGAAAAAAGTGTTTTGTAATTGTATTTATTAGTGATTATCTCAACAGATGCAAGAAAAGCTTTTGACAAAATACAACACCCATCCCTATTAAAAACACCAGAGACTACAGGAATAAGTGGAACATTCCTTAAAATTTTTTATGATATGATAAGATAAGCATGTACTTAGAACTATTACCAAGCATTATCTGAAATGGGATAAGCTAGGAGCCTTCCCAATAAGATCAGGGGTGAATCAAGCATGCTCATTATCACCACTATTATTCAATAATGTACTGGGGAAAGGCTGGCTATAGGAATAAGAAAAAGAACTTGCAGGAATTAGACTAGACAACAAGGAAACAAAAGTGTCATTTTTGCAGATGTGTTTACTTAGCATCTCCTAGAGAATCAATTAATAAAACTCATTGAAATAATTTATGAGGGATAGGTGTTATATTTTGTCAAAAGTTTTTCTTGCATCTGTTGAGATAATCATATGCTTCCTGTTAGTTTTGTTCTTGATATGGCAGTAATGCTGATGGTTTTCCTAATATTTAACTAGCCCTGCAAATCCCATATGATCATATTATATGATTTTTATGGTTTATTTTAATCTCTTTGTTAGTATTTTATTTAAAATATTTGCATCAATTTTTTGATTAGGGAAATTGGTTTATAGTTTTCTTTCTCTGTTTTTTGTTTTGTTTCCTGTTTATCTTTTTATGTTTTTCTTGTCATATTTGAAGAACATTTGTGGCTCTGTCATATTTGAATTATTTCTTTCTGCATACTTGCATTACTATTTTCTTCTTGACCTGGATGCTCTAGAATTTGGTTTGGAGTTTTCATTTTGCAGGCTTAAGAGGTGATTATTGGTGATTCTTTCAATTTCCATTTTATCCTTGGGTTCGAGCATGGGAAGGCAATTTCTCTTCAATATTTCTTGAAGTATGAAAGTAAGCTCTTTTTCTGATCATGACTTTCAAATAATCCAGTAATTCTTGAATTATCTTTCCTGGATCTATTTTTTATGTTAGTTGTTTTTCCAGTTAGATATTTGACATTCTCTTCTGGGGTTTGTTTGTTTTCTTTCATTCTTTTGATTTTGTTTTTTCCCTAATGTCTCATGTAATCATCATTCCACTTGCCCACTTCTAACTCTTAAGGAATTGTTTTCTTCAGTGAGATTTTGTATCTCCTTTTCCATTTGGCCAATTCTACTTTTTAAGGAGTTGTTTTCTTTGGTGAATTTTTATGCATTTTTTTCCTACTTTTTTGCTTCAAAGTACAAAGCTTTGGGCCCTTTTTCATGAATCTCTTGCATTACTCTCATTCCTTTTCCAAATTTTTCTTTTCTTTCTCTGATTTTTTAAGATCATTTTAAAGCTCTTTTAGAAGTTCTTTTAGGATCTGATATCAATTCATATTTTTGGGGGGGAAAGGAGGAAGTTGTTGTTTTAACATTGTTGTCCTTGTAACAGTGATCTGTGTCTGTGACTCATTGTTGCTGTTTTAACATTGGATGTTGCTGTTTTAACATTGTTGTCCTTGTGACAGTGATCTGAGTCTGTGACTCAGATTCTTGTTTGAGCAATGCAACAGAGTCCTGCACTTAATACTAGCAAAGTGTCTCCTGTAATCTCCTTCTGATCAGTTGAATGGCCCCCTTACTACCTATGGGCTGAGAGTTCCAGGAGTTGTTATTGCTGATTCAATTGACTAAAAAACTTGAATTAGCTTGTTGGGGAGGGGCTGTTCTGCTGGATTGCTCAGGCTGCCTCTGCTATACTGCACTCCACTCTCACCTCAGTGAGACAGACCTTCCCTGTTGATCTTCTAAGTTGTCTTGGGCTGAAAAATTGTCCTTTAATTGGTTCTGCCATTCCAGAGTTTATTTTGAGGTGGGCTTTTTTAAAGTTGTTTGGAGGGGAATTTGGAAGACCTGAGTGAGTTCTTTTCTTATTCTGTCATCTTGGTCTCACAAAGAAAAAGAAAACCCTTATAACAAATATGCAGTGTTTGGGGGAAAAAAAACCAGCATTTCACATTAGTCATCTCTGAAAATATATTTTTCATTCTGCATTTTAAGTCTGTCACTTCTGGTAGAAGACATAATGTAGCTTCATTCCTCTGGAATGTGCTTTAGAGTTTCCTTCATCAGAATTCTAAAGTCTTTCCCAAGTTATTTTTTGCATACTGTTCTTGTCATTATACAATTTGTTCTTCTAATTCTGCTGACTTTATCTTCAGTAGTTCATAGAGTTTTCTATGAAAAATCCATTTCATATTTCTTGTGATTGTCAGTTGCTTATTGCCAGGATAAATTACCATAGGATGGGGGGTTGAGGAAACACTGTTATTCCCAAGGCTTTTCTGTTCAGGATCCTGATGTAGACATCAGAGTCTGAAGAAAGAGAGGGTCAAAGTATAGGTAATGATTTGTTTTGCCTAGCACATGCTGCCTCCTGCTTCTTCCTTAGGTTGCCCCACTGTTTCATCTAACTTGACTGACCTGCCAATTGATGAGGATGACTGCCCCTTTCTCTACAGGTGTTCCTTTGCCAGAAGCTAATTGGGATGGCTGCAATAGAAACAGTGTCAGGGATGGCAGTAGGGGTACTAATGTTCTTGTACCTTCTGCCTTTTGATTACACTTATCGGTTGTTGTTGGTGCTGATGAGAAAGATAGACCTCCTTATTCCTGCAATGATTTCTCCCCTCATTGTTAATTGTAGATACTCTCTTCTCTATCTCCTTCTTTTCTCCTTTACAAAATGAGAAGCTTGAGGATCTTTAAAATCCTAAGACATTATTTTTCCTCCATAATATAGATGGTTTTCACAGGTTCCGACTGAGACAGATCCATCCTGTGAGATCCATCCCGAAGGAAGATGTATCATGGAAATAGATGACATTTTTATTGAGGTTTTGATGGGAAAAGGGAACCCTGGAAACACATCAGTTCAAACTGTTCACTGGGGAGCCACTGATTCAAGTATAGGCCAATAAGCTTTGTATGATGAAACCTTTCTCACAAGCCTTCATTGTCAGCCAGCTTAAAGTTAAACTGACTTCAAACAAAAAGGGCTTTACCAGAAACAAAGAAAGGCTCATCCTTGCCAATACAAGATTAGCTTTGGTACTTGAGCCTAGAAAAGTTACCTCTTCAGAAGCTAAGGGGCCAGGCGATCTACAGTTGATCTCTAGCTCCCACTCAGGAATGATAGGAACCTGTTTTCTTCTAATTCCTGGTATTTCATTTTCATCGTCAGAATCTATATTAATTGGGGTAATTAATAACATTAGAATTCATCATACTTTAGAGTGAAGACAGCAGAATCAGTGCTGTATATAATATATTTGGAAGCTTTCCAGTCTGTCTTACTTCTTTTCTTTTCCCATTGAGCTGTAGAGTACTACCAGAAGAAGAAACAGCTTAGCTTGCAATCTTATGGACTGATTAATAGTGAGAAATCTAAGATGACATTTCATATCCTGCACTAGTAGAGCAGCATTTTGAGCACTATTTTCCAAGAGTGCTGATAGATCCACTCACACTTTGCACAACTGAATTAATTTCATTTCAACTCAATAAATATATTTTGAATATATATTATATGCAAAGTGAGGTGGTGTAGAGAGATACAAAAATGGATGATACAATTCTTGTCTCTAAGAAAGTTAATCCTCTGATTCAATTTTTTTTTGTTTAAGAAATTAAAGTCAATGTGCAGCAAGATAATTGTATAAACATGTATGCATATATTGGATTTAACATATTTTACCATGTTTAACATATATTGGATTACTTGCCATCTAGGGAAGGGGATGGAGAGAATTGGGAAGAAAATTGGAACACGAGGTATTGCAAGGTATATTGAAAAAGTATCAATGCATATGTTTTAAAAATAAAAAGCTTTAGTTAAAAAAAAGAAATTGAAGTCAAGAAATTTAGATCTTGGCATTCCATAAAATAAGTTGTTTGACTTTTCTGAGCTTCACTTGTTTCAACTACAGCATTGAATATATGATCAATCTCTCAGGAACTTTCCAGGTCTGAAATTACTTGGTTCCATGGTCCTCTAGTCCTTAAGTGCACACATTTCTAGTGATTTGAATAATAATGGCTGCATTAATATAGACTTACAAAGTTTATAGCATATTTTACATGCATTATTTCTACTGATCCTCATAACTAATTCTGTGAGGTAGGTACAAGAAATATTATCTTCATTTTATATATAATGAAACTAAGACTCAGAAAGGTCCCTAGTGATACAATTAATACATGCAATCAAGAGAGAATTTGGATTCTGAGAATCTGGCTTTGAATCCTGGATCTGCTGCCTCTGTTACCTTAGGATTTGATTTTATCTTATGTAAAATGAGACTTCACTAAAAGAATATGAGCTTTCTTGTCACTCTAAATCTCTATGGCTTTTTAATAAAGTGGAGAGGATGGAGCAGAAAAGGAGTATCTATGAAGTATTTAAAAATACACAGAAGAGAGTTAAAGGATGTTTAGAAGGGGACACAAACAGGGCAGTGTTGGAATTATTGTGTTAAATTTAATATATACTTAAAAAGCAATCTCTACATATGTAATAGAAATTTATGCAGTCTTCTTTTCTATTCTTTGTCTTTGGAAAGGTTCATGTTTGCTAAATTCCTAATAAGAACAATTAAGTATGAAAGATAATATTTGAGCCCAGATCTCTCTTGATTCCAAATTTGATGCTTTTCCCATTTCACCATGTTGTCTCATCTATGCGTAGTCAAATATTGCGTATGTCAAAATATTTGGCCCACAGGAATTAGAGATCATTGAGTCCAATTACCTTATTTTACAAATGACTTAATGAGACTTGCAGAGGTTTAGCAATATGCCAAGAGCCATAGAGCTAGTTAGTGTCTAAGGGTGTGAATAGTCTAAGTATTTTTTATTCCAATTACATAGATTCAATTCAGTTCATTAAACATTTATTAAATACCTACTATGTTCAGGTTAAAATTTTAAAGTTCCTGCCGTTAAGAATCTTTTTATATATATATATATATATATATAAGAGGGAGAGACTATTCACAACTAAGAGGGCTGTTGTGAAGAAAATCTACCTGTTTTAGGTATTGTAGGTAGTGTTGTAGATGAGTTATGCTTAGGATACTAAGGCTGCTGTCTGTGTGAAGATACAGAGAACAGAGATGAACAACAAGGTGGTTAGTTTGACTGGAACATAGATTTTGTGGAGTAAAGAAAGTAAATCTAGAAACGTAGAATGGAACCAGACATTGAAGGGCTTTAAATACAAACCTGAAAATTTTGTATTTTTTTCCCCCTAGAGACAGTAAGAAGTTGCTGAAATTTCTTGAGCAAGGGAATGGCATGCCCACAAGTGTGCTTTAGGAAAATTATTTTGGCAGCAATAAGGAGAAAAAGTAAGAAACTGACAGCAGGAAGACCAATTGGGAAGCTACTGCAAAATTTCAAGCAAGAGGTGATAAGGACTTGACCTATGGTGATAGCTTTTGAATGGAGAAAATGGGGTGATCTGAGGGTTTATAATACTTGCCAGTTGATTGGCTTATGGGGGAATGAAGGAAAAAGAAGATAGGAAGGTGATATAAAGGATCATAATTTTGAATGATTGCAAAGATGGTTTTTCTTTTAATAGAAACAGGAAAGTGTGTGAAGAAGGGACAGAGAAGAAAATGAGTTCCATTTTGGATATATATATATATACATACATACATGGAATAACCTTTCCAAATATGACTCCGAAGTTTCTTGGAGCTATATGGTGTTTTTTTTATTTTTTGTTTGTTTGGGGGTTTCTTGTAGCTATCATTAGTGGAAATTGTATGCATAGCATACTGCATTGGCTGGGTGAAGATAATATTCATGTCTAAATTTCCAACAGCATAATCCTCAATGAATTTCAGGGTTGTCTGTTACTTCTCAGTGGTTGGTATAGAAGGTGGTTGGAAAAAGGAACTCATGTAGAGGTGTTGATGTATCTGGACAATCTCTTCATATTTGGGAAGATGTTATTAGAAGAGCATGATACAAGAAAAACGAAAAACATTAATCTGATTGAAATTTTCTCTTCTGAAGCTGTCATTTGGCAAATGATAATTCTTAGAGGTTTTCTTAAATACGTGGATCACCTAATATCTCAATAGGGAATGATTGATGATCCTGAAAAAAACCCAGAAGTATAAGTATAGAAAGGGAACAATTTGGCCCAGACCTTTTTGGATCACAGGGATGAGAATTGTGAAGAAGCATACAGGATTTATCTATTATTCCACACGTGCAACAGTATTGGTTTATGAAGGTCTGAGGAATGACCCACACTAACAATCTAATAGATTTGAGATAGTGTTTTTGCCAGTAATTATGCTTTCTGACAGATTTGTTATATCATATGAGATTATCTATCCATTCATTCAGCCACTATAATAATTTCCTTCAAATATCAATTTCAAATTATCAAATAACCAATCAACCATGTCACTCCCCCTTACTTAGTAAACTTCAGTGGCTTGCTATACCTCCTCCCAGACCAAATTTTTAAAATCCTCATTTTAATGTTCAAAGCACTATATGACCTAGTCCCCTTCTGCTTTTCCACTTTTCTTGATGGGTTGACATATTCTGACCAGAGTTATTGTAAACTGAGGTATTGTGTTAGAGTGGCAAGAATATTATCGACTCTGAGGCATGACTTGGATTTGAATCCTGCCTCAATTGCTCATTACCTGTATATGTTTGAGTCATTAATTTCTCTGGGCCTTAGTTTTCTTGTCTTTAACATTGAGGATTTATGAATGGATGCTCATCAATTGGAGAAAGGCTGAATAAGTTATGGTATATGAATGTTATAGAATATTATTGTTCTGTAAGAAACAACCAACAGGATGATTTCAGAGAGGCCTGGAGAGACTTACATGAACTGATGCTAAGTGAAATGAGCACTACCAGCAAATCATTATATACAGAAATAACAAGACTATACAATGATCAATTCTGATGGACATGGCTCTCTTTAATAATGAGATGATTCAAACCAATTCCAATTGTTCAGTGATGAAGAGAGCCATCTACACCAAAAGAGAGGACCAAGGGAGCTGAGTGTGGACCACAATGTAGCATTCTCATTCTTTCTGTTGTTGTTTGCTTACATTTTGTTTTCTTTCCCAGTTTGTTTTTTCCTTACTGATTTAATTTTTCTTGTGCAGCAAGATAACTGTATAAATATGTATATATATATATATATATATTGATATCTATCTATCTATAGGATTTAAACATATATTTTAACACATTTAACATGTATTGGATTACCTGCCACCTAGGGGATGCAGTGGGGGGAAGGAGGGGTTAATTTGGAACAGAAGGCTTTGGAAGGGTCAGTGTTGAGAAATTACCCATGCATATGTTTTGTGAATAAAAAGCTTTAATAAAAAATAAAATAAAGTTAGATTAGATGACCTCTCAGCTTTAATTCTAGATCTGTGATCCTGTGATCTTAAGTTAAATAATGCCTGCCAGAGATAGGGTATGGTACTAGCACACTATGAGTTTGAAATACTGTGGATACAGATGCTTTTTATCTACAAGACTTTACTTGGTGTCTGAAGCCACAGTGATATTCATATATGGAGTGCAACTTATCTGAGCTATACAAAGCCACACCACTGGTGTTTAAAGGTGAACTTCATAGCTTAGAAGTTCAAGTGGATCAAGTAAAATTAAATTAGTAGAGTTTAACTTTGTATTTTGGAACAATCTTCTTTGCCTTTGTCTTTGGACAGTAAGACCACAGGTGTGATAAAGACTTGTAAAAATTGAAACAGGCTAAAAAACTAGAACAGGATTCTTGGTAACATATTTCATTCTTTAGGGATGGATTAAAAAATGGAAGAAGATGGAGTAATATAATGTAACCAGACTAAAACTAATCGATTCTGAAATATAATAAACATTTCAGTCTGTGATTACAGAAGCACAACATCATGGTTTTGGACCTTTAGATCAAAAGAGACCCATAGAGCTAGTATGAAAAAGGTTCTTCTGACTTAAAATGGTAGCAGATGTGTAAGAAGTATAAAACTGATGCTCACAGTGTTCACAGGAAGATGCTACTGATTCATTCTGATTTCTTGGAGAATATAAATCCTAGCAAGCTTTTGGAATATGTGTGTACAGACTTTTTTTTTTTAATCTGTAAAGAAATTGGAAGAATGGGAGCAATATCCAAGTGGTGACAGCCCATTTCAATAGCACTGTGATTCTAGAAAGAACAGAGTAGGATAGGGAGTGGATAAAGAATAGGACTGAGGAAATGGTAACAGGAAATTACAGTTTTTGATTAGGTGACCAGAAACTTCAAATGATCAATATTGGAAGGAGGAAACTTCCTCAGTGGAGGAAGAGGAGAGAGGTTCCTAGCCATAGAATAGGAGTAGCAACTTATTGAGAAGTAGTTCTAAGAGATTTAAATGCTAATAATACCAATCATATGGCCCTATTTTGTTTGTCATTTCCTCTGCCATGTAATTTAACCATTACATTTACTGAGAAGTTATAGCAAAGATCAAAGTACAATGTATTCTCTGAAACCAGATTGGACTCAAACATAAAAGAATGCTACAAAACCCACTTCTATAACCCCAGCATAGGTGGTAGTGTTTATACCATATAGATTTGTGTCGGGGTTCTGTGGTGTTCTCTTCTTTTGTATAATATCTGATCATTCTCTGGGAGCAGGTTTCTTGGGAAGGTTTTCTGGAGGCAGCCTTAGTTTCTGTTCAGAGTAATAATCACCCCAAATATAGCCAGGAGTTAAAATCCAGTCCTTTATTGTGTCCTTCAAAGTCTTGAGCTTCAGCCCCTAGCTCCCTCCAAATGTCTCCAGACAGCATAAAGGTGGAATATGGAATGAATCTGTCTCTGCCTCCGAGAGTGGGCTTCTGTCCCTGGCCCTAAGAGCTTCTTGCTTATATGCTGTACACTGAGTACACACCAATAATTATATCACTGGGAAACCATTATTTGTTGTAGGATTAAATCAATTCTAAACTAGATTTAAACATTGTCTCCTCAATTCCACTTCGTACATTGTTTCAAGTTCTGGCCCATAACATCTTGCAGGATCAGATCAATCATACTGAACCATGCTAAATTAGATAATTATTGTCTCTATCAATTCTAATGACTTAATACTTTGTAAGGATTCCAACAGGGGCCAAGGTACATTGTTCAGCAATTTCATGGTCTCTTCATTATGTTTTCCACCAGAGTTGACTGCTATGACTAATGGCAGATTCTGTTACTGACTCTAGTTGCTGGACTTTTGATGACTTTTCTAACTTTTTGAAGATCATAAAGTCAGAAATTTGTCTTTTTTTGTCCTTGAAAACCCATTTACCTAACATCAGGAAAGAATAATACAAATACAAGTGTAATACAAAAAGAGGCAGTGTGCATTCACAAAACATGTCAGTATGTGGGGAAATATAAACAGATGTTTCTGGTAGTTGTCACTATCCCACTGTACTTCTCCTCACCTGAAAGCTGCCAGATTTACTGTCCTCCAATTGCATGAACACTCAGTTCTGGCTAATTGGCTTTTCATCAGCAGCCTTTGAGCCAATACCAACAAGGAGTAGTCAGAAGATAGGTTCCTGCTCATGTTCTGAAGGAAATAGGGTAAAGGTCCTCTCCATTAATTAGACCTAGAAGCAGGCTTACCAAGTTTCCACAAGAAGAGATATATTGCACCTTCTCTTAAGGATTAGGTCTGTCTGTTCCTTCAATACAGAGAGGTATTAAGAGTGATAAGGAAGAAACAGAAGTTTCCTGGGTGAGACAAAGGCTTTCAAATCCATTTCCTGATGCATTAAAGTCATTCACTATTATCAAGGGATTCCTCTTGGCTCTCACAAATAGTGCCACAATAGTAGATGATGATTCCCATAAATGGTCATGGTCTCTGAACTTGAACTTATTTCTGAATTGCATAGGTTTAAATGATTTTCCTATATGGCTGATAATGTCAGAGCTAAAAGTTAAAATCAACTTTTATGGTTTCAAAACTAGCACTCTTAAATATAGTATACTTGTTTGGATTCAATTTGTGGGCATAAAATGGAACAAAGAGAACTAGGCTGCAAAGAAAACCAAATCTAACTCAGATGAATTAACTAATGCTCTGGTGGGTGGATTAGGGTTCAGAGTTCAACCAAGAAGATGGCTTATGTCTATTCCATTATCCCTGGAGAAGACTGGGACTCTGAAAAATCTACCACCCCTATCATTAATCAATTACAATAAGGATGAATTTTTCTGACATTGAGCAGAATAGAGATATGTCAACATCTTTACATCAAAGAAACTAATATTCAATTAAGGCAAACAAATCACTAAATATTTGTTGTATTGATATAGTATTCTCAAAACTGTACTAGGCACTTAAGAGGAATGAGGTGAGGAGATAAAGAGAACATATAAAATAAAGTCTTCATCCTCAAAAGATAACCATGCATTCAATTACAAAATGACAATCTACTATAGTGTCCAGGAACTCTGTGAAATTGTTTGTCCTTGTGAGTTTATTGTTAGCCCTAAGTTAAAATAATATGAATAGTTTACCATCTTCATTTTTACCTTAGTACCTCAGTTTCCTAATATAAGGTACAAAGAAAATTTTTTAAAAATTAAAAATCTTTTGAAAAGTGTAAGAAGGAAATAAGTACCTAAACACCTATTATATGCCAGGCACTGCACTAAGTTTTGTTTTGTTTTTACAAATAGTAACTCACTTGATCTTTATAACTACTCTGGGAAGAAGGTGCCATTATTATCTCCTTTGTCCAAGATCACACAGCTTTTAAGTTCCTGAAACTGGATTTGAACTCAAATCTTCCTGACTCCAGGTCCAGAGTTCTATTCATTCACTGCACCATCTAGCCATCTCTGTTATAGTAATCAGAGACAATGGAAAGGTCTAGTCCTAGCATGCTACATTTTCCATAAGATTCTAGGTTCCAAGAGCTGGTTCTGCTTGCAAGTGGGCCAAGATTTAAGAAATAAGTCACTAGTAAAAGGGGTATTAATATGGGAAAGAGACAGTGAAAGGAAGAAATAGAAAGTAGGCTGCAAAGTAGAGATAGGAGTGGGTTTGTCAGTCCTATGTAAAGGATGCTAAATTCTTGGGTTGAAAGCTATGAGTAATTGAAGCCTGTGATCATTCTGTATACTAATTTATAATGTGTACAGCTTGTCTTTGTACAGGCTTACCTTTCCCCCTTTTTCCTGTTTTAGAAACCTGGAAGGGAAGCTTACTCTGGGTATAGTTTGCTACTTACAGCAGCATTCTGTTGAGTACAAAACTTGCTAGCAATCCAGGCAGATTCGATTATTGTGTAATTGTGCTGAAGTGATATTGTGTACTTGTTTATGAAGTGAGTAGTGACTGTAGCTTTTCAATTATTAGAGTAATAGTGTTCAGCATAAGGGTCATTGCAACAAAGACCAATATCCTGAGGTGTGCTGGGAGTATAGATTCATCAAGGACTCTTGATTATGGGGATACTTACGGACTAGCAAATCTAGTGTTGAAAACATATTGCCCAAATATGCAATAGTCATTTGGAGATGTAACTATGGAGGTTAGCAGAGAGCTTAGGACATAATAAGTTAATCTGAGCATTTTCATCATAGAGATGATAATTGAATGCATGGGTACTGACAAGATTACAAAAATTAAAGAGATAAAGGAGAAGTTCCAGGACAGAGCTCTGAGAAACACACTAAACCCTTCACAATAGGGTCAGGATAAGTGATATATATAAAGGGTTTGCTGTGGGCAGGAGTACTGTCCTTCTTAGCCAATGACCTATAGCAACAGAAGTTCAGCTCATGAATCAACCAACTCATCTAGAGTGAGCAGTGCTCATTTCCTCTGCTGGCTAGTGAGGAATCTTTGAATCCAGATTAGGCTGTCACTGAGGTAATATATCTACAAGGAATATGATACAGAGAAATATAGGTCATTACTAGAGAGTCTCAAAGGGGCTACTTATTTTTGTTGTTTTGCTTGTATTCTAAAAATATTTGTTTATTTTTAATAACCATTTTTAAATTTTGATTTTCAAAAATATTCTCTATTCCTTTCTTTACCCAATGAGAAGGCAAACAATATGATACCCATTATATGAAATCATGTAAAATATATTTCCATTTTTAGCTATGTTGCAAAAACAAAATTTTTAAAAGTAAAAAAATATGCTTCAATTTGCATTAGTTCATCAATGTTCTTTTTTAAGGTGGATAGCATTTTTCATCATGAGAAAAGATCTGCTTTTGATGTCATATGTATCAGGAAAATGCAACATCCTTAGATCACAGTGTCTAAATGTTATTAGAGACTAAACAAGTTGATTTAGTGGTACAAAGTTGCTATATGAAGTTCCTTAATAACAGAGTGGAAGTGGTAAAGACTTCAGGGTTGTATAGTTAGGTTTAGGGAAGTGCTTCAGAAAATAGTAATGAAAAGGAATAGCGACAATAAATAAAGAATATTGCATTGTAAGTATTCAAGGAACTAATGCTCCCTGCTCCATAGGGGAATAGAAGAAAATAAGTATCCTTTTTTATTCTTGTACAAGTAATTCACTGCTACCAGGCCAAGGTTCATGTTTAAAAAAACAAAACAAAACAAAGTAAACCAGAGAGACTGAGACACAGAGAGAATGGGACAAAGAGACAGAGGGAGGACACAGAGAGACAGAGACACAGAGATCCTTTCTTCAGATAGATAGGGAGATTGGTGGTGGGAGCAAGTAGAGCCCAGACATATTGAGTCCTTATCTCTTTCAAAGTTAAATCTTCCATTCCTGATTATTTCAGGCCGAAGCCCACATCTCCATGATCTTTCATGGAAAACAAGTATAGTTCTATCAGAATAAGAGTTTTCTTTTCCTTTTAGATTTGGGTTAATGAATCCAATTTGGGGGGAATTGCTGTTATTTGGAAGGCAGCTGTAGTATGGGAAGATCAAGATAATGTGGAAGTTGGGAGTTGTAAGGGGCAATAAAGATCATTCTAATCTCTTTCAGGGAAATGTCCTTAGTTTTTTGTGCAAAAATATTTATACTTGTTAACATGTATTTTTATGCACATATATATGCATGGTGCATAAATAAAAATGTGTGTTCACACATACTATACAAATGTGTATGTCTGTAAATATATATCTATAGTTGTATTTCTATATCTAGATCTCTTCTAGACATATAGATATATTAACTTTATAGTAAGAGATTGGTGCTGGGACCAGCCACCACATGGGCAATTTTTGCCAAGTGACATTGACCGTCTAACTTTTTAGAAAGCAGCTGGATGTTGTAGATTATCTTGGATTGGGAATCAGAGGATCTGGGGCTGGGGTTCAAATACTGATTTTCCCATTGTTATAACTTTGGATAAATCAATTCTGACCTTTGGGCATTTTTTAATATGAGGGAATTTGATGGGGATTATAAAGAACTAGAACTTAGAAGGGACTTCATACTCCAACTGTTAAATTTTACAGATGAGGGAACTGAGGCCCAGAAAAGTTGTGACTTGTCCAAAGTCATCTAGGTACTAAATATTAAAATAAAAAATAAAATGTTAGTCAAACATGGAGGTAAGATTTGAACTCAGATCCTTTTATTTTAAAGCCAATGCTTTTTCCCCCCACAATTCCATGCTAGATAATCTCTCCCAGGTCTTCATTTAACATTGATGAAAGATAACTCATATTCCATAAGTAAATTTTCAAAGCAATTAAGTAATCCCCCCAAACACTCTCTCCCCAGTCATATGTAGTCTAGTTAAAAGAGTTCAGGAGCCCTTCCATTCCCTTTTATTACTTACAGTAAATACATTGAACCCCTGGTTTGTACTAAATGTAAACTTTTTATTTTTATTTTTTTGCTGAGGCAATTAAGAGTTAAGTGACTTGCCCCAGAATCACACAGCTAGGAAGTATTAAGTGTCTGAGGCTAGATTGGGACTCAGGTCCTCCTGACTTTAGGGCCAGTGCTCTATCCACTGTGCTATCTAGCTGCCCCTAAATCTAAACTCTTTTTAAAAAAATTTATTAGTCTTTGACATTTACTTTTATAAGATTTTGATTTCTATATTTTCCTTTCCTCTTCTCACCCTTCCCCCCAAGACAGCAATCAAAGTTATACATGTATAATCGGGACAAAAAGGGAAAACCATGAGAAAGAAAAAAGCAACAAAAAAAGTGAAAATAGTACACTTCAATTTGCATTCATACTCCATGATTCTTTCTCTAGATGTGAATAGCATTTTCTATCTTGGGTTTTTTGGAATTGTCTTAGATTATTATATTGCTGAGAAGAGCAAAGTTGATCATCCGTACAATGTTGCTATTACTGTGTACAGTGTTCTGGTTCTGTTCACTTCACCTAGCATCAGTTCATGTAAGTCTTTTCAAGTTTTTCTGAAATCTGCTTGTTCATTATTTCTTATAGAACAATATAATATTCCATTATATTCACATACCACAATTTGTTCAACCATTCTCCAGTTGATGGACATCCCCTCCATTTCCAGTTTTTTACCACCACAAAGAGAGCTGCTATAAATAAATGTAAACTCTTAACTAAATAATTTACTATTCATTTAATGGAGGGAATGAATATTAGCATTTAATAGATGGGCTTTTGCAGAGATGAATAGTCTGGTTTCATCGATGGTACTGAGCAATTATCCAAATCTAATCTAGTCTCCATTTACTTCACATGTTCCCTCTTTTTTTCCTTCCACAGTTTGATGGACTATGGGCAAATCAGAAGGACACTGAAGTTTGCTATTAATGTATTTATTATTTGAAATTTCTAGTTCTTCAAGAGGTTTGGCAATTGTTAATGCTGTAAAGTTACCCATGTATATATCCTGTAAATAAAAGGCTATTAAATAAAAAAAAAAAAAGAAAAAAAAAAGAAAGAAATTTCTAGTTCTTTGCTTAAATATCCCCAGAGCATGGGGGCTCCTTTATCAGCAAAATATGCCCCCAAAGTACAATATGCCTCTTTGGTGCATAGTATTACATAGAGCAAAGCTTCTTAAACTATGTATTGTGACCCCATGGGATCATGTAGCTGAATATAGGGTTTGTGAAATTATAATTTATTATCAGTAAATGTTTCATTTGCTTATGTATTTTCCATACTTGTATACCTAAGGTCAGGTAAAAATTTCTTGGGCAAAAAAAACTTGGGCAATATATTGATAAATAGATATAGAGTATAAGATAAAACCCTACTTCTTTTTCTTTTTTTTTATTAAAGCTTTTTATTTAAAAACATATGCATGGGTAATTTTTCATCAATGATCCTTGCAAAATCTTCTGTGCCAAATTTTTCCCTCCTACCCTCTACCCCCTTCCCTAGATAGCAGGTAATCCAGTACATGTTAAATATGTTAAAATTTATGTTAAATCCAATATATGCATACATATTTACACAGTTTTCTTGCTGCACAAGAAAAATCGGATCTAGAAAGAAAAAAAACCTGAAAAGGAAAACAAAATGCAAGCAAACATCAACAGAAAGTGCGAAAATGCTATGTTGTGGTCCACACTCAGTTCCCACAGGCCTCTCTCTGGGTATATATAGCTTTCTTCATCACTGAACAATTGACTGGTTTGAATCATCTCATTGTTGAAGAGAGCCATGAATTGATCATTGTATAGTCTTGTTGCAACCCCTACTTCTTAAAACTAACCCAGAGGAAAGCCTGAGGAAAAATATTGAGGCCATTCATTAAACAATGATTATGAAGTGTCAGGTCATAGACAGGCCATTTAAATCAGTCCCTTTATTTCATCAAAGAGGAAACTCAGATCCTTCACATGGAATTCACTTGCTCTCTTAATTCTGGTTATATAAATATTTTCCATAAGCCTTTGGGTTCCTAACCAATAAACAAGCATTTATTAGGCACCTACTATATGTTAATTTATATCTTGCTTTCTTTACTATACTATGATAAACAAATAAGGTAAGATTTACAGTGATTCCATTTGTTTAATGATGAAGAAGTTGTATGACTCCTTTAAATGTACCACATATGACTGTATGGATTTTCTGGGTCATTATTTAAAAAAAAAAAAAAAGAGTCCTGGTAGGCAGCTGTGCCAAGAAGAGAAGTCCCTTGGCAAAACATCAGAATTGCTCTTTATAGCAGTCTGAGGCTAGAGCTTCCATTCAAAATTGAATGAGAATCCCTCAATGCCCTCAAGCTTAGATTGCCAATTGAAAAGAGAGTACTTATCTTTGGAGTTTCAAGCTACTCAATAGAAATATCAGGTTGAGATCTCCACCTGAATGAGACCACTTAAGTTCAAGGTACTGGGTTAATCTTAATGAAACCACTTAACTGTTCTGAAGGGTAGGTCTCTGTCAGAGGAGAGTTTCAGACTTCACTTGCTTCCCCCCAAAAAATTAAGGGGGACAGAATTTGCATCACTAAGATTCTGTGAAGAAACTGATAAACCTTTGCCTCTCACAGTTTGTGACTGATTATCTTGGATAAATCACTTTGATGAGATTAGGGTTAGGGTAGTCAGGGAGTTAAATGATGATGTTAATGGCAGATTTGGGGTTCAGGGAACAAAATGAAGAGGTTTGGTTCTCCTAAATCCCCTTAGGATTCGACGCAGGGTAGGGAGTTGTGGGAACCCCCTTTCTGGCGGTGCAGAGTTCCTTTGTAAAAGGAAGTTACAAAACTGAAAAGCTAGACTGATAAAAAGGAGTTTATTATTGGCATTGGAAAGTCAGCCTTTGTTATGTATGAATAGAAAGACTGAATTCCTTAGTGGCAAGGTCTGACAGAGAAGTAAAGTTTCTAGTAGAGAAATCCCAACAGAGAGGTATAAAGTCTCATTAGGGAAATAGGTGAGGATAAAGAGAGGGTAATGCTGAAAGAGAATATCATTTCAACAGGCAGAAGGTTCCTTGGCATAGCAGGGCATGTTCGATCCCTTGCAAGGACTGAACCCCAAGTTGCCATTTTTATAAGCCTTGGCTATAAGCTGGGGGTTGCTTTTGATAGGGGCTGGTCAGCACAACTTCAGCTAGAATTCTTAGAATGAGTCTTTAATTCAATAGGGTTGGAATTCTCCAGCTCCTGACTCAACTAGTCCCACCTAGATAAGCCACTTTTATCTTGATTCCCTGGGGTGGAACTCACAGAGACAGGGTTCAAGGAGAATTTCTCCTTCAAGGAATTTCTCAAGTGCTCCACCTCATGGCTCATTCCCAAAGTCAGAGAGAGAGAAAGAGAAATAGTTCCAGGGCTCCTCTCGTCATTCCCCTCTCAAGTAGTCACCCCCAAATTCATTTGGGATAAATGGAGGAAGTCTCTTCTTCCATAGCTGCTTCCAGCTGGCAAGGGTCATAGAGATGGCCCTAGTCCATTTGGGGTTCATGCCAGGAGGGGAGGTATGAGGACTGAAAATATCAGCAGGGCATCTAAGGAGTATTTGTCCCAGTCAGCCGTCCCTTGTTCTCCAGAATGAAGGGCAGTTGAAAATCTGAAGCTTGAAGTCTAGAGAAAACAGATCTCAGGAGCAGATTAAAAGTGGGGTATCATCCAGGGTTGAGATGATGTTTGAGAATGGGGCCTTTCTGCAGAAAATGCATCAGGTCTCCTCTGTGGGCTGCCTTTAAGAATGCTGATAGCTCACCTAACAATACCAAATGCTCCCACTGCCCAGAGCTCCACAGCTAAATGTACTTAAGAAGTTAATTGCTGGCAGGTGTATAGAATGATAATCAAAGAAGAGTGGGAAAGAAAATGCTAAGAGTGAAAAGTTCTCTCTTTAGTAAAAGTGTTAAGTAGCCTAGAGTCTAGGGTGTCATTGAAAATCACCATTGAATAAACCACCTCTTCTTTCCATTTTCAGGAAAGCTAATTTCTCCCAGTTAGATGGAGTCAGAGTGATGGGAATCAAGGGTGTGATGAACCCAGAAAGTTAGGCCAGGTAGGAGGCCTTGATATTTATTAAGTTTCCTACTAAGCCACTGATGTCCTTTGGTTTATAAAATGCTCTGACCCTCAGGGGTTAATGGCTATCCCAGGGTTAATTTTGAGACCTCTTCAACTTAACCTCTGAATAACTCAGGTACCTTTCTAAATATTAATTGTAGAAAAGTTGTGAATCTGGGTCCCAGGACAGAGTTCTCTATACTTAAAAAATTTTAAGTTTTGATGGGGGGAAAAAAAAACAAACCTCACATTTACCTGAGCTTTACTTAATCCCACAAAAACCCCTGCAAGGCAATGCAAATATTGTTATTCCCATTTTATAAATAAGGAAATTGAAATTCTGAAGGTATGACCTGCCATGGGCACCCAGTTCACTAGTAAGGGTTGGAGCAAGGAGTTTGACTTAGAGCACTAAACTTAAGTGAGAAGATTATCTACTACATCACACTGCCTCTATTTTGTTCCCAAAGTCCAGTTCTTCCCTGTCCCTCCCACCCCCAACTCCTGCCTTTATCCTAGGAAAGATTAAACCCACTGTTCTATAATCACTATATTCATTTTGCTTTGTAAAGGAGGGTCTTTCATTAAAAAAAAAAAGTTTCTCCTTTCCACCCCTCTTGCAGTATTTATCAAAAGGTACCCTTATTAGGCAAAAAGAAAGGAATGAGTGAGAAAGATTCTTCAGAACAAGGCAGGCAAGAGAATAATTGCTAAATATCTGAAATGAGATGGCAACTTGAGTTGGTTTAGTGAGAAGAGAGATTATTCTAAGTGTCAGGGGTATATTCAAGGCCTGTATTTTTAATCTTCAGCATCTTGTCTAGCCCTGCTACTGCTACTCTGGCCCTGAACTAAGAGCTCTGTTGCTCTTGTCCATCAGGGACAGAAGCTTCCAAACATGGGAGGAAAACAAGAGCTTTTGGATGCTAATATCCTTTTAGGAATGCTGAATGGAGCATTTCTATCCTAACAGGCACAAAATGAGAGGAGAAAAGAATTTTAGTTTTGAAGTTTTCCTAGTGGGATACCAAACAATAGTGATTTATAGTGACAGAATAAATATTGTCAATATTAAAGAGTTCCCCTTTGGGGCTAACTGAACATAAATGAACATTACATGTAGTCTTTTTATGACACTTTGACTAATTTAAATGGATATAACAATGTCGCAGTTGAAAAGTGAGTTAGTACTTTGGGGACTGGCACTCTTGAGCTAAAGAGTCTTTGGGCTGACTAGAGTTTGGTTAGATTTGATTTAGTATCTACAGCATCAATTTAGCAACCTTCCCATTTTTGCAGGTTTAATTCAACAACATTAATCAAACGCCTATTATCTCTATATGATATCTATTAGATATTGGGAATAAAAAAACACAAAAAAGTATAACTCAAAAAGCTTAAAGTCTTTTGAAGATTGAATGAAGATGGACTATGAACAAAGATAAGAAAATACAAAATAGTTTAAGGAGGTGCAGAGATCACTAAATACTTCATGTAGAAAGTGATATCTGAGCTGGATCTTGAAAGTAACTAAAGATTCCAAGAGGTAGGTTTGAAGAAGAAGATGATGATTTTAAGAATAAAGTATTATATATTTAACATGTATTGGTCATCCTGCCATCTGGGGAGTGGGGGAGGAGGGGAAAAATTGGAACAAAAAATTTTCAATTGTCAATGCTGTAAAATTACCCATGCATATAACTTGTAAATAAAAAGCTATCAAAAATAATAATAATAATAAAAAAGAATAGGGTATTATTTGTGCAAAGGGAAGGGGATAAGAGATGATCCCTAGGGGTTAGGGAGTAATTAGTAGGCTTATTTGGTTACAATACAGAGTATAAAATTTGAGGGGGATAGATTGGCTTAATTTTTTCTGGTTTATAGCCTAAGAGGTCTGACTCATTGATCCAGTTCAAAGACCATGGTGGAAAGTGCTGAAATTGGAGCCCTGGGTCCTGAGTTCAAAACCTGTTATTGGCTTTCCTGATTACTAGTTCTGTATGATCTTGAGCAAAATTACTTAACCACTGGGAGCCCTACTTCTTTCATCTGTAAAAGGAAGGGTATTAGATTAAATGAGCTCCAAGGTCTGTTTTAGCTCTACATCTCTTATTCTAAAGATGGATAAGGCATCTTTTTGGAAAGGATGATGACATAATTTAATTTGAAAAGTACTTATTTTTTTTTATTGTAAAACATTTATATTTTTATTAAAATCTGCATAATCATTTTGTGCTTCTACATTAACTTAGTTAATATTCAGATTCTGTAAAAACTGTTTGCTTCACAGTGACTGTATTTATAATAGTAAGCTGAAGATCATACAAAAAACAATTTTGATGCATACAAAGAAGTCTTGGTATGATCTCACTAAAAAAAATAGCAGTATATCAAGTTACCAAGGTAGTTAAGCAACTAAAATTTTATCTAAATGGTATTCTAATATTATTGGGGGGAGGGAAGATACCAGCATAATTTTTTACATTATCCCTTGCACTCACTTCTGTTCCGATTTTTCCCCTCTCTGCCTCCATCCCCTCCCCTAGATGGCAAGCAGTCCTATATATATTGAATATGTCACAGTATATCCTAGATATAATATATGTGTGCAGAACCAAACAGTTCTCTTGTTGCACAGGGAGAATTGAATTCAGAAGGTAAAAATAACCTGGGAAGAAAAACAAAAATGCAAACAGTTTACATTCATTTCCCAGTGTTCTTTCTTTGGGTGTAGCTGCTTCTGTCCATCATTGACTAATTGAAACTGAGTTAGATCTCTTTGTCAAAGAAATCCACTTCCATCAGAATACATCCTCATACAGTTGTTGTTGAGGTTGTTGAGGTATATAATGATCTCCTGGTTCTGCTCATTTCACTTGGCATCAGTTCATGTAAGTCTCTCCAAGCCTCTCTGTATTCATCCTGCTGGTCATTTCTTACAGAACAATAATATTTCATAACATTCATATACCACAATTTACCCAACCATTCTTCAATGATGGGCATCCATTCATTTTCCAGTTTCTAGCCACTACAAACAGGGCTGCCACAAACATTTTGGCACATACAGGTCTCTTTCCCTTCTTTAGTATCTCCTTGGGGTATAAGCTCAGTAGTAGGACTGCTGGGTCAAAGGGTATGCACAGTTTGATAACGGAAAGTAAGGGTAAGGGAACACATAGAATAAACAACAGTCCCTGCCTCTAGAAGACTACAGTCTAATGGTGAAAATACATGGAAGAGAGGCAGGAACATTTTGTTAGAGTGACAAGAATGCAGGACTTGGACTACCAAATCTACCCCCATCCCTCTTGGTGGGTTAAGTACTTCCTTTAAACTTTTTAAGACTATATGCCACTATGTATTGCCTGGGTGCTAGCAGCCAGCAACATGACTGTGATTGAAAGAAAATATGAAATGTAGCTAGTGGTGCAGGTAAAAGACAGTTAATTAGAGCACTGCCTTTGTCACCAGGAGGACGTAGGTTCAAATCTAGTCTGAGATGTTTGATTTACTAGCTGTATGATGCTTGGTAAGTCATTTAACTCCAATTGTCTTACTGGGGAAAAAAGAAAGAAAGAAAGAAAAGAAAAGAAAAGAAAAGTAGCTAGTGTGTTTATACCTAGTCTCAAACTCAGAAGAGGTACATAGCCTGTGTATTTTCCTCCTTAGGATGGGAAAGAGATGAAACAAATTTACCTTATCCTGCTAGAAGTGAGAACTGGGGTCTTTTTTGAGCAGTATTGATGTGATCTATAATGTGGGATTTGGCACCAAATGATGGCAAAAGTTGGGGTTTGGTCATTTGAAGAATTCACAATAGCCATTCTCTTGTGCCAAATGTAGATTTTTTTTTTAGAGGAATACCTTACAGACAAAATGAAGGGATACAATAGTCACTAGGAATGGTAAATATGAAATAGAATGGGAGAGCATATGAAAGACAAGTTCCTCAGTGGAATTCAGTTACCCAATAGAAAGGGAGCACTCCATAAGGTTGGGGCTTGCCCTTAGCTGGCAGGCTAAATCCTGAAAGGAACTTAGCACCCTATAAGAGTTAGGTGTATTCTCAGATTGGCTAAGATGATAGGAAAAGATAATGATGAATGAAGGAGATGTGGGGAAACTGGGACACTAATATATTATTGGTGGAATTGTGAATGGATCCTGGTGTTCTGGAGAGCAATTTGGAACTATGCCCAAAAAAATTATCAAACTGTGCCTATCCTTGATCCAGCAGTGTCTCTATTGGGCCTATATCCCAAAGAGATCTTAAAGGAGGGAAAGAGATCCACATGTGCAAAAATGTTTGTGCAGCCCTTTTTGTAGTGGCAAGGAACTGGAAACTGAGTGGCTGCTTATCAACTGAAGAATAGCTGAATAAGTTATGGTATATGAATGTTATAGAATATTATTGTTCTATAAGAAGCAGTCAGCAGGATGATTTCAGATCCCCTTTGGCTGGCTTTGCAAAAGAATTCACAAACCTCAATGGATACAGGCTTGAGGTTTGTGGCAAGAATGGGTTTATTTACAATAAGAAAACAGCTTTCTTAGCGGGCAAACTCATGATTAGGAGTTAGCAGAGATGGATTGACAGGCCTTTGGGTTTTATCAGATTTGTCCTGACCCTGAGCTGGGGAACAGTTTGGCTGAGATTTCCAATTGAATAAGATTACTTATGTGGAGATTTTTCTTAAGAATGGGTGTAGTTCTTCTTGGGCTGGGAGGGTTTAGGAGTCAGGCACACCATTCCCCCGAAGATTACTTTCTGACCTTTCCCTAAAAAAAGGGACACAGTTTACATCATTTCCCCCCTCAAGCAGTTACCCCAAATTCATTTGTGGCAAAAGGATAAAGGTCTCTTTTTCTGTAGCTGCTTCAACCTGACAAGGGTTGTAGAGTTGTCTCTTATGTTCGATGGAGGTTCAGGCCAGGAGGGGAAGTGCAAGATCTGAAGATAGCGGCAGTGGCATCTAAGAGATAGTGTGTGTCCAAGTCAGTTGTTCCATGATCTTTAGGCTGAATGAGTAGTTAGAAGTTCATAGCTTGGAGCCTGGAGGAAACGAATCTCACAGGTAGGTTAAAAGTGGGGTGGTATCCAAGGTGGAGATGGTGACGTTTGAGAATGGAGCCTTTGCAAATAATGCATCAGGTCCCATCTGTGGGCTGCTTTGAGGATGCTGATGGCTCACCCAACAATCCTGAACATCTCCACTGCCCACGGAGCTCCCTAGCTGAAAGGCTAAAAAGGAGTGCTCACAGGAGTACTTTGATACCTGAGAAGTAAAAGCTGGACTCTTTGTCCCTCTGCAAGGAGTTACACAGGCTTAGGCGAGATATGATCTCTTTTAGCAAGCACCTTCATACCTCCTGAGTTTTCTCAGTACTGCAGAAAAAAGCTTCTACCTAATAAGTAAAGGTGTCAACAAAGAAAAAGCAACTTGAAACCAATCTCCCTTAGGTATATGCCCCTTCTCTAAACAAGCTTCAGGAGAGAGGGAGGTTTAAACTAGCCAGAAGGAGAAAGTGTTTGTTCCTGTGCACTGTAAGAAGGGGTATAAGAATCAGGTAGCTGGGAGATTAAAGGTGCCATAGTCAGGGATGAATGAGCAGCAGCTTTAGCTGCAAACCCATTCCCTTTGGCTTGAAGTGAATCTCCCTTCTGGTGACCTTTACAAAATATACCTGAAACCTCTCTGGGTTTATGGACAGCCTGTAGTAGCAGTAGAATTTGTCCTGCGTATTTAGGAGGGTTCTTTGCTATCAAAAGTCCCTTTCTTTCCATATAACCCTGTGAGCATGCAAAATATGAAAAACATATTTGGAATCAGTATAGATGTTCACTCTCATTTTCTTCTCTAGTTCCAAAGCTCTACTTAGGGCAATGAGTTCAGCTTTCTGGGCAGAAGTCTCAGGGGGCAGTGACTTAGCTTCCAGGGTGCTATTGAGGGTAAGCCTCCTACTGGTAAGCCATTGATGCCCTTTGACTTCTACAATATTCTAATATCTGGCACCTTTAATCTCCCAGCTACTTGATTCTTACACCCCTTCTTATAGCCCACAGGAACACCTTTACTAACAATGGGATCTTGGCTGGTAGCAGGCTTTGCAAAAGAATTCACAAACCTCAATGGATACAGGCTTGAGGTTTGTGGCAAGAATGGGTTTATTTACAATAAGAAAACAGCTTTCTTAGTGGGCAAACTCAATGATTAGGAGTTAGCAGAGATGGATTGACAGGTCTTTTGGTTTTATCAGATTTGTCCTGACCCTGAACTGGGGAGCAGTTTGGCTGAGATTTCCAATTGAATAAGATTACTTATGTGGGAGTTTCCCTTAAGAATGGGTGTAGTTCTTCTTGGGCTGGGAGGATTTGGGAGTCAGGAATACCCTTTCCCCAAAGGTTCCTTTCTGACCCTTCCCCAAAAAGGGGGCACAGTTTACATCAAAATGAACAGAACCAGGAGATCATTGTACACTGCAACAAGATTTTAAGACAATCAATTCTGATGAAGGGGTTCTTTTCAACAATAAGATGATTGAGGCCAGTTCCAATGATCTTGTGATGAAGAGAGCCATCTACCGAAAAAGGACTGTGGGAACTGAGTATAGATCACAATATAACATTCTCACTTTTTGTTGTTGTTTGCTTGCATTTTGTTTTCTTACTCATTTTCTTTCCTTTTTGATCTGATTTTTTCTTATGCAGCAATGCAATTGTATAAATATGTTTATATATATTGGATATAATGTATTGTTTTTTTTTTAATTTTACTAGCCTTTTATTTACAGGTTATATGTATGGGTAACTTTATAGCATTGACAATTGCCAAACCTCTTGTTCCAATTTTTCCCCTCCTTCCCCCCACTCTCTCCCCCAGATGGCTGGATGACCAGTAGATGTTAAATATATTAAAATATAAATTAGATACACAATAAGTATACATGACCAAACCGTTATTTTGCTGTACAAAAAGAATCAGACTCTGAAATATTGTACAATTAGCCTGTGAAGAAAATCCAAAATGCAGGCAGACAAAAATATAGGGATTGGGAATTCAATGTAATGGCTCTTAGTCATCTCCCAGAGTTCTTTCCCTGGGTATAGCTGGTTTAGTTCATTACTGCTCCATTGGAACTGATTTGGTTCATCTCATTGCTGAGGATGGCCAGGTCCATCAGAATTGGTCATCATATAGCATTGTTGTTGAAGTATATAATGATCTCCTGGCCGTGCTCATTTCACTCAGCATCAGTTTGTGTAAGTCTCTCCAGGCCTTTCTGAAATCATCCTGTTGGTGAGGATTTAACATATTGTAACATGTATAATATATATTGAATTGCTTGCCATCTAGGGAAGGAGGTAGGGGAAAGCAGGGGAAATTTTGGAACACAAGGATATGCAAGGGTCAGTGTTAAAAAATTATGTGTTCATATATTTTGAAAATAAAAATGCTTTAATTAAAAAAATAGGGGGGAAAAGAGTTGGGTATAAGGAGTAAAAGTGGGGTTGGAAAGCCTAGTGGAGTTAGGGGAGATGTCAAGTGACATGGAGAAGGAGTGGTAAGGAGAAAGACACCACAAGGCACAGTGCCATGGTAGACTGACCTAAAGGAAGGTAGCAGCCATGGAATGGCCCACCAGAAGTAGATTTAATCGGGAAAATTTAATCTTAGGAGCATGATTGGGATTTCTACAGAAGGTGGCTCTCAGGATTTCAGGCTGGATCACCTCTCCAAAGGGCTAAACTGATCTCTATCAGTGTCTTCTGCCTGCTTGCCTAAGGGATCAATTCTTTAATTTTTTGGTTGGAACCACCATTCAGGACCTCATTAGTATTGATAAAGAACCAATATTGAGATTGGCTTGAGGGATTTTTTTGTATGTAGCTTGCTGTGTTAAAGGTCTGACTAAAGAAAGAGTTTGAATCTATATCAATTAGCTCTAGGCATGTGAGCCTTGGAAGGGCCCGACAAGAGAGAATAACACTTTTTTGAGAAAAATGCAGCAACAGATGGCAGGAGCCATTTGGTAAGAAGAATCCCATGGTAGCTTCAAAGGCTGAGAGCAGAGTTTTGGAAAAGGATGACTGCAGAGTGCAACTGACTGGCAACAGTTAGCCCAGAAATCATCCTAGGGATGTTGCAAGAGGCAGAGGCAAGAAGCAAAAAATACAGCTGGCTGAGAAATTGCCCTAAAATATACCACCCTGATGTGGCCTTTTCAGAGTATGAGTGTCCTGGGAAGCTGCTTTATTTCCTCACTGGCATGGGAGCCTGCAGAAAATTATATATGTAATTGGGGAGTGGCTAGTTTTCTTTCTTGGTTTTCAGTTATTTTCATCACTATTGTGATCCCTTTTAATACTGTGCTATTTAGCTGCTCTTTCTTGTCCGGTCTTTTAGTAGACAATGTGCTGTATGGTGGTTTGAATTGTATTTGATTTGCATATGTAATGATATATGAAAGTACCTTATGCACACTGAACCTGGAGCAACAAATATTAAAGAATAGAGTGGCACCCCTATAATATACACAAATAAGTATAATGTAGAATACAATATAGTAAACTCTTCGAGAGATTTGAGAGGGGAAAAAAAGATTGCTTTTGAATGATGGGAGGTTAGTTTTCTTAATTCAGACATTTTAGAATCTTTATTAGGGACAGCATAGATGAGAGGAGAGAACAGTACATATTAAGAATTATAAAGGTCTACCTTTTTTTTATATATGGTGATCTGTTATGATGGCAGATAATTTCCTGGGTATAGCATGGCCCCACTAATTGGGACACCAAAATAAATGATGGAAGGTGAGAGACTCTAATGCTACCTTGGGCAGATTCAGAAGCCAATAAAATCACAGATTGCTGCAATTGGAAGGGACCTCTGTAGTTAGATTTTTGGAGGGCAGAAGGTGCCAAGGATGGAATGCACTTGATAATTGTTAAAACAAAACAAAACATATTTACCTTGAGTCTTTTTCTTCATCTTTTTTTATCAAATTTTTTTCTTCATCTTCTTTTATCAAAAGTTTTAATTATTAAAATGTTAGCCATCAGCTGAAAAAGGCATTCAAATAACTTTATAAAACAAAAAGCAAATACTTAAATCTTTTAACAAGCATAACCAAATGAATTTACACACAACAAACAAGCAAAGAAAATGCTTCTGGTCCATGCCTTTTCTAGATTTGTTCTAAGTTCTACCATCTTTGACTTTGTTTTCTTTCTTTTTTAAAAACTTTCAAGGGAGTGCTGGTAAATGTTAAATAGTCACCTATTTAGGGAAAAACCCGTGACACTCTTTTAATAATCAGTATTTTGAACATTTTCTATATCACTTTCTCAAGTCTAATAATCAACAAAACAACAAATTTATCCCTGATTTGTAACATTTCCTAATTTCTGAGTTATAAATGCTCACATTGAAAATTTAACAGTTGACTCTTATTAGAGTTGTATAATAGCTGACATGTATAGAGCACTTACTTTGTGCCAAGCATTGTGTTGTTTGTTTTACAATTTTCTTATTTAATAATAACAATAATAGCACCTAATATTTTTGATGCTCATTATTTTGTTTATTTTATCATAAAATTTTTTTTCTGTGAAAAGAATTGTAAAGCTAAGTGTTTTACTTTACAATTTTTATCTTATTTAGTCCTCACAACAACTTTGCTATTATTATCCCAATTTTATAGATGAGAGACTGAAGCAGGCAAGGATAAGTGATTTGACTTCAGATCTTCCTGATTTCAGATTCAGTGCTCTCTCTACTTTGTCTATGTATATATAAATACATAGTTATTAGTGTAGTTAGTGTATACAGTTCTGGTTTTGTTAATTTTTTCTGTGGCTCACATCTAAATCCTTTCTTTCATGCCTTTTCATCTTAGACAATTTTATTCATGTCTTTTTAGTAACTCTGCTGTAGAGTAGAAGAGTTCTACAGTGTGCTAGTGGCTAATATCTTGTTCTTTTAATCTCCCCAGGGTTTCCATTGTAGCATTTGGGCTTTCCACCTGTTCTCTTCCATGACTATTACATGATTGCCTCATCTCTAGTCATCTGCATTAGGAACATATTGCAACCTTCTTACCACCACCATGGAGCTTCCTTTTGCCTCTTTGGGTTGTTTGTAATTATGACTCATCTCAAGTTGTAGGTACTTTGTGATTCACAGAATAATGCATATTAAACTTAATAGTGTGTAATGGGTACCTTTTTATTTTTTGAGAACTTGCTATTAAATATTTTACCAACACACCCCTAAAAGTGTTTTTTTTTTAATTTTTAAAAAAGGAAGAAAAAAATGGACAAGAGGCATAGAACAAAAGCATTTTTTTTTTTGCTTATTTGTTGTTTCTTAATATAGCAATCATCTAATATCACCAGAAAACTATTGATGCTGAAGAGATGAACTGTTTTTGAGGGACCATGAGACTCTTGAAAGACCTATGTGGTTTGCCACATATCCCATTTTGATACCTCTTTGGGCTTAATTCTGGACCCAACTCATTTTCTGTCTGTAGTGTGTGTGTGTGTGTGTGTGTGTGTGTATGCATATGTGTACTGGTAAACTGGGCTACATATCCAAATGCATGTCATAATTTGGGCAACATTTATTTTCTTTTCACTTTCTGTAATGTCCTCTAGCTTTCTAGAGGACCTCAGGATCAGGCAAAGTCCTTGGTCTTAAGGTGGAGAAGTGAAGGAGATAGGATGTCCTTGGTCTTAGAGTGGAGAAGTGAAGGAGACAGGAGAGTCACCACTCGGCTGGCCCAAGATGGAGTCTGGATTCTGGAGCTTGAAGTCTTCTGTAGCTGAGAGCTGCTGCTAAGAGCTGCGACTGAGAGAACCCTCTGTCCCTGGGACTCCCCTTAAATACCCCAGCATCACTACATCACTACACCATACGGGGCATGTGTAACTGTAGAACATCACATCACCACATTACCCTAAGTATATGCCAACTAGATTGACTACATCATTACATTTCATCAAGTATGTTCTTAGAGAACCACCATCTCACTCTGAGCAGGTACTTAACTACAAGCACCCTGCTGTCTTAGATTCAAGTGCACCCTTTCAGAGTTCCTGCCTACTACAACTTTCATTTTTCTGCTATGTATAGGGACAGTAAACTTAGTGCTATTTATAGAAGAAACTTTTTTTACATTCATACAAATATAAAATAAGATTTACATTTAGAATACATCTTAAAAATTATCTCTCTTTATATGGAAAGTCTTCTCTCTTTTACATGGAAAGAGTCTCATTGCTAAGTTTTCGGTTGGGGTGTGCTAATAAATAGTTAATGACTGACTGGGTCTCTGAAAAGTACCCATGACACAAAATTTTAAGTTTAATTTGCATTAACATTTTCTCAATCACACTCTTAAGTTTAGAAGATCGTCAGAACAATAAATCCAGCCCCAATTTGTTGTGTTTGCAAATTTCTAAGGTGTAAATGTTCTCCTTAAAAATTTAATGATTGCTTTTTCTGAGTGGTTTAAACTAGTTCCCCCACACCCTTAATTTGTAGTGGCTTGTGTAAAACCATTAGACCCATATAATTTAATTCTAAAATTCAGTGATCTTTCCTATATAAGAGGGTGATCCAAGACTCAGTGCAATTTGTACATTGTCATTGGGAAATCAAACAAGCAAAAAAACCCAAACAAACAAAAAAGAAAACAGCATTAGGAGAACATCATTAATAATGATGAGATAATAATTAATAATAATTAATAATTAATTTGTTTTTATCATGCATGAAACTGTGCTGATTGGATATACTACAAATTTATGTACATAATTTGAACTGGACCTTCACTGCAGCAAGGCCTCTCTAAGTGATTTACTGTCGGTCAAAACAGCAGCTCTTCCAAACTACATAAAACTCCCTTTAGTTCCCTCGCCACCTACTCTTGCAGTTGAAAAGTTTGTTTCATATTTCACTGAAAAATATTAAGCTACTCTGAGAACTGCAGCTACTCTCCTAATCTCAGATTACTCAGATTTCTTCTATCTTTATGTCTTCATTCCTGTTTCACATGAAGAGGTGACCCTTTTCTTTGTCAAAGCAAAACCTTCTCCATACACAAGTGATCACATTCCATCTTGTTTTCTACAGCAGATTTCTTCTATCATCTTTACTCTTTCATTAATTTCTCTCTCTATCTTCTGGCTGCTTCATTGCTGCCTACAAACATAATCAAATTTCTTCATTTTCAAAAAAAACTCTCATTTGATTTCTCTATCCTGGATAGCTAACTTCCTATATTTCTTTTCCCCGTTGTGATTAATTCCTTGAGAAAGGTTATCTATAATCTTATCTCCATTACTTCTCTTCTAAACTTGCTACAGTATGGCTTCATCATTCAATTGAAATTGCTTTTTCCAATGTTACCAGTGATCTCTTAATTGCCAAATCCAATGGCTTTTTTTCAGTTCTGATCATGCTGTAGCCTTTGATACTGTCATTCATTCTTTTTGATTCTCTCCTCTCTCTAGTTTTCATGATTTAATTCTCTCCTGGTTTCCTTTTATCTAATCTCTCTTTCTCAGTTTCTATTCCTAGATCTTCATCTAGGTTTTAACTGATAACTTGGGGTTTCCCCAGGGCTTTCTCTGTTCTGGACCCTCTTCTCTTTTTATATTGTTTGTTTTACTTGGTGGTCTCATTAACTTCCATAGATTCAATTATTATCTTTATGCAGTTGATTCTTTTTTTTTTTTAAACTTTTTAATTTCAAAACATATGCACGGATAATTTTTCAACATTGACCTTTACATAACCTTGTGTTTCAGATTTTTCCGTTCTTTCCCCATCCCCTATCCTAGAAGGCAAACAATCCAATATATATTATACATATTAAAATATATGAATTTTATTATCTTTATTATCAGGAAAAATTCTGGTGTTTCTTTTATTCCATTGTACTATGGCTTATTCCATTCAAAATAAAATAATCAAGATGACAGGTATGTAAGTGTTGTTCGTTGAACACATTTTCGGACTCAATGTTTTGATCAATTAAGCTGATTTTTTCCCCTCTTTTAAAATGTTTATAAAAATATTTGTGTTTATACACACTGAACATATATTTTAACATGTAGAATATATATTGGATTGCTTGCCATCTAGAGGAGAGAGTGGGGGAAGAAGGGGAAAATCTGAAACACAAGACTATGCAAGGGTCAATGTTGAAAAATTATCTGTGCATATGTTTTGAAAATAAAAAACTTTAAAAAAAAAGAAAGAAAGAAAGCTAAAAAAAAATTTGACATATCAGATAGTTTGAAGGGGGGAAGGATGTTAGAGAATATGGTGATATAAAAACAAAGACATAAAATATGTTAAAAAGTGAAATAGTCAATTGCCTTACAACTTAGTGTCAGAGTGACTATTTTTGTGACTCTGAATAAAGTAGACTTAACAACAAAGTGCATAATATGAAAGGACACTATCTTAAAAGTATGTACCTTTTGTAAATATAAGCCGTTTCCAGAAATTATCTATATTGATGAAAAAGTCTTATGAGAAAGTACTTGCTCTATATTGTCTTCTTTGGAAATGCATTAATTTTTTTTTTTTTTTGCAGTTTTCCTTTTCCCATTATTTTAGAATAATGAAATGCTAGAAGGAATTTTAAAGGCATTTGAGGATTTCTTCTGCATTTGGTTAATGAAAAGGAAGAGGAGAGCAGATAGGGTTGTATTTGAGAAATTGTCCAGCACTTTTCTTTGATGCCCGGTCTTCTCCTTTCTAACATCAGTATTCATTTGATTATTGATTCTATGAGGCAATTTTTCATGGACTGTCATAATTTGAGAACAATAAAAATTATCAGTGTTCCAAAGGACAATTATGATAACTGGTTAGCACCCTGGATACCATAGAATCAGCCCGAGTTGGGATAAGCAAAAGGCCTTAGTCTTTATTCTTGGTCTTTAGGGATAGAAGTGAACAGGATGGAAGCAGAATCTCAGCAACCTCCTTCTTCCTCGTCCACCACCAAAGTGACTCTGGCTAGTCTTACTCCACCCCCTAGTCCTTCCTACAATTCAATGTATACACCAATTATCAAGCCAGCAGAGGATAGTGGGAAGGGCCATTCCTGAAGCACATGCCCATAGAGTATTATCAGTAGTTAGCCTCAAGTGCTGGGCAGTCCTGACCTCAGTGCATCAACTCAAGAGTTTCAGCCCTCTACAGACAATGAAAAAGTAAATGATGAGCTTGAGTAAACTGCATCATGTTAGCAAAAAAAAAAAAAAACTTGCATATAATGATGATGCTAATGGCTTACATATGTGTAGTTCTTTATACTTAAATAATTCATTTGCTTCTCACCACAATCTTGTGAGGTAGGTACTATTATTATCCCCATTTTACACATGAGAAAAGTGAAGCTCAAAAACAATTGTGATTTACCTAGGCTCATACAGCTCCCAAATGTCTTGAGGCAGGATTTGAATCTAAAAATTCCTGACTTTTATTCAGCCTTCAATACAACACTTCTTCATTAGAAGTAGATTTAAGAGATATCATAAGAAAAACTATTATTAGAAAAAGAAGTAGGATGTACAAAAATAAATATAGCAGAGTGCTATCCATACAATGAGAAAAGTTCTAGAAAAATACTTTTAATGTGTTGGGTAGGTAATTTATGGAAAATTTAAGGGGACAATATGGACAACATTTACATAGGATGAGAATCATGTATGAGTATCCATACTGATGAAATTGTGATACATGGAAACATGAAAAAATTTGGTCAGAAACAACTATTCTTTGGGGTCCTTACTTAAGTACCATTGCAGTAGCCTCACACAGTACATCAGTCATTGATCAGGGTTAGGCTGGTGGTATAGTTCAAATGTGCTACTGGTGTTGATGAAAATATGTCATTAAAAAACCATAACAGACTTATTAAATTTTGTCTTGTTGTCCTCCTTCCAGTTTCATCTTCCAGTGGTCTGAGAATGGCTTTGACTTAGCTGGTTCTCCTGCCAGATTTCCTCCAAGCTTGTTTTCTCAACTACTTTTTGCTGTTTTGTGAAGTAATACTGTTTGTGGTCTTCTGTCATCTTCGTCAGTAATGTTTTGCAAATGAGCTTGGGCTCTAAACCAGTGTTGTTCTTGGCTTCCATTTCTATGTTTGGAGAGGAAATGAAGTATTTGCTGGCTGAGGAAGTTTCTGGGTTCTTTCAGTCTCCTTGTTGTAGTGACTTTTTTTTTTGTGTTGATTAAACTTCTCTAAGGAATGGATCTGAACAATTGAAAACAGTGACTCTCCCTTTCCCCCAGACTTGGTGTGAGACAAGTTGAGTTAAAGATATTCTAACTTCAGAGAGTGTTATTTCATTTTCACTTTTTTCTTCTAGATGGACATTTCCTTTGAACCTTCCTATAAGAACCTGATGAGCTGAAAGAAATCATTAGTATTTCCAACCAGTTATTTCCTATTTGTTAAGATACAGTTAGTTTTTTGTTTTAAGTATTGCTTTGTGCTCACTGTATCTATTGCTTTCTGACCTCTCTGAAGAAAGTATACATGCTGAAGAACCATGAGGCTCCTGAGAAGTATACAAGCTTTTGGCCTCTTTCATTTTTTCATTCTAAATTATGTTTTATTTTGTTTTGTTTTGTTTTGTTTTGTTTTTTACCAGACTTCCCTCTGGCAGCTTTCCTATAAACTTTTTATAGTCTTTTTCTACTTCTGTCTCTTCTGCAATAGATAAGGTTCATTTCAAGCATTTTATTGTAATTTGCCTTCTCCGAATTCAGTGCAGGTAAAATAAAGCTTAAAGGTAAGATAATCAAGTGATTTGTGGAATTATATTACTTGTTACCTTTGAGTACATAAATCCAATCAGCTAGTATTTATTAAGTGCTTACTATGTATCACAAGGAATTTAAATTTTATTGGGGGAAACCACAAATACTTATCACTAAATACTACATTAAACATAAAGTGAATAAGTACATATGCATATGGCTTGTATGTACATTTCTTCTGTATGTATTTAGTTAATGAAGAGAACAGGTAGGATTGCATGTGAAAAATTGTCCAGCACTTTTAAGTTTTTCCTTGACATCCAGTCAAGTGTGTGTGTGTGAGTGTGTGTGTGTGTGTGTGTGTGTGGTGTATGTATATACACACATACGCATACACACAATAGTTTAAAAATCAGATAGTTTGGGAAGGTATAGTAATTGGTTACATCAAGAAGACTACTTGAAAAAATTGTGCTTGCTATTATTTAAAGGAAGAGAAGAAAATGAGGTGGGAGATGAGGAGGGAGATGAGGAGGGACTGCATTTCTTGTATGTGGGACAGGTAGGGCAAAGACACAAAGACAGGGAAATCGATGCAATGTGAAATGAGGAATAGAGAGATGAGTTTGATTGAATCCCAGGATAAATGAGGGAGAATAATGTCCTTTGAGACTGGAAAGATAGATTGGAGTCAGGATATAAAGAGCTCTAAAAGTTAAACATGGAAGTTTATATTTTATCCTAGAGACATTAGGAAATAACTGGAGTTGATTGAGTAGGAAAGTGACATGGTCAGATCTGCACTTAAGGAAAATTACTTTGGCAGCTGTGTGTAGGAGGAACTGGAGTGATGAGAGACTTGAAGCAGGGAGACCAATTTAGGAGGCTGTTGCAATAATCTGGGTGAGAGGTGATGAGGGCTGGAGGTAGTTATATGAATGAAGAGAAGGAATCTGGTTCAAGAGATGTGGAAACATCCAGGTTTGGCATTTGATTGCAAATGTGGAATGAGGGAGAGTGAAGAATTAAGGTTAGGGATGGAAAAGATTGGAAGAATGGTGGGTGGAACTTTCGACAAAAAATAGGAAAGCTTGGAAGAGGGAAAGGTTTGTTGGGGAGGAGAGAGTTCAGTCTTGGACATATTGAATAAATTTGGGAAATAAGAGTTTGAAATGTCCAAAAGACAATTGTTGACATAGGACTAAATCTCTGAAGAGAGACATTATTCTCTCTTCTATACTCTGATTAAACCCATATTTCTCTCTATTCCTTTGTCACTCTGCTCTGGCTGTCCTGCATGCCTGAAAAAGAATCCCTAATTATTTACATCTTATATGTCTTTTTTTTTTATTAAAGCTTTTTTTCATTTTTCAAAACAGTGGACAATTCTTCAACATTAGTCCTTGAAAACCCTGTGTTCCCATTTCCCCACACCCTCCCTTAGATGGCAAGTAGTCCAAACATATCTTTTTTAAAGATACATCTCCAGAACAATTTTTTACATGAAAATTTTCTTGAGTTAATCAATTGCTAGTGCCCTCCTCATTTATCTTGTATTTAATTACTATGTTTCTATTTCTATAAGTCATCTGAATAGTGATTAACCCATGGGAACTAATGGGAGGGGGAAGGGAAGGGGGAAAAGAAGAGGAACAGAAAGAAGGAAAAAAATGAAAGAGAGGGAGGGAGAGAAGGAGAAAAAGATAAGAGACAGAGACAGGGAATGAGAATACTGGGTAATACTTGTAGTTAAGGGATGGACGAAAAGCCACAGAAACTTAGTCTGAAGAGTTATCAGTCAAGTAGGAGGAGAACCAGAAAAGAGACAATTGTGATAAAAATGAAAACACAGAAAGGAGAAAGTAGCCAAAAAAAGAAGGTGGTCATTGTGTCAAATTCAGCATGTAGGTCAGTAAGCATATATAGTGAGAAAAGACCATAAGATCAGACAATTACAGATCATTTATGATTTAAGAGAGAGCAATTTTAGTTGTGATGGTCAGAAGGGCATCTGAGTGGCACAGTGAATAGAGAGCTGGACTCTCTGGAGTCAGGAAGACTTATCTTCCCAAATTCAAATCTAGCCTGGTGATGCTGTCTCAGTCACTTAATCCTGTTGGCCTTAGTCCTCTGTAAAATGAGTTAGAGAAAGAAATAGCAAATGATTCCAGTATCTTTGCCAAGAAAACACCAAACGGGGATACAAAGAGTTGGATGTGACTGAAAACAACTAATACAACATTGATGGTCAGAAGTCAGACTGCAAAGGGTTGAGACAAAACTTTCAAGATGTTTGGCTGAGAAGATGAGGATGATAGTTTGGAAGGATGGTAGTATAATTTAGTGAAGAATTATTAAAGATCAGGGAAACTTGGGTATCTTTGAAGGCAATAGGGAACAATTCAGTCAGTGGGGAAAGGTTGAAGATTTTGAGGGGGAATGATTGGAGAAAATGGTAGGAAATGGAATCAAATATACAAGTAGAGCAGTTGGACATGATAAAGTATAAGGGTCCCCTCTTGGTAGGGCATAGGAGGAAAGATGGGAGTTAATATAAAAGGTTTTAATATGAAGAAATGTGGAGAATTGGAAGTTCATAGGGAATGGCTTCAATTTTCTCAGTAGAAAAAGCAGCAACATCCTCAGCTGAAAGTGCGTGGAGAGAAAGAATTATGGGAGGTTTGAGAGTTAAAAAAAAAAAAGGATTTGGAATATATTTCATGGGAAATAAGACTAATAATAAATTAGACAGGAATAAAGGGACTGCCTTGCTGTAGTGAGGAACTAGAGTTGTATAACATGAATTTGTAATATACTGAGTCAGAAGGATTGTAAGACTTCTCCAAATACGTTTATCAAACTACCTTTGCTAACTCCTCTAGTAGCTCTTTTGAGGACAATAAATAAACTGTCCTTTCATTTAGCTGCAATGTTAGGCTCTCTGATTTCATTTACAATAAGAATGTCAATAGTAAGATGTCATTCAATTTTTCCAGGAATGTATATAATCATTGAAAAAGTCTCATAAAAAATAATGTTTGTGGATAATCTAGTCATTCTTATTAATTCTTATTAATTATTTTTACCTCCCATCACTGTGAAAGTCAGAAAAGACAACTCTTGCTTTCTGCTGTTACAGCCTTTGAAAACAGAAAGAGAGAGAGAGAGAGAGAGAGAGAGAGAGAGAGAGAGAGAGAGAGAGAGAGCTGTCAATAGGGCATGAAGCAACCTGATATCCTCCTTGGATTCATCTACTATCTGAATTAGGATCCTTATAAGTTTCTTTGGTTTCATCTTCAGCTCTTTTTTGCTTTTCAGAATACATTATTTCATTCTCTTCTGCAATTTCTGGTGGGTGCAGATTAGATCTGAATTATTTGAATTTCCTTTCCTTTATACTTGAAGAACTTTAGTCCACTTGCTTGCAGAATTTGTTTTCAATGCAATTGTTCAGTTTAATAGGTGTTAAAAGAGATTTTTTTTTTTTTTTTTTTTTTTTTTTTTTTTTTTTTTTTTTTTTTTGTGGAAGTGATCTGTGGAGTCTTTTGATTAGAACTTTGTTTTCTATGTCAAAAATTCTGGACAGTTTTCTTGTATTCCTTCTTGAGTTATGATATTCATAGTTGTTGTTGATGTTTACCTGTCATGGTCTTCTTAGTCCCTACAATAACTACAGTGTCTTTCTGCATTCTGCATATGAGATCAATATATTTTGTTCATATGGAGATGTTACTTTCTTTTTATGTTATTGCTGCACTTTTTCCTAACTGTCCTTCATCTGTGTTTTTGCATTCCTAATCATTTATTCTCTATTTTGTTTCTTTGGTGAGATTTGAAACCAAAGTGTTTAGGTAGATTAAAAATGTTTTAATTTGTTTATTATTTCTGTTGCATAGGCCATAAATTGCATTCTTACAATTCTTATTTTTTTTTTAATTATTCAAGAATATACTTGTTGTGGTTCAGTTCTATTTTGGGAATCCAGAAAGTGTGCTTACCTTATCAGGTGTTGATTCATTTTTCTTTGTTTTGCAATATTTATTCATAGATACTTGGACTCTTTTACCTGATTTAGAGGGCACATTGTATTCCCTCCTATTAGAAATTAATATTGTTTTGTTTGTTTGTTTATCTGCTTATGGCCAAAGTCTTTAATTGACTTTTCTTTTTCCTGAGATCTGGGAATTTCAATCTTTATTTCTTCTTCTAATATTCCCCTTCATTCACTTTTTCATTTAACTGCAATGACACCTTTGCCATCATTTTCTAATAGTCTATTCTGCTTCTCTTTTGATGGCAGGGGGACTCAGAGATGGTTCAGCCTCCTCCATCAGCCTTGATCTTTACCCCAAATGATTTCTGGCAGGGTCTCTTTCCCTCAGACTAAATAGAATACATACAATTTTTTATTTTATTTTATTTTATTTTTGGCTGAGGCAATCCAGGGTTGTGATTTGCCCAGGGTCACACAGCTAGGAAGTGTCTGGGGTCAGATTTGAACTCAGGTGCTCCTGACTTCAGGGCAAGTACCAAGCACATGTGCTGCCCCAGTTCAAACTCCTCCTTAGATCTCTTGTTAGTTCTCTAGTGCTGTGCTGCTATTCAAGCACAGGATTTTCATAGCACTGGGTGGGGAGAGGTGGTATAGAGTTGAGTTCACTTGAAAACTCAGGAATTTCCTCATATAACCCTGCTGCCCTGCAGTGAAGATAGTGGTACTGAGTATGTTAGGGGTCAGTCATTAGTCTTTTCTGTTGTTAGTTCTGAATTATTACCTTGAGTTCTTGGTGTTCTAGAACATGGAGATGGCTAACATTGCCTTTTTTTCTAGTATGTAATTCCTGTTTTGGAAAGGTATCAGAGAATATAAAGATGAGAGAAAAATGTCTGTTGGTCTATGAACCAGAAGTTTTTCTTTATAACTTCCAAAACTTTTTGGAAATTCAGCTTTTCCCTATACTGGCTGAATTTTACCTTTAAATGATCATTATCATCCAGGCTTCAGTCTTTGAAAAGATGTATTTCATTGGTCTAGTTATTCTTTCCAGAAATGTATTAATAGTAGGCTTTTTCATAATGTAGTTTAGCCCCAAAATGCATCATTCAAGTTTCTAGTGATGTTTTCCAAACTAAGCCCGTATTCAGAACCTTAAACACTGTACATTTCATTCCAGAATTTGATTTCTGTTGCCATAATCTTCGAGAATCCAAAGTCACTTCTGTGCTATGATGAGACATTAGAGTAGATCATCATTGGCATTCTTAATTATAAAAATAATTTTTTAAAAGCTTCTTGGTAGATGGCTGGAAAAAATAATTATGATCTTATATTTTTTCTTTTGTTTTGTGTTTTTTTTTTTTTTTTTTTTTTTTGCTCATGCTTCTAAGTAACAATTAAGATTCTAGAGCATCAGGTCTATAAGGATCAGATGTTGGATACCTGATGCGGGGGACTTAGGAATGTGTTCAGGAATGCATTTTGTTCTCTTTTGCTAATTCCCCCCCACCCCCTGAATCATATACCAGTAAATCCTTTCATAGTGTTCAGCAGAGAAATAGGTATTTCCTTATAATGAAACCAGAAGGACAACAAGGTATTAGCAGAAAGAGTATTAGATTTAGAAGGATCAGCATTTATATCCAGCCCTGTCATTTGATATCTGTGGGACCATTGGCAAGTTACTTATCAACTTTAGGTCTCAGTTTCTTTACTTTAAAAATTAAGTTTTTAGATTGATTGGGCTAGATTGCAAGTTAGTGAGGATTCACTGAGTTGTAAGGAAGTAAAGGTATCATGAGTACTCCTGTTGCCATAAAAGAGAGGGGAGAGAAAATGGTTAGCCCATTTGGTTGGAAGAGTCAAGGAGCATTGTTTTGTTTTGTTTTATAATGTGGGAGACCTGAGTATGTTTTCAGGCAGATGGGAAGGCACCAGAAGAAGGGGAAAAGATTGAACATGTGTGGAAGAGAAGAGATGATTGATAGCGCAAAGTCTCTGAGGGAGACTGAAGGGAATGGGATCAAAGAGCACACATTTGGAGGCATCCACTTTGGTAAGAGTATGGCCAGGTCTTCCTTTGAGACAAGAAAAAAAGTGCTGACTTTCACTGACACTCATCTGAACTATTCTTTATAGCCTTTTTAACAAGTCTGTCTACCAGTACTCTCTTTTGCTTTCAATCCACCCTCTGTTAAAACAGTTGGTATATTTTTCTTAGGTCTGCTTAATCATTTAGAAAACAACTACAAAAACAATCCTTCTCCACCTCCTATCAAGTTTAGAATTTTTTTTTCCTGGCATTTAGGGGCTCTGAAATCTAATGCCATTCTAGATTCTAGATTTTGTCTCATCTTAAATTAGTACTTTTCTGCCTCTTTAATTTTCCTCACATTTGTCACTCCTACCTCTCCTTTACCTAGTAAATTCCCATCCATCCTTTAAAGCCCAACAAAAATACCTTCTTGTCTGGTCTTCCAGCTGCCCTTCTTATGAATCTTTTTTTTTTTTTTTTTTTTTTGCCCTTTTCTAATGCATTTATTATGTAATGTGCATTATTTAACTATCTATGTTTGTATTTAATCTTTCTATATCATGTAAACATTATGAAAGTATGTAGAATTCCCAAGAATTGTTTTCTATATGTAGTAGAAATTTAATAAACATTTATTGAATTTATAAGAGGAGGCAGCCACTTTTGCAACCTGTGTGACTTTGGCCAATCACTTAATGTCTCTGGAATCTCATTTCCTTGTCTTCAAGATGACAAATTGGATTAGGTGACCTTTAAGATGCTTTCAATTTTTAAATCTATAATTCTATGAAGGAAGAGAGAATGGTTAGAAATGACAAAGTTTGAGCTCATCATATGGCTTTGATTTCATCTCATGAAGGGAAAGTAAATGAAATCTGCTATTTAGCAAGTGTGGAATGTATAGTCATGGTTGGAAGCTGCAAGGAAAAGTAAAAAGTTGTGAATAGTCATTCTGAAAAGAGAATCGTAAGAATATTATAAATCTTTTTGTTGAGCAGTAGTGAAGGCTCAGCTGTGGATATTTAGCATACAATTAGAGTGAATGAAGTTAGTTCCATAACCAGATTTCCTCCAATAGCTCCTGGTAACAGGTATTGTTACCCTGGTAACAGAATTGGTGAAAAATCAGATTATGAAATTTATTTAAGATTGAGGATTAGCAGGAAGGTCATTGAAGTTGTAGATATCAACTCCATTGAGGTGGCTGACCTGTGAGGCTGAGAATGAATATAGGGATAAATTGATCCTGAGTGGAAATGATAGATTGGGAAAATAGAGAGGACAGAGAAATTGAAGATCAGAATAAGAATAAAGAGTAGGTTTCATGTGAGCCATAGGAATTAGAGGAGTGGAAGAAGGGGAAAGTAATAGACATGGAGCAAAATATTGAGGCACAGATTTTTGGAAGGCTTGGTCCAACGAAAAAAGCATTTGCTCTTGAACAGAGGACCTGATTTCAAATGTTGCCTTTGACACTTAAAACCTGGGTGATCACTTAACATCCTGGATGTTAAGTTCTTCATCTGTAAAATGAAGTGGTTAGACTATATAACAACTGAAGTACTTTCTAGATGTATGTACTTTAGATCAATGATCGTGTGATCGTTTGATCTAATTCCTGCTGATATCAAGGTCTACAGAGTGGTCATACTGGTATTTGCTAAATTAGAGAAGAGAAGAAATTTGCTGATGGTGGAAAGGTAGAGGAAACAATGAGGTGTGAGAGCAGTCAACAACTTGAATATTGAAATCTCTGAGATGATGGTAGGGGGTAGGGTAAAGAGGAAGAGGCTACAGAAAAGGGGGAAATAATTGGTATGTTAATTACAGACCTGTTTATTGCCTTTATTACAATTGCTGATTACATCTATCCTTGTGTAGATTCTGCTTAAGGAAATACAAAGGAATTCTAACCCATTCACTTGGTAGACTCTGAAGGAAATGAATAATTTGTTTTAGAGTTGAACAAATAAGAGGATAGATAGAAAAAAAATACTAATTAAAAAAAAAAAAACCTGCTGATCCAGACTTGCCTGCTAACTAGTGAGTTTTTTTAATTGTAATTTTTCAGCGTTAATTAGTGTGCATGCTTGCATATTTATACATACTGGTCCAGTGGAAATAAAAATGGATTTGGAGTCAGAGAATCTGTGTTCAAGTGTCACTTCTGCTATTTACTCTGTTAACCAAGTCACTAACTTCTGGAAAGAAGAAAAGCCTCTTTCCTCATGCCTAAAATGAGGGGGTTATAATAAATAGCCTCTAAGGTCCCTCCCAGCACTAAATCTATAATCTTATGATCTATGAAAACACACTTATAGAACGATTCATTAAAATGTATGCAAATTTCAGCATTGATACAATAGAAATACAGGAATTTACATTTTAATTTGATATTTGCTCCAGATTGGCAGTAGTGATGTCAGATGATCACATAGATTGAAATATAGCTTTTTACTAAAGGATAAATTCATTTACAGAAATTCAGAATGACAAGACTAAGTCTCACATTTGGCAATTTAAAGGTCTTCTCAATCTGGCTCCAATCTGCCCCATTACGTACTTGACATTCCAGCCAAATTGGACTCCTAGCTGATCCTGAAATCAACATATGATTTCCTATCTCTGTTTTCCACATGCTTGGAATACATCATCTCTTCATTGCTGCTATTCAGAATCTTCTTCCTTTAAGACTTAGTTCAGCTGCCATCTCTTCTTCTCTTCCATGACTCCTTCCCTAATAATGCTGTCAGAGAGAAGTATCCTCTTCCTCAGAATTATTTAGCACACTTTATTAAGATTTTTAATTCCTCTATTATATTTCCCTACTTTGTATCATATTCTTCATATTAGTCTCTTCTCTCTCCATCCCAAGTAGATCATAAGCTTTTTGAGGGCAGAGATTATTTTGTTGTTTTGTTAACATAAATCAACAGTGTTACATGCTACATAGAAAACTATTGTGGTTCATGGCTTTTTAAAAGAAAAATTTTCAGTCAAGATTAGAAAAGTGAAAGTACAACTTTATTCTGCCCTAGTAAGAATTCATCTGTAGTGTTGTGTTTTATTTCTTCTTGGCCCATTTTGATGTAAGGCACCATTCCTTTTGTATATAAACATTTTTGTGGCTGAAAAGAGCAGAAAAAAGAAATTTTATATGAAGGAAAAAGAGGAAAAACCCTTCTGAAGGTTATAAGGTATTACCTCTTTTGCATGTGAACAATTTGGTTGCTAAAAGGGACAGTAAAACCCCCAAATTTTTTGTATTAAAATCTGATAAAATTCACTTTGAGAAGAAACATTTAAAAAAAAAAAAAGCACTGAGAAGGCTCTTTGTGAGAGCAGAGAAGTGACTAAAAATGAAGAGAATTGTGGTCCTTTAGATAATATTCATGTATTCATGTAACTTTGTTTTTAAACACTTGGCAATTAGGTTATGCAGTGGACAGAAAATTGGACCTAGAATAAGAAAGGTTCAAATCCTGCCTTAGGTACTTACCATATCTGTATTTCTGGGCAAGTCTCTTAACCTCTCTTAGCCTCATTTTCTTTATATTTAAAGTTATAATAGTGCTAGCCATGCAGAATTGTTGCAAAAATTAAATGAGGTGGCATATAACATCTTTTTTAAACCTTAAAGTACAAAAGAGAAGAAGAGAAGAGTAGGATAAGGAGTAAAGAAACTCTAAGTCAAATAACTCCTCCCAGAGCAAGGTTACCTCCTGAGACCTTCAGAGATTTTGATTTTTAGCCACTTAGCAAAGTTTCTTCTCTGGAAACTTCAGACCTGGCAATGAAAGGGCAGGTTGGAGTGAGTGAATCATTCTGGAGTGTGTGGGTTGGAGTGATGTCAGGCACCAGTGGTACATTAGGGAGGATGCTCAGAGAAACATGATCAAGATGGTAAAGGGCACTGATTTTATTCCACATGAAGTTCAAGGAATTAGGAATCTTTTACTGTGGAGAAGACTTGGGGTGGGGATATGATAATCACTTTTGGGTATTTGAAGGATTAACATGAGGAAGAAGAATGAAATTTGTTCTGCTTTGTTGTAGAAAATAAATCTAGAAGTCATGTTTGAAAGATCCAGAGGGCAAATTTAGGAATTGAGGTAAATTTAAAATTAATTGTATGCACAAACATATGTACACAGACACATATTCAATTCATTCAACAAGTTCTAGATTCTCTGTTTTAAAAATTCTTTTGATTTTGTTTTGTTTCTATGGTTAGGCTCTTTTTTGTTCATTTGTTTTTTGATTCTTAATTATTTTTTTCTGCCTATTTTGTAACTTTCTTTGTGCTTTTATGTAAAAGATGAACTTTAGGATTTACTCTTGGAGTGGAGAGACCACTGGCAGTCCTTGTGCCAGGGCTCAAAATTTTGCTACAGGCTTGCAAAGCAGAGGAAGGACCCTCCCTCTTGGCTTGCTCTAGGGGTGGGGCCATTCTCTGCTGGTCTATATTGATTGCTAGATTGCCTCTGGTTTACACTCGGAGTGTAGTCCTGCTAGTGACTTGCACTAGGACCCTTCACACCTGACTGGGCTATGGTCTGCCACTATTGCTCACATACTGTACTGTTCCCACCTCAGTAAGATAACCTTTAATGCTAACCTTCTGATCTGTCTTGGGTTGATAAGGTACTTTACCGCTCCAAAATTTTACCTAAGACATTACTGTAAGTTTGTTTGGAGGGTGATTTGGGAGGGTTCTGAGGAGCTCCTGCTTTATTTACTTACCATCTTGACTCCCGAACTTTGTTGTGCCATTTCAGATATTTCAGTCTTTGTTTTGAATTCTCTCCACTGACTATTAAAGGTATTTGTTGTGTTTTGTGAGTTGTGAATTAAGAAACCATAGGAAGTTACTATGGTAACATGCAGGACCAAGGCACAAATTTAGAAGATGATAATTATGTCAAAACAGCTACATCAAAGTAAAATGTATATTGGTTTCAGGATTACAAAGAACTCATGAGAAAACTCAAAGAATTTTTAAAAGCAAATAGGAAGTTGAAAAAAAAATGGGAAAAGAAAATGAGAGTAATGCAAGAGAATCATGAAAAAAGAGCCACTAGCTTTGTTTGTATATTCCTTAAGGGGAAAAAAAATAGCTATTTAATGATATGGAAGACTTTCAAGCATTTTTAATTAAAAGACTTAATTAAAGGACTGAATAAATAATTTGATCTTTAAATACAGGACTCAAGAAAGAAAGCATAAAAAGATAAACAGGAAAGAGAAAATATAAGAGATTCAATAAGGTAAAACTGGTATTTACATTCCATAGGAAGATGGTATCTATAACTCTTAAGAATTTTGTCACTATTAAGCAATTAGAACGAGTATACATAGACAGGATTCAGCTATGAATTGACTATAATAGGGTGATATACAAAAAACAAAATTAAGAGAAGAGAAAGAAGATTGCATTAGGAGAGGAGAAGAGGGAAGGGAGAGATATAATAGGGTAAATTATCTCACATAAGAGATAAAAAAGAGGGGAAGATGGAGATGCTGTTGATGGACAATATTAAAACCTTACTTTCGTCAGAATTGGCTCAAAGAGAGCATAATATATACATTCACGTAGGTGTAGAAATCTACCTTACTGTATTGGGAAATAAAAAGGGAAAGAAATAAAAGGAGAGGATGTTCTTATTAGAAGGAAGGGTAAATTAGGGAAAGCAGTGGCCAACAGTAAAACACTTCTGAGAATGGATAGTGTGAAAAGTTGAGAGAGAAGGATAAACAAGGGCAAAATATGATGGAGGGAAATACACAATTAGTTTTCATAACTGTGAATATTAATGGGATTGACTCACCCATAAAATGGAAGCGGATAACAGAATGGATTAAAAACTAGAAATCCTACAATATGCTATCTATATGAAACACATTTGAAATAGAGAGTTACAAAGAGTAAAGGCAAGGGGCTGGAATAAAATCTATTATGCTGCAGCTAAATTAAAATTAAAAAATAGGAGTAGCAATTATGATCCTCAAATTCTAGATGGCACAAAAATGAAATGATTTAATAACAAAACAAAAAACTAAGCACCAGCTCTATTATTTTCCTTCCTTAAGATCATAAATCTATGGGGCAACTAGGTGGCGCAGTGGATAGAGCACTAGCCCTGAAGTCAGGAGAACCAGAATTCAAATCTGATCTCAGACACTTAATACTTCCTAGCAGTGTGACCCTGGGCAAGTTACTTAACCCCAATTGCCTCAAGAAAAAAAAAAAAATCCTAGATCTAGAGTTGGAAGGATCCTTATAGGATTATTGCAATTGCTTTTCTTGGTCTCTCTGCTTTCAAGACTTTCCCCATTTCAGTCTGTTCTCCTTGGAGCAGTCAAAGTTATTCTCCCAAAATATAAATCTGATTGGACCATTATCCCATACTTAGTAAACTCCAGTGGTTCTCAAGTAACTTCAAGATAAAATATAAAATGCTGTGTTTGGTATTTACAATCTTTTATAGGTTGGACTGTTCTTAATTTTCCAATCTTATTACATTTTACTGGCTTCTATGTATTTTAAAATCGAGCAACAACTGTTTTCTTGTTTTATTTGTTCATGATCCTTCATCTATGTGCTTTTTCAATTGTTATTTCGCATTCCTGGAAACCTTTTCCTCCTCACTTCTATGTGCCCTAGTTTCCTATGACACTTAGCTTAAATCCTGCCTTCTGCAGATGTTCTCCTGCTGTAATGTTTCCATTCCCCCCAACATCACCCTGTAGAGTACAAGCTAGCTCCCTGGAGGGTCAATCAGAGTCAGGATAAGTTAAAGTCCTTGGTCTTTAGGGGGAGAAGTGAAGGAGGTAGACAAGCAGAATCCTAGATTCTGGAGTCCGGAGTCACCAACCTCTCTCCTTCTTGTCCTGTTGCCAAGTGACCCTGGCCTCTCCCTTCCCTCCCCCAAATCCTTGCCTAGGATTATATTTTGTGTTTTTACCAACCATTCAGCAAATAATGGTAAGAAGAGCCATTATCCAAATATATGTTAATAGAGTCATTATCTCACATCGAATAAATAATTAGCCTTAAGTGCTAAATATAATATCCTAAATATTGAAAAGGAGCATGTCTTTGAATTTTTTTCTGGCGCTATATGCAATTTGTAGTTCCTTAGTGTTTCTATGGTCTTTTGTAGACATGCTTCTAATATTTGCTCCTCAGGTGCACACCCCAATATAGCATCCATGTAACATTACTTTGAGAAATGCTTTTCTTACTGGAGTAAAAGCAGCAGCAACATACATTTGACACATAGTAGGGCTATTTTTTATTCCCTGTGGCAAAACTGTTCATTCATATCTTTTATAAGGCTCAACTAAGTTTACACTGGGCACTGAAAAGGCAAATCTTTTCATATCCTCCTTATCTAGAGAGATAGAATAGAAACAATCCTTAATGTCTATAACCCAAAGAGGCCATTCTCTAGGCAATTGAGTAGGAGATGGAAGTCCAGGCTGAAGAGTTCCCATAGTTTCCATCTGTTCATTTACTTTTCTTAAATCAGTCAACATCCTCCATTTTCCAGATTTCTTTCTTGCAACAAATACAGGGGAATTCCAAGGACTTAGAGAAAGTTGTAAGTGTCCTTGGTCAAGATGCTCCTGTACTACATCTAATAAGGCCTGAATTTTATCACTAGCTAAGGGCCACTGTTCTATCCACACTGGTGTATCAGTTTCCATTGAATAGGAACAGGTGAGAGTGTTGGCAGGCCTTCAACAGCAGCCCTGACTAAAAAACCAAAGTACTCATTTGTAATCCTAACTGTTATAAAATGTCTCTTCCCTAAAGATTGATGGGGGCTTTTTCAACTATAAAAGGAGTAAAAACTCCTGTTTCACTTTCAAATGTCCATCTCAAAGGGGTAGCACTAACTTCAGCTGCTATTGATCTTCCTACACCAGACATATAGGTGTCTGCCTTAATCTTTGGCCAGTGACTGGGCCAATTGGCACCTTTAATGACTGTGTGATCTGCACCTGTGTCTACCAATCCTTCCAGTAGTATGTCATTTACATAGAGAGTGAGCATAGGTTGGTCAGCTGTAACTGCTGCAGTCCAGAATATTCCTGCATGCTGTTGCTTGGAGTCAGAATCTGGGCGACTATCACCAGATTGATTATTAGGAGTCTGTATCAATAAACCTGATGCTACTACTTCTCCTGGGTGAGTCACACATTGTCTACCTATATTAGTGACTGGGATATTAGCTACACATTCCCCAGTTTCCCACATCAGTATGTGGATGGATACTGTTTTGTACATACTCTGATGAAATGGTCAAACCTACTGTGCCTGGAGGGAAGGGATCCATAGTCTGCAGAGGAACAGATTTCACTTCTCCAGGGGGTTTTTCAGTTGTCCCAGCTGCATATAACTCTATTCTCCCCAATTGTAATCCCTTTGTCCCATCAGGTTGCTTCCTGACTGATTGATCATGTCTAAGTATTGAACTTCTAAAGGCTCTCTGGGTGTAGCATTGACTGTCATCATGCCCCAAGTATTTTTTGTTTTGGACCCTGGGGCTGGCCCCTTCATCCATTTCCCTGAATCAGTCTATATTCTGATGCCCAATGGAAGCATTTGTTGCATTTTGGACATGGGGTTTTGGGTCTTGTTCTCCCACCCTGTTTTCTCAGTGACTTTATGCCAACATTGAGCTTTCCAATGCCCTACTTTACCACATTGAAAGCATTGACAAATCTCTCTGGAAGTCCCTTGCCAAAAGAGACCCTGTCTTCCCATGTTGGGATCTTGGGAAGTCTGCATCATAGCCTGACTATAAAAGCTATTTGTGCCCATTGTGGCACAGTGTCTTATGATCTCCTCTAAAGGAGCATCCTTGTGTAGTCCTAGTATAATTCTTTTAAAAACTTCATTAGCATTTTCTTTAGCAAGTTGCCTTATCATAATTTCTTTTGCTGTATTTTCACCAATAGTTCATTGATGTCCCACAAAATCAGCAAAGGGTTCATTTGGCCCTTATGCTGTTTTCGTGAAGGCCTCTCCTCTGTCCTGTTTACCTGGGAGAAAACCCCATGCTTTGATAGCAGCAGAAGCAATTTACTCATATGCTGCTATGGGGTAATTAATCTGTGGTGAAATGTCTGCATAAGAACCTACACTTGTTAGTTGGTTACAGGTGATTGGAATATTAACTCCAGTTTGCCTATTTTGTTGGACTTGTATCTCACAGAGTTCACTGTATTCAGAAAGCCACAAGAAGTTTTGTCCAGGTTCTAAGCATGTCCTTGCTATAAATTTCCAGTCACTAGGGGTTAAAATTTCATAAGCCAAATTCTGTAATAACATCTTAACATAAGATGTTGTAGCCCCATAAAGAGTGCAAGCCTTTTTCAGGTCTTTGATAATTTCTAGATTAAAAGGAGTGTATCTTCTCCTTTCTTCACCTGAAGAGTTAATCTGTTCAATCACAGGATACATTTCTATTCTCAAATCAGCTGTATTCTATCCTTCCTCTTTGGCTTTAAGTAGTGCATTTTGCAATGGTCTCATAGGAGGGGGTGATTGTTGGGTGGGAGATGCTGGTGATATCACTTCTCCCACTCCTCCTCTTTCCTCCACCTAGAAAGGTGAAGTTGATGGGGGAGGGTCAAGAGCTTGTTTGGGTGTAGGCCAGTGGTTCTCAAACTTTTGTTTTCAGTATCTTTATCCTATTAAAAATTATTGAGGATATCTCCAAAGAATTTTTGTTTATCTGGATTATATTTATAGACTATATTGGAAATAAAAACTATTTTTGAATTTGTAGACCCTCTAAAAGGGTTTCAGAGATCCCCAGAATTCTCTAGACTATACTTTGAGAACCAGTGGTGTAGGCAGAGGTGAAGCTGGGCTGTGAGAGTGAGAATCACCACGCCCTTTAAATTCCCCATGCCCTTCAGTTATTTTATCAGTACCATCCCCCTTCTCTTCCTCTTTTTCCTCACACTTCCTTATCTGGCTGTTCTTAAAACTTTTATTTTTTCTAAAATTTGCGGGATTCTTTAAGGCCAGTTGTATTATGTTGTATATATAGAATGTTTCCTTAGAAATTGAATCAGGGCCTTTATCATTATAATATTCACATAGTTGATCTCCTACTAGTTTCCAATTATCTGCCTCTATTTCTTCTTCCTTGAAGAATCAAGGGGACATGCATTCTAATATATCCAATAGTCCACCAATCTGCTCCCAAATTACAAGCAAGCCTTGCCTCTTTATAAGTATGCTTTCTATAGAGTTCCCATGGGATGGGGGTGGGCGTGGGAATGGGGGAGAATCTTTTCCTAATATCTGCCCCATTTCAGCCAGAAAAGGAAAGTTACTAATTTAGTCCTTAACAAAGTAAGTTCCCTGTTTGTCTATTTCAAAACTTACCCTATTTCCTGGTCACAGGGACTTCTTCAGTGAAATTAGGGTCCTTGTTCCACACATTGGGCAGCAAATGTAGAGTATGAGTTAGCTCCCTGGAGGGCCTTGGGGTCAGCCAGAGTCAGGATAAGTTAAAGTCCTTGCTCTTTATGGGGAGAAGTGAAGGAGGCAGGCAAGCAGAATCCTGGCTTCTAGAGTCTGGATCCACCAACCTCTCTCCTCCTTGTCCTGTCACCAAGTGACCCCGGCCTCTCCCCCCTCCTTACCCTCACCTCCCAATCCTTGCCTATGATTATCTTAACACCAAACATTCAGCAAGCACCAATAGTGAGAAGAGCCATTATCCAAATATATGCTAATAGAGTCATTATCTCACATTGAATAGGTAATTAGCCTTAAGTGCTTGGTTGTCTGATTCAAGCATACCTTTTTGGAGTTTCAGCCCTCTACACCACCCCACTCCTCACATAATAATGTCTTATCTCTGAGATTACCATGCATCTACACTGTGTGTATATGATAAGTATATATTTGTTTCATGTCTCCTGCATTAAACTGTGAGCTCTCTAAGCTTTTCTTTATTATCCCAGAGTTTTAGCACTGTGCTTAATACATAGTAACTTCTTAATAGATATTTGTTAACTGACTGACTGACAGCCCAAGAGGTTCCTCATTTCAGAAATGAGCAAATTGAAATCAGGATGTTAAGTGATCTACTCTAAGTCATACAGGTATTAAAAATCAGAGGATAAGATACGATAGGAACTCAGGATTTCCAAATTTAATCATTCTCACCATTCATCCTTGCTCATTATTGGTGTCTGAATCTCTGGGGATCTGTGCTATTTTTTTAAACAAATACAAGATGTCTGCCTGTCAGTTCTTCATCTTTGAAATGACTTTTCTTGTGTTTGCAGACAGCCAAGAACTACTAACCTGCTCTCAATCAGTTTGTAATGAACTGAACCCAACAACACTGAGTTAGTATATTTCACAATCCATTTGGGAAAACAGATTGCTAAGGCACTTTTCTATGCAATTAAATTCTAATTGTAGACCACTTTGATGCCGGAAATCTTAGCATTCTCTCCCATCCCCTCTCAGGAATTTTCTTATTAAAACATTTTAAAACAGTCTATTGGAATACTCTATAGTTATATGAACCAAAAAAAGGGAAAAGAAAAAAGAGAACTAAAATTAAGTCTTGAGGAAACTTCTTTCAGGACTTCTTTAATAGACAGTTGAATTTCCACTTTATTGACTTTTTGTTATTTCAGAGCAGAACAATGAATTCTTTTTCTTTCATACTTTGTAATTAAAATAACCTCAGAAAACTGTTCTTGGAGCTATTTTGGCCCTAATGTGTATTAATCACTTTTACTGTGTCAAAAACAAAATAATAGAACCAGTCAAATTATTTCATTTTCAAAAGAAACTTGAGTCTTCCCAGGAACATCCTCCTTGTAAATTATCCATAGTCTTCATCCTGGAGGCCATATATACCCCACACATGCCCCATTAGCTTCTCATAGACTCTGTTCATCACTTCCTTTAGGAATGGGATAGTGGGCCCAAAGTAGGCAGGATCTGTATGCCAGGAGAATGTGGGAAGCCTTAGCAAAAAAGTTTTTCAATTGTTCTCATTGTTGTCCTGAAAGAAAGGTGATGAGACCTCTGACATTATCTTGCCCTAAAGTTAGATGAGTTTAAGTTTAATTCCCACAGTTTTGGTTCCTAAATAAAAAATGATTCCCACTCTCTTATCTTGCTAGAAATCTATATTTAAAAGAAGCTGTAAGTATAACCCCTTCATTTTTTATAGTTCAAAAAGTGATTCTTCTTTAACTATTCTCTGAAAAAGTTTGTGGATGTATTAGAGAACCTTAGAATGTCATATTGGAAATGACCTTACAGATCATCTAATTATCTTACTAGAATCCATCCATCATTTTACAGAGTGGAAAACTCAAGATCCAAAGAAAAGAAGTTACTTATCCATATTAGTCAGTAACAAAATCAGGACTATAACACTAATCTGACTCCTTAAGAGTCTTCTATAGCACACTGCTTTTCAATTCAGGGACTAGTGGAAATATGGCTCTTGGGACAGCCCTTTGTGAGAAAAACATGGGTTAGCAGATGATCTCTGATGCTGTTATGGCTTGAATCTATTTTGTGGTTTGATTTAAATTACAGCTTCAGTCAATCATTTTGGAAAATTTGATCTGACAAGAAAAGTGGAAAGTATATTGGATTTTAAATAAAAAGATCAAGGTTCAATCTTGTCTCAGGTATTAATCCATTACTTGTGTAACCATCAGAAAATCATAGCATTTCTAGGCCTTCTTTATAAAGAAAGAGATGTGCATTAGATAATCTTTCATGTCCCTCTGAGCTCTATCTCTATGATCATATTGTAATGCCAGAGAAACTGAGACAAGATAAAGGTTAGAGAGTTATAATAACTTAATTTATTGAAGAGTTAATTAATTGACTGGATCAGACTCTCATCTCCAAGTATGCAGTATCGAATGTGGGGTACAAAAATTCTTTATAGGATAAAAAGAACAATGACATAATAGGTAGAGGCACAGGAGATGGGGAGAGGCACCTGATATTCTGATAAATTGGGATGGGGAGAGGTACCTGATATCCTAGATCTTTATCCTTATACAGGCTTCCCCATTGCAGAAATAGCAGGTCAAGCTCTCTCTGGTTCTGGAGTACCATCTCAGTTAGCGAATCAGTCTGGCTTTCCAGTTTCCAGATGGATGATTCGATCTGAGTCAGGTCTATGGCCATTTATGCACTTAACTCAGCATACCCAGAATTGCCTGCCAGGAGAACTGCAGTGCTGAGGGCAGTGGTGCCTGCCAGCCTGAGCCCTACTACGAGGGGAAGGAATGACAGAGCACGTTTCTGTCTGATAGACTCCAGGGGAAAAAATGGGACCAGAAGCAGCTCCATCCATCCCCTCCTGGAAGAACAGACAGGCTGGGAAACACCGCTACCAGGGACACAGAAAGGATCCAGATTTCTGAGGAGGGTATTAGAGTAGACACACTTAGTCAGTCCATCACAAAAGGCAAACCATGAATTTTCAGGGGCTTGATACCAAACGGCAATGTCTGTTGAGGATGTTGAAATGTTAATTAAGGAACTGGGGTTACAAGACTGGAGGAGAAGATCAGAAATATTTGTGGAAACAGTCACCAGACAGGTCCCTATGCCTTGAAGATTCCCAAGGGTGATTTTTGGTTACTCCCAGGAATAGGTAGACTAAGAAGTGGTCCCAGGAACTGAGTCTGCCAAGGCAATTCCAACAAAATAAGGGGGTTCAGACTTAAAGCAGAGCCAACGATCACAGTCCAGGTGGGGATTTGTGGAGTTCAAATAGGAGTGCACTTTGGCAGTAAATCAAGCATGGAGTGGGGACCAAAGGATTTAGGGGTGCTGTCAACTGGAATGGGTCAGGAAGGGTAGGGGAACTTTGGATCAGGGCAAGGTCCGGTGGTGCCAGGAATGGTGCTGGCTGAATAGGATCAGCCAGGGTTGATGTTCTAGGAGGGACTAGTTGGGGAATCAGAGGTCCCATGGGCCCTTAGAGGGAGGGTTGCATCTATACATTGAACTAGGAGGTAATGGCTGAATTAAAAACTGCTACCTGGCTGGTAACAAAGGGTGAACCTTTTGGGACTTCTCCCACTTCTGGTGGGATGGTTGCTGGATCATTAGGATGATGGGGTTGCAGGGTGGTTTAGTCTGCTGATCAAAGATTTGAATGGTCAACTTAAAGGAGTCATCCCCTCAGAGTGAGCACCACCCAGCATTGAGGCACAGTCGGAGCGGAGGGGCCACTGGGGCCCTAAAGTAGAAGCAGGAAGCCAGAGTGGGATCTACTGTCATAGAGGGTTACTAAACCTGAGTAGTAGGTGGCAGAAAAGGAGGGACCTCTCTCAAGATCCCTAAATGTCATTGTCCATGTGGGCATGTGGGTTTCCTGAAGCTTTGGAAAGCAGAGGGAGGAGGAGGAGGACTAAGGAAAATCCTAAAATGTGGCACTGGAACACTTCTGGAGAAACAGTGAAGGGGAGGGGTCCTTCTGGGAGAATGTTGCCTCTATACAGACAAAAGGACAATTACAAACAGTATTAACAAAGCAGAGATTACAAAGATTAATCTTCCCAGGATTTCCCCACCCAAAGTCTTTAGTGAAATCAAGGACCAGAGGAGCGGATCAGTTTATGTTTCGGGTGTCTTCACTAATTTCTATTTTACATTCAGTGGTGACTGCTGGCTTCACTCTGCTGTAGTGAATCCAGGCAGGGATGGACTCAGCCTTTACAAAAGTGGGCATGGTGAGGATCACAGTATGAGGTCCTTTCACCTGGGCTCCAGGCTGGAGGTAGAAAATTTCTTTATCAGAACTGAATCGCCAGGCTGGAATGGATGAGTGGGCTCAATCAAAGGGACAGGAAAGGCCTCTTGGAGAAGGCATGAGATGTCTTTCTGAGTTTTCTGCAGGGCCTGTGAAAACTTGACAAGAGAGGAGTTAGAGACTTCAGCAATTATGTCTTCTCTACCAAGGGTAGGATAGGTAGTGGTCTCCCAAACAGAATTTCAAAGGGAATTAAACTCAATCTGTTGGGAATGCATCTATTTCTTTCCTTTTTCTTTTTTTTATTATAGCTTTTTATTTAGAAGTTATATGAATGGATAATTTTTAACATTAACAATTGCCAAATCTTTTGTTCCAATTTTTCCCCTCCTTCTCCCCACCCCCTCCCCCAGATGGCAGGTTGACCAATACATGTTAAATATGTAGAAATTAAATACAAAATAAGTATACATGTCCATACAGTTATTTTGCTGTACAAAAAAGAATCAAACTCTGAAATAGTGTACAATTAGCCTGTGAAGGAAATAAAAAAATGCAGGTGGACAAAAATAGAGGAATTGAAATTCTATGTAATGGTTCTTAGCCATCTCCCAGAGTTCTTTCGCTGGGTGTAGCTGGTTCAATTTATTCCTGCTCCATTGGAACTGGTTTAGTTCATCTCATTGCTGAAGATGGCCACATCCATCAGAATTGATCATCATATAGTATTGTTGTTGAAGTATATAATGATCTCCTGGTCCTGCTCAGTTCACTCAGCATTTGTTCATGTAAGTCTCTCCAGGCCTTTCTGAAATCATCCTGCTGGTCATTTCTTAAAGAACAATAATATTCCATAATATTCATATACCAAAATTTATTCAGCTATTCTCCAATTGATGGGCATCCACTCAGTTTCCAGTTTCTGGCCACTACAAAGAGGGCTGCCACAAACATTCTTGCACATACTGGACACTTTGCCTTCTTTAAAATCTCTTTGAGATATAAGCCCAGTAGTAACACCGCTGGATCAAAGGGTATGCACAGTTTGATAACTTTTTGAGCATAGTTCCAAATCACTCTCCAGAATGGCTAGATGTATTCACAATTCCATCAGCAATGCATCAGTGTCCCAGTTTTCCCACATCCCCTCCAACAGTCTGCATAATCTTTCCCTGTCATTCTAGCCAATCTGAGTTGTCTTAATTTGCAGGATGCATCTATTTCTAAGCAATCAGTAGCAGTGAGACCTAGGAACTTTGGGTCTCCAAGACACGCATTGTAAGGAATTCCTTAAGTATTCTATTCATTCTTCCCACTTGCCCAGAGTTCTGCCATCTGTATGCACAATGAAATTTCTACTTTATTCCCAGTGCCTTGTTAATGCCTTGTGATATTTTGGCAACAAAGAAAGGGCCATCATCAGTCCTTATGGCTGCTGGAAGACTGAAGCGAGGCATTAATTCATTTAATATCTTTTTGATCACTGTGAGAGCCATTTCATTTCGTGTGGGGAAAGCCTCTGTTCACTCTGAGAAGGTATCTATAAAAACTAACAATTATTTGTACCCAGCTGTTGACAGCTGTATCTCAGGATAATCTACCTCCCATCTCTTCTCTGGGATATATTCCTTAAGCCTCATTCCCACATGGGCCTCTTTAATTCTTTTAATATTTACTGGGGCACAGGTGTTACATCTATGAATATAACTTCTGATCAGTTGGCTGACATCCTTTATATAATATCTCCTCAATAATTTTTTTGCCCAAATGAGTGAAATCATGAAAGTCCTTCACCAGCATTCTGCTTAATACTTATGGAATAAAAATTTTGTCCTCTATGTATCACCAAAGTCCTTCCAACTCTATCCTCCTCTCCAAGATGCGAAAGAATCTTTTGAAAGGAGTACAGGAGGAAGGGGAGGAGTTGCCAGAGGCAGGGAAGAAGGGGGGAGGTGGTGGCTCATTGAGGTGCTGCATCCACACTCTGATTTCCCACTGCTTCCATTGTTTCACCTGATTGGTGACCTGGACAGTGGATAATAGCAACAGGTATTGTTGGGGTAGCCAGATGGAGTTTAGTAAGGAAAGTATCTCTGCCTTATTCTTAATTTCCCTATCAGTGGATGTCAGCAGGCCCCTTGTAAAGAGAGGCGTGGGCATGAGCTGTTGCAAAAGCATAATGGCTGTCAATGAAAATGTTAGCAATTTCCCTTCTGCTGGGCATAGGGCATAAATCAAGGCAACAAGCTCCCCATTCTGAGCAGAAGACCCAGAGGGGAGGGAAGAAGACCACAGAGTAGAGAGAGAGGGATAGTCCACCACTGCTGCCCCAGAAACACGGATGTCCCCCACAACAAAACTGCTCCCATCTGTAAAAAGAATTAGGTCAGAATTTTCCAGTAGAGTGTCAGAAAGTTTGGGCCTTACTGACTGGGACTCCTCAAGGAGCTGGAAGCAGTCATGTACGGGAACCGGATCAGAATCAGGATCTGGGAGCAAGGTGGCAGAGTTCAAAGCAGATGTCTTAGAGAAAGTGAGGCAGGGATGGTCGAGAAGCAGGGCCTGATAGTCGGTGATGCGGGTGTTAGAGAGCCACTGTCGGGGTGGACCTGAGCAGAGCCTCAACAGAGTGAGGGGCAGAGATAGAGAGAGACTGGCCCAAGGAAAGCTTGTCAGCCTCCTTTACCAGGAGGGTGGTCACAGCCACAGCCCTAAGACAGGGAGGCCACCCAGCTGCTACCGAATCTAAGCGCTTAGAGAGATAAGCAACAGGCTGATGCCAGGGGCCAAGGGCCAAGCGTTTGAGTCAGAACACCCTTTTCAATACCTCTAGTCTTTGCCACAAAAAGATGGAAGGGGAGAGCTAGGGCGGGGGCCTTGGTAAGGGCGTTTCTAAGATGCCTAAAACGCTCCTAAGATGCTTGTTCAGGGGAGCCCCAGACAAGGGGACCCTGTCCCCTTGGGACAATGGGAAATCAGGATGCGAATGCAGCAACTCAATTTATTCTGCTGTGGCAGAATAAAGAGTTCTCACCAAAGGAGGGAATCCACAGGTGGCAGTAGCTAGCTGTTCCCAGGTTTCTAAACCTGTTTTTTAATAATAGGGACTGGAATAGATAAGATAGCCTGGATACATTCGGAAGACAGGGAGCAATGGCCAGATTTGAGAATATAGCCCAGATAAGAGACCTCACTTGAGAAAACAGAACTGAGCCTTCTTAGCAAAATCCTATAACCTAAGGATTGAAGGAGTTGCAAAAGGGCCTGAGTTGCCTGCAAGCAGAGGGACTAATCAGTGGCTGCAAGGAGATCATCAACATCTTGAACAAGAAAGCAATAAGAATGTTTCTTGTGGAAGGCTTGGAGGTCTAGGTGGAGAGCTTTAGCAAACAGGGTGGGAGAGTTTTTAAAGTCCTGTTTTTTAAAGACCTAGGTCAACTGAGCTGCTCTGAGAATTGGAAAGCAAAGAGAGGTTGGCTGGCAGTGCAAGGGGTATTGAAAAGAAAGTATCTTTTAGGTCCAGATCAGTATATACAGTGTGAGTAGGAGGTAGCAAGCTGAGTAAAGTATATGGATTTGGAACCATGGGATGTATAGATAGTTTCAACCCTTTTGTTAACCTCACAAAGATCTTGAACAGGACAGAAGTCCGTAGATTCAGGCATCCTGACTGGAAGCAAAAGGGTGTTCCAAGGGTATTCCAAGGGTGTTAGAATCCTTACAAAGTGATGTCAGTTGCCTAATTTAGCATGGTACTTAGCAAATCCTCTAGCTCACTAATGTATTTAAGTACTCATTAGAGTTCACACTTTTAGGAGATTCACAAGTCAGAAACCCACAATCCCACTCTCTCGGAAGAGGAGTCAACTTTTTACAACAAGCATAAAAAGAGCTTCAGTGAGTCAGTCAGAGTCAGTTCAGAAGAAGCCCACTCTCGGAGCCGGAACCAGATTCATTCATCCCACCTCACACCACAGTGGTGGCAGGCTCTCCTCCGCTTCTCCACTGAAAGATAGGCCTCTAAGAAAGCTAACTGGGCCCAAGGAAAGAGACAAAGACTTGGAAGGAGAAAATAAACGTTTGGATTTTATCAGCTGACTGCATTTGGAGTGATTAATACTCTGAACTGAAACTAAGGCTGCCTCCAGAAAACCTCCCTGAGAAACTTCCTCCTACAGAGAACCATCATATATTTTAGAAAAGAAAAAGAACACCATACAAGGGGACTTGCAGGTCACTAAGATACCATCATTTCTCAATTAATGTGAACAGAAATACCTAGGAGGGCTTCCCTTGATAGGGTACTGCTTACATATGCAGGAGAGGCAATGGCCAAAAGCTGCACTACACTGGTGCATGATGAGCAGCCAGGCCTGGAGGGTTATTTTCTGCCCATACCTGAGGAAATCTGCTTGCAGCTGAGAGAGAAGAGGGGAGGGAGCAGGAGAGGGTGACACAGGGGAAGCCACTAAGATATGTTCAAACTGAAGGGGTAGGGTAATAAGAAGATGCTTTGGACCTGGAAAATTTAAGGTCAGAGAAGCCTGATCTTCAGAGAAGGAAATAGTTGCCTGAAGTTTTCAAAGCAAGTCCCTACCCAGAAGTGGGTATGGACAGTCTGGCATGACCAAGAACAAGTGGGTAATTGTGCCATGCCCTGGGTGGACTATGTGTTCAGTAGTCCAGGGATAAGAAACAATTTTCTCAGTAGCATCTTGTAGAGGAGTAGATTTTGGAGATAATGGACCCAAAAGTTTTGTTAAGAGTACAGTAAGTAGCTCCAGTATCAACCAGAAACTCAACAGGCTGACCCCCAATTTGTAAAGATACCCTAGGTTCTTTGGGTCTACAGAAAGAGAACCAGAGCCACCTCATTCTGCCCTTTGGAGAGAGAGGATATTCTTGGGAAGATTTCGGATAGGATATTTGTTCTTCCAGTACCCTGTTTTCTTACAATAGGCACACTGATCTATCTGATCCTACTGACTGCTGCCCACAGGGGCGCCTGGGAGAACCCTTAGAGAAGTTGTTTGATTCTTTCATGGGTGCCACGACTGCCTTGGCACACTGTTTACCTGCTTCCTTAGCTGGTGTGTCTTGGGTATAAAAACTTGCAGAGCTATCTCAACTAATTGAAATATATTCATGCCCTCAAATCCTTCCTGCTTCTGCAATTTTCTGCGTATGTCTGGAGCAGATTGACTAACGAATGCAATATTCACAGATCTATAATTCTTGGGAGCTTCAGGGTCTATAGTAATATAAGTTCAGTAATCCTCATATAGACATTCTAGGAATGCCCTAGGGGATTCTTCTGAATGCTGAATAACTTCAGAAATCTTTGTCGTGTTAATAGGCTTCCTGGCTGCAGCATTGAGACTCTGGAGAAGATATCTATGATAAGCAGAAAGTACATTACGACCATGATGGGAGTTGGGGTTCCTTCTACCTGAATGTTCTTCTATGGATCCCCCATTAGGTCCAAGTACAGCTTTCCTAGCTTCTCGCTTAATCTTATCTCTTTCCTCAGTATTGAACAGAGTGGTAAGGAGCTGTTGACAATCATCCCACGTGGCTTGGTGGGTGTGAAAAGCAGATACAAGAAGGTTAATCAAAGCTTGTGGTTTCTCAGAAAAAGAGGGATTTTGACTTTTCCAGTTATAAATGTCATTCGTAGAAAAGGGGACATAAACTAAAAAGGGAATCTCTTCTGAGCATACCATTTCCCTTAGAGGCAGAATAGGTTTTGTGGGAACTGGGAGTGGCTGGATTCCAAAACTCCACCTCAGATGTAGGAAGGCCAGAGAGATGAAGGGGAAGGCAGGGTAGGAAATGACACAGGAGAAACGGGAGTGGGGGGAAGGGAGGTTAGGAGGTAATGGGACAGGAGCCAGTTCTCCTGTGGCTTTTCGAAGCCCCGTGTGCTGGGAGGAGGGGAAGAGGAGGTTGGGAAGGCTGATAAAAGGCGTAGGTGCTGAAGAATGAGACACAGGTTTTAATCCTTCAGGCTGTGATTCAGGTGGGGGTGGGTAGCTTCCAGGCAAAGGTGGATACAGGCTCAATCCCAGATAGGGCGGAAGATTTTCTAGGGGTCTTCCAGAGAGTCCTGTAGGACTTTCTTCTCTGGTTTTGTTTGAGCTACTGGCAATTTACAACCTTTCTTGTCGGGGTGACCAAAATGCGAATACCATTTTTCATGGTCACTACCCTTAGCCAGGAAGGGAGGTAAAAGACAACTTGCAGGTAGATGTCAATATAGGGATACTGATCTGGATGGGCAGATTCACCAGTAACTAACTATCTGGTGCACCACTTATGCTATTTCTCTATCATATGTGCCTTCTGGTGGCCATCCCATCCCAAAGGAAGGCTACTCTTTTTGGCAAAACAGTTTTAGTTTTTATCCTTTTTTCCATGATATTCTAAGAAGGCAATCAAGTGGAGTTACTGCCTGTGAAGCAGAATTTCCCATGATAAAGTGGCTGTTGACAGATTGCCTTATATCACTAAGGGAGAACTCCTAATTTCTTTTTAACAGTTTTTGTTTTTGATAGAATAGCCAAGCCTTTTCTGTCCCTTTTGACCAATTGCCAAATTTCTCAATCACAGTTTTTAAACCTTAAGCAACAAAATAGGCAGATAAAACATACAAAATACAGAACACTGATCACACGGACATAGACTGCACAATTACAACATTCAGTAAGACATTAACACCAGAACCAGATGGTGTCTTAAAAAAGACACTTAGATTTATACTCTGAAATACCCAGAGTTGTACCAACTGGCACACAAAACCAGATATGTGTCTTAGAAGACACCCAGATAGTGCTATGCAGTGGACACTAGTCTTAGAAATTAAAGGTGCTTATAATTCTGAGAATCCAGATACTAGCACAGACAGAACAGATAAACAGATCAGATTGTGTTGTAAGACACCCAGACTTATTCTCTATGGCCAAATTGAAAGTGTCCACTGGCGATGTGGCTGCAGCTGAAGAACTGCTCTCTTCCCAGAAACTCTGGAGAAATCCAGAGAACTAACCTTTCCCAAGAACAAACCCAGATCCTCAACTGTTCCTAGGCCCAAGGTGGAGACCCAAAAGGTCTCTAACCTCTAATCCTGTTCTCAGTTTCTAATATATCTTGGTGGGAAGCTTCCAAAATGTAATGCCAGAAAAACTGAGGCAATATAGAGGTTAGAAAGTTATAATAATTTAATTTATTGGAGACTTAATTAATCGACTGGATTGGATTCTCATCTCCAAGTATCCAGTATCGAACGTGGAGTACAAAGCTTCTTTATAGGGTAACAAAGAACAATGACATAATGGGGAGAGGTAGCAGAGATGGGGAGAGGCATCTGATATCTGATAAATTGAGATGGGGAGAGGCACCTGATATTTTAAAATATAAGATCTTTATTCTTATCAAATATTTTGATGATTAAGAAGGAAGGGCAGTGTAATAGCCTGAGGATTGGGACAGAATAACTGAGGTAGGACAATTCAAGGAGACTGTGGCATAATAATATTAACTATTTTTTCTCTTCAACAGATAATTTTGTTGTTATATAGGATAGGGCTTGGACCTGTGATTTCATTGGTTTAGAGAAAGCCGGTGAGGAAAAGCTTTCTCTGCAACAAATAATTTTGCAAAGTTGCCTGGCCTTAGGGCACCGAGAAGGTCTGTGACTTGTTTAATGTCATGCAGATAGTATAAAAAAGAAGTAGGAGGGAAACCCAGGATTTTCTGAGTTGGAGACCATTTCTTCCAATTAATCTACTATGGTGCCTCACACGGCTACTTCACAATTCAGAGAATTATAATTTTAGTGTTGAAAAAAGATTTAACCCAATTCTTTCATTTTATTTATAAGAAAATTGATGTCCAGAAAGAAGGAAATGACAAATTCAGTTTCATAGGTGCTTAGTAACAGACTTAGAACTAGCACTCATCTTCTTATTGATTCCTACTTACTTTTGAATCTGCCTTTTTTTTTTTCTATCATACCACTCTGCTATTTGTTTAATTTTTAGTGACTCATACTTTACATATTAAATCATTGCTTTATGGAAGGAAATTTTAAAAACATATACCTCAAAACTTTTAAAAATATTTGTAAATCTGCATAAAATAAAAATTTTCACCTCCCATACTTTCTTGTATTAATTTCCATCTTACCTAAGTCAGTCTTGCTCCTATTTTTTGAAACTTCTCTTTTTGAAACTACACTTTAAGGAATAATGGTTTGTCTATATGTACGAACTTTCAGACTACAAGAGAACTGGTTAAAAGAGGAGTTGAATCTATTATTTCTCATCCCTATCAATAAAGACACAAATCCATTATTTTTTAATTGAAACTATGCAATTTTTTTTGACTCTTACTAGGATATTTTAGTTTGATTTATACCTGGAACTGTTTTTGTAATCCCAATTTATGTAATTTTTTTTCTGGTTCTAATTTATAATTTACAGGGTAGCCTCTAGATCCTCATAAGATTAGGACTTTAATATAATTCTTGGCTGCTTGTAACCTATTTTAAACCTTCCCCACCCCCCACCCCCAAATGGTTACATGAATTTTTTGCCATATAATACAATTAGAATTTATACTTCATTTCATTTGAAATCTTTTAACATTTTTTTATAGCTTTTTATTTACAAGATATATGCATGGGTAATTTTTCAGCTTTGACAATTGCAAAACCTTTTGTTCCAACTTTTCCCCTCCTTCCCCCCACCCCTTTCCCCAGATGGCAGGTTGACCAATACGAAATCTTTTCACATTTTAAAGGAAAGCTTTTCTTATGTAGCTTTATTTTTAAAAGCAAGGAGACATTTATTTCAAAATGTCCACTACTTTAATTCACTCTTCTAGCCATTCAGACCCTCTTGGTGCAGAGGTACACTCCTTAACCAGGTGTGGTCTTTGTTGTAAAGTGGGAAGATTATAGAAGAGTGGAAAGGCTTGGGGCAGAAAGAATGTGAAAATTTAGGTTATTGGCAGAGTAGCATTCCTGAGGTAAAAGGTGTACATTTAAACAGGCCCACCTGCCTCCCTGAGAATTGAGTTCCCACATGAGTAACTTTCAGTTAGAAGTTAGTGAGGGGAAATATTTGAGTGGTGTGATGGCTGGTTTTACTTGTATTGTTTTTTCTACACCCTAGAAAGGAAATTAAACTGCAAACATATGTCTCCAAAGTAATCTTCAGAGTCTTGTTTTCATCCAGAAATCCCGAAACATTTTGCTCTTCAATTTGAAATCTGAACGGATGCTGGTAGGTTTGGGGAAGAAGAGAAGGAGAAGGGGATATTAGTTGCTTCTTGTCTGGGAAAGGTGCGCCCTTCCCAGGTTTTGAGAGTCAAGAACACCCTTCCCCCAAAGGGGACAAATAAGTTATGTTGTCTTCCCCATAGATTAGGAGCTTCTTAAGGTTAGGAACTATTTCAATTTTGCCTTTACCTCCAGTGTCTACCATCCAAGATGCTTAATAGATTTTTATGAATTGACTAGCCATTTTCTTACTCCAGTCAGACATTTGGATTCTTTTTTCCCATCATTCTTGCTCTACAAATTTCCTCCTTTCCCCTCTCTCTGGTGGCCTTGAAACCTTATCCTATTATTTTGTGGGAGAACCACACCCTCAGACTGGGCTATTGTTTGTGAAAATTCTTCAGTGTCTACATCCAACCCTCATATAATGCCATTCTGGGCTTGTGGCCCTGGTCCTGCCAATATTTTGCAAACCCTAATTTTGCTCCTACGTGAGCCCCGTGTGGTATTATAACCTACCCTGGAGTTGGACCACAGCTGTTCAACTCTTCTGCCAAATGAGCCAGCAAGGTGTTCCCTAGTAAGAACCAACCTGGGGCTGTTCTTTCAATTCCTCCCATCTCTCAGCACCCCACACAGGAAGCTGGAATAATCATTTGGACTATGCAAAGAAAAATACCAAGGAATCCAAGGCAGGGGATGGTGGAGAAGGATGGGAAGTGTGTGGGTGTGGAAGCAGGGGTAGTGGGAGTGAGGTGATGAGAGGGTGGGAAAATAAGGTTTGCAAGGGAATGAAAAATCTGCCATACCCCCCCATCCCCAGAATTTAGCTGATTAACCTGTAGAACCTGAGCTCCTGCCAAGACCAACTTCCTTGTTTTCAGAAACCTTGGCATGAGGCTATGTTTTCTGGCACAGGCTAATCCTCATCATTGGAACCAGCAAAGCAGCTGTTGTAATTTTCTTTTTTCCCCTCTCTTCTGGCAATTCCACATCAGTTATTTATTTTTCTTTTTTCCTTTCCTTTTCCTTCTCCACTCTCTTATAACAGGGAATTGGTTCTGGTTAATGTTGAAGTTCATAACATGATTACCCCAAAGTCTCATGAAATTAAATCACTTTGCTTCAAAGAGAAAAGAATGGGGATTGGGGTGGGAAGTGGGACTGTCTGGCTGGTAGGCCAATAAGGGAAGAGGGGATATTGAAAGCAGATTGGCAGCGGTATTGCACTTTGTACAATGGAGTTCTGACAGTGTGAAGGCAAATACAGACAGACAGGCTTGTATTTACAAACAGTGGCTTGTGAGGACCAGGGCCTCAGTCTTGTGTTTTACATGCTGTGCTGTTGGCTAGAAGAACATGGTTAGAGAGAGGAAGACGATAGGAGTCATAGGGCGAAAGGGAGATTTAGGGGTGCCTTATTGAGCTGTGAATGGTTTAGAAAGAAACTGAATTCCTTTGTGTTTTTTGTGTCTTTCCCATTCTCTATTGGGAGTTCATCAGGTCAAGATAGGGAAATTTGTACTTCAAACTCTGGATAAAGCAAAATTGATTTAAAATTCTAGTTTTCTTAATGAAATATTCTATAGAAAGTGTAATTATATGTGGGTTTATTTAGGTTTCATTGATCAGGGTGGTACAAACCCAGATTTTCATAGAATCTGAGAGGTTTCATCAAGAACAGGATAACCTCATTTTCTTTGTTTGACAGGATAACTAAACTAGTACATGAAGGGAATGTTTGTGGACATAGTTTGCCAACATTTTTAGTAAAGCTTTTGACACATTTCGACATGCTCTTATTGTGAAGCAGATGCAGAGATATGGGTTAAGAGAATAATACAGTTAGAGCCATAATTGGTTAAATTTATACATTTCACTTTATAGAGTAGTTACTAGTAAATAGTTCAATGTCAGCATGGCAGTAAGTCTCCTCTAAGATCTATCACAGACTTTATGCTCTTCAATACTTTTATCAGTGTTTGATAAGCCACATATGGAATGCTAATCAAATTTGTGTAGATGGCACAAATTGGGAATGGGTAAGGCTAATGAATATACTGGATGATAGGTTCCAAAAAGATCTTGATAGGCTAAAGCTTTGAATTGAATCTAATAAGTTGAAATCCAATGGAGATAAATGTAAAGCCTTATATTTGGGTACAAAAAATCAGGTACAAGATGGAAGAAGCATGGTTAGTAGAAATTCTGAAAAAAAATTGAAAGTTTTAATCAAAAGTTCAGTGTGAATTAGCAGTATGATGTGACAGTCAACAAAGCTAATGTGGATTTAGGCTGAAGTAAGAGATACATATAGAGTGCAGGAATTGGTAGATAATAGTCCCATTGTAGTCTACCCTTATCAGGCCACATCTAGGGACTATTGGCTCTGGGGCATTACAGTTTTTAAAAAGGACATCAGTAAATCAGAGAATGTCCAGAAGAGGGACCTCAGGATGGTGAAGAGCCTTCAGTTCATTTCCTATGAAAATCAGATGAAAATTCAGAAGGCTATAAGATCATAACTCTAGACTTGGAAAGCACATCTTAGATGTCATCTAGTCTAAATCCTTCATCTTACATTTGGGGAAGAGTGACTTGTTTAATGTCATTAAGTAGTAAATGTCAGAAGTAGAATTCAAACTCAAGTCTTGTGTTGCCAAGTTAGTGATTACTGTGCCATGTGAATAGTCTTCAAGTCTTTAAATGATTGTCTTATAAAGGAGAGTGTACTTTTAAAAACAGTGCATGGAAGTCATAAAGAATCAAGTTTAGGCTTGGTGTCAGGAAAAAAATCTCAACAATTATGGCTATACAGAAGTGGAACATGTGTACTTTTATTTTACTGATATAACATTTTTAAAAAAGGAAGTAGAAATGGAAAGGGGAGAGTGTCAGAAAAGGGGAAGAGGAGAGATAAAAAGAGGGAAACTACATCCCACAAAGAGGCAAAGGAAACCTATCATATCTGAGGGAATTTAGAGAGGGGGAGGAACATTATGTCAATCTTACTCTCATCAGATTTGGCTCAAAGAGAAAATAATTGACATATTTGTTTTACAGAGAAACTTCTCTCACCCCATTAAAAAGTGGGAGAAGGAAAAGAGTAATAAGGAAGGATACAAGAAAGGGGAAGGGATTCAAAGTGGGGAGGGAGGGATCCTAAAGAGGGAGAGCTGCGTGATGCAAGTGGTGCCCATAAGTTTAATACTGGGAAAGCGGGGTAAGAAAAAGAAAAGCATAATCTGGGGATAATAAGATGGTAGGAAATACAGAAATAGTAATTTTAACCATACATGTGAATGGGATGAACTCTCCCATAAAGCAGAGACAGATAGCAAACTGGATCAAAAGTCAGAACCCTACAATATGTTGTTTACAAGAAACACATTTAAAGCAGGGAGATATATACAGAGTAAAGGTAAAAGGCTGGAGCAAAACCTATTATGCTTCAGGTGAAGTCAGAAAAGCAGGGGTAGCCATCCTTGTCTCAGATCAAGCAAAAGCAAAAATAGGTCTAAGTAAAAGAGATAAGGAAGGAAATTACATCTTGCTAAAGGGTAGTACAGACAACCAAGCAATATCAATACTAAACATATATGCACCAAGTGGTATAGCATCCAACTTCCTAAAGGAGAAGTTAAGAGAGTTGCAAGAAGAAATAGACAACAAAACTGTAATAATGGGAGATCTCAACCTTGCACTCTCAGAATTAGACAAATCAAGCCACAAAACAAATAAGAAAGAAATTAAAGAAGTAAATAGAATATTAGAAAAATTAGGTATGTTAGATCTTTGGAGAAAATTGAATGGAGACAGAAAGGAATATACTTTCTTCTCAGCAGTTCATGGAACCTATTCAAAACTGACATATTAGGACATAAAGACCTCAAAATTAAATGCAAGAAGGCAGAAATAGTAAATGCTTTCTTTTCAGATCGATGCAATAAAAACCACATTCAACAAAAAGTTAGGTAAATAGACCAAAAGTAATTGGAAACTAAAATCTCATCTTAAAGAATGATTGGGTGAAACAGCAAATTATAGATACAATTAATAATTTCATTCAAGATAATGACAACGATGAGACATCATACCAAAATTTGTGGGATACAGCCAAAGCGGTAATAAGAGGAAATTTTATATCCTTAGAGGCTTACTTGAATAAAATAGAGAAAGAAAAGATCAATGAAATTGGGCTTGCAACTTAAAAAGCTAGAAAAAGACCAAATTAAAACCCCCCAATCAAATACTAAACTTGAAATTCTAAAATTAAAAGGAGAAATTAATAATATTGAAAGTAAAAAAACTATTGAACTAATAAATAAAACTAAGAGTTGGTTTTATGAAAAAACTAATAAAATAGATAAACCTTTGGTAAATCTGATTAGAAAAAGGAGAGAGGAAAATCAAATTAGTAGTCTTAAAAATGAAAAGGAAGGACTTTCCACCAAGGAAGAGGAAATTAGAGCAATAATAAGGAGTTACTTTGCCCAGCTTTATGCCAATAAATTTGATAACCTAAGTGAAATGGATGACTACCTCCAAAAATATAGGCTTCCCAGATTAACAGAGGAATTGCTTAAATAGTCCCATTTCAGAAAAAAAAAAAAAAATAGAACAAGCTATTAATCAACTCCCTAAGAAAAAATCCCCAGAACCAGATGGATTTACATTTGAATTCTACCAAACATTTAAAGAACAATTAGCCCCGATGCTATATAAACTATTTGAAAAAAATAGGGAATGAAGGAGTCCTATCAAATTCCTTTACCACAGACATGGTACTGATACCTAAACCAGGTAGGTTGAAAACAGAGAAAGAAAATTATAGACTAATCTCCCTAATGAATATTGATGCTAAAATCTTAAATAATATATTAGCAAAAAGACTACAGAAAATCATCCCCAGGATAACACTCCATGATCAAGTAGGATTTATACCAGGAGTACAGAATTGGTTCACTATTAGGAAAACTATCAGTGTAATTGGCCATATTAATAACCAAATTAACAAAAACCATATGATCATCTCTATACATGCTGAAAAAGCATTTGATAAAATCCAACATCCATTCCTATTAAAAACACTTGAGAGTATAGGAATAAATGGACTTTTCCTTAAAATAATCAGTAGCATCTATTTAAAACCATCAGTAAGCATCATATGTAAAGGGGACAAACTGGAAACATTCCCAATAAGATCAGGAGTGAAACAAGGTTGCCCACTATCACCATTACGAATTATCACTCTTTGCTGATGATATAATGATAAACTTAGAGAACCCCAGAGACTCTACTGAAAAGTTATTAGAAATAATCCACATCTTTAGCAAAGTTGCAGGATACAAAATAAACCCACATAAGTCATCAGCATTCTTATATATCACTGACAAAATCCAACAGAGTTACAAAGAGAAATTCCATTTAAAGTAACTAAAGTAACTGATAGTATAAAATATTTAGGAATCTATCTGCCAAGGGAAAATCAGAAACTTTATGAGCAAAACTACAAAACACTTTTCACACAAATTAAGTCTGATCTAACCTGTGGTGTTCTCTTCTTTAAAATATAATGGTTCTCTATGAGCAGGTTTCTTGTAGAGGTTTTCTTGAGGCAGTCTTAGTTTCAGTTAAAAGTAATAATCACTTCAAATGCAGCCAGGTGATAAAAGTTCAAATGTTTATTTTCTCCTTCCTTGGGCCTGGGTAGCTTTCTTAGAGGCCTCAGCTTTCCTTGGTTCCGAGAGCTCTAGTTGTGAGTCTTTGCCTCTAGCTCAACTCCAAATGTCTCCAGACAGCACCTAGGTGAAAGTTGGAATGAATATGACTTCGCCTCCAATCGTGGGCTTGTGGGCTTTTTCTGAACTGACTTGCTGCTCCCCTCTCAATCTTTTCAACTGAACTAACTAACTTGAAGCTCTAAGAGCTTCTTTATATATGATCTCCCAAAGGTTGACTCCTCTTCTGAGGGAGGGATTAAGGGAGGTATGAATTCACAAAGTTACAAAGTTAACTTTGTGAATCTCCCATACTTGTGAACTCCAATGAGTACTTAAATACATTAGTGAGTTAGAGAATTTGCTAAGTATCATGCTAAATTAATTAGGCAACTGACTTATCACTTTGTAAGGATTCCAACACTAACCAACTGGGAAAATATTAAATGCTTTTAGGATAGGGCGAGCAAATATGATAAAGATGACAACACTACCTAAACTAATCTATTTATTTAGTGCTATACCAATCAGACTCCCAAAAAACTATTTTAATGACCTAGAAAAAATAACAACAGAGTTCATATGGAAAAACAAAAGGTCAAGAATTTTAAGGAAATTAATGAAAAAAAAAATCAAATGAAGGTGGCCTAGTTGTACCAGATCTAAAATTATATTATAAAGCAGCGGTTACCAAAACCATTTGGTATAGGCTAAAAAAGAGACTAGTTGATCAGTGGAATAGGTTAGGTTCAAAGGACAAAACAGCCAATAACTTTAATACAAACCCAAAGACCCCAGTTTTGGGGATAAGAACTCACTATTTGACAAAAATTGCCGGGAAAATTGGAAATTAGTATGGCAGAAACTAGGCATTGACTCACACTGTACACCAAGATAAGATCAAAATGGGTTCATGACCTAGGCATAAAGAATGAGATTATAAATAAATGGGGGATTCCTTTTATTTATGGGTTAGATTAGATGATTGCTCAAGTCCCTTTTAATTATCCAATTTTATGATTCCAAGAGAATTGAAAGAGACCCTAAAGATCCTCTAATTTATGCTTTAACCTAGTATAATCTGTCTTCTAAACCATCTTTTCCTCTAAGTGCTTACTTAGTCTTTTGATTAACTACTTCCTCCATAGGAAACTAATTTAGGATCCTTATATGTTATTGATTGCATATAAATATACCACTTATGACTGTAAAGTTTATGTGCACATATAAATATAACTATACATATATTTGTATGTATATATATGCAAATTTAGTAAACATTAATGAAGATGAGTAGCCAAATATAAATACATATCTAGAAATGCAACTTATAAGTGACTCATGGGAAGGGGAAATGGAGATGAGGAAAAGAAGAGGGAAGAAAACAGATCATAACCAATGTATCCAAATGAATATGGTTCCCTTCAAAGACCTCACTGTGAAGATCTTAATAATATACTTAAGCCAGCAATAGTGATATTTGTTTAAAGTGCTTTCTGGAGCTTTTCATTGAAACTGCTTTTAAAACATTATTTTGAATGTCCTTGCCAGTGAGATATATTAATTTAGTGTATTTAGTTTCTGGAAATAATAAATGTTTTGGTGAATAACAAGTTTGATGAGACCAGGTCACCATTTTGGATAAAAAAAAAAAAATCTGAACATAAAGGAGCCAAATTTCCTCAACATATCCGCTTCCTTTATGCCTTTCTTTCTTTCTATGAATCTCTCCTTAAAGATAGTCTGGAACTGTTTACCCTATCTTGAAACAGGAAGAACACTCTTTCGCTTCTAAAGTTCTCTTGCCAGATTCATCCTTTTTAAACATGATCATTTTTTTCTCAATAGTAATTTATTTTTCCAAATACATGTAAAGATAGTCTTTAACAGTCATTTTTTGTTGTTGTTGTTTTTTTCATGATAAAGTAACACCTTTTAATCTAAAGGCATTTTAAAACCATGTGTGTTATTATGCATACTTTACAGATGGTGAAACAGATTAAATAATCATCATAAAGCAATTTTAAAAGTAATTGAAATGCAAAAATAAAAGAACATTTATAACTTTCATTATTAGCAAAAAAGAAGTGTATATACATTGTAAAATCAGCATTCATTCTTGCAAGTTCCAAATTCTTCTTCCTCCCTCCTTCCAAAGATAGCAAACAATTTGACAAAGGTATCATCATTTTCTCCAACAGTGAAAAGAATCTTATGCAAATGTTTGAGACCTGGGTTATATTACAGAGAGATGATGGATGTGAAAATGTTTACTCATTTTGTTACTGTCCCTTTCTCCTTCAGTTAAAAAACAAGATGTGGTCCTATTGGGTGATAGCAGCTGTCAGTCTTCTGCCTTGTTCCTACCATAGAGTAACTAGGACTTGCTCTTAGGTCCTCATTGCATATGCTCCCAGTAATAGGATTATAGAATCATATTGTAGACTTGCAAAGGACTTCAAAAGTAACACAAATCTCCTTTCTTCCTTCATTTTATAGATGAAGAAATGAATACAATAATATTGTCACACATTTATTAAATGGTAAAACTGGGATTTGAACCTCAATGTATATCGAAGGCTCAAATACATCCAATTGACTCTGAATTGGACATTCTTTCCACTAAGAATTCCCAGCTGATTTTAGAGGGTTTTTGAACCCCTGGAACAAGTCTTTTTGGGAAACTCAGAATCATAAAAAGCTCTCCTTCTGTCTCTTGCCACCCAAAGGAGGCTGTTGTTCCTGGCACTGTTGGAAGGAGAATTATGGGAGTTTTCACTGGTGGGAAAAAAAAAAACCATGAGGTGAGTCATTCAATGCATATAGTTGTGTTAGTGGTTCTTTCTGCCAACACAGTGCTTCTGTTCTTTTATTTTAGGAAAATGATTTGGAAAATGTAAGAGACAGAAAATGATTAGAAAAATGTAAGATGTGGTTCTATACCTATTTTACTCATTCCTAAAATACAGTGATTTAGTGATTCCTCTAGCTTTTACATTGCAAACATGATTACAAAAATCTAGCTCCAGTTCACAGAGTAAATCAGAGGTCAAAATCTGAAATAGTGATAATTCTGATTAAAAGGAATATATTCTGATTTCTCTGTCTCCCTTTTATCTTAATGAGTGAATCATGCTTAACCTTTACAATGCTGCTGACCAGTGGAACTTATGGCTGCTAGAATTAAATGACCTTTGTGTGTGATCAGGTTGTTGTGGAGGTGAAGTAAAGAGCATGTGGGTTATCCTTTTTTTGTTTGTTTATGGAATATTAGCAGTAAAGAAGGAAAAGCTCCAGAGGTTTTAACTACTCAAATTGCTGTGAAAGAGAAATGTAGCAGATGTAAGAAGCATCAATAGGATTTGGTGATGTCAAATATATCTGTATTCAGAAGTGGACCTTAGGTCACATTAAGGACATGTATTTGTATTTATCACATCTGGTAGTGACAGCAAAGGGTGGAGGCAGGGGAGGGAATGTGAAGTTGTTAATTTAGTAGTAATTTAAGGATATTGGAGAGAATACTAAAAATGCCTATTTTTAGGAAGACAAGTGAAGATAGAAAGATATATTGTTGTGCTACAGTTTCCTTTGATTATTCTACCTCAGTTTCCCTAATTGTTCTACCTCAATTTCCTTGAATTGTTCTGCCTGATTGTAACATCCCTTCTCTTAATCATCATGATCCAGAAAAGGAGAAAGACCTTCTATCTTAGACATCATGAACCCAGACCTTCCCTACTTATCAGAATGTCCTGTGCCTCTCCCCATTCTGTCATTGTTCTTCTTGATCTCAATTTATTTGAATGTCCAGTGCTTCCCCTCCACCTTGTCAGAACTGGATTGATAGTCCCTTCCCTGCTCTCAGTGCTCTGATTCTACCCCTGCCTCGTTCTACCCCCTGGTAGCTTGGAGCTACGTGCATATATACTTCATGGAAAGCACATATTAGCTGCTGGATGCTGAATTCTTGGAGACTATAGTCTCATTCAGCCCTGGTACCAAATCATGAATCCATCTGGTCCTAGTAAATCTCTCCCTTTCAAATAAAATATTAAAAACTTTCTAATCTCTTTCTTGCCTCAGTTTTTTCAGCATTACAATATTGACCATTAATTTTTAAAATTCAGGGCACACATTATTTAGATCCTTATATAAAAAGTAAAGATAGGAACATTCCATCTCTTTTGGGGATGTGGTAGGGCTGAGCAAGAACCTTTTGGTCATCAGTATTTTACTTTGATCCACTGTGACAGAATATAACCATTAGCAACTTTGAGCTCATTCCAAATTTGGTGGCACAGTTGAAAGACTTTTGAATTTTTAGCATTAACTTCTCCCTTTCTTTTTTCAAAACCCCTTCAAAGATACTCAGTTTTGATGGTGTCTTGTAGCTCCCTCCCATGGTCTATTCTATTCTTCCTTCTTTGTCAAGGAATTAATTTTTTTTTCTTTTAGAAAAAAGATGAGGGAAGGCTCAAATACATCTATCTTTTCATATGGATGACTCTGAACTGTGGCTTGCTTAGTAGTGCTTCCTTTGTTGTTTGCTGCTGTTTAGGATACTTGGATGGATCTCTGATCTCATCGATGTGAGATATGTATTTCCTTCAGCAATGAAGAGACTACACCCTACCCATGTTTTGTCATCATCTATGATTCTTATCTATGCCTGAAATCTGTATTCTCATCTTATTTGTAGAACACCTAATTCATGTCAACACTTCCCTTTTCTTTCTATAAGAAACTTTTCTTATCCTCCTGGTTGTTAGTGTTCCTATCTGTGTAACATGTCAGCTTGGCAACCACTTCCCTGACTCCCCATTCCACCTCCACCTCCCAGTAGACTATATAGTCCTTGAAGATAGGAACTACCTGACACTTAATAGTTGCTTAATAAATGCTTGTCAAAGTGAATTGATGTATGGTTGCCAAGCGTTTATTAAGCCCTTACTATGTTGTTTCTTTGGACATATGTTAAAAGCAAATCTGCTAATTTCTTTATATTTTTCCCCAAGAAGTGTTCGTAAGCCATTCCTTTCATTTAGCCACAATCTTTTTGTCTTTTGGTTTCATTCACACTTGTCTACTCTTTGCCATCTTGGCTCTGCCACCTGGTTTCATTGAGAGAAAGAATATTAATATGATTCCACTTTTGCAGTAGCATGTCAACTCATTGGTCATTGGACAAATGGTGGCAGCATAAAGTAGTAGAAATGATCATAGATTTGAAGTTGAGACCAAGGTTCAAATTCTGATTCAACATTTGTAAGATATATGATTATAGTTTCTTCATCTGTAAAATAGGTATAACACTATATAGTTTCCAGTATAATAGTGAAAAAAGTGCTATGCAAACCTAATAATAAAGGGACCTAAATACCAGCAGTTATTTTAATGTTTAGAGATGGTCTAAAAACTGTGTAATTCTTATTACTTTGTCTCCTCTTTCATTCTTTTTCTGTAGTCACTGCAGAAACTGGAGATCTACCCAAAATTGAAGACAATTTTGTATTTTTCTTTATTTCATGAGTTGTTATTATCCAGTGGCCAGACTACTATTGTTGAATTTCTTCATATTTAACTAGGGAGTGGGATGTCAGAGGGGAAGGCATCTCTGAAAAGTCAAAAGTCTGTTGATAGGAGCAGTCTTATAATCTGCAAGATGGTATAGCCAAACAGCTTATATATCATTTTGGCATTCTTTTTGTAGGAGAGCTGCTACCTTAAAGAAAATTGATACTATCTTCTGTTACTACAGTACCTTGAGGATGGTACTACTTTCTGGACCTATGGCTGGCAGATTCTTAGCTCTTCCAGTACGAAAGACTAACATACCATGAACCACACTGTACTTTTTTTTTTTTGAATATCAAATATTAATACAAAAACTTTATTTTAATTATTTTTATTAAAGCTTTTAAAATTTCAAAACATATGCATGGATAATTTTTCAGTATTAACCCTTGCAAAACCTTGTGTTCCAATTTTTTTCCCCTTTCCCCTCATCCCCTCCCCTAGATGACAAGTAATCAATCCCCATCAACATTCATCATTATCTTTTCCTGTCATCTTAGCCAGTCTGAGAGGTGTATAGTACTACATCAGAGTTGTCTTAATTTGCATTTCTCTGATCAATAGTAATTTAGAGCACCTTTTCATGTGTTAGAAATGGTTTTAGTTTCTTCATCTGAAAATTGTCTGTTCATATCCTTTGACCATTTATCAACTGGACAATGGCTTGAATTGTTATAAATTTGAGTCAATTCTCTATATATTTTAGAAATGAGGCTTTTATCAGAACCCTTGAATGTAAAAATGTTTTCCCAGTTTATTGCTTCCCTTCTAATCTTGTCTGCATTCATTTTGTTTATATAAAACCTTTAACTTAATATAATCAAAATTATTTGTTTTTTGTTTCAATAATGAACTCCAGGTCTTCTTTGGTCACAAATTCCTTCCTTCTCCACAGATCTAAGAGATAAACTATCCTTTGTTCTTCTAATTTGCTTATAATATCACTCTTTATGTCTAAATCATGAACTCATTTCAACCTTATCTTGGTATATGGTATTAGGTATGAGTCAATGCCTAGTTTCTGCCATGTTAGTTTCCAATTTTCCAGCAGTTTTTGTCAAATAGTGAGTTATTATCCCCAAAGCTGGGGTTTTGGGGTTTGTCAAATACTAGATTACTATGATCATTGACCATTTTGTCCTGTGAACCTAGCTTTATTCCAACTAATTGACTACTCTATTTCTTAGCCAGTACCAAATGATTTTGATTACCTCTGCTTTGTAATCTAGGCCACCTCCATTTGAAATTCTTGACCTTTTGTTCTCTTTCAGATGAACTTTATTACTTTTTCTAGGTCTGTAAAATAATTTCTTGGGAGTTTGATTGGTATGGCACTGAATAAGTAGATTAATTTAAGTAGAATTGTCTTTTTTTTTTTTTTATAGCTCAGCCTACTCATGAGCACTTGATATTTTTCCAGTTGATTAGATCTGACTTTATTTCTATGGAAAGTGTTTTGTAGTCGTGTTCATATAGTTGCTGAGTTTGCCTTAGCCACACTATATTCTTAATTTCTTTTTTTTTTTTTTATTATAGTTTTTTATTTACAAGTTATATGCATGGGTAATTTTATAGCACTGACAATTGCCAAAACTTTTGTTCCAATTTTTTCCCCTCTTCCCCCATCCCCTCCCCCAGATGGCAGGTTGACCAATACATTTTAAATATATTATATAAATTAAATATAAATTAAAGTATAAATTAAATACAATATAAGTATACATGCCCAAACAGTTATTTTGCTGTACAAAAAGAATCAGACTTTGAAATAGTGTCCTATTAGCCTGTGAAGGAAATAAAAAATGCAGGTGGACAAAAATAGAGGGATTGGGAATTCTATGTAATGGTTCACAGTCATATCCCAGTGTTCTTTCACTGGGTGTAGCTGATTCAATTCATTACTGCTCTATTGGAACTGATTTGGTTCATCTCATTGCTGGAGATGGTCACGTCCATCAGAATTGATCATCATATAGTATTGTTGTTGAAATAGGGAAGGGCTCCCCCCTACCAATCTCTGCACATTATGATCCTGAATCAAAAGGATTGGGGGAAAGAGAGCAGGGATAAGATAGGAAAATTGAAGGAAGAAGTACAGCAAATTATCCTTATCCCCAAACACCTACTATACAACCTAGAAAATGCACCAGAATGAGTTCTGATAGAGCATCCAAAAAATGTCACAGTGAGCCATGTTTCCAGTCCAGAACACCATAAGGAGGCAGGCAGAGAGGTTTCTATATATTGGGGATAGAATCTGGCCAGGAGCGACCACATAGAGCTTACTGTAGCCCTCAGGCTTAGATTGCACACAAGGGGCAAGAAAAGATCCTAGACTTATACAAGTCTTCCCATACCAGACCACCATGACCTCAGATAGGGTGCAGGAACAGCTGTCAACTGTTATCTTTGTTTCCAATTATGTAGTTCTGTGTCACAGATCCAGGATGGACTGAGTAAGAGATAAGTTAATAGACCCCAGGAACTCTATGGAAAGAGGAGGAATTTCAGAATCAACAAAACAGCAGTGCAAATCATAGCCCAGGAACCTCTGTGACAGTTTTGATCCCAGTATTTAGTTTTTAAGGCAGCAATCTCAGACCAAAGGGAAGCCAGAAATTCTGTCACTCAGAACCAGCAGAGCTTCCAAGCAAGTTTTGGGGGTGAACCCAGCATTGTCTAGTGTTACTCAGACTCAAACCTAGGTCAGTAATTTAGATAATTCATACTGGAGGACTATAAGCTGACTTTCCCTTTCATCAGTCTTTTTTGGGGAGTCCTAAAAGCTTGTAGTTCCTCCATCTGAGTTGAAGAGAGTCATTTCCAGTCAATCTAATCTATATGTCTCCAGTGGACCCAGATGGCTTTGGAGGAGAGAGTGAATCTGGTAACTTAACTTGCATATCATAGTATCATCTCTCTGATGTCCTCTTTGAGAACTAAGGACAAACAATAACAATGATATTGAAATAACACAGCACTTTAACCAAGCACAATAACCAAGCAGCAAAAGGGCCAGGTGTAAAAAAGACCTTTCCTTCAGAAGTGCATAGAGTCTGTCTCTAACAACATTAAGTTTAAAATCAGAAAGAAGACTGGGAAGAATGAGTAATCAAAAAAATTGTACTATATAAAGCTATTGGGATGACAGAACATCCAAGACACAAATCCAGAAAAAGAGAATAATTCCAAAATATCTACAAGCAAAGGCTCAATGGAAAACACAGCTTTGGCACATATTTCTCTAGAATTCATGGAGGAGATATTTTTATCATTTTCACCTGGCTGCTTTCCTAGATGTCATAATTAAACTCATCATCTTGCAAGATGAAATTAGCCCTACCTTTTCAGATAATTTCTCACCCTTTCTATAGGACTTCATTATTCACCTTCCTCACTTTTCAGCTCTTTTTATGCATTGTCTTCTCTTCCATTATGTTGTCAGTTCCTTGAAGAGAAAGACTATCTTATGCCTTTCTTTGTATTTCCAGGCCTTGGCACTTGATACATAATAAGTCCTTGATATATAGTAAGCACTTAGTAGATGTTTATTGAATGTGAATGAATATGAGATGAAGCAAGAATTTTTTAAAAAAGAATTAAAAATACTTTTATCAATGAAATGAAAGCACTAGCAGAAAAAGTTGGAAAATAAGTGAAATCTATGGAAAAAAGAATTGGAAAAGGAATTAGTAGTTTGGCACAAGAACAATAAAATCTTATCCAATTGCTTGTTGTCTGAGGGAGGGTGGAGGAGGGGAGGGAGAGGGAGATTTGGAACACAAAGGTTTTGCAAGGGTGAATGTTGAAAACTATTTTTGCATGCATTTTGAAAAATAAAAATCTGTTGTTAAAAAAAATAAAAACATCAAGGAATCAAAAAATATCTTATCGAAGCAAAAAAAAAAAAAAAAAAAGGCTTTAAATGGGACCAGAAAGAAGCTAATAAGCAATGTTAAAATGTATTCCAAGAAGTGAATAAATACAAGAAAATATAAGATATCTCATAGCATACTTGGAAAATAGATTGAGGAGAAAAAAAAATGTCATGAACAAAAACAGTCTAAACATCACATTTCAAGAAATCTTAAAAGAAAACTACCCACATCTCAAAGAAGTAGAGGGCAGAGAAAACCTTCCAGATGAAAACTTCCAGGAAAATATAATCCAAATTCAGTGCTCTCACATCAAAGAAAAAATACGGCAAGTAGCAGAGAGAGAATTTAAGAATAGAGCCTCAACAGTTAGATTCACACATGACTGATCAGCTGTCACGTCCACCACCAACAAGAGATGGACAAAGAACTATAATCAACAGTAGAGCAGAATCTCTTAAGTGCAGTGGAAGAGAAATAGAAATTGCTATGAGATTTTAGAGGGTGAATAATATTATTTCAGTTAATAGGATTGTGGAAGACGTTTAGGAGGAAGTGTTTGAGTTGGTCCTTGACAAGTATATCAGGAAGAGTTGGGATAGGAAAGAATTCCAGAGAAGCATTGCAGGTGGAAGTAAAAGCAAAAGTATGGAGGTGAGAAGAAAATTATGGATGTGCTGTGGGAAGAGGTGGGACAGATCCAGTTGAGTTGGAGATCCAGGGTACATAAAGAAAAGTAATGGGAGATAAAATTGAAAAGGTAAATTGGCCAAGATCATGAAAGACCTTGAATGTTTTACTTATAAGATAAATTTTATTTAGGAGATAGTGGGAAGCCAGTAGGGATTTGTAAAGTGATTTGATAAGAAAATTGCATTAATAAGATTTATTTGGTACCCTTGTGTAAGATTGACTGAAGTAGAAGAGAGCAGAAACAGAGAAACTTTTTGGAGACTGTTATAATGTTTTAATGGAGAGATGTTGTTTGTTCTTTGTTTTCTAAGAAGACCAATGACATTACAGGTGGTGCCTTGACTTACACAAGAATTTGATTTAAGTGAGACAGTGTTGTCAGCCTCACTGTCTCTTCTTGAGTCATCAAAGTCCAGAAACCAGACAAAAGTCAAGATGACTGATAATGCAAGATAATAAGGAACTGAAATAGGGATTGAAAAGAAATGGAATAGGCTTTGTCCTTGAATTGATCATCTAACTAAGGAGACAATACAAATGAACACATATATTCTAAACAATTTTTTGAATATGAGTTGGCAATTTAGTTTGAATACTGCTCCTTGTTTTAGTTCATCAAAGGAAATTCCTAGTGTAGTTGATTTTAAACTGTTAATGAAAAGTAACATGCATTTGAGTTCAACAGAAAACAGAACTAAGTTTCTTCAAATCAGTGAAGTGGGCAAATAAAGGAAAGTTGTGTAAGGCAGGTATATAAAAGAATGAAGACAATGTTTTGGCAGCTACTGTTTTTTGCTCAATCTGGATTATTCTCCATCATAATATAATCTTAGTGCTAGAAAAGAATTTAGCAGTCTACAGTTATCCCTTCCACATCATGGGCATTAGGAGTTCTGTGCTCTTGTGATCAAGGAAATCTGCATAAAAACTTTTGATCCTCCCTTTGTACCAGAGAAAAAGTTTGAATTATTATGGTATTAAAAGACAAAAATATGTTGATATTATACAATAGTATGCATATATTTTATGCATTTCTGAGTTTTAAAATTTTCTCTGTTTTGTCTGCTGGCATTTGCATACAGTCTGGCTTGTGCAAAACTCTCCCAAAATTCCTATTTAATTTCTTATGCTGACCTATAATATATCAAAATTGTGGTAGAGGAAAGTTGCTATGTGGAAGTAATAACTGTTAATCCAATGCCTTTATTTTACATATTAGGAAACAGGCTTTGAAAAGCAAATGGACATGATCAAAGGTGCATAGGTTCTGTTGTGGATAGAGCACTGGACCTGGAGTCAGGAATACTTGAATTCAAATCTGATCTCAGACACTGACTTAGATCCTTGGCAAGTTATTTAACCTCTGTTCATCTCAGTTTCCTCATCTGTAAAACAGGGGTAAAAATAGCACCTACCTCCTCAGGTTGTTGTGAAGATCAAATAAGATTATATTTGTAAACTACTTATACACTTAGTAAATGCTGTATAAATATTAAGTATTGTTTATTATTGTATACCTAGTTAGTAGTGGAGCCCAGATTAAAACACAAGTTACCATCTCCCAGTGAGTTTTCCAGTATAATATACTAACTTCTGGCAGTGGAAAATTTTTCTTGCTTTCCTAATACAAGGTTACAGAACACATTCCCTTAGTATCCCCATTGTTGCTAGGGGTGAAACCAGTTGGTTCAGATTCCCCTGTCTCAGCTAAAATATTTCACAATGTAAGCACCTGAAAGGAAGGAATGACTGATGCAAAAAATGTTTACAAACCCATAAATGGATTTTCTTTTGTAAACCATAAAGCCTAATATAAATGTGAATTGTTGTTATTAATATTATTATTCTCAGTTGCAAATGTTCTAAAGAAAGTACCCTATCTCAATTCTTCTCTCAGTTGTAATCCTTGTTTCTGTTTTAACACAAGGAAGAGTATCACTTCAAAATGAGGATTTCTGTAGGGTGCACCAAATTCTGGCCCTTTACATGAGGGTACTAACTTCTCTTAGGCCATTAGAAAAACAAATTTAACTTGAAGATAAAATAATGAATTATTTTAAAAAATGAAAAAGGAAGAAGTCTGGGTTTGAGACCCAGTTCCAATATTCATTAGATGTGTGATCATGGAGAAGTTGTTTAAGCTCTATGGCCTCTGTTTTTTCAGAGCTTTGGCAAACCTAGTTCAGGTCCTGAACTATTGCAATAGTTTTCTAATTGTTCTTCCTTTCTCTAGTCTTTCTCCACTCTAATTCATCACCTACCCACTTGCCAAATTACTTTTTTCTGAAACCTCTGTAATTTATCTCATCTTACTGGGTTATAGTGAAAAAAGTGATATGTAAATATGAATTATTATTTTGAATTCACCATAACAAATTCTAGTACAAATATATGTTCACATCAAACACATTTTAACAAATGAATAATGATATGATTCATATATTACTCTGTGTTTCCAGATCTTTGCTCATTTACATCTGTAGACAATGTAATTTTTATTCTTACTTTAAATAAAAGGACAGAAGAAAAGGAATTTACATCTCAATGGAAGTATATGACTTATCTGTTCTCTTTGGAGAGCCAAATTAAGTAATTATTGAAAATTACTTTTATTATGCATCCAAAGGCAAGAAAAAATCAATTTCATAGAATTCTGGTCACTTTGTAAAAATAATTGTAACTTCTACAACATCAGTTGAGGAGGGTTCAAAGAGATTTTATGAACAGTTCAGTATGGCTTTCTATTTGATACTCAATGATTTTGATACAAAAGTTGAAATAGTTGAAGATGGTGTACAATGAGCTAGAAAATTTAACATCTGAGTTAGAAAAGAGTCAGAAATGCTTACATATGTGTGCATATATACATACAAACATGTACACATATATGCATATACAATGAAATCTCTCTCTTCTCTACATCACAAAACGTTTCTTGGAGAAAAGAATTAGAAGGTGCTATTTGTGATAGACACAGAGTAGCATCAGAATAGATGAATTGATTTCCTGTGGTCACAGTCTTTCTCTTTTTGGAGACTCTTGTAATGTTCCTGTGGTCACAGTATTTCTCTTAACTCCATCTCTTTCCTTTATACTCAGGGGTTTTAGCATGCGCGCTCTCTCTCTCTCTCTCTCTCTCTCTCTCTCTCTCTCTCTCTCTCTCTCTCCATCTGTCTGTCTGTCTCTTTCACTCACACACATATACTTACTTGAAAACCCTAATTTTCCAGCATCTCAATCTGTTCAATTCCCAAGATGCATCTCACTTATATATAAAGAACCTTATCGTTGACTTTGCCATCACCCATAAGTAATCCATTTTCATGAATTCTGAATTTCCTTTGGTCATAATTTTTTATTTCATTTCATCTTCCCCTACCTTTTTAAACGATTATTCTATTTGTTTCCTCCTCCTCTTAGCTAAACTCCTTAGGAAAGCTTTCTACATTAAAGGTATCTATTTATTCTCTGTATATCTTTGGCAGCATGACTTCTGACCTTATCATTTAATTTAATTATCATTTAATTTCCAGATCTAATGTGCCTTTATTCAGTCCTTTTTCTTCTTGACTTCTCTGCACTCTCTGACACTGTTAATAACTTTGTCCTCTTTCTCTCATCTCTGGGTTTTTGTGAATCTCTTTTCTTTAATTTTACTTCTATCCATCCAGCAGCTTCTTTTGCATCTCATTGGTCTTTTATCCATATCATGCCCACTAACTATTAAAAATAATTCATTATGTCTCCTCCTAAGCCCTCTCTTCTCTCTAATTTTTCTTCTATTAAGGACAATGACTTGGGCCTATAATGTCATCCTTAACTCCTTGTTATCATTCATCCCTTATAGCCAACCTGTTATGAAATCTTTTAGTTCTTTAACATCATATATATGTATGTGTATGCACATGCACATGCACACACACATATATACACATTTATGTCTAAAGTTCTAGTTCATACTGTTTGATAAAAATTGCTGGGAAAATTGGAAACTAATATGGCAGAAACTAGGCATTGATCCACACTTAACACCATACACCAAGATAAGGTCAAATGGGTTCATGACCTAGGCATAAAGAATGAAATTATTAATAAATTAGAGGAACACAGGATAGTTTACCTCTCAGACCTGTGGAAGGGGAAGGACTTTATGACCAAAGAAGAACTAAAGATCATTACTGATCGCAAAATAGAAAATTTTGACTATACCAAACTGAAAAGTTTTTGTACAAACAAAATTAATGCAGACAAGATTAGAAGGGAAGCAATAAACTGGGAAAACATTTTTATAGTCAAAGGTTCTGATAAAGGCCTCATTTCCAAAATATATAGAGAATTAACTCTAATTTATAAAAAATCAAGTCATTCTCCAATTGATAAATGGTCAAAGGATATGAACAGACAATTGTCTGATGAAGAAATTGAAACTATTTCTAGTCATATGAAAAGATGCTCCAAGTCATTATTAATCAGAGAAATGCAAATTAAGACAACTCTAAGATACCACTACACACCTGTCAGATTGGCTAAGATGACAGGAAAAAAATAATGATGATTGTTGGAGGGGATGCGGGAAAACTGGGACATTGATGCATTGCTGGTGGAGTTGTGAACGAATCCAACCATTCTGGAGAGTAGTTTGGAACTATGCTCAAAAAGTTATCAAACTGTGTATATCCTTTGATCCAGTAGTGTTACTACTGGGCTTATATCCCAAAGAGATCCTAAAGAAGGGAAAGAATTGCTAGAACTGTTGAAAGGTCTTTGAGGAGAAGAAACTCATAGCTCCTTTTGTATGGACCATTGTGTAGCTTTCATCATTCCTATGGAAGCAATATTAGGGAATATTCCTAGATCAGGACTCTACTGTGTTATAATGTTTGGAGGGTTGATTTTCGTTTTTGTTTGTTTATTTTATTTTAATTGTCATGGGAGGACTTAAGAGACGTACTAGCCAGTAACAACATAGCTAAGAGAGCCGAGTTTTTTCAATCCACTTTCTTCATGAAGTAGGAAAGAGAATGTGCATACCTTGGCAGAAACTAGGCATTGACCCACATCTAATACCGTATACCAAGGTAAGATCAAAATAGGTTCATGATTTAGACATAAAGAGTGATATTACTTTAACATATTTAACATATATTGGTCAACCTGCCATCTGGGGGAGGGGATGGGCGAAGGAGGGGAAAAATTGGAACAAAAGGTTTGGCAGTTGTCAATGCTGTAAAATTACCCATGCATATAACTTGTAAATAAAAAGCTATAATTTAAAAAAAAAAAGTGAACAGGAAAAAGAGTGATATCATAAGCAAATTAGAAGAACAAAGCATAGCTTGTCCCTCAGATCTAAGGAGAAGGAAGAAATTTGTGACCAATGAAGAACTGGAAATCATTACTGAATGAAAAATAGATAATTTTGATTATATTAAGTTAAAAAGTTTTTGTACAAACAAAACTCATGCAGAGAAAATTAAAAGGGAAGCAATAAACTGGGAAAATATTTTTACATTCAGAGATTCTAGTAAAGGTCTCATTTCTAAAATATATAGAGAATTGACTCAAATTTATAAGAGTTCATGCCATTCTCCAATTAATTGTCAAAGGATTTGAACAGATAATTTTCAGATGAAGAAATTGAAACCATTTCTAGTCATATGAAAAGTGCTCTAAATTACTATTGATCAGAGAAATGCAAATTAAGACAGCTCTGAGGTACCACTACACACCTCTCAGATTGGGTAAGATGACAGGAAAAGATACAAACTTTTTGTATGTGGGAAAACTGGGACATTGATACATTGTTGGTGGAATTTGTTTGTGAAGGAATCCAATCATTCTGGAGAACAATTTGGAACTATGCCCAAAGAGTTATCAAACTGTGCATACCCTTTGACCCAGCAGTGTTTCTACTAGGCTTATATCCCAAAGAGATCTTAAAAGAGGGAAAGGGATCCACAGGTGAAAAAATGTTTGTGGTGGCCTTTTCATGGTGACCAGAAACTGGAAACTGAGTGGATTCCCATCAGTTGGAGAATGGCTGAATAAGTTATGGTATGGGAATGTTAGAAATATTATTGTTCTATAAGAAACGATCAGCAGGATGATTTTAGAGAGACCTAGAGAGACTTACATGAAGTGATGCTAAGTGAAGTGAGCAGAACCAGGAGATCATTGTAAACGGCCACAAGGTTATATGATGATCAATTCTGATGGACATGGCTCTTTTCAACAATGAAATGATTCAGGCCAGTTCCAATATTCTTGTGATGGAGAGACATTTACACCCAGAGAGAGTACTGTGGGAACTGAGTGTGGACTACAACATAGCATTTTTATTTTTGTTGTTGTTTGCTTGCATTTTATTTTCTTAGTTTTTTCCCCTATTTGATCTGAGTTTTCTTGTGTATCAAGATACTTGTATAAATATATATGCATGTATTAGAGTTAATATAGTTTTACCATGTTTTAACATATATTGAATTACTTGCCTTCTCTGGGCAGCAGTGGGGAGAAGATGGAAAGAATTGGAACACAAGGGTTTTTTTGCTTTTTGTTTTTTTTGCAAGGGTTAAAGTTGAAAAATTATCCATGCATATGTTTTGAAAATAATAAGCTTTAATTTTTTTTAAAAAATAAAGAAAATGAGCATACCTGTGAGAAGATAGAGACACTATAGTGACAGAAATGGACTAGAAAGCCATATTTATCAGAATAAAGGACTTGCTGAGTGGTGGTGTTGTGTAATGGATAGAGCACTAGAATTGGAATGAGAATGGAGAAATTGCTCCACATCTCTGAGTCTATTTGTTCATTAGTCAATGAAGATAATAATTACATTATTTTTATTTTTATTATTTTTTAATTAATTTTTTTGGTGAAGTAAGTGGGGTTGTGATTTGCTCAGGTTGTTTGAGGCTGATTTTTGAGCTCAGGTCTTCTTGACTTCAGGACCAGTACTCTAGCCACAAGCCATCTAACTGTCCCATAACTATATTATTGATAACCAGTGTCAGGGTTTTTGTGAGAGTCCAAAGAGATGATCTGTCTAAAATACTCCACAGACTTCAGTGCTTTATAAATTCTGCTTTTTATTGCAGCAGTGATATAGTATCTTCCTTTTGTTGGGGGAGACTTCAAGAATTGGGACTGGGGCATGGAATAGTTCAATTCAGACTCCAAAATTCATTAGGGTAGATCAGAACCCCTTAAGTGCCACTGGAAACACAATCTTCCCTCTGCAAAGGAATGAGTTGGTTTCTGGGAACTCTGAGATATGTCTGTGTCTGTCTTTGTTATAAGTGGTGAGACTTCAGGGTGTTTATTTCCTCAAATCCAAGTGTTCTTCAAAACAATAGGTACTCTTCCTTGAGGGTGCATGTACTTGTTTTAGTATAGGCACACTGCTCTAAAAAAACAACTTACTAGAGATTGTTTTTACATTGTTCTTAACAACAATAACCATAACATACGAAGACTTCAAAGATCTGTGATTCCATTGCTATGAGTAAAATAAAAAAAATTGTGTTTTCTCTTTACCTTAAAAAACAGTCATTTGTGAAGTGCTGTGGCTGAAAAAAAAAATGCTCATTCACACTGTTTAAGGAGCCTCTCCAAACTTAAAAAATCTCTACTTTTCAAGCTTGGTAAAACCTGTGAGTTTAGACTCTTTTTGCATATCCTTTGATAACCTAAGGTTACCATCTTAACTAGGATGAAGCATTTGAGGGAAGACTTTAAATTCTTTGAAATAACAAGTTGTCCCTATGTTTTAAAATAACATTATTTTGCCAAAGTTTTACTTGTGCACAAATTTGTGGTAATAGTTTATGTATACAAAATATTCTGTAAACATTGTGTATGTTTACATACACAAGAGATGAAACATATGATTCTGATAAGGTTTAGATTTGGTGAACCCAAATTTAATTGGGGTTTCTGGTGGTCAGGGAGTTAAATAAGGTCTAGTGGCCAGTTCAGGCTTCAGGGAATCAAATGGAGGGGTTTGTTTCCCCTGCAACCCCTTGGGATTCTACCCAAGCATAGGTTCTCTGTAAAGGAATTTACAGATCTGAAAACCTAGATTGATAAAAGATTTATTATGGGGATTGGAAGTAAGGCTAAAGTCTGGTTAAGGAAATAGGTGAGGGTAAAGAGAAGATGGCACTAGAAACAGTATTTCAGTGGGCAGAGGCCCTTGGCGTGCCAAGCATAGCATAACATGGCATGTTTGGAACCTCTACCAAGAGAGAAGGGTTTAGTTTGGCTCTTTTTTAATAGGGGGCTTTGGCTACAAGCTAAAGAGGGCTTGTGGGTGGAGTCCCAAGTTGGCTCCTAGTTGGGTTTCAGCTGGAATTTGAATTTGAATTGAATTCAATGAGTTTCAGCACTGAGCCGACTCCACCCAGATAACAAAGATGAAACTGTTTGTCCTTGGGGCGGGGTCCCTCACTGAGGTAAAGTTGAAGGAGATTTTTCTCCTTTAAGGATTTTCAGAGTTTCGGGATCCCCTCTTCATTCCCCCTGTCAAGCAGTCAAAACTTAAATTCATTTAAAGGAAAAAGGACTTAGGGCAGAGTCCCTTATTAAGGTAGAGTTGAAGGAGATTTTCTCCTTCAAGGATTTTCAGAGTTCCAGGATCCCCTCTTCAATTCCACAACAGGGGTATGTTAGTAGGGATTGTGAGGAGAGATTGGACCAAAGTAAAATATAAACACTGAATGGGATTTGGTGTTTTTCTATATGAATCTTTAAGTTGAAGAATCAGTTTTTTTAAAAAGTTATTCAGTTTGAGTCTGCTATGTGTCTGCTAGGTGCTGAGAATGCAAAGAAAGGCGCCAAAAAAAAAAAAAAATCTGTGCTCTTAGGAAACTTACATTCTAATAGAGAGAGACAACATATAAACAACTACATATGAACAGGGTATATACAAGATAAATTGGAGATACTCTCAATGGGAAGAGACTAAAGTCAAAAGAGACCTGGAAAAGAAATCTTAGCTGATACTTACAGGGAACCAGGGAAGTTAAAAAGCAGCTATAAGAAGGGAAAGTAGGTTGAGAGCTGGATTGTTGTGTTTAAGGAACAGCAAGGAGACCAGGTTCACTCAATCACAGAGTAAAGTGGGGTAAAGTATAAGAAACCTGGAAAGTTAGGAAGCAGCCAGGTTTGGACGGGATTTCAAAGCCAAAAGGAAGATTGTTGTGTTTCATTCAGAAGATAATAGAGAGCCCCTGGAGTTGATTAAATAGGGAGATGATATGGTCAGACCTTCATATTGAGAAGATCAACTTGATAGCTGAGTGGAAGATGGATTGGAATGGGAAAAGACTTGAGGCAGACAGATGAACAAGTGATTCCAATAATCCAAGTCTGAAGTGATGAGAGCCTGTACTAGATTGCTGACAGTGTCAAAGGAGAGAAGAGAATAAACACACACACACACACACACACACACACACACACACACACACACACTGTATGAGAGGCTACAAGTCTTGGCAATAGTTTGGATAAAGGGGGCGGGGTTAGAGAGTGAGAAATCACAGGTGACATTTAGATTGAGAGCCTGGGTGACTGGGAAGATGTTGGTACCCTCAACAGGAATAGGGAAGTTTGGAAGAAGAGGGCATTTAAGGGGGGAAATAATAAATTCTGGTTTAGATATGCTGAGTTTAAGGTGTCTACTGGACATCCAATTTAAGACGTCTGAAAGGAAGTTGGAAACTTGAGACTGGAGATCAGGGGACTGGCTAGAGCCGACTAGATAGATTTAAGATTTATTATCATGGAGATGAAAATTAAATCCATGGAAGTTGTTTAGATAATCAAGTGAAGTAGCATATAAGGAAAAGAGAAGAGGGCTTAGGATAGACTCCTCTGGGACATCTATTGTTAGAGGGCCTGGCCCTGGATCAGAATCCATAAAAAGAAAATTGAGGAAGAGTAGTCTAATAGGTAGGAGGAAAACTGTGAGAGAATGGTATTCCTAAAACTTGGAGAGAAGCCCATATCAAAAATGGCTTGTGATTTAAGGCAGTCAAGAGATGGAATGTTATGGATATATCAATATGAAGATCATTTTACTTAGAATGTTTAGGATATGAAAGTCTATAACATGTGGCTTAGAAAGATAGACTATGTCAAATTTTAAATGCCAAGCAGAAGAGCTTGTATTTTATCTTCATAAAGTCAGAAGGAAGTCATTGAAGTTTCTTGAGCAGGGAAGTGACACAGTCAGACCTATGTTTTAGGGATATCAATTTGTCAGCTCTCTAGAGGACATATTAGAGGGAAGAGTGGTAAAGGAAGTAAAATTGCAGGCAGGGAGACCAATTGGGAGGCTATTATAATAATATGGGAAAAGCAAGGTCAGAACTTTAAAGTGAAATACAGGTCTAATTTCAGAACCTAAATGTTTGATTTAAGTCAGACAGAAACTTTAACAGTAAGCCTTTTCTTGACATTAGACCTCCATGATGTAAAAAGTTAGAGCCTTCTGTTTTAGAATCTGGGGTAGATTTGTAAGGGATGTAGAAGACCCTTACCCAAAATGACTACTCAGAGATCACTCAGTAGAAGGCAGAAAAGTTGTTTATTGAAAACCTCCGGAGGATGAGCCGTCCCATCCCAAGATAAGAAAGAGAAAGCTCGTGGTAGGAGGGCTAAAGAAGTAGTAAAGATACATGGCTTTTATACAAGAAATTACATCACAAGTAAGAGAGCATTGAGAAGGGGAGGGAGAGGCATCTAATTGGTTGTTGCTATTTGGGGAGGTTGGAATGGAAGGTTTCTGTTTCCCTGAAATCAGGAAATTTCAGGGAAACAGAAAGGCCTTCAGGCTATCAAGCAGATAGTGGTCCAGCTAATAGACTAAATATCGATAAATGTCAAATACCAATAAATGTCATCAGCTCAGGTTAAGTAAATATGTTTCTAGCTGGCCAAGGCTCAAGTAAATATGAGCCTGCACATATTATACAGGTCATAGGGGAAACACAGAAATAATAAAATACAGAAAAAGAATTCATACATTCCTGTAAGTTCTTCACCTTATCTATTCCCCACAGATTGAATTACAATCTTAGATCATTAGACTAGAAGGAATAAACTTAGGCATTTTTCTCAATCCAAACTATATTGTAAATAATATATAAATGACGTGAGAGGGGAACTAGGGTCATGGGAAGAACAGACCTGAAAGCTAGAAGAGATCTTAGCTGGAAAAGACTGGTTGGAAGAGATCTTAGATATCATCTATTCCAACTTGTTCATTGAAGAATCTGAGTAAATACTTTGTCCAAAGTCACATCAATAATAAATGGCAGTGGAAAGAAGTCAAGAAGAAGGAATCAGTTTTTTAAACTTATGGAGCTTAAGAAGTAAGGACCTGTGGTAGTAAAATGTTTTATGGATCAGTAAAATATACCACAAATAGTTTGTGAAATACTGTTCTTTTCCATCCTCCAGTTGAAGAAATCTGAAGCCCAACAACAAGTGCCCAAACTCACAAAGGTAGTAAGCAATAAAACGAGTTCTAGAACCTTGGCCTCTTTTATCCCTAGAGTAGTATTATTTATTTTCCCATTAAAATATACTTATGACTTTAGACTAAAGTCCTCAGGAGGAAAGCTGTTATGTCTTTAGGCACAAGTATGATGCCTATATCTTGTAAGCATGTGGAGTAGGAAGAAGAGGAGATTAGAAATGTGAGATTTCTTGAGAGCCCACTGGTTTCTTCAGAGCACTCCCTAATTCAGAGACTCCTCAAGCAGGGGTTGGTGATACTCTCCTGTCCTTAGGCAAGATTTCTAATTTCATTTTTTTTTTTTTTTTGCCTGCTTGTTCTCTGAAGTTGGTAACTATGGCATTTTGTTCCAGATGGAGAGTAGGACTTCCTTTTCTAAAATAGGGGATAATAAATACTTGATAGTTAATTGGGATAGGTGAGGAAGGACTCCAGACTCACTAGAATCATAAAACCCTAAGATGTCAAACCTGGAACAGGGTCATCTAATTCTGTTTCTTCCCATTACACTATAAACCTGTAGCTTGGCTTTTACTGCTGCTGTGAAGACAAAATTGAGGTTGGGAAAGAAAGTAGGTAGATGATTAGCAATAGTCTCTTAGTTTTTCACTAAGACAGATTCTGTAGGTGCCCAGGCCATCTATTTGACTAATCTAATTAATGCTACTTTGATTGAAATGCTAGCCCACAAGCTTTACTTTTTCATTTTGCCTTGGAAGATATCTAAGTATGTGAAAACTTAAATATTGTAGACTGCATGGCATAGTAGAAATAGCAGTGAACTAGCAGGCTCGAGACCAGATTCTACTCAACTTCTACCACTAGCAAGGTGATTAAGTGTTCAGGAACCCAACTGAAATATGAAGTATGTGTACTTAGGCATCTCTGAGTGCCATCATCAGTGCCAGATCTGATATTCTAAAATGTTGCAATAACTAAGTATCCATAAACTAATGTGATGGCTACTAAATAGGTTCCCATATAGATAAGCAGAGAGAGAATGAAATTTAGCTCAGGCTCAGACTTGGAATTGGACCCTGGTACAGTGCTTGAAATCTGGAATAAGTTCAAATGACCCAGATGTAGAATTTTTCTGCTTCACTGCTCCTTTTTTTTTTTTTTTTTTTGTCTAGTTTTTAGGTTTCCAGACAGGGCTGGCTGGTTGAATTAGCCAGGGGTAACTATTTCTAAACTGGCTAGAAGCAGTGAGTAGCATTCCCTAAGGTGAAAATTCTGTTCTTAGTCTATTTCCAGGATTAAAAGTTTGGACAAGATCAAATACAGATAAACAGCTGAACTTCATGGTTTCCTTTTTTTTTTTTTTTTTTTTTTATTTAATAGCCTTTTATTTACAGGATATATACATGGGTAACTTTACAGCATTAACAATTGCCAAACCTCTTGTTCCAATTTTTCACCTCTTACCCCCCCCCACCCCCTCCCCTAAATGGCAGGATGACCAGTAGATGTTAAATATATTAAAATATAACTTAGATACACAATAAAACTTCATGGTTTCCTATGCCACTTCTGAATCTTAAAAAAAAACAAACAAACAAACAAAAAAAAAAAACTTCCCAGCCTTGCCAAGGATGATGTGTATCAGTTAACTTTCAGATCAGAAGACAAAGTCCTGCGGAGACTGATTAATTCTTCTGAGGTGTTATTCCTGCTTTTTGAGCAGCTGCCACTAGATGAATAGTGGTACCTATTGATGAGTATATAAACCCAGTGATATGGGTAAGTATGGATAGGTATTTTAGGCATAGATAACTCAGAAAAGTGTGCATGTGTATATGTATGTATGTGTTTAGCATAATTCCTACAAAATTACAACTGAATTAAATTGTTTTCTTTTTCATTCATTATCCTTTTTTGGATATATGATTTTATCCCTTTAGGGAATTCTAGGTGAGAAATCTCCTTTTACTAATGTAGATTTAATCTATAATTTATAATTTTATAGAATCACCTAGAAGGTAAAGGAGAGGTTAAAGGATTTATCCAAGATCACACAGCTAGTAGGTATCCCATGTGGATTCAGGATTCAAATTACTCTTAACTCCCAATTGAGTTGGCTGTCCTCTGTAACTGCTACTGTAATAAGAGGGAGATAAAAGAACCAAATACTGCTGTCACTAAACTTTGCTATGATCAAAAACTTAACAGAAGTATTTTCTTGCCCCTGGACCTTATTAAGTATAGATGCTTACTTCCTGGATATATGTCAGAGTATAGCTATGCCTAAGACTTTTTCTGAACTTAGGGCATCTTCCGAGCTAACTCGGCAATTTCTAATCTTTGGGTTTGTGATTGTCTCATTGAATATTAGTATTAATTGATCTTTCTTTAGTTTTATAAAATATGTCATTATGTGGTATTGAAAAGCAAGCTTTACTTTGTAGAATGAGTGCGATATTACCCAATACCTAAATTACAATTTTTCAGCTTTATGGAGCTGATATCGTCTTTTCAAAAATACAAAAAATTTAAAGGCAGGATTGAACTCATGAGAAGCAGCATGGTATAACTGTCATGCTTTCTAGTCAAAAAGACCTGGATTCAAGTCTTGCCTCCTTGACAAACATTGACTGTGTGACCCTGAGCAATTCATTTCATTTCTTTGTGCTCTTAAACAACTTCCTAATAGTTTGAGTTGTAAGGGTCAACTTGCATTTGATGGGAATAAGTTCTTTCATTGGGAATTCTCACTACCAAGGAAATTACGAGTCTAGTTCCTCTCGGTCCACCTCCCAGTGGCTTTATAGTACCTTTTTGTGACCCTGTTGTTTTTTTGTTTTGTTTTGTTTTTAAACAGCGGACATAATGAACTTTGTTGTTCCCCACCCCCCCCCCAAAAAAAGAAAAAAAACAAAAAAACCCCAAAACTTTATATTCAGATTAGGGACCACTGCTCTGTTTCTCTCTTCAAGGAAAATAAAGATAGGTTTTAATTTTTCCTAGGTCATTCTTGGTCCACTGTTCTGTACTTTCAGACTTTATTTGTGACCTGTCTTGTGACTTAACCCAAGATTCCTCTTAACCATGGCCATATCTTATCTTTGTCTCTATCCTGTATTCATCTTTGTGTCTGCCTAGTATGTACCTTTTATGTATTTCTTGGAGTAGTCTCTTTCAAATTGAAAGTTTAATCTCCATTTTATACTTTGACTCCTATCTACTCTCTGTAGTTACTAGGTAGACCTTTCTTTTGAATTTACCTGAACACACATTACAAATTAGCTGACATTTCCCTTTCAGGTTAGAAAGGCCCTTTATACCTCTAATATAATTTTTATCCTAATCTTGTGAGGTAAACATCGTGGATATTATGATGATTGTTATGGACCAGAACTTGAAGCAAGGTACTACGTGGAATTATTAAGTGGAATTAAGGAGACAGTGGTTAAATCTAGGGTAGCATTGATTTAATCCTACAACAAATAATGGTTTTAGTGATATAATGATTGGTTTGTACTCAGTGTGGGGCATATAAGCTAGAAGCTCTCAGGACCAGAAGGGACAAGCGCACTAGAAGCTCTTGGAGGCTGAAACAGATTCATTCCATCTTCCATCTTTGTGGTGTCTGTAGGCTGAAGCACAAATCTTTGGATTCGGAGAAATTCAGAGGGCAGAGAAGGAGGCAGGAGCTCAAGCTTTTGGAACCAAGGAGGGAGATAGGCCTCTAAGAAAACTAGCTGAGCCCCAAGTGAAGGAGATAGGAGTTTGAAGGAGACAATAAAAGATTTGGACTTTAATCCCTGGCTACTCTTGTGGTGATATATGAACTGAAACGAAGGCTGCCTCAAGAGACCCCAAGAAAACCTCAACAGAGAACATTACATTTTAGAGAGAAAATTACAGATGATGATGATGATTTTTTTTAATAGATGAGAACCAAGGTTGGGACAGAATTGATGTGAATTGTCTGTGGCCATCCCCATCAGTATCACTTAGGTCTCAAATTCAGATCTTTGCAATCTGATGTTCTTTTCTACAATACTGTGTTTTTTCTACTAAAGCTAAAGGTGGTTTCCTCAGACCCAGGAAAAAAAAACCCCCACAAAAAAACCTCATCTGTTTACAATGTTTTCTATCTTTTCCTCCCACATAGATTTATTTGAAAGTCACAGGAGTTTACTTTTACTTTCTGGTTTTCTCCTTTGTAGAATGAAGGAGTTCAATTAGACAACTTCTGAGTTCTCTTCAATCTGAGATTTGGCTTCTGTATGAGAATTCTCTGCTCTTCCTTTTCCTAAAACTATACACAAAAAAGGAGATGAGTTTTATGTTTATTGGTTAGAAGGGGGCACTTGTGTCCAGTATTCATTATTCTCTTTCTTCCTTTTCAGATATTTAATGACTTACTTGCTTTGTGATATGTAGCAAGTCAGTTAAGCTCTATGATAATTATGAACTAGTGAAATGGAAATATTGACCATGGCTTTTAAAACATTGTGATTTGCAAGCAGTTACTGTGGATTCTTTGCCAATGTTGAATCTCAACTAATTTTTTCCTTTACTCTTTTCCCTATTTGGGCTACAAAGTTCAGGCCAAATATCTAGGGGAAATTGAGCCTTTTGTTTTAAGGAAGGGGGAATTAAGAAGTCAAATGTTACTATCTTGGTAGTCAAGGAAGAGGTTTTGGAGGTAGGGGAGGAGAATATAGGTGAGAAAAAAAATTCAATCTCAGCGTATTTTCAGAATTTAAGGGTAAATTTGCTAACTACTCTAATTCTAGACATCTCATTTAGGAAAAAAGGATCTTGTCTATGCATATAGCTAATAAATGTATGAGGTAAATTGACCATAAGTTTCTGCTGATCCAAATATAGCATTCTTTTCATTATTTCCATGCTGCCTCTATTTAAGTGCTACTTTCACTTTCAGATGAAGGAACTGAGACTCAGGGGAGACTAAGCAATTTGCCCAAATTAGTGGCAGAGCTAGAATGCTAATCCAGGTTTACTAATAAGGTTCCAATGCCTTTCTGTCCAAATCAGCTGATTCAATGGTTTTTTCCTTTTCTCAGAGGATAATTGAGATTTATTCTGTATTGGTGTGGCCAAGTGGGTTATAGTGGATGATGGCCGGTCTTAAGTTTTTAATCTATCAGTAAATTTAGGTAATAGGACCCTTTTTATCCATTAGCTTATGCCTCCATTCACCAAATCTTTAAGTGACTGTTCTCTGTAGAGTGATATTTAAGTTGATTATATTGGGTCTCCTAAAAGATACATAGTTTAGGTAAAACACCATCATGGGCCCGTCTTTCTACAAACACAACAAGCCTTAGGTGCCTCTTCATCAAATCTCAAAATGAAACTCCTAAGACATTTGTTGAAGCATTGAAGAAAGAAACAGAAAAGGCAAAGAAAATTGCTTTGGCTGTTATATAAAATTCCAAGTGCTTGGCCAAGGCAACTAATTGCAAAGAAGCAGTAGCACTCAAAGTATATTTAAAGATGGCACCTTGTTGCCCTTCTATCTAGATCAGGGGTGGGGAGTGTCTGGCCCATGGGCCATAACTTTCATGAAATCATTTTCTAAGCAAACTCAGGATGCTGAGCTGAAAATTAGATACAACCTCCCACTGCTTGAATTCTATAAGCTAATAATTTTGTATGACCCATAAATGATGTCATAAATGTCCAAATGGCCCTTGGCAGAAAAAAGTTTCCCCACCTTTATCTATACTGTCAGTCCCCCAGGTTGACAGTATCTTGGCAAGGTCTGACACTGGGAGTGGAGTTCCAGCTTCTAAGTAGATAGGCTAGATTTTGGGTTGCACTATACAGGTAGTCTATCTCATTACCAGTCCTTTTGGTAATTGAATTTTATTGAAATTAATTTTTAAAAATGGAAAGTTATCATTAAAAGCAATTTTGCCTCAAAAAGAGAGAGAGGAAGAAAGAGAGAAAAACAGGCACATTGATGTTTTGTTTGTGGAGTTTTGACCTGGTATAACCATTTTGGAAAGCAATTTGGACCTATGAAAATAAAATGACTAAAATGTCCATACCCTTTGACCTAGAGATTCCATTACTAGGCATGTACTGCCAAAGGAAGTCGTTGATGAAAACAAAGTCTCCATAGTTACCATAATATTTATAGCAGCACTTTTTGTGGTAGCAAATAATTGGACATCGATTTGGACAATAGTAAACACATTTTGGTATACACATGTAATAAAATATGGCTGTAATGTCAGAAAAAAATGAACATGATAAATAGAGATGACTTATAGGAATCAGTACAAACAATATATACAATAATTATAATGATGTAAATGATAAGGACCATAACCACAAAAAAATAAAACTGATAAAGAACAAGCTTAGTCCCAAATAAAAGGTATGAAAGAACACTAAATTCCATTCCTTTGTAGAGCTTGGTATTAGTAGGTGTGGAATACTCTTTATAATGGCTTTTTTTTGGAGTATGTTTGCTGATTTCTTTTTTTCTTCTAATGATCTCTTCAGTTTCCTTGTACTATACTTCTTTGCATATGTTAATATTAGCTAATATATGGCACTTTAAGATTTGCAAAACATTTTGTAAATATGTCTTATCCCTAGTCAAATGTAATTTCCATAAGGGACAGGACCTCAACAAAATGTTTTTGAATTTATATCTAACACTAAGCAAAATGCCTTTATATAATAACTGCTTTAATAAATAAATATCTGTTGAGTTGAAATTTAGTGAAGTAAAATGAGAGCCTTTGTACTAGAATGTAGATCTTGGAGCAAGGGCTAGAGAACTTGGATGTAAACACCTTTATATTTGATACATAAGTTTTAACAGAACCCTCCCAAAGTGGAATGGGCTACCTTGGGAGATGATGCTTTTCCTTTAACTTTAGATATTCAGATGAAGGTTGGGTGCTTCCTTAGGTAGAATATAGAAAAAAATTTTATTCAGGAATGGGTTGTCCTGGATGCTCTCCAAGAGCCTTTGATCTATGAGATTGTGATTCTGCTTGATTTGCAGCAATCAAAAATATTACCCTAGAATAAAAGAAGCTTGTTTTAATCAAAGGTTTCAGAAAGGGCAATAGAAGTTTAAAATCTCTGTAAGCACAAACATGGTAATGTAGTGGAAGAAATTTAGCGGTTGGTAGTTGTTTTTGTTTTGTTTTGTTTTGTTTTGTTTTAGCACATCTCTATATACAGATGATCATCACCAACAGTTACAAAGTCTTTGTGCAGAAGAGTGAGCTAGTGTTTAAACTGAGATACTAGAGGAAGATGGGTTTGCAGCATTTGGCAGGTATGTGTGAGCTAGTTATATGGAAAAAGCTCTCTTCTAGCCTGATAAAGAAATATATCATCCTATACCATGCTTCAGAAAGATAGGTCCTTCTTCCTAAAAAGAATAACTTTTAAATCTTGTTATTCCAAGGGATCTGAGGAGCTATTATGAGTTAAGTGTATGGACAGTGATTTCAGTTGAGGATGTTATCGTTCTGTCAAAGCTGTATCCTTATTCTTCTTCTATAGTTTGGTGATCTTATTTTATTTTAGCTCTCTCTGAACTTTAGTTCTCTCTGAAATGCTGAAACAAACACATTTTGATTTCTTCTTTTTTTTTTTTTTGAAGGAAAGTAATTCATAGAATATTTGAACTAGGACTCATAGAAGTCATCCAGTCCAAATACTTCACCTAACAAATAAAGAAACTGTGGTAAATTAATTTGCCCAAGATCATAAATAATGGCCCATACTTTGTAGATGATATTGCTCTGAAAACAGGAGTTAGAAAATAATTAAGAAGCTTCTGGATAAGAGGGAAAGAGGGAAATGTAAAATATGACTTGAAACTTTTTATATATATATATATGTATGTATATATGTATATATACATATATACATACATACATATATATATATATATATATATATATACATATATACAAAAACTTTTTTTGGCAATTGTTCTGATCACTTCCTGGCAAATGAAGGGAGAAGAAATGGAAGCAGTGTCAGATTTTATATTCTTAGTGGTCTATATCCAAGACCACTGCAGACAGCCATTATAACCATGAAATTTTAAAAGATGCTTGCTCTTAGAAAGCTATGGAAAATCTGGACAGCCTACTAAAAAGCAGACATGTCACCATGCCAACAAAGTTGTGTATAGTCAGAACTATACTTTTTTCAATAGCAATACACAGGTGTGACAGTTGAACTATAAGGAAAGCTGAGTTCCACAGAAATGATCTTTTCAAATTGTGGCATTAACTTTTGAGAGTCCCTTGGACAGTAAGGAAATCAAATCAGTCAATACTTAAAGAAATTAATTCAATTTATTCATTGGAATAAACTAGAATAAATTAGAAGCTGAAGTTTAAATATTTAAACTACATAGTAAGAAAATGGGACTCATTGGAAAAGACTCTGATATTGGGAAAGATTGAAGGCAGAAAGAAAAGAGGATGACAGAGGATGAGATGGATAAGTAAGTGTCATGCAAACAATGAATATGAACTTGACCAGACTTTGAGAAGATAGAATGGCCTGGTATATTATGATTTATGGGGTCACGAAGAATTGGATATGACTGGGTGACCATATAACACCAACAACTTTGTTCCATTGCTCTGGGTAATGTGATGTCCTATTATAAGCCAGATGGTTGAATAGGAGCCTTAGTATCACATTATTATGTAGTATTATGTAGTATTAGTATCACAGTTTTATAGCAGCAGTAAGAGGACATGTTGCCAATGACTTCGACTGGAAGATTCCGTCAAAGAAGATCTAGCAAAACCCTTTTAAAAACATTTTCTTCTTTATTTGAACTTAACAAATATCAAAAACCATAATCATTTCAGTTTTAAAGAATAAAGCAACTCTATAGATATTACTATATCTCTTTCTGTATATATAACTGAGTTTTTGTTAGGCTGTTTTTAAAAATTATATATAAAGTAAAGGGATAATAACACAAAACACCTAGCTTTTCTCTTTTCCCTTCTGTTCTCTTTGGGGTTGCTTTCTAATATCTCATTGTTCTTTTCTTTTTGCATGTCTATCCCTGTCTACTCTTTCTCTCCTTACTACCCTACTTTATAAGACTCAAAAAAAAAAAAAAAATAATAATGTAGTAAAACAAAACAAAAAAAAATTGAACACACTGACCATGTCTGAAAAAATATACCTCTAGTCTATCACTTCTCTTTCAAGAAATAGGAGGCATGCTTTGTCACTACGGTTCTGATAACCATGATGGCAATTATTCAGTTGGGAAGTCTTTCAGAGTTGTTTCTTTTTACATAATTATTATGGTCATTTTGCAAATTATTGTTCTGTTTCATTCTGCTTCAGTTTATAAAATTATACTCAGGTTTCTCTGAATCTGTCATTTATCATTGTTTATGGCATATTATCCCGTTCTTTTCATATGATCAGCTGTTCCTCAATTGATGGGTAATAGCAAACTCAAAATTGATTTCTAATTCATTGCCACAACAAAAAATGATGTTATAATTCCTTTCCCTTTTCCTCTGAGTGGCTTTTAAATGAATAGCCTTTTCTCCCATGTTTTGAGGAAGCTAGGAAATGAAACTTCTAAGAGTAGAGGGGCATACATTTCAAATTGATGATTTAAGAGATTTTAGCACCAGAACTCTGGTGTATGTAAATTGGAGTGTAGTTGCCTCCTTTTGAGTATCCTTTTGGAAAAGGAAGTGATGGGGTTAACCTTACCAAGGCTCTCTCCTTAGCAGCACAGGCTTTTCTGGAGAGCTGCCTTCTGACATAAAGGAAGATTAGGAAAAGTCCAGGGGAAGGCATTTAGCCTTAGGGACTTCCTGGGGAGAGCACAGGCTGGTCAGTTCAGGCATTAATCAGAATCCATTGTGTGACCTGCCCTGCCCCAATCTCAGGAAATCTGAGCCCTTCCCCTCTTGCACACAGCTCATTTGTGCTGAAGTGGCCTCCCTGATGGATTGTTCTTTTAATCAAACAATGGCCTCCCCAGGAATTTTTCTGAAGGCATTTTGATCTTGGTGTTTGTGAATGGTGGCCGGAAAGGACCAGAGATGAGTGAAGGATATTCCCAATTAGCAAGTGAGATGTAGAAACTATTGATGCAGAATAATTTTTTTCTACCGTACCATTTATTTTTTTAATCAGAGAGGATCTGTTAACCCCTCAATACTGGTGATATCACTTGATTCAAAGAGGAGAGGGGTATACAACAAATAAAAAGTGACTGGAGGAATTATTATAGGTTGCCCAAGAGACATTTTTGGCTCTTCTGGGGACCTGGCACTCTCCTTTGTTAATAACAAGTGTCCCTTACCTTGATATAGGTTCTTTATTATCTTCTCAACAAATACCATATCCCAAAGAGAAAAGGTAAAAACAGAGTTGAAATGAAAATAAGGAAAAACAAAATATTATAATATAGAGGAGACAAGCATGGCATAGTGAATAAAGAACCTTTTTTGAAGTCAAAATGATGGCATTTAAGCCTCAAACACCTACAGGTTGCCTTATCCTGCCCAAGTGAATACAAAAGCTGTAAATTGCATAACAATTGCTGATCAGTATTAATAGAGAAAATCTCTTCTTCTTTCTTCTTCTCTTCCTGCTTCATACAATCAACCAAATATATGTATGTGTATACATACACTCACACATATATTATTAACATACACCCTTATGGTTATATTTAGAGCTGGTAAGGACTTTGGAGATTATCTAATCCAAACCTCTCATTTTATAAACAAGAAAAATGAGGCTCAGAGAAGAAAAGGATCAAATAAATAGTAAGTTTCTGATCTGAGTTTTTCCATTATATTGGGCTATGTAGATATAAGAAAAAAAATAAAAGTAGCTCACATTTACATAATGCTTTAAGGTTTATAGAACCCTGATGATCACAGAATGTTAGTTTGAATATAGAATTTTAGAATTGGAATCTCAAAGATCATTTGGTGGTCATAACAATATTGGAGATAGAGAGCTCGATTAGTCTATTCACATAAAAATATTTCATTAAATATTTCTCATTTATTTACATATTTGTTCCTTTATATTTAAAATAGTATTTTTCCAACTGCTTGACAAAATAATTTTTAACATTCATTATTTAAATAAAATTTTTCTCCTTTCCTCCTTCCCCTTCTGCTTAAATGCCAATTTGATATAGATTATGCATATACAGTCATGTAAAACATATTTCCTTATTAGTCATGTTATAAAAGAAGAAATGGAACAAACTGAAAAAAACTATTTAAAAAAGAAGTGAAAATAGTATGCTTCAATCTTCCTTCAAATTCCATCAATTCTTTCTCTGGATGTGGATAACATTTGTAAGTAAGTATTTTACAATTATCTTGGACCATTGTATTGTTGAGAAGAGCCAAGTCAATGATAGTTGATCAGTCCACAGTATTGCTGTTACTGTAATGTTTTCCTAGTTCTGCTTACTTCACTTATCATCAGTGTAAGTCTTTATAATTTTTTTCTGAAATCATCCTGCTTGTCACTTCTTATAGCACAATGGTATTCCATTATATTCATATATCATAATTTATTCATCCATTCCTCAATTGATGGGCATCCCCTCTATTTCCACTTCCTTCCCACCTCAAAAAGAGCTGCTAGAAGTGTGTGTGTGTGTGTGTGTGTGTGTGTGTGTGTGTTCTTGTTACTTTTTTATAATCTCTTTGGGATATAGACCTAGTAGTGGTATTGGTTGGATCAAAGGGTATTTCCAGTTTGATTGCCCTTTGTGCATAGTTCCAAGTTGTTCTCCAGAATGGTTGGATCAGTTCTTTCACAACTCTACCAACAGTGTATTAATGTTGCAGTTTTTCTACATCCTCTACAACATTTATCATATTTTCCTTTTTGTCATCTTAGCCAATCAATAAATATGAGTTGGTAACTAAGAGTTATTCTAATTTTCATTTTCTAATTAGTGGTGGTTTAGAGCATTTTTCATGACTATAGATAGTTTTGATTTCTTCTCCTGAAAATTGTCCATTCATATTCATTAATAACCATTTTATTCATTAGGAAATGACTTATATTCTTATAAAATTGATTCAGTTCTCTATATATTTTAGAAATTAGGTCCTTATCAGAAACCCTGGTACTAAGAAAATGTTTCCCAGCTTTCTGTTTTTCTTCTAATCTTGGTTACATTGGCTTTTTAATTTAGTATAATCAAAATTGTCCATTTTATATATTGTAATGCTCTGTCTCATGTTTGGTTGTAAATTCTTCCCTTATCCGTAGATTTGAAAGGTAAACTATTCTGTGTTTAGCTAATTTACTGTTGGTAGCACCCTTTATGTCTAAATGATCTACCCATTTTGACCTTCTCTTGGTATATAGTGCAAATACTGTTGTTCAATCATTCCAACACTTTTTGTCATCTATTGAGTTCTTATCCCAGAAGTTGGGGTCTTTGGGGTTTATCAAACCTAGTTATTTACTACAATGCATTGTGTACTTACCTATTCTATTACATTGATCCACTGCTCCTCTTCTTTCTTAGGCAGTACATTTAATGAGATAAGTTAGAAGATTTCAGTATTGAAACAAAGATGCTCATTATCACCACTGTCATTCAATATTTTACTAGAAATGTTAGCTTTAGCAATAAGAGGAAAAATAGTTTTGATGTTTGCTGTTTTTTAATATTGTTTGATATGATACAACTGGACCATCTTCCCTCATATTTAAAAAAATTATTCTCATGCAATGAGATACCATTACATACCTGTCAGATTGGCCAAGATGACAGGAAAAAATAATTAGCAGTTTGAAACTATACTCAAAAAGTTATCAAACTGTGCATAACTTTGATCCAGAAGTGTTACTACTGGGCTTATATCCCAAAGAGATATTAAAGAAGGGAAAGGGCCCTGTATGTGCCAAAAATGTTTGTGGCAGCCCTGTTTGTAGTGACTAGAAACTGGAAAATGAATAGATGCCCATCAATTGGAGAATGGTTGAGTAAATTGTGGTATATGAATGTTATGGAATATTATTGTTCTGTAAGAAATGACCAACAGGATGAATACAGAGAGGCTTGGAGAGACTTACATGAATTGATGCTAAATGAAATGAGCTTTATATACTAATATTATATACTTCAGCACCAATACTGTATGAGGATGTATTCTGATGGAAGTGGATTTCTTTGACAAAGAGAAGATCTAACTCGGTTCCAATTGATCAATGATATACAGAAGCAGCTACACGGAGGGAGGGGGAAAGTCGGAACAGAAGTGAGTGCAAGGGATAATGTAAAAAAAAATTACCCAGGCATGGGGGTCTGTCAATAAAAAGTTATAATTATTTAAAAAAAAAAAATATATATATATATATATATATATATATATATATATATATATTCTCTTGAAAGGTCAATGTTTTATTCTTCTAGATGAATTTTGTAATAAGTAAATTAATTTAGGCCCAGTTGTCATTTTTATTATATTGGTATAGTATACCCAAGAACAACTGATATTTTTCCAATAGTTTAAATCTGACTTTATGTGAGAAGTGTTTTTTGATTGGGTTCCTATAGTTCCTGGGTTTGTCTTGACAGATAGACTCCCAAGTATTTTATATTGCTTATAATTATTTTAAAAGGAATTTCTTTCTGTCTCTTGCTTTTGGGCTTCATTGGCAGTACATGGAAACAATGATGATTTAGGTTTCTTTTATATCCTGCAACTTTGCAAAAGTTGTCAATTATTTCAGGTAGTTGGTTCTCTAAGATCCATTAACCATACCATCATATCATATGCAAAGAGTGATAGTTTTGATTCCTCATAGTATATGCTAATTCCTTTAATGTATTTTTCTTCTCTTATTGCTAAGTCTAACATTTCTAGTACAATACTGAATACGGGTTGTGATAATGGGCACCCTTGTTTCAGGCCTGATATTAACTGGTAAGACTTTTAATTTAACCCAGTTATAAGTAATGCTTGCTGAAGATTTTAGATAAATATTACTTATCTTTTAAAGGAAATCTCCATTTATTCCTATTTCTTTAATATTTTGAAAAGGAATTCATGTTGTATTTTATTTTATATCATTGGAGGGGGAGCAGGCAGTTGGGGTTATGTGACTTGCTCAGGATCACACAGGTAGGAAGTATTAGGTATCTGAGGTCCAGATTTGAACTTGGGAACTCCTGATTCCATGGCTGATGCTCTATCCACTGTGCCATCTAGCTGGCTCTGGGTGCACACACATACACATACCTGGCTCCTTCTTCATCCATTTTCCCAAATAGATTATATAATATTGGAATTAATTGTTCTTTAAATGCATTCCTGGCATTAATTTCACCTTGAGTAATAGTATATGCTGTTGGTGATATATTGCTGTAATTGCATTACTATTAATTAAAAATTTTTGCATCAATATTCACTAGGGAAATTAGTCTGCAGTTTTCCTTCTCTGTTTTCTCTCTTCTTGGGTTTTAGTTATCAGTATTATATTTGTGTTATAAAAAGAATTTGGTGTAGGACTCTGCTATTTTCCCAAATAGTTTATATAGCATTGAAATTAATTGTTTTTAAATGTTTGGTAGAATTCACTTGTAAATTTGTCTTGCTCTAAGGGTTTTTTGTTAGAGAGTTTATTGATGGCTTGTTCAATTTCTTTTTCTAAAATGGGGTTATTTAAGCATTCTTGTTCTTCTGTTGATTTGGGCCGTTTTTATATTTTGGAAAACATTCTTTTCACTTTGTCAGATTTTACTGAGATATAATTGGGTAAAATAATTATTTTACTTTTCTTTTCATTGGTAGAGAATTTATCCTTTTAATTTCTGATACTAATAATTTGTTTTTCATCTTTCATTTTCAAATGAAATTAACCAATGTTTATTTTATTGGGGTTTTTCCCCATAAAACAAGCTTTTAATTTTATTTATTCAATAGTTTTCTTACTTTCAATTTTATTAATCCCTCCTTTGATTTTTTTTCAAGATTTCCAATTTGGTGTTTAATTGGTATTTTTTAATTGTTCTTGTAGTTTTTTTGTTTTTTGTTTTTTGTTTTTGTTTTTAGTTTCATGCCTGATTCCTTGATCTGCTATTTCTAATATTTTCCTAACTTACTGATGTTAGTCTTTAGATATGTACATTTTCCCATGAGTGCTGCCTTGTCAGCATTCCAAATTTTGGTATGACTTCTCATTGTTGTTGTCTCATTGTTGCTACTCTCTTTAATGAAACTGATTGTTTCAATGATTTGTTCTTTCAACCACTCATTCTTTAGGATTTGATTATTTAGTTTCCATTTAACTTTTTTTTTGAGGCTTTTGGGGGTTAGTGGGTTTGATCATATCTCCCTTACTTTATCTCTTCTCACACTTCCCTGTTGGGTAAGATAGATTGCTATTTTTAATTGAATATATGAATATATAATCATAATATTGAATATTACTTTCTTTCCCTCTTTTTAAACCAATTTAGATATGAGTGAGGGTTAAAGTCTTACCTCCCCCTACTATAAAAATTTTTCCTTGCTTTTATGTGAGATAATTTTCCCTATTCTTCCTCTCTCTTCCCTCTTACAGGAAATTCCTTTTTCTCACTTATTAATTTAAAAAAATCACTGCAACATAATTGACTCATTCCTACACCTTTTTATATAGAATCTTTCTAACTTTCCCTAATAACGATAAAAATACATGAGTCTTGTATTTGAAAATCAGATATTCTATTTAAGTCTGGTCTTTTCATCAATAATACTTGAAGATCCTCTGTTTCATTAAAGATGTTTTCCCCCCCATCCCCCTTGAAATATAGATAGGTTATATGTAGCCTGGTTCACCTTCCAGAATATCATGTTTCAAGCCCTCTGCTTCTTTATTCTCATAGCCATTATATATTGTGTGATTTTTAACTGTAGATTCATAGTATTTGGCTGCTTGAAATAGTTTCCCTTTGATCTGGGAACTCTGGAAAATTGACTATAATATTTCTAGAAGTTTTTATTTGGGGATTGTTGGAATCCTAGTGTCAACTCAACTTGAAACAAGGTGAAAACTCAAAGGTGATATCAGAATCCTGGTATTAACTCAATAGAATTGATACAGTGCTTATTGGTTCACACCTTAGAGGAATCCTTACAAGGTGATAAGTTGCTAATACTGATGGAAACAATGCTTGTGTTCATACCTTTAGAGAGCTCATAAGTATCTAAGTACTCAATGGAGTTCACACGTTTGGAAGAGTTCAGGGTTTAGAAAGAAACATCGAATTCACACCTCCCTTAGGGCCAGAGAGCACTCTGGGAGATAACCCAGAATCCCTCTCCCTCCAGAAGGTGGAGTTAACCTTTGGGAGATTACATATATACAGGGACCTCTTGGAGCTTGGGGGAGTTTACTTGAGAGAGTTTTCTTGTGAACGTTGACTGGAGTCGGAGAGGAGCACTCTGGGAGGAAGAACACACAAGCCCTATCTTCGAGGCAAGAGAGATTCATCGTATCTTCTACATTGGTGCTGGCTGGAGGCAGAAGCCAAGGACAAAGCTGCAAGATCTTTTGGAACCAAGCAGAGAGATAGGCCTGAGCTAACTGGGCTATGTTGAAGGACACAATAAAAGATCTGAACTTTTATCACCTGGTTGTGTTTTGGAAAAAGAACACCACAGGGGATCTCTTCAGGTGGTGATCAGTGAATTCCTTATTTATTTATTTATTTATTTTTTTAGGCTTCCAAATAGATGTGATCCAGGGATATATGTGGTCACTGTTACCTTGATTTATACTCTTGCCATTTCCCAAGAAGGGCCTTTATTCCCTTTCAGTTTTATACTGCTCCTTATGACTTCTCCTCCTTTTGGATTAGAAACAATATTCTTTGAAAGGCTCCCTGCTCCCTTGGGAGTAGAGATGATACTGTCCTTCAGGGTTTCTTCTCTGAGCCAGAAATAGATATAGGCAATGAAGTTGACAAATAATTGTCCCTCGGTGCTCCCAGTTCCTCTTGATAGAAATTGCTCTTGTTTGTCTTTCAGTTAGATCCCAGAAATGAATAGAAAATGGAGTTGTCAAACAGCATTTGGTTCTGTTTTCACTGGGAAACCCTCCAATCTCTTTCCAGTTGCTAGATTCGACAACGGTCTCTGGCTTAAAAGGTTGTTGCTTATTTGTTTACTGGTTTGGTTTTGGTTTGGTTTTGCATTATGGTTTTCTCCCTTTTGATCTTTCTTTTCTTTTTTTATTATAACTTTTTATTGACAGAACATATGCATGGGTAATTTTTTACATTATCCTGACTTTTCCCTTCCCTTCCTCCATCCCCTTCCCTTGATGGTAGGCAGTCTTATGCATGTTAAATATGTTATGGTATATCCTAGATACAATATATGTATGCAGAAACATACAGTTCTCTTGTTGCACAAGAAGAATTGGATTCAGAAGGTAAAAATAACCTGGGAAGAAAAACAAAAATGCAAGTAGTCCACATTCTTTTCCCAGTGTTCCTTCTCTGGGTGTAGCTGATTCTGTCCATCATTGAGCAACTGGAATTAAATTACATCTTTCCTTTGTCAATGCTACCCACTTCTATCAGAATACATCCTCATGCATTATTGTTGTTGAAGTGTATAATGATCTCCTGGTTCTGCTCATTTCACTTAACATCAGTTCATGCAAGTCTCTCTAAGCCTCTCTGTATTCATCCTGCTGGTTATTTCTTACAGAACAATAATAATATTCCATAACATTCATATATCACAGTTTACTCAACCATTCTCCAATTGATGGGAAATTCAATTTCCAGTTTCTAGCCACTACACAAAGGGTTGCCACAAATGTTTTTGCACATACAGGTCCCTTTCCCTTCTTTAATATCTCTTTGGGATATAAGCCCAGTAGTAACACTGCTGGATCAAAGGGTATGCACAGTTTGATAACTTCTTGGGCATAATTCCAGATTGCTCTCCAGAATGGTTGGATTTGTTCACAACTCCACCAACAATGTATCAGTATCCCAGTTTTCCTGCATCCCCTCCAAATTTATCATTATTTTTTCCTGTCATCTTAGCCAATCTGACAGGTGTGTAGTGGTATCTCAGAGTTTTCTTAATTTGCATTTCTCTGATCAATAGTGATTTGGAACACCCTTTCATATGACTAGAAATAGTTTCAATTTCATCATCTGAAAATTGTCTGTTCATTTCCTTTCTCCATTTATCAATTGGAGAATGGCTTAATTTCTTATAGATTAGAGTCAGTTATCTATATATTTTGGAAATGAGGCCTTTATCAAAACCTTTAACTGTAAAAACGTTTTCCCTGTTTGTTGCTTCCCTTCTCATCTTGTTTGCATTTGTTTTGTTTCTACAAAAGCTTTTTATTTGATATAATCAAAATGCTTTATTTTGTGATCAGTAATGATCTCCAGTTCTTCTTTGGTCACAAATTCCTTCTTCCTCCACAAGTCTGAGAGGTAAACTATCCTATGTTCTTCTAATTTCTTTATAATCTCATTCTTTATGCCTAAATCATGGATCCATTTTGATCTTATCTTGGTGTACGGTATAAAGTGTGGGTCCATGCCTAGTTTCTGCCATACTAATTTCCAGTTTTCCCAGCAATTTTTGTCAAATAGTGAATTCTTATCCCAAAAGTTGGGATCTCTGGGTTTCTCAAGCACTAGATTGCTATAGTTATTGACTATTTTGTCCTGTGAACCTAACCTATACCCCTGATCAACTAATCTATTTCTTAGCCAATAGCAAATGGTTTTGGTGACCACTGCTTTATAATATAGTTTTAGATTAGGTACAGCTGGGCCACCTTCATTTGATTTTTTTTTTCATTAATTTCCTTGAAATTCTTGATCTTTTGTTCTTCCAAATGAATTTTGTTATTATATTTTCTAGGTCATTAAAATATTTTCTTGGGAGTCTGATTGGTATAGCACTAAATAAAATGCTAATAGTTTTCCTAATATTGAACCAGCCCTGCATTCCTGTATAAATCCTACTTGGTCATAATGTATTATCCTGGGGATGATTTTCTGTAATCTTTTTGCTGATATTTTATTTAAGATTTTAGCATCAATATTCATTAGGGAGATTGGTCTATAATTTTTTTTCTCTGTTTTCAACCTACTTGGTTTAGGTATCAGTACCATGTCTGTGTCATAAAAGGAATTTGGTAGGACTCCTTCATTCTCTATTTTTTCAAATAGTTTATATAGCATTGGAGTTAATTGTTCTTTAAATGTTTAGTAGAATTCACATGAAAATCCATCTGGTCCTGGGGATTTTTTCTTAGGGAGTTGATTAATAGCTTGTTTTATTTCTTTTTCTAAGATGGGACTTTTAACCAATTTATTTCTTCCTCTGTTAATCTGGGCAAGCTATATTTTTGAAGTTATTCTTCCATTTTATTTAAGTTATCAAATTTATTGGCATAAAGTTGGGCAAAGGAACTCTTAATTATTGCTGTAATTTCCTCTTTGTTAGTGGCGAGTTCTCTCTTTTCATTTTTAAGACTAACAATTTGATTTTCCTCTTTCCTTTTTTAAATCAGATTTACTACAGGTTTATCTATTTTTTTGGTTTTTCCATAAAGCCAACTCTTGGTTTTGTTAATTAATTCAAGTTTTCTTCTTTCAATTTTATTAATCCTCTTATTTTTAGAATTTTAAGTTTAGTGTTTGACGGTTTTTAATTTGTTCCTTTTCTAGCATTTTTAGTTGCAAGTCCAATTCATTGACCTTCTCTTTCTCTATTTTATGCAAGTAGGCCTCTAAATAACATATTATGTAGGATTCTGGCTTTTCATCTAGTGTGCTATCTGCTTCCTCTTTATGGGGGAGTTTTCCCCATTCACATTTATAGTTAAAATTACTTGCCATCTTGTTAACCCCTGCTTATGCTTTTTTCCTTTCCTTCCCTCTTGCCTTCCTCCCTAGTATTAAACTTGTGAGCACCATTTTCTTCTCACAGTCCTCCCTTTTTAGGATCCCTCTCCCCACCTTAGACTTCTTCCCCCTTTCTTCCCCCTTTTCCTCACAGTTTCTGTATTCCCTTCCACTTAGCTTATTCCTTCCCTTTTCACTTTCCCCCTCCTACTTTTCAATGAGGTGGGAGAAGATTCACCTTAAATCGAATATGTCTAATATTTTTCTCTTTAAGCCACTTCTGATGAGAGTGAGATACACACACTATGTTCACCCCCCTCCCTTCTTTCCTTCAGATATAATAGGTTTCCTTTGCCTCTTTGTATCATGTAGTACCCCCACTTTACCCTTTTTCTGGTACAATTTTCTTTCCACCTCTAGAACAAATTATACATGTGTTCTTTTTGTATCTTTGTAACAGCAATATAGTTCCCAAGATTTCTTTTTACCTTTTTATGTTTTTCTTGAGTCCTATATTTGGAAATCAAACTTTTTGTTTAGTTCTGGGTTTTTCATCAGAAATAGATGAAATTCATTTATTTCATTGAATGTCTTCTTCCCTGGGGAAAAAAAATGTTCATTTTGGCTGGGTAAGTTATTCTTGGCTGCATATCAAGTTCCTTAGCCTTTTGGAATATCAGATTCCAGGCCCTTTGATCCTTTAATGTGGATGCTGCTAAATCCTGAGTAACCCTTATTGTGGATCCTCTATATTTGAATTGATTTTTTTCTAGCAGCTTGTAGTATTTTTTTCCCTTGGTCTGATAATTCTGGAATTTAGCCACAATATTTCTTGGAGTTTTGATTTTAGGGTCCCTTTCAGTAGGTGATTGATGAATTCTTTCAATGTCTATTTTACTCTCTGTTTCTATAATATCTGGGCAGTTCTCTTTGATAATTTCCTGGAAAATACAGTCTAGGTTCTTTTTTTCATCATATTTTTCAGGAAATCCTATAATTCTTAGATTATCTCTCCTAGACCTATTTACCAGGTCTGTTGTTTTCCCAAGAGAGTATTTGACATTTTTTTCCATTGTTTCATTTTTTTGGTTTTACTTAACTGATTCTTGGTGTCTCCTTGAGTCATTCAATTCCATTTGTTCAATTCTGATTTTTAATGAATTATTTTTTCTTCACTCACTTTTTTTTTCTTTTTCTAATTGTCCAGTTGCGTTTTTAAGTGAGTTGTTTTGTTCTATGGAATTTTTTTTCCCTTTTGCCAATTTTATTTTTTAGAGAGCTATTTTCTTTTTCCAGTTCATTAATTCTGGTTTTTCAAGGATTTGATTTTTTTATCCCCTCTATCTTTAAAAGAGTGGAACGACTTATCCACACCCTCTTTCCAAGCTTCCCTTTCCTTTTCCCATTTTTCTTCTAGTTCTCTTGTGAGAGCCTTTAATAGTCTTGTGTGTTGAGGACCAGATTATATATCCCCCTTTGGGGATTCATCTGGAGACAGTCTGTTTTTAGTCTCCTCAGGGTTTAAAGTCTGCTCTATATAGAAGCTATCAATAGTTAGAGTGCACTCTAATTTTTGCTCATTTTGTCAAAGAAGAATCAGAAAACTAACAAAACAAATGCAGTCTGCTTTTTGGGGGGGCAGAGGGGCTGGATGGTATTAACAAGCTTCCTCTACAGACTGCAGGGGGCAGCAGTGAGGCACTAGCAGGACAGCAATGGCTGGGCTGAGTCTATACTCTGAGACTCTGAGAGTGTGCTGAGTCACTCTGGGTGGGTGTCGCCAGGTCTAGAGAGATCCTAGCTTTTCCAGGTTATAGCCTGTGTTTATAGCTTCTCTGCTTGCTACCAGGGCAAAGTAGCCACACTGTAGTAAAGATCTCCACTCAGAAATGGCTGAGATCTCACCCCACCCCGCTCAGGTCTCCTCAGTGTGAGTTGCCTGCAGTGCTCTCACTACCTGCCTTCAGTCTGCAACTGTCCCCGCCCACAAGCAAAAATAGACCTTTTCTGGCGAATTTTGAGAATGTCTTCTGTTGGTAATTATTTGTGGATTTTTTTTTTAGTCAAGCACTAATTTCAAGGCCTTGTCATAAAAATATATATTCTGAGAGCAAGACAGAGCTTAGATAGATGTGCGTGTCTTCTCCACCATCTTGGCTGGAAGTCTTGATCTTATTTTTCTTGCATAGCATTATGAATATATTTAGAAGAATTGCACATTTCTAATTTATTTTGCTTTCTATCTTGGGGGAGTGGAGGGAAGGGAAGGAGAAAAATTTGAAACATGAGAGAGAAAATAAACAAGATAAAAATACTGTTTCAATTAATATTCAGTCTCCATAGTTCTTTTCCATAGTTCTCTGTAGATGTGGATGGCATTTTCCATCCCAAGTGTTTGGGAATTGCCTTGAACAGTTGTTGAGAAGAAACAAGTCCATCACAGTTGATCATCACATGACCTTGTTGTTACTGGATATAGTGCCTCTTGCTTTGGTTTACTGTATTCAGCATGAATTCTTGTAAGTTTTTCCAGGCTTTTCAGAAATCTGCTTGATCATCATTTCTTATGGAACAATAATATTCCATCATCATCCACCACTCACCACATCATATTTATATACTGCAATTTATTCAGCCATTCTCCAACTCAAGGAGCTCACATTCTAACATGTAAGATATATACAGTATAAATGGAAGGGAATTTTAGAGGGGAAGTGGTATCATTGGGGGGAATCTGGAAAGATCTTCTGCAGGAGATGGGGTTTTAAGTGAGATTTAAATGAGGCCAGGAAAGCTAGAAATAGGAAGCAAAGGTGTTAGAATCCTTACAAGCTGTGAACTCATTAGAGTTGAGAGACAATAATTATCTAATTTAGCATGGTTTACTATGATTGATCTGATCTTACAAGATGTTATGGGCCAGAACTTGAAACAAGGTACTAAGTGGAACTGATAGAAATAATGCTTGTGTTCACACCTTTAGAGAGCTCATATAAGCAAGAAGCTCTTAGGGCCACAGAGCACTGTGGGAGAACCAGAAGCCCTCTCTCAGAGGCAAGACAGATTGATTTCAACTTTCACCTTGGTGCTGAATGATGATATTTGGAAGAAGAGAAACTGAAACTGGCAGAGACTCTGGGAGGAAGACCACAAGCCCGCTCTCAGAGATGGAGTCAGATTCATTCCATCTTCCACCTTTCTACTGGCTGGAGGCTGAAGCAAAGGACAAAGCTGCAAGAGCTCTTAGAACCAAGGAGAGAGAGAGGCCTCTAAGCAAGCTAACCGGGCTTGGAAAGAGCTAAGAAATAAACGTTTGGATTTTATCAGCTGGCTGTATTTGAGGTGATTATTTATCTGAACCAAAACTAAGGCTGCCTTCATAAAACCTCCCCAAGAAATTCTCTCCCAGAGAGAACCATTATATATTATATAAAAGAAGAGAACACCACACAAAAGGACAGCTTGTTACAGGCATGGAAGGCAGCTGGTAAAAAGGCAAGGCATTGGGAGATTCATTGTTGTGTGTAAAGTATAGCAGGGAGGCCAGTGGATCAAAGAGTATGTATCTAAGAATGACTTTATGAGCTGAAGGAGATAACTGATGAAGAAAAATTAGTTAAATCCTACAGCAGGCATCCAATGATGACGTTTTGTATAGGGATGGTGGCTGAATGAACCTTTCATACATGAATGAAAGGGATGATGTGAAACAAAAAATGACACTATTTGATAACGTTGATTCTGTAGAACTTCTCTCATGTCTAGGATGACATGAAGGTTGCTAGTCCAGGTGATTAGAAGAATGGTGATACCTGGGGATGTTGATAAGAAGGGAATGGTTTTTTTGGAAAAGATAATGACTATTTGCACACTGAATATGAAATATCAAAAGGCTATTAGAAATGTGAGACTATAGTTTGAGAGAGAGAAGGGCTGGAGAAATAGATCTAGCAGTAATTTGTGCAAAAATGGTAATTGAATCCGAGTTGATGAGATCATCAAGTGACATAGTATATAGAGAGCGTAAAGATAAGAGAATCCAAAACAGAGCCTTGGGGGAAACTCAGTGGTTACTATTCCTGACCTGGCCAAAAAATACAGCTTGACAAAGAGCAGACAGGAAGAGAACCAGGAGAGAATAGTGTCAGGAAAATCTATAGAGTAGCACATAATCAGGAAAAGAAGATAATCAATATTGTCACAGGTTATGGAGAGGTCAGGAAAGATGAGATTTGAATAAAAGCTATTACCTTTGACAATTAAGAAGTTATTCATAGCTTACAAAGAAATCAGTTTCAGTTGAATGCTGAGTTTGGAAGCTTGGTTATAAATAAAAGTGAAAGGACAGAAAATGGAGGTACCCAGTATAGATTACTTTCTTAGGAGTTTAGCCCAGAAAGGGAGGCGATTTATAAAAGGGGTGTGTGTGTGTGTCTGTGTAACATAATAATAATATATAAGTGGGGTGGTAGGAGCAAGTGACAGTTTTTCGAGGATGTGATAAACAAAGATATATGTAAAGGCAGTAAGGAAAGGACTAATAGATAGGGAGAAATTGAAAATTAACAAGAAAGTGAGGGAGAAAATGGGAAGGTATGAGATGTAGAAGGAATTTAAATTGGCAAAGAGGAGTATAATTTCTTTATGAGAGACAGGATTAAAAGAGGAAATAGTGGAGGGAATATGAGTGATAGAAGGTGAGAAGTTGTCAACAAGAGGAAATTCAAAGTGCCCTTAAAATTTTAGTGGAGTATATGATAACATTAGCAGCTGATGGGGTAAGGAATGGCATGGGAGATTTGAGAAGGGATAAAGAGGTCTGAAATAGTTCTTTTTTTTATTATTATTATTTATTTTTTATTTTTTTTTAGGTTTTTTTTTTTTTATTTAATAGCCTTTTATTTACAGGATATATGCATGGGTAACTTTACAGCATTAACAATTGCCAAACCTCTTGTTCCATTTTTTCACCTCTTACCCCCCCACCCCCTCCCCCAGATGGCAGGATGACCAGTAGATGTTAAGTACATTAAAATATACATTAGATACACAATAAGTATACATGACCAAAACGTTATTTTGCTGTACAAAAAGAACCAGACTCTGAAATATTGTACAATTAGCTTGTGAAGGAAATAAAAAATGCATGTGGGCATAAATATAGGGATTGGGAATTCAATGTGATGGTTTTTAGTCATCTCCCAGAGTTCTTTTTCTGGGCATAGCTGGTTCAGTTCATTACTGCTCCATTGGAAATGATTTGGTTGATCTCGTTGCTGAGGATGGCCTGGTCCATCAGAATTGATCATCATATAGTATTGTTGTTGAAGTATATAATGATCTCCTGGTCCTGCTCATTTCACTCAGCATCAGTTCGTGTAAGTCCCTCCAGGCCTTTCTGAAATCATCCTGTTGGTCATTTCTTACAGAACAGTAATATTCCAGAATATTCATATACCACAATTTATTCAGCCATTCTCCAACTGATGGACATCCATTCAGTTTCCAGTTCTTAGCCACTACAAAAAGGGTTGCCACAAACATTCGTGCACATACAGGTCCCTTTCCCTTCTTTATGATCTCTTTGGGATATAATCCCAGTAGTAACACTGCTGGATCAAAGGGTATGCACAGTTTGATAACTTTTTGAGCATAGTTCTGAATTGCTCTCCAGAATGGTTGGATATATTCACAATTCCACCAACAATGTATTAGTGTCCCTGTTTTCTGACATCCCCTCCAACATTCCGCATTATCTTTCCCTGTCATACTAGCCAGTTTGACAGGTGTGTAGTGGTATTTCAGAGTTGTCTTAATTTGTATTTTTCTGATTAATAATGACTTGGAGCATCTTTTCATATGGCTAGAAATAGTTTCAATTTCTTCATCTGAGAATTGTCTGTTCATATCCTTTGACCATTTATCAATTGGAGAATGGCTTGATTTCTTATAAATTAGAGTTAATTCTCTATATATTTTGGAAATGAGGCCTTTATCAGAACCTTTGACTGTAAAAATATTTTCCCAGTTTATTGCTTCCCTTCTAATCTTGTCTGCATTAGTTTTGTTTGTACAAAAACTTTTGAATTTGGTATAATCGAAATTTTCTATTTTGTGATCAGTAATGATCTCTAGTTCTTCTTTGGTCATAAAGACCTTCCCCTTCCACAGGTCTGAGAGGTAAACTATCCTGTGTTCCTCTAATTTATTAATAATGAAATAGTTCTTTTGATGAATGAGAGAGTGAGTCAATGGAAGGTTTATAAAGATTGCCTTTCTTTAGTGAGGTTGAGGTTCCTTAACATAAGTTTATGGTGTAATCAGTATAGTTTCATGATATCCTTTAATTATATTCAGCAAAATGTGAATAGAGTGAAAGCAGTGGATTGTGGGAATAATTCAAGATTGAACTTTGATATACAGTAGAGTGAGTGGCAAGAAATTCAGGTGTAAAGGATAGTGTAGAATGGAACTGATTCATCAATGAATCAGGATAGGAAAGAGAATTGAGCCAGTGCAAGGGTAATGAACTGGTGAAGTGTGTAAGAATTGGGAGTGCAAATAAAGGAGATTAAGGATTTTTAAGGCAGAGGAAAAAAATGGAATGATAAAAGGTTATGATTGGGTAAAAGAATTTCTGATTTCTTGAACTTTGTAGATATTGACAACATCAAACTGTGTGATCATTTCTGGATATAGCAAGGAAAAATTGAGTAGATTAAAAATTGGCAAACAAGTATTTGAAAGAAGTCACTCATGAGGGATGGGAGACACTCAAGAAAGAAATTCTAAGACTAAAAAGGGATATACTTGCATGGAAAAAAAAAAAAAAAGAGATATGTCTGAAGAAACCAGTGTGGATACACAGAGAACTTAACCAATCTGGTTAAATTTTAAAAAGAAATGTCTAGAAAAGTGTGGTACACTTTAATAAGTACATACCTATTAAAAAACAATAATGTGAAGAATGCTAGAGCTTAGAATGAACTGACCCTGGCAAGGGAAACTGACAGCAACAGAGAGAGAAGGGAGGAGGGGGAAAGTTGGGAGAGGGAGAAGGTGAGGGAGAGGTTGATTTTAGGGAATTCTAAAAACATATTTTGGGAGAAAGGATCTAGCCTTTGTTGGGACAAATGAGGCAGTGAAAGCAACAGTTGGAAAAAGTGCTCAATTCCCATTTAGTTTCTTTCTTTCTCTTTTTTTTTTCTTTATTTTACTGCACATTTTTTTATGAAAGAATTTATGAGAAAAATCTGGAACAAAATGGAAAAACCATAGGAGAGAGGGAAAAAAAAAAAAGAAAAAAAAAGTGAATATAGCATATATTGATTTGCATTCCATCTCTATAGTTCTTTTTCTGGATGCAGATGGTGTTTTCTATTTAAAGTCTATTGGGATTGTCTTGGATCACTGAACTACGGAGAAGAACCGAGTCTTTCATAATTGATAATTGCATATTTTTGCTGTTATTGTGTACAATGGTTCTGTTTATTTCATTGAGCGTCAATCAGTTCATATAAATCCAGGCCTTTTAAAAATCATCTTGTTTATCATTTTTATAAAAAACAGTATTCCATTACCTTCATATACCACAACTTTTTCAGCCATTCCCTATATTGATGGGCATCTTTTCATTTTCCAATTCTTTGCTACCACAAAGAGTTGCTACAAACATTTTTGCACATATGGGTCCTTTTCTTTGATTTCCTTGGGATATGCACTCAATAAAGGCACTGTTGGGTCAAAAGATATGAACAGTTTGATAGCCTTTTGGGCGTAGTTCCAAATTGCTCTCCAGAATTCTTGGATCAGTTCACAATCTAATGTGCAACAATACGGTTGTCTCATTATAGTCACTCTTTTGGATGAAATTATGGATTGATTCTATGATTTGTTGTTTGAACCATTCAATTTTTAGAATCGTATTATTTAATTTCCAGTTGGCTTTTAGTTGGTTCAAGCCTGATTAAGGGCTTCATTTTTCAAATATATAAAGAAAATGATTCAGATTTACAAAAATAAGTCATTCCCCAGTTAATAAATGATCAAAGGCTATGAATAGGTAATTTTCAGAAGAAGAAATCAAAACTATAGTCATATGCTGACTATTTATTAGAGAAGGAAGGTAGTAATATAAAAGAGTCCTGAGATCAAAGGAATTTGAAAAATGCTGGCATTCCGCAACTTCACTTATGTCACATGCATAAATAGAAAGCAGTTACTCTTTAAATAATCTGAGTCTTAGTCAAGTGCAAACTAAGTCAGCAGTGTGATGAGCCAGAAAATTAATCTAATGTGATATTGAGTTGCTTTAAGGGGGGCAAAGCTTCCTTTTTATTTAAAAGAGCTACTGGATTTAATTTTTCAATTTAATTTTTTTCAGTTACCAGCATTCTACTTCACATCCTCTTGAAAAGAAAGGGAAAAAAAAAAAAAACTAGAAACAAATATACATAGTCAAACAAAATAAATTTCTCCATTGACCATAATCTGAAGACTATATCTCTCTCAATCTGTACCTCTCCTTTCAGAATATAGTTAGCACACTTTATCTTCAGACGTCTATTACTGTGGTTAGTCACTGCATTGATTAGAATTCTTTTGTCTTTCAGAATTGTTTTATCTTTACATAAAGGTGTTGTCATCATTATGTAATTTTTTTCCTCCTGGAAAAAATTACTTTCCAACACTTCATCTGAATCTTCAGATTTCCCTGTGAAATTGTCCTTTTCATCATTTCTTCTGGCCCAATAGCATTCCATTTTGGTCATATGCTTTGATTTGTTCAGTCATTCCCCAATTGATGCCTCCTTTGTTTCCAGTTCATCGTAAAAAGAGCTTTTATAAATATTTTTGGACATTTTTTTTTCTTTGATGTCTTAGAGGTAGAGAACTAGCAGTGGAATCACTAAGTTAAAAAATATGCACAGTTTATTATTATTAGACTAATAATTTGGGAGAATTTATTTTTTACAGATCATGTGAAACATTTTTGTACTAATTTTCTACTACTTAAAAATACCCAGAGATTTAATTATAAAGTATTTGAGAGCAATATTTTATGTGGATCTTAATTTATCAAAATTTTGTTCTTTTTTAAAATTAAATTTTATTTATTTTTTATTGTAGCTTTTTATTTACAAGATATATGGATGGGTAATTGTTTAGCATTGACAATTGCAAAACCTTTGTTCCAATTTTTCCCCTCTTTTCCTTCCCCTCCCCCAGAAGGCAGGTAGACCAATACATATTAAATATGTTAAAGTATATGTTAAATACTATACACACACCCCCACACACCTATACACATACATATCTATACAGTTATTTTGCTGCACAAGAAGAATTGGACTTTGAAATAATATACAATTAATCTGTGAAGGAAATAAATAATGCAGGTGGACAAAAACAGAGGGATTGGAAATGCTATGTAGTGATTCACATTCATTTTTCCAGAGTTCTTTCACTGGGTGTGGCTGGTTCTATTCGTTATTGAACAAATGGAACTGATTTGGTTCATCTCATTGTTGAAGAGGGCCACGTCCATCAGAATTGCTCATCATCTAGTATTGTTGTTGAATATAATGATCTGGTCCTTTTCATTTCATTCATCATCAGTTCATGTAAGTCTCTCCAGGCCTTGCTGAAATCATCCTGCTAGTCATTTCTTACAGAACAGAAATATTCCATAACATTCATATGCCACAATTTATTCAGCAATTCTCCAATTGATGGGCATCCACTCAGTTTCCAGTTTCTGGCCACTACAAAAAGAGGGCTGCCACAAACAATTAAATTTTATTTTTTAAAAAAAGTCAAAATTTGTTTTTTCTCCTTTTTACCTTTCTTTCTTACAATTGAGAAAGGGAAAAAAATCCCCAATTCTATACAGTCAGACAAATTTTTGCATTGGCTATGTTAAAAAAAAATATTGTTTCAATCAGTACTCTTAAGATCATCTGTCAGAAGGGAAATAGGTTTTATCATGAGTCCTATGGAATTATGATTGGTTATTGCAGTGATCAGATTTTTTAAGTCTTTCAAAGTTTTTAGACTTTACAGTATTATTATTGCTATATAAATTTTTCCTTTGATCATGCTACTCTGTATAAGTTCATACAAATCTTCCCTGGTTTTCCTTAAACTATCTCCTTCATAATTTCTTACAGCATAGTAATATTCCATCAGATTCACATACTATAAATCTTTTAGTCATATCTCAATTAATAGACAATCCTTTTTTCAGTTCTTTGCCATAACAAAAAAGTTTATGCAGTTTAGTAATTTGGCCCAAGGCGGGGGTGGGGGGAAGAAGATGGCTATATCAAACTAAGACTCTGCCCACAATGCATTTGTGTAGCTCTCTAACATTTTTCATTTTCATTTTTGTCAACTGTATCAATTATGTGATGGGTGTAAGGTGGAACATTAGAATTGCTTTGATTTCATATTTCCTTAAACACTTATGATTTAGATAATTTTTCCATATGATTATTGGCTTTGATTTCTTTTTTCCTTAGAAAATTGTCTCTCGAATCCCTTACCCAATTTGTTAATTGAAGAATAGTTCTTGTTCCTATATATTTGAATCAATTCCATATATATCTTGGAAATTATACCATTTTCAGAGAAACTTGTTATAAAGATTTCTTCCATGGTACCTACTTACCTTCTAATTTTATCTTCATTGATTTTACAGATTTAACTGATAATTTTTCAATTAAAACTTTTTAACTTTATGTAATCAAAATTGTCAGTTTCATCTTCTGTGATACTTTCTTGGTCTTTTTTTCCTTACAATATAGTTACTCTTTGTTACATTTAGTTTGCTGCTCGTACATAGGCATTTTTATGCTCTTCATTCTTTTTCTGTTTAAATATTTTTGGATTAGAGTTGCAGGACTCTAGCCAAATACTATTTTACCAGTCCTTGTTTCTTGTCCTTAATATTCCTGTATTTTAAGCCATGGTTCTGACATCCAAATCCTTTTCCCCGAGATCATCATGTTTACTTGTCAGATCCTGTCACTTTCTTCTGAAGTCCTTGCTTTCAATTAGAATCAGTGCTAAAATCACCACTTGGGTTTTTATAGTCTTTTGGGTTTTTTATAAGATATAATAGTCTTTAATAATGCTTTCTAGATTCTTTCTGTATTTTCTGTGCAATAAGTGATAAATCTTAAGAGGTCTCTTTGTTATGCCTTGGATATATACCTCAGGAAGATAATATTTTTTTCTCCTGTCAAGTTAACAAATGTTAATGTCACAGTATGGAGCCACCAGCCATCAGTATTCCTGTTTTCTTTCTCTGACTCTTTTCCTTCACCAGATAAATCTGTGATTCCATTTTATCATTTTTGGAGGATAAACAGCTGATTCCTTTTTGGAGGAGCTAGCATTCTTCTCTTTGCTAATAGTCTTATATCTATTATTTTCCTCCAAGTATTCAGGTATTCCCTCTGTATTCCATTCTTCTACCATAAATCCCTGCCTCCCTGCCCCTTCTTTTTCCCCTTTCCTTGTTACTTTTTCTTTTTCCTTTCCCTTCCTCTTTAATTCTTTCCTCTTTTCTCTGTCCTTTCCTCTCCCTCCCCTTTCTTTTCCATGACTCTTCCCCTGTTTCTTCCTGACCTTTTCCTTTTTAAAAAAGGAATACTTCATCCTCCCTATTACTTGAAGAGAGAGAGATGCCCCACAGTCCCCTCCAGAAGGGAAAGAAACATGTATTTCTAATCCAAAAATATTTAAACACAAAAAGAATGAAGAGAATAAAAATGCCTATGTATGTGCAGCAAACTAAAGGTAACAAAAAGTAACTATATTATAGAAAGAAAAGAAGAGGTTTAGACATCTTAGAAAATACAAGATGTTAACATGAATAGCAGTTAAATTTGGCTGTGGTAGAAACACATACATTGTGTTACCATAGTCTACACTTAGATCATTGTAGACTGGGAATATTTGATGACTACACTCTTTTTCTATAAGTACTCTCCAAATTGTTATCCATTATCCATATCATATGCTGGGTTCTTAATTTTTTTACCCTGTAATAAACTCTGAAAAACACAAAATTCTTCAAGCTTTCATCTGAGTCCTCCATGATAATGCCAAACCCACCTTTTCAAACACTACATTTTCCATTAAAATATTACCCCTGCTCCTTATACTTGCTAGGAAAGAGAACTTCAATAACTTTTTTGTTGCTAGTATTAATTAGCAGACTACTAAAAAAGATTCAGTTATTTTTTATTAATTATAACATGTATTTTATTTTAAAAAGCAAACTTAAACTGAGAAGATTAGATGTAGTAGAAGGCTGGAAACCCCAAAAAAGATTATTTGAATTCACTTATCTATTTCAAAGTACAAGGGAGTCGAAATCTAATCAATGACAGACAAATCATTCATTCTTTTTCTCTCTCCCATTACCCCTGGCCCTAGTCCAGTCTAATATATCTACTGACTCTGGTTGACATTTTCCTCAAAGAACCACTTATTGTTCATTTTGGAGCTCCTTAATGTGTTTTCATTTTGTTTTGCCTGACAAGTTTCTAATTTTCATCTGAACTGCCTAATTACATTAGTTTTTCTTATTGTTGTTATTTTTTTAAATTAAGCCATCTTATAAATTTTTAATAGCTATTCTTTTTTCTCCTGACTTATGATGGATATTTCCCAAGGTTCAGCCATTTGCTCTCTTCTATATATATATAAAATCTCCTTTTGTAATGTCATATACTCTCATTATTTCAGACCTATGTATAGAAATCATTCTCAAACCCCAATCTTTCTCTCAGTACCAATCCTATGCTTCTTCTACTTTTCCATTTGAAGTTTTGCTCTAAAATGCAACAAAATAATTATCTTATTTTCCCCAATTGGTTCCTCTTCTTGGTTGCCTGAGTTGAATTAATGTTGCCATCATTCTTTTAATCACCTAGGCATAAATCCCGAGCTATCTTTGCCTCTTTCTTCTTATTCTCCTTCCATATTTTGTCAGAGAACAAATGCTGTTGATTCTCCTTTTGCAAGATCTCATATCTATCTTTTTTTCCATTTTCAATACCATTACCATATCTTATGCTCCTGTCACCAACGACTATAATTACTCCCTAACTGGTCTTATTGCTTATAGTAATTTGTCTATTTTAAAAACTCACTCAGGTAAATTTTATTTCTTAGAATGTTCATCTTTTCAAGACTCTTGAATAACTTCCTATTTCTTACAGTATAAAATCCAATGTTTAGGTGCCCATTGTTAAATACTCTATACCAAGATGTCAGTATACCTTTTCAACCCTATTTCCTATTAATGTTCAAAGTAAACACTTTGATTCAGTCAGACCAGTATGCATACTGACCATGGATGATCTGAACAATCAGAACTGTTCAAAAGTTGTTCCAAAAATTAGTGAATTTTACTTCACTAGTATTCCTCAATCAAAGGCTGTCTTACCATTTTTTTTTTTTTTTTTTGAAGCCGCTCTGACTGGAGTTATTATTCAGGTAGAAGTTGAATTATATCAAAGATGTCAAATGGAAATGGGCTGAATACACAAAAATATTTCTGATGATATAATATTTTAGACCAACAAATTAACATTATCTATGTTCCATTGGATTTTTATTCATTTTGTTAAATATTTCCTAGTTATATTTTCATCTGGTTTGATTTTTCTGGAGCTTGTGGACAGTTTGACACCTCTGACCTAGTTACTCTTTTGAGTTACTTAATGTAGTCTTCCCACATGGTACCTTCTCTGATTACCCAGAAAATATTTCCTTTCTTTGCTGACTAAGCTTCTAATATTTGTTTTCTTTTTTAAAATATTAATTTCCTTTTAGATGACATTGCCACTGAACATAGATCTTAATGTCTTAACATTCTTCAGAATTCTGAGTAATCTTTGTCTCTCTTGGGTGAAAATATTTTGGGGCAAACTGCCAAGTGTATTATATATAATATGTAATATGGGGTTCCTTAAGATAATATATGTGTTTGGAAGGGACGTTAGAGTTCTTCAGTCATCCACTCAGTTGAAGAAAATGAGATTAAGAGAGATTAATCAAATGGAGACTATTAAGAAATCTTTTTCTTTCTTTGTTCTCACACTATTATCACAAAATATAAGTAGGAAATGGTGAATGATTTTGTCTAGTAGGCAGCAGGAACAATTATATTCTGTTTTTTCCATTTACCATCTTTTTATTTTATACCCCATTCTGGGCAATAGTAAAAATCTTAGAGACTAACTTAATCAAGCAAAAGCTTTGAAAAAGAAATACATGAATTTGGAATAAAACTGCAAGAGATAAAATTAATTCTGAAGACACATTAGTTACTATGTCTTGAGAGAGTGACTCTGATCCTCAAAATGATAGTGTAAGTGGTATGAGTGGGGGACGCACATGGATTGATTAGATGTATTTCAAAAGGAGGCATGGATACCCTAAGAGTCTCCTTTTATTCATTATTTTCCAAGGAAGCTTTTGATTCCTTCCAGGAGGGGAAACAAAAAATCAGGGCCAGAGGCTGATCATTCTTCTCTCCTCCAAGAGAGGGAATATTGGATTAGAATTATATCTGTCTGCTCCCCTAAATATCATTAGTCTTCTATAGCTTCCTTAACTGTAATTTTGTTTGGATAATTTAAAAATTCATTATTATGTCCCAAAGGTGTGTTATAACTATTTCCCACTTAACTTTGATTTGCTATTATTAATATTAGAGCTTACTACAAAGCAAGAAACTTGGTCACCAATTTATACTCTAGGTCGAAAGTAATGTTTTTCTCTTTCTAGTTGAAATTGTGACTTCATATATAATGTCAGGGAAATTCTACCAGGAACCAGTATCATCCTAAAAATGTATATTAGACTTACTTCTTTAAGACATATCCAATTATTATAAATATAATTTAAAAATCAGCTTCAGTTTTTCTTTTCTCTCCCTGATCTTGTAAAGGAATCACAGAGCCTGGATGGATTTGAACTCTGCACAATGACTAATCCTTCCATGTAGTGAGAAGTGAGATATTTTTGACAGTTTCAGCAGTCTTGGCCCCCCAGAGATGTTGCTATGGGCAAAATATCCCTGGAGGAGATTCTCGCAGTTTTGGAGGATAAAAGGTTGATCTTGGCCAAAGACCTCATTTGCAATGTATATGAGCTTGGAAGCCAAATAGGAGTCTAGGTACTAGGTGTTTCCTAAGCTGTTCTTCTAAATTCTAAGAACTTTGTCTCACCCTCTATGAACATCTTGAGAATTTTCCTCTTATAAACAACATAAACATGAGTGTAAAGGAAAGAAGCAGAGAACAGTCTGGGTGGCCTTTTTTTTTTTTTTCTTTTCTTTTATTGGCGTGTTGGATATTGTTTCTCAACAGATCAGATCATGGAAGTATCTTGGAGATGTGGAAAGCTTATATGACACACTGTCTGGATTCATTATCCTTGTTCAGCATATCTTAGAGAAACAAGAAAGATAGTAATATCTATTGCTGATATAGGTACCTAACCTTTAAAGAGGAGGAACAGCTTTTCAAAGAGGCCTTTAGGACTCTTTATTTTTTCTTTTTTTTTTCCTCTTATATTTCTCCAACTCCCTACTATTTTAGGCATCAAGCTTGAACCATCAGTTTTTTGCAGAGTTACAAATCTGTGTAAAATGCTTTAACTTTTTAAGTTTTCCCCAAAGGGAACAGAAACCAAACATTTTTAAAATTTAGAGATGAAAGGGACATAAGTTAATGAATCCAAACTTTTTATTTTATGTCTTCAGTGACACTTGCCTCCTTCTTGTTGTCATATAACACAATGCATCTCCCATCTCTCTACTTATTCACTTGGCTGTCTCCCATGTTTGGAATAATCTCTCTTCCTACCTCCAATTCCTGGTTTTCCTGGATTTTTAAAGTCTCATTATTTGAAACAAGCCTTTCCTTAGTTCCTTTTTATATCATTGCTTTCTTTATAAAGCTGCCTTCCATCCAACTAGTGAGTCAAGTGTTTAAGCTGAGAACAGTGAAAGACTGAAGACCTTTAGGAATCTACAGCTCAGAAGTTATATTACAGGAAATTTGAGAATATTATTAGAATACTTCCAAAGAAAAAGGATACAGGAAAGAAAGGCGGTGAAAAACCAAAAGAATAGGAAATCGGTCTGTATTTTGTAATCTCAAATCAAGAAATAGATTAGGAGCTGGGCCATAGAGAGAAAGTAGGGAAGGATTTTCTTTTTTGGAAGTAAAAGCAGAGACTAATAGTTAAAGCTTAATCTTGAGACTACTAAGTAGAAACCAGGGGCACTGATCAAAACAGGTATAACTCCATAGATTAAGATCTAGGGAAACATCTATGAATTAAAAGGGAACTAGGACTCGTTATGCTTAGAAGGCACCAATTGGCTAGCTGGGAAAGAGAAACTTGACTTGGACCTATGAGATACTTTATCAATACTCATAATTCTCTCACACCATGGCAGCATATGCTTCACCACTTAGGCAACTGTGTCAGGGAATTTAGAGGAAGAAGGAGGAAAGAATAATACTGATATAGGATATGAGGAAGTGAAAGCATCAGGAGCTAGACTTCTGATGGGAGAAATCCATTGCCTTTTAAACTTTAAGTAATGGCTGGAAGAAGAGATCATAAGACATTGCTGTCAAGAATTCAGGCAGAATTTTGGGAGTCTCTGAACTAGAACTTATCAAAACATCTCCCAATTTTATTCCTCTTGATGGCTGTGTCACAAATAACTCATGCTCAAGATATTTCTATTTTCTCTTGTTTTCTTCAAATCAGGTAGTCTTTTCTCTTGTCTGTGTGCAGAAAGTAACTTAGTATCCTTCCATTTTACTTCTTTCAATTTACTTTAAGTGCTTCCAGTCTAGGGTGGGGCCTTCTGTACATTCTACATGAATTTGTTGGTAAGAGTGTTTATTAGTGGTGATTTTAAAAAGTTCCTTAAAGCTTTCTTCCAAAATCCATATTCTCATTGATTTTTCAGGAGCCTCAATGGTTTGGGTTCTTCATTTCTGATTTATTTCCATTTAAATCATTCAAATATTGTTTTCTACAAGCTGCTTAATGAGTCAACCTATCTGGTTCATTGTAAAAAAAATTTTTTTCTTATGAACCCGTAGATTTTACCAACAGGAAATTAGCATTTGGGTGATTGATTTTAGTGTGGTTTGATTTAAGAGCTTCTAGGTATGTGGTGAAGGATTGAATTTGATGATTTCATTTGTATAGAGAACTCATGGATAAACAAATTTCCTATACCAATGCAAATTGGCAGGGTCTCTGCAATTTATAGTCTTAGGCAAGTTGCCAGGAGCTTTGAGAGTTTAAAGAATTGTTCAGGGTCACATAACTAGTGTGACTGGCAGGATTTAACGCAAGTCTTTGTGGCTCCAATATCAGTTCTCTATCTACTATGCAGCCATGTGGAGCAGCAGGTAGTGCACTGAGCCTGGGGTCAAGAAGACTTGAGTTAAATCCTGTCTCAGAAATTACTTGCTGTAGGACCCTGGACAAGTTTGTTAACCTCTGTTTGCCTAAATTTCTTCATCTGTAAATGACACTACTATGTTGGGATCAAAATGCAGTGTCGTACTCTGATCAGAGCAGCATGACCACCACAGGTCAGGCAAAAATTGTCCATATGAACATTTGGAATATAGATGGTTTTAAATGGGCACATCTCATGTTTCTTCTGCTTAAGTTTTGTCTTGCTCACAGAGTACACAGCCTTCTTTGATATGAGTACCTCTTGCTGTGGGTGGTCCTGTTCTAGTGTCTCCCATGTCTCACAACTGATTCCAACATTGTACAGAGAGAACTTGTATTATTTCTTCTAACCTCCAAGATGTGAGTGATTGCCTTATGTGAGTTCTTAGCCTTTTAAGCAAATGTATATTTGACATTCAAACTGTGTGTGTCTGCAATAAAGTTTGACTTTTTGGCAATTCATTTCAAAAAAGGAACTCAGTCAAGTACCTTATCTTGCAGGTTATCTTCAGAATCTTCCTAAGATAATTCAAATAGAAGTGATTCTGTTTCCTGGTATAACACCACTATACTCCCCAGATTTTACAAATATACAATGAGATCAGCACAGGTGGTATATAGACCTTCAGCTTGGAGCCTCCCAAACACTAAGCTACTTTTGGCAATTCATGTGCCAACCTCATCATCTATGTGTACATCCTTAGAAAGTATACTGCCATGATAAGTGAATTTAAACACAGTATTCAAAATTTCTTCTGCTGTAATTGATGTTTTCATGATTCATGTAATGCTGATAGAAGAATCTCTATGTATTCTTAGTGTTAATTGTCAGGCCAAAATTAGCACAAGTGGCAGAGACTCAATCCCTACCCTGTTATGTCTCATCCTCAAAGGTTACGTTGAGTGTACATTCCTGTCCTTTGAAATTTATTATCACAAAGTTATGGAAAAGTTTATCTCTATTATTATCTTTAATAAAATGCTGAATAATTTTGACATGCACAGGAGACACATAATTGGAGAAAAACTTTAAAACAGGGTTTAGTGCTTTTTGTAGTCAATAATTAGCATAGTATGATCTTATGTTTCCTTCATATTTTAGTCATTTGTATTGGTGAATATGGTGAATTCATTGTAGAATATTATATGTGAAAGCCTTCCTGTTTCATTCTAATGCCATTATCTGCATGCCCCTGATTTGTATATTACTCTTTTCCTGAAAATTTAATATGAATTCTTACCTAGGTAGACAGGTAGATCATTGATCTACTTATCGTAGATCATGTTTTCACTACTCCCCAAAAGTGATCATCTGAGATTTTTTTCCCCGTGCTTTTGGTATCATTCACTCCTCCATTTACAGTAAGATCTAACTCTGTGTGCTCACAACACTACAGTCCAGACCTTCTTTGTATATAATCAACCAATAAACATTTATTAAGTACTTATTATATACCAAGCACTGTGATAAGCACTGAAACTTTTAAAAAAAAAATCTTTATAGGTATTTGACATTTTTCATCTCTCTTCTTCCTAGCTTCATCTTCAATGACTAAGGGTAACCTATTTTTTTGTTGTTGGGTCTCTTGACAAGTTTTCTTGGGTTTGCACTCCACTGTTTCTTGTCTGTTTTTTGAAGTTTTATAGCTCATAATCTTCTACCACCCTTCTCTATAAATATTATAAACAATTTTATATTTAAATCAGTTTTTCTTAGCTAACATTTTTCTCTTTAGCAAATAAGTGTTCTCTGATTAAGATGGATTGTAGATTCTTTTGATCTCTTCATTATGGCAATTAATTTAAATTAATTAAACTTGTATAAAATCAACTTTTCTAATTCTGTTTTTTGCCTCTCTAAAGAGGCTCTCTTTATTTAGAGAATCTTAAAAAAATGATGCTAACAGAGATTCTCACATTTATATAGTGCCATCTGTGGACAGTTAGGTGGTATAATGGATAGAGTGCCTGACTTGAAGTTAGAGCAAATTTCAAATGTAATTTCAGAGATTTAGTCATGGGACTTTGGCCAAGTTACTTAATCATGTCTGCCTCAGTTTCCACCTCTATAAGATGTAAAAAGTTGGAAAAGAAAATGAAAAACCACTGTAATATCTTCATCAAGAAAACCCCAAAAAGAGTCACAAAAAATTGGACATGATTGGGGGGAAAAAAAATTGATTAAACCACTGTGTTCCAGGCATTGTGCAAAGATTTTTTACAACTATTATATAATTTGATTCTCACCACAGCCCTAGGAAGTAGATACAATAACTATCTCCTTCTAAAAATTGTAGGTTACAAAGCTAATAAGCCTCTGGGGCCAGATTTGAACTTAAGTCTTCTTGATTTAGCACTCTATTCTCTGTATCACACTGCTGCTCTTTTTATTACAATCCCACAGATATATCATAGGAGATTTTTAGGAATTCTATACGTGTTTATTCTTGTCAGCAAGAATAAAACCTAAAAGTATTACTTCTAAATTCTTTTTCCTTCATTGTACTTTACCTTTTACTTTTTTTTTTTTTCCTAAGAAGCAAAATAAGTATGTATTGTCTTTCACTTCTCAAAAATGTTTAAATCTTATTTTCTGATGTTTTTTTTTTTAACGTGAAAATAATTTGAGAAAGTGTCCTCCCCTCCAGATTCAATCATTGTCTTGTAACCAAGGAAAAAAAGCAAAAATATCCAATATAGTGATCATTTCCAAAAGCATTTATAACATCTTGTTCTATTGTAAAAAGAAAAGATCTGTTACTTAGAAATTAAAATCCCAACTTGAAAGACTACTGATAATCCTTTCAGGAGAGCTCATTTAAATGGCAATAATCCTTGTGATAATTATTCATTTTGGTCTGCTTACTTTACCCTGCATTAGTTTATATAGCTCTTCCTATGTTTCTCTGAATTCTTTTTATTCATCTTTTTGTACCACATATTAATATTCTATTATAGTCAGATGCTATATTTTTATCATTTTGCAATTGATAAATACCTAATTTTTTTAATGTTTTTGCAAACACTGTTAGTATTATTTTTTCCTAGATATTTACTTTTGTATGTTTTTAAATTGCTTGGGGGGCATATGCCCATTTTAGAATTGCTGTGACAAAGGATATAAATTATTTGGACACTTTTATTAAATAATTTGAAATTAATATTCTGAATGGTTGAACCAATTCATAGCTCTGCTGGCAGTGTGTCAGTAATCTTATCTTTGTTCAACTTCTCCAATATTGACTATTGCTATTTTAAAATTTTTGCCAATTTGCAATCAAAATTGAAGGCTCTAAAGTTGCTTGGAATTGAAGCATATTTTCATAGATTGACATTTGCTTTTTTTGGGAAAATTTGCTCATGCCATTTGATAGGAAAACTATTTTTATATTGGGATATTGCTCCTATCATGTGTTTGTGTTAGTCCCTTATATATTTTGAGTACTGAAGAAGCAGTGTGACAGTAAAAGGTACACTGATTTTATAGTTGTGGATCTAAGTTCAGATTCTGGCTCTACTATTTGTGTATGTCTGCTCTGTACCTCAGTTTCCTAAGTTGTAAAAAAGGAGGAGTTGGGCTGGATGCTTTCAGAGCTTCTTTACTGCTCTAAATCTGTGGTCTTATATTTGATGAAAATGTTTTTCCCATTTAACAGTTTTCTGTTTTCCCACTTAACAATTTTGTTCATATTCATTGATTTTGTTCGTTATAGTTGTGAAAAGTACTTCCTCCTGTTTCCAGTTTTTACAATTTGCCCTTTTATAGTCTGATTGCATGTTCATTTGAAAATATATATATATAATATGATTTAAGATTCTAGCTTAAATCTAATTTCTTGCAAACTTCTTTCTAGCAAGTTTTTGCTAAGTAGAAAACCTTTTGCCTAAGTAATTAATGTATTTGAATTTATCAAAAACTGAACACGTATATTCTCTTATTTCTGTTTCTTATTATCTAGTCAATTCTACTGATCTATTTTTCTGTGTTCTAATATAAAATGATTTGGATTACTACTTTAAAATATAATTTAACGTCTAGTGATATAAACTGTAGTGATATAAATGAATCACTTTGATTCATATTGTTTCTCATTACTCACCATGACGGTCTACACACTTTTTGTTCTTCCAGATGAACTTTATTTTTTTTTTTGATTATATCTTTTTATTGACAAAACATATGCATGGGTAATTTTTCATCATTGACTCTTACCAACACTTCTGTTCCAGCTTTGCCCCTTATTCCCTCCACTCCCTCCCTTAAATGGCAGGCAGTCCCATACATGTTAAACATGTGTATATTAAAATACAATATATGTGTACATATTTATACAGTTCTCTTGTTGCACATGAAAAGTTGGATTTATAAAGAAGATAAAAATAACCTGGGAAGAAAAACAAAAATGCAAGCAAACAGAGAGTACAAATGCTATGTTGTGGTGCACACTCATTTCCCAGTGTTTTTTCGCTGGGTGTAGCAGGTTCTGTCAGTAAAAAGTTATTAAAAAAAAAAATTTAATCTTCATATAGTATTGTTGTTGAAGTGCATAATGATTTGGTTCTTTTTTTTCTTGTTTACATTGCTAATTTGTTTAACAAAATCTTTTTTTTTTTATTATAATAACTTTTTATTGACAGAACCCATGTCAGGGTAATTTTTTACAACATTATCCCTTGCACTCACTTCTGTTCTGATTTTTTTTTCCCCTCTCTCTCTCCACCCCCTCCCCAGATGGCAAGCAGTCTTATATGTTGAATATGTCTCAGTATATCCTAGATACAATATATGTGTGCAGAACCCACCTCTCTTGTTGCATGGGGAGAATTGGATTCAGAAGGTAGAAATAACCCAAGAAGAAAAACAAAAATGCAAATAGTTTACATTCACTTCCCAGTGTTCTTTCTTTAGGTATAACTGCTTCTGTCCATCATTGAGCAATTGAAACTGAGTTAGGTCTCTTTGTCAAAGAAATACACTTCCATCAGAATACATCTTCATACAGTATCGTTGTTGAAATATATAACGATCTCCTGGTTCTGCTCATTTCACTTAGCATCAGTTCATTAAGTCTCTCCAAGCCTCTCTGTATTCATCCTGCTGGTCATTTTTTTATAGAACAATAATGTTCCATAACATTCATGTACTATAATTTACTCAGCCATTCTCCAATTGATGGGCATCCATTCAGTTTCCAGTTTCTAGCCACTACAAAAAAGGCTACCAGAAACATTTTTGCACATACAAGTCCCTTTCCCTTCTTTAATATCTCTTTGGGATATAAGCCCAGTAGTAACATTTCTGGATCAAAGGGTATGCACAGTTTGATAACTTTGAGTATAGTTCTAAACTGCTCTCCAGAATTGTTGGATCCATTCACAACTCCACCAACAATGCATCAGTGTCCCAGTTTTCCCACATCCCCTCCAAGATTCAACATGATCTTTTCCTGTCATCTTTGCTTATCTGATAGGTGTGTAGTTGTATCTCAGAGTTGTATCTCAGAATTTCTCTAATCAATAATGATTTTGACCAGCAGGATGATTTTAGAAAGGCCTGGAGAGACTTACATGAACCGATGCTGAGTGAAACAAGCAGGACTAGGAGATCATTATATACTACAACAACAATACTATATGACGATCAATTCTGATGGACATGGCCATCTCCAGCAATGAGATGAACCAAATCAGTTCCAATGGAACAGTAATGAACTGAACCAGCTACACCCAGTGAAAGAACTCTGGGAGATGATTATGAACCACTACATAGAATTCCCAATCCCTCTACTTTTTTGATTTCCTTCACAAGCTAATTGTACACTATTTCAAAGTCTTTTTGTACAGCAAAATAACTGTTTGGATATGTATACATATATTGTATTTAGTTTATACTTTGACATATTTAACATATATTAGTCAACCTGCCATCTGGGGGAGGGGGTTACCCATGCATATATCTTGTAAATAAAAAGCTATTAAAAAGAAAGAAAGAAAGAAAGAAAGCTAACCAGGCCCAAGAAAGGAGACAATACTTGGAAAGAGAAAATAAAAAACTTGGACTGAAAAAAAAAATTGGAAAACCTTTTCATATGAATAGAAATAGTTTCAATTTCATCATCTGAAAATTCTGTTGATATCCTTTGACAATTTATCAATTGGAGAATGACTTCATGTCTTATAAATTTGAATCAATTCTCTATATATTTTGGAAATGAAGCCTTTATCAGAACCTTTAACTGTAAAGATGTTTTCCTAGTTTATTGCTTCCCTTCTAATCTTATCTGCATTAGTTTTGTTTGTACAAAACCTTTTTAACTTGCTATAATCAAAATTTTCTATTTTGTGATCAATGATGATCTCTAGTTCTTCTTTGGTCACAAATTCCTTCCTCCTCCAAAAGTCTAAGAGGTAAACTATCCTATATTCTTCTAATTTATTTATAATTTCATTCTTTATGCCTAAATCATGAATCCATTTTGATCTTATCTTGGTGTACGGTGTTAAGTGTGGGTCCATGCCTAGTTTTTGCCCCAGTTTTTCCAACACTTTTTGTCAAATATAGTGAATTCTTATCCCAAAAGTTGAGGTCTTTGGGTTTGTCAAACACTATATTATTGTCAAACACTATAGTGATTGTCCTGTGAACCCAACCTATTCCACTGATCAACTAGTCTATTTCTTAGCCAATACCAAATGGTTTTGGTACCGCTGCTCTATAATATAGTTTTAGATCAGGTACAGCTATGCCACCTTCATTTGATTCTTTTTTTTTTTTTTCATTAGTTCCCTTGAAATTCTTGACTTTTATTCTTCCAGATGAATTTTTTTGTTGTTTTTGCTAGTTAAATTAGTTTCATTAAAATTTCATTTCATTAAAATAGTTTCTTGAGAAACTGATTGGCATAGCACTAAATAAATAAATTATTTTAGGCAGTGTTGTCATCAATCTATCCAAGAGCACTTAGTATTTTTTCAATTGTTTAGATCTGACTTTATTTGTGTGGAAAGTGTTTTGTAGTTTTGCTTATATATTTCCTGACTTTCCCTTGGCAGATAGATTCCCAAATATTTTATAGTATCAAAAGTTATTTTAAATAGAATTTCTCTTTGTATCTCGCTATTGGATTTTGTTAGTGATGTATAAAAATGCTGAGTACTTATGTGAAATTATTTTGTATCCTGCAACTTTGATAAAGTTCTAGATTATTTCTAATAGCTTTTTAGAAGAATCTCTGGGGTTCTCCAGGTATATCATCATATCATTTGCAAAGAGTGATAATTTGGTTTCCTCATTACGTATTCTAATTCCTTTAATCTCTTTTTCTTCTCTTATTGCCAATGCTATCATTTCTAATGCAATATTGAACAGCAATGGTGATAGTGAGCAACCTTGTTTCACCCCTGATCTTATTGGTAATAGTTCCAGTTTATCCCTATTACATATGATGCTTGCTGATGGTTTTAAAGAGATGCTACTATTTTAAGGAAAAGTCCATTTATTCTTATACTCTCTAGTGTTTTTTAATAGGAACGGGTGTTGGATTTTATCAAATGTTTTTGTTGTATCTATTGAGATAATCATATGGTTTTTGGCATAGTTAATTATGCTAATTTCCTAATATTGAACCAGCCCTGCATTCCTGGTATAAATCCTACTTGAACACTTGAAATGGTGTATTGAGCTGGGGATGATTATCTGTAATCTCTTTGCTAATATTTCATTTAAGATTTTTTGCATCAATATTCAGGGGAGATTGGTCTATAATTTTCTTTCTCTGCTTTCATCCTACCCAGTTTAGGTATCAGTACCATATCTCTGTCATATTCATTCACTGTTTTTTTTTTTTTTCAAATAGTTTATATTGTATTGGAGTTAATTGTTTTTTAAATGTTTGGCAGAATTCGCATGTAAATCCATTCGGTCCTGGGGATTTTTTTTTTTAAAGAAATTAATATCTTGTTCTAGTTCTTTTTCTAAAATGGGACTTTTTAGCCAATTTACTTCTTCCTCTGTTAATCTGGGCCAGCTATATTTTTTAAAGTATTCATCCATTTCATTTAAGTTATCAAATTTATTGGCATAAAGTTGACCAAACTCCTCTTCATTAATGGCAAGTTCTCCCTTTTCATTTTTAAAACTAACAATTTGATTTTCCTCTTTCCTTTTTCTAATCAAATTTACCAAGTGTTTATCTATTTTGTTGGTTCTTTCATAGAACCAACTCTTAGTTTTATTAATTAATTCAGTATTTTTTTTAATTTCAATTTTATTAATCTCTCCTTTTATTTTTACAATTTCAAGTTTAGTATTTGGGGGTTTTTAATGTGCTCTTTTCTAGCTTTTTTTAGTTGTAAGCCTAATTCACTGATTTTTCTATTTCTCTATTTTATGCAAGTAGGCCTCTAGAAATATAAAATTTCCCCTTATTACAACTTTGGATGCATCCCACACATTTTGGTATGTCATGTCATTGTCATTTTCTTGGGTGAAATTATTGTGTCTATGATTTGCTGTTTCACCCAATCATTCTTTAGGATGAAATTATTTAGTTTTTGGTCTACTTTCCCTTGGCTTTTTATTGAATATAATTTTTATTGCATCGTGGTCTGAAAAGGATGCATTTACTATTTCTGCCTTTCTGCATTTGAATTTGAGGTTTTTAATGTCCTAATATATGGTCAATTTTTATATAGGTTCCATGAACTGCCTAAAAGAAGTATTTTAGTAGTGCTGAGTCCCTCCCAATACTGGGTGAGTGTGGCTAGGTCCAGAGAGACTCTAGCATTTACTCCCTGTGTTTATAGCTTCTCTACTGATCTACTGGCTTGCTACCAGAGCTGAGCAGTATCACGTTGGTAAAGTTCTCCCTGCAAATTTTCAGCTGGCAAAGACCACACCCCGCTTCCCTCTGATCTGCTCAACATGAGCTGTTTCCCATGTTCTCACTGCCTGCCTGATTCTGCACTTGGCTTAGCTGTTCTTGCCCATGAGCAAAACCAGACCTTTTCTGGTGAATTTTGAGATTATCTTTTGTTGTTAATGTGTTGTATTCCCAATATTTGTGGGTTTTGACAGTTAAGCACTAATTCTAAGGTTTTTTCACAAAAAGTGTGTCCTTTCCTCCATCTTGGCTCCACCCTCCCAACATTGTTATTGTTTTTGTCCAGTCAAATAAAGTATCTCCTCAGCAATTTGATTGTTATATTATTAAATCAATAAATTAATTTAGATGTCATTATTTTTATTGGCACAATCTAACCATGTAGTCTGACCACTTCTCTAAGTGTCTTCCTTGATTTCTACAAAAAATGTTTCATAACTGAATTTATACAAAACTTGCTTACATTTTGATAGGTTAAATCTCATGTTTTATTCATTTTGTAGAGAATTTAAATTTTATTTTCCTTTTTATTGTTTCTTTCCTTTTTATTAGTACTTAGATAGAATTGCAAAAGATTTTCATAGATTTATTTTGTATTCAGTTACCTTTTGAAAGTTCTTAACTATCTCAACTAGAAAACCCCAAGAAATTGTTAAACTAAGAAGAAAACAAGTTATATGATCATGGTATCGGTAAATAAGTATAATTTTATCCCCTCTTTTCTTATACTTAAAATTTTAATTCTGTTCTTTTTATTACTGTAGTTAACCATAATACTGGAAGACGGGATATCCTTGAATTTACTCCTATTTATACTGGAAAAGTTTCTAGTCTTTATCCCTTGCAAATATTTATTAAAATCTTGATTTTATTTATATCTCAATGATATTAAAAATGGCCTTTTCATTCCTAAAATTTTTAGTTTCTAACTTAAATAAGAGCCATATTTTATCAAAAGTTTTCTCTCATGGCTATTAAAATAATGATGGTTTTGTTTATATAGTTAATTAATTTTCCCTTATGTTGAAAAATTTTTGCATCTTTCATGAGTCCAGTTTGCTCATAGTACATTACTTTTGGTGTGGTACCTTTGTAATGAATTATGTAAAATGTGTATATTAATTTTTGAAATTAGCCTATATTTTTTCTTTTCTTCCCTTTCCAACTTGATCTCATACTATTGCTCATCACACATCTTTAGTTATAGTATTACTGTCTCTTGACCAAGCCTTTTCTTATAATGTTCCCTTTACATGGACTATCTTCCTATGTCTCTGTTGTACTCATATATAACCTCCTTTGAGAAGCCTTTCTTGATCTTCTTCCCAAGCTCCATTGGGTGATAATCATGTCTTCCTCAGACTTTGTTTTCATTGGTTGGTTCATTCATCTACTCAACAAGTATTTGTTCTTTAAAAACTTACTGTCAGGCAAGTAGGATTATAAAGACAAAAATGAAAATGACCCTGCCTTCTTTACATTCTAATGGGGAAGACAGAAGGAACATATAGGTAAATACAAAATACATAAAATCAATATGAAGTTGTTATAGTGGGAGATGGTGGTGTTTCTAGCAATCAGAGAAGTCAGGATGGTTCATATATAAAGGACAACATTTAAATTGAGGCTCGAAGTAAATTGGAAATTCTAGAAAGTGAAGTTGCATGAATGAGAGACAATCTGCACAAAAGTCATGGCTTGCCTGGTATATATAAAAAGGACAGTAATAATCCTGTAGATGGGGGGAAGGAGGGGAAAAATTGGAACAAAAGGTTTGGCAATTTTCAATGCTGTAAAATTACCCATGCATATAACTTGTAAATAAAAAGCTATTAAATTTTTTAAAAATGGTTAAATACCCCTCCTCTAGATGGCAGGATGACCAATATATGTTAAATATATTAAAGTATAAATTAAATACAAAAAAGTATACATGACCAAACTGTTATTTTGCTGTACAAAAAAGAATTGGACTCTGAAATATTGTACAATTAGCCTGTGAAGGAAATCAAAAATGCAGGCAGGCAAAAATATAGGGATTGGGAATTCAATGTAATGGTGCTTAGTCATCTCTAAGTAGCTGGGTGTAGCTGGTTCAGTTCATTACTGCTCCATTGGAACTGATTTGGCCAGGTCCATCAGAATTGATCATCATATAGTATTGTTGTTGAAGTACATAATGATCTCCTGGCCCTGCTCATTTCACTCAGCATCAGTTCATGTAAGTCTCTCCAGGCCTTTCTGAACTCATCCTGTTGGTCATTTCTTACCGAACAATAATATTCCATAATATTTGTATACCACAATTTATTCAACCATTCTTCAGTTGATGAGCATCTACTCAGTTTCCAGTTTCTGGCCACTACAAAGAGGGCCGCCACAAACATTTTTGCACATACAGGTCCCTTTCCCTTCTTTAAGATCTCTTTGGGATATAAGCCTAGTAGTAATGCTGCTGGATCAAAGGGTATGCACAGTTTGATAACTTTTTGAGCATAGTTCCAGATTTGTTCTCCAGAATGGTTAGATGTATTACAATTCCACCAACAATGCATTAATATCTCTGTTTTCCCAATAGTGTATGTTTTATATTCCTCCAAATGCTTATAAAACTCTGATAGCAGAGACAATGTCCCTATTTGTTATCTAATTTGTTATCTAATCTACTCCTTAGCATTGTGCTTTGCACATATGTGTCTAATAAGTGTTTTAAATTGAGTGAAGTAATTATAGAATTCTAGAGTGTTAGAGACTGAACATATTTGGATATTTTCAAATCCAAACCACTCACTTTACAAATAAAAAATGAAGTCCAGAGAATTTTGGTTACTTGCCCAAGGTTACACTACAAATCAATGGGACTTAAACCCATATCTTTTGGCTCTGTGTTCTGCCTTGTGACATTATCATCTGCTCTTGTCTTGAACAGTTATTTATATCTTTTAGCTTTTCCAGAGTAAAAACTTTACATTAGTATTCAGTATATAATTTTTGATTCAATTATCCCTGAATTTCTTAGATTCTTTGATTGAACAGCACTAATAACAATAATGGCTGACTTTTTTTTTTTTTTATAGCCCTTTAAGGTTAATAAAGTGTTTTTCATAGCAACCATAGGAGTACGTAGAAGCATTATTATTTTCTAATGGACAAAGATACCAAAATTTACAGAAATTGAGTGACTGTTCCAAAGTTCCATAGTTGGTTACAGAACAGTTATTTGAATCCAAGTATTTTGACCCCATGATAACTATACTGCCTCTAACGCACCTAATAACTAAGGTAATGCAGATAAATTTCTAGAAATACTTCTCTTTATTTGCTCTTTAAAAATGATTTAAATTTTAGGCTCAATTATTTCTTGCCATTACTACTTATGTATATGACTTCTGTATAAAAGTTGCTCTTTGAAAGTAGGAGGATAAGCTATCAGGACCAATAGGTCTACATCAGTTTGGAAATGGGGATATTTACTGGTATATATTTTAGTAGGCAAATTACTAGGTGAACATAAGCAAATGAGATGTTGTAAAGGTCATGTGCTGGCTTTAGATGGGACAGACCAAAGATGAGTATATTAAATTTGCACCCATTGCCAAATGAATGATTTCAATATCACACTGACTAGTAAATTCCAGTCTTTTCTTTCCCTGATCCTAACATTCAAACTCATAATCTGTTGAAATGAAAATTCTTTCCCCTTTCATTTAGCAAGTTCATTCTTACCTGTCTGTCTTCTACCTCGCCAGTCCCTAGCTTCTCTCCCACTACTTCTATTGGATCTTCCTAGATTTCTTCTTCTCCCAGTATTTTCATCCACTGGAAAATACTTCATCCCTTGCTATCTTCTCCAATGTTAGATGTTTTTCCCCATCTTTTCTCCTCCCCAATATGTGCTGGACAAAGAAGAGTCATCAGGTTCTTTGTCTTCCACTGCTACTACTAGGCCTTTTTCCTGCTATCTTCACTCATTATTCTCTCTTTCTTTGAGATTCATTTCATCTATTTTTATCATCCTGCCTAGATTCTAGTAATTCTCCAACAGCTTTCAGTTCATTTTTTCTTCTTCCCTAAGTATTTCACTATCTGATTCAGGGTCTTCCTTTCTACCCTAAATCTTATCTTCATACTTATTAATTTTATAGTTCATACTGATGTCCTCTTCAACACACTGGCCCCCAGTTGAGCAACCTCGTCAAGTCCCATGAACTGCTTTTTGTTTTCATTTTCACTCTGCCTTAGCCAAGTACCTTTGTCTTATAAACCAAAATTATTCAATCTTTGCAGTCTTGAACTCTAAAATTACCCTGATTATAATCTTCTAACCTATTATCACTCTCTCTGCCTTATTTGTCCTAAACTTATTGCAGCCCATTCCTCTTCCCCTAGAATATATTCCTGATTTTTATTCATTCTCCTAGTTGAATCTCTGAGGGGCAACTGCACTTGGGTTCTAGGGACAGTCTTGGTGGAACTACATTCCAATTGATGTACTTTCCATTAATAATCATTACCCATAGATGCAAAGGGAGTATTATATGAATAACAACAATTGCTACCAAACATTTCTTCCAAAAACCCAAAGCAAAATTTTCTAAAAATATACATAAAATCCATGAGGAAAGTGGGAACAATGGTAGTAAGGTAATTGTGTAGCATAAACATGTGACAATGGTAACTCACAAATTCTGGTATACAGGATACAAATCTATTTTCTTCTTGTGTATCAGTCTCAGAACTTCTCTATGTATGCAATGATTGATGCACAAGACTGAGCTGAGCTTTTAGAGTCTTTTCCTCTCTTAATCATAACTGTTTTCTTTTTTCTTTCTTCTTGAAGTTGTTTCTTTTTTTGGGTGACTCACTGTCTGTATCCCTACCTGTCTGGAGCATATGTCTCTGGGCCCCAATGGAAATAGTGTCTGAGTGTCTGTCTGTCTGTTTCTGATGGTTAAGTAGCTTTAATTTAAAGCATGGTGTCCAATATGAGGAAGAAGAGAGAAAATCCACTTCTTTCCCAGTCTTTTGCTGCACAAGGATCTCCTCCACAATTTTGCTAGTTAAATCCTCCAGAGGATGACTAATTTGTTTGGTCAGCCAATCACATCATTCCTTCCTCACTTAAAAGCTAATCATTTTTCACTAAATTCTATGACTACATTAGCTGAGTTATGTGGATAAGCGAGGGTATAGATTAAAACCCCCTATCTTGTACTTGTTTTGATTTTGCCCCAAATTCTTGTTCCTCTAACTTTTCCTATTTTCCCAGTATAGTTAATTTGTTAGGCAAAAAACTGTCCTCCAGTCTTGAATCTCTTGCTCCATGTACTTTCGTTATGAATCCCCTACCAATCCTTAGCCCTAGCTCACCAATTCTGTATTACTTCTTTAATCCTATTCTTCATCTTCAATGAAGTTAGAGTTTTCCAGGGACTTGCTGGGTACATTTCATACTAGTTAACAAGAGTGATTGTTAAATTTTTAGTATGAGCACTTATAGCTTATAAATTCAAAAAACATTCCAAATCAGTTCTTGGATTATTGTTCTGTTGTTTTTTTTCTAGATTTAAAAGTGATGGAAAAGATCTTGATAATGTCGAGTAAACTTTCAGTGAGTCAGATGTTAAAAGTTTACTAACACATCCCTGTTTTTTTTTTTTTCCTCCCGGCTTTTAGTCTTTTAGTCTCTCCCCTCCCCAAACTATCCCTCACACAGCTGCCAAATAATTTTTCTAAGAATCATGTCTAACCATCTATGTCACCCTTTGCTAAAACAAAACAAAACAAAAAACTTTTCCCTGTGTGTATCAATAAAATAGAAATGTTTTAGCAAGGATATTTAAAGCTCTACTAAATCTGGCTCAAACTAATCTTTTTAGTATTTCTTCACATTACTTCTATTCTCTTTCACTTAGCCTGGATTCCTAATTGGTCCCTGAACTTCACATGCCATATTCTACATTCTTAAAAACCTGTATTATGCTTACCTTTGTTCTCTGCCTATTATGTTCCATATTTCCCTTCAAAGGTCATTTCACTTGTCCCCTTAGTGCCTTTCTTGATGTCCCCAGGTATTAGCACTGTTAGCATTCCAATATTCTTTGAGTATGTTGTTTCATCTGCCCTTCATTCTTGTATTATATTTACATTTATGTACATTTCTTATCTCCCTGGTATTCCTTGGGGAAGAATTGTAAAGGAACTAAAGCAGCATTTCCTTATTGATTAATGTTTAATGAACTGAAGGACCCAGTAAGGGAGATATTATGAAAAGAATTAAGAGACTAGTAAATATAGTAGTGTTATGGAAGCTAAGGGTTAAAAAAATTTAAACAATGCAAATATAGCTAAAAGTAATACAGTTATACAGTAATAAGATCTCATTGGCCAAGTGAAAGTGCCATGTGTTTCAATGTGTACCAACAACTAGGTAATGCATTTAGAGAATAATAATACTTGCTATACTTTATAAGCTAGTAGGTTTTTTAAGGACAGTTGTGAGGGCAACTTAAAAACTTGATGGACATTATTAAAAGATTCTAGAGATTTCGACAAAATTTAATATATACATATATATGTATAATTTTAAGTCAATTTTATTTTATTTTTAGATTGATATTCTCTTCCCCCCTCACCACCACATCTCCTATATCTGCCATCCTATTGAAAAAATAAGAAAGATAAAAGTCTGGTTATAAGTATGTATGATTAAGCAAAATAAATTTCCACATTGACTATGTCCAAAAATTAAAAATTTTTCAGTCTGTACTCTGAGTCCCCACCTTTCAGGATGTTTTGTTTTAATTCCTTTGGTTATTAAATTGATCAGAGTTCCTAAGTCTTTACAATACTGCTGTTACTTTAAAAATTGTTTTCCTGGTTCCTCTCACTTTACTTTACTTTAGTTAATACAGATGTTCCCAGGTTCTTATGAAGCCATCCCCTTAATCAATTTCTTATTGCACAATAGTATTCTATCCCATTCATGTGATTTGTTCATCCATTTCCCATTTGTTGGGTACCCTATCAGTTTCCAATTCTTTTCTACCTTGCTAAGAGTTGCTATAAATATTTTTGTACATATGGGTTCTTTTTTTCTTTCTTTAATCTCTTTGTAGTATAGATCTAAAAGTGGATCACTTTGTCAAAGAATATGCACAATTAATAGTTTTTGGGGCATAGCTTTCCAGAATAATTGGATCAGTTCAGTTTCACAAACTGCATAGTGATGATGACAATGATAGTGATGATGTTGGTGATGATGATAGCTAATATTTATGTAGCATTTTAAGATTTAGAAAGCATTTTATAAATGTTTTCTCATATTATCTTCACAGTAACTCTAAGATCTATTAATGTACTTGTTTTCCTGTACTCCCTGCAACATTTGTCATCTTCCCTTTTTTTTGGTCAAATTTGATTATATGATAGGTGTGAGTGGTGTTTTAATATTAATTTCTCTAATTATTAGTGGTTTATAGCATTAAGTTGAATTTATCTCTCAATCCTTTTCTGCTGGATTTTATTGATAATATAAAGATTTATATGAGTTTATTTATATCTTAACATTGCTAAAGTGGTTAATTGTTTCGATTAGTTTTTAAAAGTTTGATTCTAAAGTTCTCTAAATAGACATTACATCATTTGCAGAAAGGAATAATTTTATTTCTTTCTTGCCTGTTTTTATTCCCCCAAATTTTATTGCTTGACTTGTTGCTATAGCTAGCATTACTAGCACTATATTAAATGATAATGATGATAATGGATATCTTTAACTTACCCTGATCTTACCAGAAAGATCTCAAGCTTATTCCAATTACCAATAATGTAGGTTTTAGTGTTAGATACAAGTGTAATTTATTCCTATGCCTTCTAGTGTTTGTAGAAGAATGTGTTAGGTAGCACAGTAGATAGAACACTGCCCCTGAAGTCAGGAGGACCTGGAGTTCAACACTTCCTCAGACATAACATTTCCTGGCTGTGTGACCTTGGGCAAATCACTTAATCCCAATTGTAATCCCTTTCTCCCATCAGGTTGCTTCCTGGCTGATTGATTATATAATCCCTTTCTCCCATCAGATGGCTGATTGAGTCAATTTTATTTTATTTTTAGATTGACATTCTCTTCCCCCTTCTTGAGTGAAATTAGGGTCCTTGTTCCACACATTGGGCAGCAAATGTAAAGTATGAGTTAGCTCCCTGGAGGGCCTTGGGGTCAGCCAGAGTTAGGATAAGTTAAAGTCCTTGGTCTATGAGGAGAAGTGAAAGAGGCAGGCAAGCAGAATCCTGGCTTCTAGAGTCTGGACCCACCAACCTCTCTCCTCCTTGTCCTGCCACCAAGTGACCCTGACCTCTCCCCCCTCCCTACCCCTACCCCCAGTCCTTGCCTATGATTATCTTAACACCAAACATTCAGCAAGCACCAATAGTGAGAAGAGCCATTATCCATATATATGTTAATAGAGTCATTATCTCACATTGAATAGGTAATTAGCCTTAAGTGCTTGGTTGTCTGGTTCAAGCATACCTTTTTGGAGCTTCAGCCCTCTACACCACCCCACTCATCACATAATAATGTCTTATCTCTGAGATTACCATGCATCTACACTATGTGTATATGATATGTACATATTTGTTTCATGTCTCCTGCATTAAACTGTGAGCTCTCTAAGCTTTTCTTTATGATCGCAGAGTTTTAGCACTGTGCCTGATACATAGTAACTTCTTAATAGATATTTGTTAACTGACTGACTGACAGCCCAAGAGGTCCTTCATTTCAGAAATGAACAAATTGAAATTAGGATGTTAAGTGATCTACATACAGGTATTAAAAATCAGAAGATAGGATACAATAGGAAGTCAGGTCTTCCAAATTTAGTCATTCTCGCCATTTCATGCTTACTCATTATTGGTGTCTGAATCTCTGGGGATCTGTGCTGTTTTTTTAAATAAATACAAGATGTCTGCCTGTCAGTTCTTCATCTTTGAAGTGACTTTTCTTGTGAAGGAGATAAAGGATTTTGACACCTGGCTGCACTTGTGGTGATTACTGAACTGAAACAAAGGCTGCTCCTAGAGACCCCAAGAAAACCCAAAAAAGAACATTACACATCTGGTATTATGCCCCCAAAGTTATCAATCTGTGCATACCCTTTGATCCAACAGTGTTACTACTGGGTTTATATCCCAAAGAGATACTAAAGAAGGGAAAGGGACCTGTATGTGCCAAAATGTTTGTGGCAGCCCTGTTTGTAGTGGCTAAAGACTGGAAAATGAATGGATGCCCATCAATTGGAGAATGGTTGGGTAAATTGTGGTATATGAATGTTATGGAATATTATTGTTCTGTAAGAAATGACCAGCAGGATGATTTCAGAAAGGCCTGGAGTGACTTACATGAACTGATGCTGAGTGAAATGAGGAGCACTAGATCATTCAACAACAATACTGGATGAGGATGTATTCTGATGGAAGTGGATATCTTTGACAAGAAGAAGATCTAATTCAGTTCTAATTAATCAATGATGGACAGAATCAGCTACACCCAGAGAAGGAACACTGGAAAATGGGGGTGAACTATGTGCATTTTTTGTTTTTCTTCCCAGGTTATTTTTACCTTTTGAATCCAATTTTTCTTGTGCAATAAGAGAACTGTAGTTCTGCACACATATATTGTATCTAGGATATACTGTGACATATTTAACATGTATGTATAAGACTGCCTGCCATTTGGGGAGGAGATGGAAGGAGGGAAGGGAAAAATCAGAACACAAGTGAATGCAAGGGATAATGTTGTAAAAAATTACCCAGGCATATATATATGTTCTCTCAATAAAACGTTATAATAATAATTATAATAAAAGATATTGAATCGGGACCTTTATCAATGTAATATTCACATAGTTGATCTTCTATTAGTTTCTAATTTTCTGTCTCTATTTCTTCTTCCTTGAAGAACGAAGGGAACGTGCATTCTAATGTATCCAAGAGTCCATCAATCTGCTCCCAAGTTACAATCAAACCTTGTCTCTTTATTAGTCTGAGTATGCTTCCTGTAGCTCTCCCTCAGGATGGGGTTGGGGTTGGGAGTGGGGTAGAATCTTTTCCTAATATCTGCCCCATTTCAATTAGAAAATGAGTTACTAGTTTAGCTCTTAAAGTAAGTTCCCTGTTTTCTATTAAAATACTTGCCCTATTTCCCGATCACAGGAACTTGTTCAGTGAAATTAGAGTCCTTGTTTCACACACTGGGCGCAAAAAATGTGAAGGCTAGTTCCCCGGAGGCCTCGGGATCAGCCAGAGTCAGGATAAGTAAAAGTCCTTGGTCTTTAAGGGGAGAAGTGAAAGAAGCAGGCAAACTGCCACAAGGCTCACCAAAGATGTATCTTCAATTCTCTAGTCCAAAGTCACCAATTTCTCTCCTCCTCATCCTGCCACAAAGTGACTCTGTCCCTCTGCCCTCTAATCCTTGCCTACAATTATCTTAATACCAAACATTCAGCCAGTATCAACTGTGAGAAGAGCCATTTATCCAAACATATGCCAATAGTCATTGTCTCATATCGAATAATTAGCCTTAAGTGCTCTATTGTCTAATTCAAGCATACTTTTTTGGACTTTCAGCCCTCTACAATACCTGCTCAAAAATTTGTATCTACTTTTTTCCGTATCAGTTGAATTGATCATATGACTTTTATTTCTATTAATATTGTCCATTATCTTTATTTTTTCTTAATATTGAACCAGCCTTACATCCTTGGTATAAATCTAATCTGATCACAATGCATGTATATATTTGTGATAGGTTTCTGGGTTTTTTTTTTTAATAATTTTGCATCAATATTTATTAGGGCTATAATTTCTTTTCTTTGTGTTGACTCTTGCTTATTTAGGTATCAACACTTTGATTTGTATCATGAATAAATTTGTCAAATCACTTTCTTTTTCCTACTTAAATGGTTTCTGTAGCATTGGGATTAATTATTTTTTAAATGTTTGATCGAATTCAATTATAAATCCATTTGCTTCTGTTTTTTCTCCATTTGGGATCTCATTTATGGTTTGTTCAATTTCTTTTTCTAAGACAGGGTTATTTAAAGCTTTTATTTCCTGTTCTCTCAGACTGGACACTTTATAATTTTATATTCATCTATTTCATTTATACTATCAGTTTCATTGACACATAATTGGGCAAAATAGTTTCTAATTTCTTTTATATATTCTTCACTGGTTGTATATTTACCTTTTTTCATTTTGATACTGGTAACTTTATTCTCACCTTTTTTTAAAAGTCAAAATAACTAATACTTTGTTGATTTTTATTTTTTTTAACCAAAATTTAGTTTTTATTATTATTTATTAGTATTTATTTAGTATTTATTAATTTGTTTTTCAGTTTTATTTATCTCTTAATTTTTAGGATTTTTGGAGATGTTTAAATGAAGATTTTTAATTTGCTGATTCTCTAGATTTTTTTTTGTTGTTGTTGTTGCATTCCCAATTCATTCTTGATGTATTTTTCTCTTTTATTATCAATAGTGAGATTCAGGTGTTGTTAACCTCCCCTCCACTCCTCTTTCCTTGTTATATTAACTTATACTTGTACTTTCTGATTATGTGAAATAATTTTTTTCCTTTTTCCCTTTTCCATTTCTCTTGTCCCCTCCAGTGTATTCCTCTTTTCTTCCTTTTACACATTTCCTTTAAGACCATCAATAGCTGCCAGGCTTCCTTTTTAATTAGACTCTCTCTATGACCATTAGTAACAATAGAATTAAAAGGAAATTCATGTATCATCACCCAGTTTCAGAATACCAACAGATTATACTAGTTTAATACCTTCTGACTACTTACTCATAATTGCTTTTTTATACTTCTTTTGACTCCTGTATGTGTATTTAAAATCTACACATGATTCTGGTCTTCTCTTGATATATGTTGAGAAGCTCTCTATTTCATTAAAGCTCATGTTTTAGGATTATACTCTGTTTTTTTTGGGGGGGTAAGTTATTCTTGGATATAAACCTAGATCATTTGCTTTCTGAAATATTATATTCAAAGTTCTGTGCTTCTTTATTTTATTGGCTACAAAATCTTGTATGATTCTGACTTCTTTATCCATTGCATAAAGTTAGTTACTAAATCCTATTAACTCTACTTTTCCCATGTCTCTTGTAGCAATATCCCTTTCTCCATGCACACTGCTATTTCAATGATTATTTCTTTTTTTTTCTTTTTTCTTTTTTTTTTTAAATTTATTTCATAGCTTTTTATTTGCAAGTTATATGTATGGGTAATTTTACAACATTGGCAATTGCCAAACCTTTTGTTCGAATTTTTCCCCTCCTTCCTCCCACCCTCTCCCCTAGATGGCAGGATGACCAGTAGATGTTAAATATATTAAAGTATAAATTAGATACACAATAAGTATACATGACCAAACGGTTATTTTGCTGTACAAAAAGAATCAGATTCTGAAATATTGTACAATTAGCCTGTGAAGGAAATCCAAAATGCAGGCAGGCAAAAATATAGGGATTGGGAATTCAATGTAATGGTTCTTAGTCATCTGCCAGAGTTCTTTCGCTGGGCGTAGCTGGTTCAGTTCATTACTGCTCCATTGGAACTGATTTGGTTCATCTCATTGCTGAAGATGGCCAAGTCCATCAGAATTGATCATCATATAGTATTGTTGTTGAAGTATATAAGGATCTCCTGGCCTTGCTCGTTTCACTCAGCATCAGTTCGTGTAAGTCTCTCCAGGCCTTTCTGAAATCATCCTGTTGGTCATTTCTTACTGAACAATAATATTCCATAATATTCATATACCACAATTTATTCAACCATTCTCTAATTGATGGGCATCTATTCAAGTTTCCAGTTTCTGGTACTACAAAGAGGGCTGCCACAAACATTCGTGCACATACAGATCTCTTTCCCTTCTTTATGATCTCTTTGGGATATAAGCCCAGCAGTAACACTGCTGGGTCAAAGGGTATGCACAGTTTGATAACTTTTTGAGCATAGTTCTGAATTGCTCTCCAGAATGGTTGGATATATTCACAATTCCACCAACAATGTATTAGTGTCCCTGTTTTCTGACATCCCCTCCAACATTCCGCATTATCTTTCCCTGTCATACTAGCCAGTCTGACAGGTGTGTAGTGGTATTTCAGAGTTGTCTTAATTTGCATTTTTCTGATTAATAATGACTTGGAGCATCTTTTCATATGGCTAGAAATAGTTTCAATTTCTTCATCTGAGAATTGTCTGTTCATATCCTTTGACCATTTATCAATTGGAGAATGGCTTGATTTCTTATAAATTAGAGTTAATTCTCTATATATTTTGGAAATGAGGTCTTTTTCAGAACCTTTGACTGTAAAAATATTTTCCCAGTTTATTGCTTCCCTTTGAATCTTGTCTGCATTAGTTTTGTTTGTACAAAAACTTTTCAGTTTGATATAATCAAAATTTTCTATTTTGTGATCAGTAATGATCTCTAGTTTTTCTTTGGTCATAAATTCCTTCCTCTTCCACAGGTCTGAGAGGTAAACTATCCTGTGTTTCTCTAATTTATTTATAATCTCATTCTTTATACCTAGATCATGAACCCATTTTGACTTGGTGTGCGATGTTAAGTGTGGGTTGATGCCTAGTTTCTGCCATACTGCCAATTTTCCCAGCAATTTTTGTCAAACAGTAAGTTCTTATCCCAAAAGCTGGGGTCTCTGGGTTTGTCAAACACTAGATTGCTATAGTTGACTATTCTGTTATTGACCGTTTTGTCCTTTGAACCTAACCTATTCCACTGATCAACCAATCTATTCTTTAGTCAATACCAAATGGTTTTTGGTAACTGCTGCTCTGTAATATAATTTTAGATCTGGTACAGCTAAGCCACCTTCATTTGATTTTTTTTTTCTCAGTGATTATTTCTTACCTGGCTTAATGTCCTCTTAATAATTTCCTTATCTGCCTTCCTGCTTAGTTACCCCCATTTTCAGTCTCTCTCCTTTAGTCTGCTATTTCCTATATTGGTTGATTTAACTTAATTGTTTTTTTTTCCTTTATTATGAGAGAAGGATGACTAGGTAAGGTATCCAGAGATGATTGTGATATAAATCAATAAAACTTTAATATAATTTAATTTATTTATGTATAATATTTTTATTATTCTTGGCTATTGGTGAGTCCTTAGTTCTAGTTAGGACCAAATGTACTATTTAGAGGATAAAGATGAAAATGTAATTAGGTATAGAACTTTCTCACACAAACTCAAAATATGAAAATCAGGTAGCCATTTCCCAATAAAAGCACTAAATCACAATTCCACTAGCCACATTTCCCATATACTTCTCTATCAAATTCCTGAAAAATTCAAGAGTTTCAGGAAATAAGATAAGCAAAACCCATGATTATGCAGTTATGGTTGGAGGACACAGAGTACATTATTAAGGTAGTAAATTGAGAATTGTTGTGTCTTCCCTTCTTCAACATTTTTTGAAGAAGATATCAGGAAGACAGAGCTACTAAGAGTGCCATTCACAGGCACAATGGTAGTTGGTCCAGGTGGAAAAGAGGCAGTACAACAAGCAACTGTGGTTTCTGGCTGCAAGTCTTGTTAGTCTGCATCCTTCAACAAGGCTGGATAGTAATGGAGGCAGATACTTGGTGACTCAGGCTTGCCCTGGCTTGGTTGCTAATATAAATCTCCAGCACAATCATGTGTCTTGGGGAATGAATTTGTTGAGAAATTTTCCAATTATTTTGGCCGAGGGGTAAAGTTGTTTCCAGTATTCAGAATGGACACAAAAGTTTATCCAAGTGTTATAGAGGTTATTCCAGGCTTCTGGGAAAAGCTCCCTAATGGCAGAAACAAGTTTTCTCATCTTCTGCACTGTTACTAGAACTATCTTTAGGGATCAGTTTCTGTGTTTAGTATGGGTTGAGGAGGAAGATGGCATCTTCCATTTTTTATTTACTTAAGTAGAAATGTATGTAGCCAGTGCTAGGTATGGATCATAAATCTAGATTTTAAAGGTGCTTCAGAGGCCATCTAGTTCATTCATTTTATACATGAAGATATTCAGGCACTTGCCTGAAGTCTTATTAGCACTGAGTGTTGGAATAGGGATTTGAACACAAAGAATAAAATGAACCTAGTTTCTCTAACTCCAGAAACAGTGCTCTTCCCATTGCATTCCTGGCCTGAGGAGGAAAGACATTTAACTCTTAAAGCTATAGGTTGGTCGTTTCCTAAGTGTTCTTTATTGCCTGGAAAATATTTGATTGATATTGAGAATGGTTACAAATAGTGAATTCCTAGGGACTAAGGTACAAGCAAATAAAGAAAAGATGAATTTTGTACTAAAGCCAATAGAACTTGACATTTATCTTCATCAGCCATTCCAGAAAAAGATCAGTCCTCTAAATAACCTTTCATAAGTTTCAGTGCTGAAGGGAAACTTGTGTTTCTGCTTCCTCTGAGGCAGGGGAAGGTAGATGAAATTTAGAGAGAGGAAATAGCTTGCCCAAGATCACACAGTAAGCCAGGTTTCCTGACTCCTAGTATTATGCTCTTTCCATTACACCATTACATTGGGTGGTGAGAGGATACCAGCATTTACTTAATATTTTACTGAATATGCCTCTTTTGTCCTGAGAGAGATACAAAAAAAGCTACAAAACTCAGTCTTAACTCTTTAGAAATTTGTAATATAAATGGGGAAATAGCACATAACAATAGCTGTGCAAAAATAGCATTTGTGGGAAGAGGCAGGAGTCTTAATTTCTCAGTTTTGACATTGTATGTGTCATGTGTATGTATTACATAGGTGATAGAAGAGAAGGGTATATTGGATTCAGAACACTCTTCTACAAACTCAAAATATGAAATGCTCAGCTTTGAGACATCTAAGTTGCAGCTAGACTCCAGAGAATAGGGTATCTGGCCTGGAGTCAGAAAGATTTATCTCTAGAGTTCAAATCTGATGTCACACATTTTCTAATTGTTTGACTTTGGGTAAGTCATTTAACTTCATTTGCCTCAGTTTCCTAAAATGTAAAATAAGCCCGCAAGGGAAATGTTAAACCACTTCATTATCTCTGCCAAGAAAATCCTAAATTGGGGGATGGAGGGTTGGGCATACTGAAAAAGGTTAAATAACAGAGCATCCTAGTTACCTGTTTCTTCTCATACTTGTAACCCTCAGAAGAGATGCTTGTTTAAAGATACAGAGTGGGTCCACATCCACTCATAGTTTACTTCTCTCTAATCAGTTTTTTAAAAAAAATATTTAACTTTATCATATTTTTTAAAATGAAGAAGCATTTATTTTCTCTGTTCCCACTACCCACTGAACAAAGACTAAAAACAAATAATGATAACGAAACCATCAGAGCAAACACGCAGTTAAAGGAGCAAATTCTTTTATTGTCCATATTCAAAAATGTATGTCTCATTCTGCATTTAAATCTGTCATCTGCCTGAAGATGGGTGGCTTTCTTCCACTTCAGTCTTTGAAGCTTGTCATTGCATTGATCAGAAATTTATTGTCTATCAAATTGTTTTTCTTTATGATATTGTCATATACACACATATATATGCATATATGCATATATGTATGTATAGGTAGTTCTCCTGGTTCTGTTCCTTCTATCAATTCATACAAGGCTTTTCCATTTTTTTTTGAAACCGTTTACTTTATGATTAATTATGGTCCAATGATATTTGATAATATTGATGTACCCTATAGCCATTTCTCAGGAACTTTCAGCTTCCAATACTATGAAAAGCATTGCTCTAAATATTTTTGTAGCTATGAATCCTTTTTTCTTTCTTGGATGCCTTTGGGTTAAAGGGCTACTAGAAATATCACTGGATCAAAGAATATATAACAGTTTAGTGACAGTTTAGGGCAGAGAATAATAGTTTCAAATTGCTTTCCAAAATAGCTGATTCAATTCCCAATTTTTCCCAGTCAAGCGTGAGTGTGTCTGTTTTCCTCCAATAATTATGATTTTTTTTTTGCCCTCTTTGCCGGGTTTGTGTGTGTGACTGATGTGAGGTAGAACTTCACTAATTATTAGTAATTCCACCTGCTAATTTTTAGTCATCCCCCACCCAATTTTATTAGTTATCTAGAAGATAAAGATAGTTAAAAGAAAGACATTTGATGAAATCTCATAGTAAGAAAAGTGACAGTGGGACATTGTACAAGTCACTAAGCTTTTGTGAGCTACAGTTTTCTCATCTATAAAAATCAGTAAGTTAAGATTAAATAACAGTAAAAGGTTAAATTTTTTTGATGTTTTAAGGTTTGCAAAGCACTTTACATATGTTATCCTATTTGATCTTCACAATAACTTTATTAGGTAGAGATTATTTTTAATACCATCATTGTAAGTTCTGTTTTATACATGAAGAAATGAATAAGTGACACGATTAGGGTTTTCCAGCTAATAAGTGTTTGGAGTAGAATTTGAATTCAGATTTTTCTGATTTCAAGTCTAGCACTTAATCCACTATGCCATCGAAGATCCCTAAGTAGTCTTCTAGCTCTAATTTTTTTTTTTTTTTTTTTTTTTTTTTTTTAGTGCCAAAGTGAATGACTGCTACAGAACCATCTGTGTGATGCAGGAACATTTTATAATGCTTTTGGTTTAGAAAACTGAATAAATTCTTGCCCACATCTTAAAAACTGAGAAACTTTAGTTAGCCAGTTGACCACACCTTTAGAACAATCCAGCCCAAGGAAGGCCAATGTTAAACTCTCACTATTCCAAAACCGAATTCAGCTAATCTCAGTCAGGGGTTAGAAGCAGTCCAAACCTCCTAATGATGAGGTCCAGTTGTCCTGAGGGAGACTAAATTGAGAAACTAATTGTTTACAATGAGCTAATTGATTTGGTATAATAAAAACCTCACTGCAGCCTCAAGAAAATTAGTTTACTATTCTTAGATCTGGCAAAAACACGATCTTCTGGTCCCACCCTTCTAGGGATTGTTGCCTGGCTGTACTTTTTGATTCTTCAGCTCTTGTGAGCCTATTACTTCCCTACTTAGATGGCACGGGCACTGTCTGTCCCCCTACACTTTCTCATCCTATGAAATAGGATAGGACAGACATCCATAAAGGGACCTTTCTCATGAGATACTCAGCAATTGTCATAGATACTCATAATTTCTTTGGGGCTGTGACTTCTTTTTTTGGATCCCTTTTGACAGTCTGGGACACAGAGTTACAAAGGGTTGAGAAACCCGTATCATTTAAGGTTAACTTAAATGAAGAGGATGTGGTACACTTGGTGACTGATTGTTAACATTTCATTTGAGTCAGTTCTTGCTATTTTAAGAGCCATAGTGAAAAAAAGAGCACTGAATTTAAAAGCAAGAAAGTCTGGTGTCAATTCTCTGCTCTGATAGTCTGTGGGAATATTGGATAAATCACTTGCTCTAGGAATTCATTTTTCCCATCAATTAAATGGGAATGAACAGTAGGGCTAGTTCAGTCAATCCCATAGGATTGCCATGGGGAAAGTATTTTGTTCATACACCATATAAATCTAAGTTATTAATAACTGATAATTATGATACATTATTATTGTTAGCTCAGATAAGACATTTTACCTCATTGAACCTCATTTTTCTCATGAATAAAACCCGGGGATTACACTAGAACATTAGTTCTGAAACTTTTTTTTGTGTCATAGGCAGTTTTGATAAAGTTTCTAGATCTCTTCTCAGAATAATGTTTTTAAATCATAAAATTAAATATATGATCAAAACTTTCAAAACTTTCACAATCAAAGTTTTGTGAAAGTAAAGGTGTGATTTATTCTCTTCTCCAAGTTCATGGGGCCCTCTGAAATCTACTTTTGGATCCCCTTTGTTAAGAATTCCTATTTTAAGAGTATTTCTTTCATTTCTGCCTTTCTGGGGGAGGAAATAGAATGAGGCAAAAATAAATATTAGGAATCTTGCCCCCAAAAATTTATGATCTAGTTGTTTAGTGTATTGAAGTAGACTGGATTTGTTGAACCTGAGAAAGACATATAGCCAGAGTTAGAGAATCCGGTATTAATTGTGTGATATAAACAGGCCTGTTAGTAATTGGAGAAGGGAGAAATCAGTGTTTGGGAGTTATCAAGGAATTTTCATAGAGGAATCAGGATTTGTACCTGAATAGGAATAGGTTGTGTAGATAGATAGGGAATCAGTATCAGCAAAAAGATGAACACAGAAATGAAGAGTGTGTGTGTGTGTGTGTGTGTGTGTGTGTGTGTGTGTGAGTGTGTGAGTGTCAATGTGCAAGAAGACTTTGAGGAAGGGACTGACAAAATAACTCTTGTAACTAGAATAATAGGAAATGTTGTTAGATTAAATGGGATCAGGTTATGGATAGCTATACATATAGGATTGAAGAGTTTGGACTTAATGCAGTAGAAATCCAGTCTAGGTTTTATAGTATCAAAGAAGTTATAGAATGTTCAAGTAGAAAAGGATTTTAGAGACAATTTAGTCCTCCCTATTGATTTAAAGTTAATAATAACTCTAATTTATTGGCTTCCTAAGTTATTTATATGCTCAACAGATGGCCCATAATTGTGTGAACTTCTTGCAATAAAAGAATTTTATTGAATAATCAAAGACAAATCCCTAAATCTCATTCCCAGCAGAATCACTTCCCTAGAACAAAGTCTAGTTTTGAGTCTTATCTTGCTTTTTCTTTTTATTCCTGGGCTGTGGTAGAGGGTTTAATAAACAATAAAAGACCAAAATTTAACAGGAAAGGGAGGAATCTAAAACTTAAGTCACAAGACTCTTAAGACTTTGATACTGTGAGGGTCCTTAGAGACCATCTCCAATGATAATGGTAATGATTGTCTACACAAAATTTTCAGGTTGTTACCTCTTCTAAAGGAGAATGGGAAAAGACTAGAAAAATACCTCTATACAATTTCTCAGAATTAAATATTCCTTTTTTTAAAAAAATGGCTATGAATTCTTACCCTGACCATATTTGTGAAATATATAACCTATAGTTATCTATAGTTTTGTTTTTGTTTTTTTTTTGTTAAACTTATATGGCCTTTCATACACACACACACACACACACACACACACACACACACAGAGGAAACTTATTGTAGTATATAATGTGAGGTATTGGTTTAAATCTCTATTTTAATTAAATTCTGCGAAATAAATAATTTCTTTCCCCAGTAATTTTCCAAATATTTGACTGTTGTGCAGTTATTTGCTTCTAGGTCTTGTTTATTCTCCATTGAGAGAAGTAGATTGGTACAAGTTTAGAATTAGGAGAATTGGGCTCAGATCCTACTTTAGTGTGACCTTGGGCATAAAAGTCACTTAACCTTCCTCAACTTCAGTTTCCTAACCTGAAGAGTGAGGAATTTAGACTAGACGGTCTCTGCGAGATCCTTTTCAGTGCTACATGTATGATCTACTTTTCCATTTTTAATCATTACCAAATAATTTTGATAATTATTGTTTGATAATCCTAGGTCTATTTCAGTACCTTTCCCTCATCTTTCCTTAGAAACTTTTGACCTTTTATTCCTTCACATATTATTTCTTATTTTATCTGGTTCTATAAGATATGCCCTATATGAGGGGTCCTCAAACCTTTTAAATAGGGGGCTAGTTCACTGTCCCTCAGATTGTAGGAGGGCCGGACTATAGTAAAAACAAAAACTATGAACAAATTCCTATGCACGCTGCATATATTTTATTTTGAAGTGAAGAAACAAAAGGGAACAAATACAATATTTAAAATGAAGTAAAGTTAAATCAACAAACTTACCAGTATTTCAATGGGAACTATGGGCCTGCTTTTGGCTAATGAGATGGTCAATGTCTGGTTCCATATTTATCACTGCTAGTCATAACAAGTGATGCAAGTGTGCATACGTTAGTCTTGATCTGGTTGGAGATTTCAAATGTTTCATTCTAGAAAGTCTGTTCACAGAGATAAGTGCTGCCAAAGATGGTTGCCATTTTGAGTGCATAGTTCCTGAGATGAGGATATGTCTCAGAGGGGAGAGATGCATAGAAATTATGAAGGCTGCTTGACATGATTCTCTGAAAGACACATTCAAAATTCTGCAGTTGAGCCAGTTCCATTTGGTAAATTGTATCCACATTTTCAATGTCAATAGAAAATGGGTTATGGAAAAGCTGTATGTCCTGTTCATGGAGATGAAGCTCTTTAAATCTAAACTGGAACTCCTTTTGCAATTTTTCCAGTGAATCCACACATGTTTTGTTTGGGAATGCAATCAGCAGTTTTCCCGCTAACAGATTTTGAGTTGTAGGAAGATGGCAGAAGTTTTTCTCCTTCACTTGTTTGATGAGGAGGCCTAATTTTACTTCAAATGCTTTGACATGTGATTGCATATCACAGATGAACTTCTCCTTTTCTTGAAGTTGCATATTGAAATTGTTGAGTAGCTCTGTTACATCTGTCAGAAAGGCAAGGTGCCATTTCCATTCTGCATCATTGAGCTCTGATACTTCTTTGTTTTTTGAAAGCAGAAAAGTTGTAATCTGTGGAAGTAAGTCATAGAAACGTTTCAAAACTCCCCCTTGACTCAGCCAATGGACTTCTGTGTGATATAGAACATCTTCATGCTCACCATTTAGCTCAGACAGAAATTCCTGAAATTGTGATTTAGTGCATTAGCTCTAATGAAGTTAACACAAGATACCACAATTTTCATAACAGAGTCCCACTTCAGTGATTTACTACACAGCGCTTGTTGGTGGATGAGGCAGTGTATGGCTATTGGATGAAAATGGTTATGTTTGTCCATCTCTTGGTTAATGTGAGCAATTACTTCTTTCTTAGACCCCACCATGCTAGGAGCACCATCAGTTGTCACACTGGCTAGTTTAGCCCAGTCCACCTCCAAACCATTCATAGTTTGGCAAACCTTTTCATAGATATCCTCTCCTGTAGTTGTTCCTTTGATGCTTTGTAGAGCAGCAAGCTCTTCTATGACTTCAAAACGATCATTCATCCTGCCAATAAAAATTAGAAGTTGTGCAGAATCACAAATATCATTTCTTTTCATGAATGCCAAGGAAAAATATGAAACTTTTTTTATGGAGTTTTGCAAATGCTGATGCAGATTGTCTCCCATTTCTTCAATCTTCCGTGTAATTGTAGGTCCTGAAAAACTCACTGTACTAAATAAATTGGCCTTCTCTGGACATATCTCTTTGGCAACAGAGAGAAGACATTCTTTAACAAATTCTCCCTCCATGAATGGTCTGCCAGTATATGCTATTAGCTTGGCAACTGGAAAACTTGCTCTCAGTGATGAAATATTTAGCTGCTTCTGCTTTACAAAAGTATTTTGCTGAGTTGTCAATGTATTTTTCAGTTTTAATATTTTATCTTTTCTCACTTCTCCTACACTCCAAGTCAGTTTTTCTTTTTCTTGACATCATTATTTCCTAGGAATTCCAAATTGCTATTAGTAAAATACATATACACACACACACACACATATATATATATATATATATGTATATATATATATATATATATATGTATATATATATATACACACACCGCTACAAAAACAATATACCAGCAGTAACATTGCCCACACAGAGACATACCGACTGCAATGCTCAGCTTCCTTCAAGCTGCCTCTGCACTGTGATGCCTCAGTTTCCCACACTCTCTCTCCTACTTCTGACCTTCACTGCTGTAGTGAATTCCCCCTGCTGTGGCCGTGACATGCGCAGCATGCATTGTACATTCCCCGTGCCTGTATGTTGTAGTGGCTGCCGTTACTGTACAAGGCCGCAGGCCATCAGTTCTCCGTCTTCTGCCTCTCTCTCCCTTCCCCACACCACACATCCCGGCCTGGGAACTCACCTCACCTCGATATCGCCTCACACTCTGTTTCTACCACCTCAGCCCAGTGCCGGAAGTGTGCGTTGCTAACTCAAGTTTAGGTCAAACATCACTTCCGGTCTGATTTTGCCATAACCCAGCAGGCCACATAAACGTCCTCAGCAGGCCCCATCTGGCCTGCAGGCCATAGTTTGAGGATTTTGCCCTAGATTGTTTGCCATAACACTTAATATTATAAGTTATTTTAGATAGTACCATTTCTTTTAAGATATTGGCACATTCAAACTAGAAACACTGATTATTTCTCCAATTATTTCTAGGTTTCTTTATTTCCACAAACATTGTTTTAGGATTATATTTATATAATTCTTAAAAGACATGCTTGAAAGAGAAAATAAATATTAAAAAATATCTGAAAAGATAACAGGGAAGTCCAACCTGTTCCAGGAGGCTGGAGAGTAGACAAATGTTACAAAAAGGAAAGAAACTCTCAATGTTTCAAGTTATACAAAATGGGTATGAGATTCTTTCATAAAAAATGGAGCTATATATCCTCTGAGGAGGAAAAATCTTCTAATTCTTCAAGAACTAATGCTGTTGAGGCATGTGGCCCTAGAACAAAGGTCATCCATTAATGACTAAGAAGAGATTAAATAGTAGTTTGGTATTGTGTTGTTAAGAGGTACAAAACAGCTAAGTCATATAGAGATCTTCAGTCTTCCTGAGGTCTATACCTTAGATGTAGCACAGAGTATCCCTATACTTGTTAAGTCTTGTGATTCTCACTAAACAATACTGACTTTTGAGGTCCCTTCCCACTAAAGGGAATTCTGTGATGTCAAGTTGATGTCAGATATATTCTGTTGTCTAGGTTAACTTCAGAATCTAAAGATTGTCTTGCTCTTGAGATCAATCAACTTTTGAAGTCTCCCAGACTCAGGTTGGTAGAAGGAAGATGATAAATATGTTGGAGGAAAAAAAGGTAGGGAGACACATACACACTCACTTATGTTTATGTATGTGTTCCCCTATTAATAGAATTCTTTTATCTTCCATACTTCAATGAATCTGTGATGTCATCACTGGACATATTTTATTCAACAGTATAGACTGCAACCTGCATCTCCACCTTGCAACATGTCCTGCCCTAAACCTTAAGTCTCCTTTTATAGGTTACAGCAAAACATTTGGACAGTTTGTTTGTTATCCCTTGTTTTTGCTTTATTGCTAGATCAGCTCCTTTTTGATCATTCATTTCTTGGTTGATATTAAAGAATAAAGGAATTGAAAAGCTGCAAGAGTCCTTAGAGACCAGTCCATGCTTGAACAATAATTCCTGGTCAATTCAGCCTCTGCTTGAAGATCTTTACAGAAAGAGAAGTTGCTTTCCCAAGACAGACCTTTCTATTTTCAGTTGCTTTAATGATTACAGAATTTTCCTTTACACCAAGCCTCTTTATAACAACTTTTCTTAAGTCACTGGTCAAAAACGAAATTATAGAAACAATTATATTAAAAATTATATTAATGAAAGAATACCCCAATAATTGTGTGATACAGCTATTAATATAGGAAAATATATCCTTAAATATTTAACAAAAAGAGAATGTAATTTTAAGTTAGATAATCAACAAATTAATAATCACAAAAGAGAAAATTTTGTCAATTAAGTCACAATAAAATTGGGAACTTAAAAATAATTAACAAAACCAAGAATTTAAAGAAAAAGATTAATAATTTACATCAATAACTAATTTGATTCTTAAAAGAGAATAGTACCAAATTGACACAATTAAAAATAAAAAAAACAAATTTACAGTAGAGGGAAATAAAAAATTAAATGTCAACAAAACAAAATAAAATCTAAATGAAACAAAGAGCTACCAAATATAAAATATCAAACTGAGTAAAACAGGAAATAGTCTGATCTCAGAGAAATAGAAAAAAAAAAAAACCATAAATTTACTTTCATGGGAAAAGTCTCCAAATCCAGATAGTTTTACAAGTAAATCCTACCAAACATTTAAAGAACAAATAATCCCTTACTGCTGCATAGCCAGTCCATGTGATGACAATGGCACACTAATCATACCAGCCTCCTGCCTGGCCTGAAGAGAAGGGGTTTTGAAACTGAGCTCTTTGGAGCATTAGAGAAATATATTTGTTCTAAGGTTTACCTCACTGAGTCTAATGAATGCCTCTCCTAACTGATAATAGTTGAGAGGACCCAAAAATCTTTAGATGGAATTTTACTTGTTTTCTACTGTTCTTCCTTGGTTTGCTTTAAATTACAAGAATGAAAATCACCAAGAACAATTTGGATAAATGTAGTCTTCTCTGTCCTCTAAGGACATTTTTTTTTTTAATATCCATAGAGCCAGTTAAAGACAGGAACTTTCTATTTCTCCAGACCAATGAACTAAGTGCTCTGTCTCTAAATCCTTAATAAAGTAATACTAGAGAATATGGGAGAATGTGAATGTCTTCCCACTTGTCAATTTCAAAATAAGTATGTACTTCAGATATAATGAAACATTCCTACTTTCTTTTAATAACTTATTGTTTGGCTGTTGGTAGAGAATTAGTCCAACCGTTTTGGAGTAATTTAGAATTACGTGAAGAAAGCAACTAAAATGTTCATATTGCTACATCCAGTTTACCCCCTCCCTCATCTTAGTTAAAACATATGTTACATTTAAATGGAAAAAAAATTGAGACTATTCACTGGAAAAATTCCCTCTTGTCCACCTCTTCTTAATTTCCTATCATTCAGATGCCTTCTACTACTATCACTTCTTTCACCTTTCTTTCACAAAGACTCTCGTCTATGCCAAGGCAAACCTCTCTACCGGTACAGATAATCCCTTCTTCTTTCAATAAGGTTATCTCCTCTGTTCATTCTCACGCTATCATTTATTCTCATTCTCTTCCTGTCTAACGACTACTTCTCTGATTCCTACAAATAGATCCAAATTTTCCACATCTTCAAAAACCCCTCACTTGATCTTTCCATCCCTATGTCTCTTCTGTCCTTTGTGGCTAAACTCCTTGAGAAAGCCATCTACAATTGGTACCTCTACTTTTCCTCTCATGTCCATTTTATTTTATTTTTAAAAAGTAACAGCTTTTCCTATGGATTCAGCAGTGATGCTTCTGATTCTCTATCCCAAGGAAATCATAAAGGAGGGGAAAGGACCCACATGTGCAAAAATGTTTGTAGTAGCTCTTTTTTTTTTGTTTTTGTTTTTTGTTTTTTGTGGCAAAGAATTGGAAAATGAGTAGATGCCCATCAATTCGGGAATGACTGAATAAGTTATGGTATATGAAATTATTAGAATATTATTGATCTATAAAAAATGATGAACAAGCTGATTTCAGAAAAAGACTTGGAAGGATTTACACAAACTGATGCTGAATGAAACAAGCAGAACCATATATATATATATATATATATTTTTTTTTTAATATAGTAAGAGCAAGATTGTATGATGGTTAACTCTGAAACACTTGCTTCTTTTCAGTAGTTTGGTGATCCAAAGCAATCCCACTAAACATTGGGCAGAAAATGCCATTTGCATCCAGAGAGATGGATGATTATGGAGTTTATAGAGACTGAATATAAATTAACACAATCTGTGGTCACCATTTTTTTTCTTTTTCTTCTATTTGTTTTTCTCTCGGGATTTTTCCCTTTTCTTCTGATTTTTTCTCTCCCAACATGATTCATAAAGAAATGTATATTAAAATTAATTATATTTATAACTAGAAAAAATAGCTTTTTACTTTTCAAAATGTATGCAAAGTTTTAAACACTCACCCTTGCAGCATACATTTGTCTCACTATATTTTAATAAAACAATCCAGATTCCAGCTTTATCATTTCACTGAAACCACTGCCTCTAAAGTAATCAATATTCTTTTAATTGACAAATTCAATAGAACTTTTCTCAGGTCTCATTATTTTTTGCCTCTCTGAAGCATTTGATATTGCTTGTAAAACCTTTTTCTCTTTGATATCCTCTTCTAAGGTTTTGGAACTTTCTCCTAGTTCTTCTGTCTATCTAACTATTCCTTTTCACTTTCCACTGGATCCATATTTACCAAATATGCTACCTTTCTCCAGTGCATGTCCTCATCTTCTTATACCTGAAGTACAGCAAGAACTTTCTGCCTGGTCTACCTGACACGCATATATCCCCATTCCATCCATCCTCCATTCAATTGCCAAAATGATTTTCCTAAGGCATAGATCTGACCATGTCACTCCCTTATTCAGTAAATTCTAGTGGTTTCCCACTATCTACAGCAGGGCTAGGGAATGTCTGACCAGCAGGTTATATAAAGCCCACAAAATTATTTGCCTTGCAGACTACAGGCACTCTTGAGCTGAAAGCTAGATACTTTCAACTTTCCACTGCTTGATTACTACAAGTTGATAATTTTGTATGGCCCACAAATGATGCTATAGATATCCAAATAGCCCTTGGCAGACAAAGTTTCCACACCCTTGATCTACAGCATCAAATGCCAGATCCTCTGAAGGGTATACAAAGCCCTTCATAACCTACCCTCTTCAGCCTTTACAATTTTCTTATACCTTATACCTTACTTCTTATCACATACTCTTCAATTCAGTGATATTGTTCTTCTTGTTCTATGAACAAAACGCTCCATCTCTCAGCCCAGATTATTTTTTTTCTAACTGTCCTCTATTCCTTAAAAGCTTTTCCTTCTCATCTCTGCCATCTTTCTCGCTATTTGTCTCTGGATTCCTTCAAATCCCTGCTAAAATCTCATCTTCTACCAGTACTCTTTCCCCAAATTATTTTAATTCTAATGCTTTTCTTTTGTTGATTATTTCCTATTTATCCTGAATATAACTTGTTTGTACAAATTTGTTTGCATATTTCTCTGCCCTAAGACTATTTCTTGAGGAAAGACTATTTTTTTTTTGTATCCTTAGCTCTTAACGCAGTGCTTGATTTATATAGTAGGTACTTAGTAATCATTTATTGACTACCTGACTCTCAGGTATCTCATTTTGTTCAAATATTGAATATAACTACCAGGGGATGAACTGCATTAATCAGTTAATAAGTACTTAATAGTCACCTACTATGTGCCAGTCACTGTAGTAAGTGCTTAGGAGACAAAAGCCAGACCAATTTCTGCTCCTGTTCTAATGGCAGAAACAACAAGCAACCAAATATGTACAAACAAGCTATGTCTGGGATAAGTAGGATATAACTAGCAGAAGGAAATGCACTAGAATTAGCAATTAAAAAGGTTTCCTATAAAAGATGAGATTTTAGTTGAGACTTGAAGGAAACCAGAAAATCCAGGAGGTAGAAATGAGGAGGGAGAGCATTCCAGGCATGCGGGACAGCCAGAGAAAATACCCAGAGCCAAGGGATAGTGTCTTATTCATAGAACATCAATGAAGATAATGTCACTTGATTGAAAAGTAAGTGACAGGGAGAAAGGTGTAAGAAATCTGGAAAAATAGGGAGAAAGGAACAGGTTGTTCCTGGAATAATAGGGAGTTATTAGAGTTTATTGAATAGAGGGAATTGACATCATTGAACCTATGCTCTAGGAAAATCACTTTAACAGTTGAATTCTAGGGATGGACTGATATGGGGAGAGACTTTTGATAGGCAAACCAACCATCAGTCTATTTAACAGTCCAAATGTGAGGTAGAGAGTCTATACTAAGGTGGACATAATAGAAGGGAAAGGGGGTATATTTAAGAAATGTTGGAAAAGTGAAATTAACAAGCACTGGCAGCAAATTGGATAGCATATATGAGAGAAAGTGAAGAATTGGGAATGATACAGAGATGATAGTCTCCTTTATCCCACTTCAGTTGGTGATCTCATCAGTTCCTATGAATTTAACTAAGAAGAGAGTCAAGGACAGAGATCTCTAAGACATCTAACAGTTAAAGGGCATGACTTGGATAAGGATCTGACAAAGGAGCTTGAGAAGCTGTCTGATAGAGAGGAGGGGAACTAGGAGAGAATAATATCCTTGAAACCTAGACAAGAGTGTCAAAAATAAGAATGATTCCAAGGGGAGCAGAGAGATTAAAAAAAAAATGAACACTTAAAAAAAAAGCCATTTGGCAATCAAGACATCATTATTTACTTTGGAGAGAGGAGTTTCAGTGGAACGATGAACTCGGAAGCCAAATTGTAGGGAGTTAAAAAAGGGACTGCATCACACTCAACCTAGAGCCCCTTCTCTCACTGTTTTCAGATAAAGAAAGGATAAATCATCTCTGTAAACTACAGATGTCTTCAACTGGCCTCTAGTTGGACTGGGACATATATGCCTTGTTTCCTTGGGTTGGTGCTGGTTTTTCTGTCAGATCCCATTTCCTACTGTCCACTGACTTTTTAAAGTTCTGGAGTTGATAGGAAAAAAAATTTACTATAGTTTCTCATTGGATTTCTTCATCTTTATTTGTTTTCTTGCTATTCTTAGATTGTTGCAGGGATAGATATGTAGAACCACTTGACTTCATTAAGGCAGTCATTCTAGCCAAACTCTATCTATGATTTTAAGTCACAGATAAAAATGCTTAGCATAAAGCTAAGCACCAGTCACTGGACTCCTTGATTTTGAGTTCCAGAGGACAAAAGAGAAAAATAAAGAAGGACCTGAGAGCAAAGACCTTACTAACACACTCTTATTTTTTAAAAAATGAGCAAGCAAAGGAGAAAGACCACAACTATAGAAAGTTACTGTGGGAATAGAGATGAGCAGGGTTCATCTTCAGAGAATGTTGAAATAAAAAAAAAAAAATCTTCCACCCTACAAAGTAACATTAAATGATTACTTGCCAAAAAGGAATTCATAGAAGAACTCAAAAAAGACGTTAAAAATCAAGTGAGAGAAACTGAGTAGAAAAAAAAAGAAAGAAGAGAACAATAGAAGAAAAAAAAAGAAGGTAATAAAAAAGAAAGTCATCCAACTAGAAGAGAAGATCCAGAGTCTTAAAGAAGAAAATTACTGTTTGAAAATTAGAATTGGTAAAGGGGAAGCCAGTGAAGTTATGAGACCAAGAAAAAAATAAAACATAATATAAAGAATGGAAAAGAAAAAAAAAAAAAAAAAAGGTGGTCTAGGGGCAGAGCCAAGATGGCAGAGAGGACACATTTCTTTCTGACCTTTTCCTACAACCCTCAGACAAATCCAGCCTCTGAATTACCTTTGGACTAGCAGAATCCACAAATATTGAGAGTGCAACAAATTACCAGCAGAACATAGTTTCTAAGATCGCCAGAAAAGGTCTGTTTTAATCAGGAATGAAAAGAGGCAGGCCAAGGACAAGCAAGCTGAGCACAGACGCCAATGTAGGCTGTGCAGAGTCCCCAGGGCGGTACAGATTCCACAGGGCAGAGAATCTACAGAGAGGAATCTATAGCAGCAGTGTTGGCTACTCTGCCCTAGCTACAAGCCAGTAAATCAGCAGAGAAGTGACAAAACATCCAACACAAACACAAAAGGTAAAAAGTAAACCCTGAAATGCCAGAATCTCACGGGTCCTGGCCACACCCACCTAGTACCAGCCAGCTTCTTATAGGGGAAGCCACCACTTGTGGTGTAGAGGAAACTTGGAAAATCTCCCCTGCCCTAAAAAGCAGACCTTAATATTTTTGAAAAAATGTGTAAAAGAGCAAAGACAACTCTGACAATAGACAGTTTTTATGGTGAAAGAGAATAGATTTCAAACCCTGAGGAGAATAAAAGCAGATCATCTCCAGGGGAAATCCAAAAGAGTAATATAAATTAGTCCCCACACAAAACTCTCCTAGAAGAAATTAAATAGGATCTTAAAAGAGAGCTAGAAGAAAAATGGGGAAAGGAAATAAAAACTTTGCAAGAAGGTTTAGAAAAGGCATATAACTCATTAAGAGATAGATGTAATAAAATGGAAAAAGAAAACAACTCCCAGAAAAACAATTTGTGAAACAGAAAAAGAAAATAACTCCTTAAACAGAATTTGTGAAATGGAAAGAAATTCCAAAAAACAAAACAACTCATTTAAAAATTCAACCAGATGGACAGAAGCAGCTACACCCAGAGAAAGAACACTGGTAAATGAGTGTAAAGTGTTTGCATTTTTGTTTTTCTTCCCAGGTTATTTTTACCTTCTGAATCCAATTCTTCCTGTGCAGCAAGAGAACTGTTCAGTTCTGTACACATATATTATATCTAGGATATACTATAAAATATTTAATACTATAAGACTGCTTGCCATCTAGGGGATGGGATGGAGGGAGAGAAGGGAAAAGTTGGAACAGAAGTGTTTTCTCCAGAGTCTTCTCGGAGTTCATTGGCAAGATATAAGGCAAAAGGGCTGGAGATGGCCCAAGATTTTTGTTTTGTTTTGTTTTGTTTTATAATAACTTTTTATTGACAGAACCCATGCCAAGGTAATTTTTTTTTACATTATCCCTTGTACTCACTTCTGTTCCGATTTTTCCTCTCTCTCCCTTCACCCCCTCCCCTAGATGGCAAGCAGTCCTATATATGTTGAATATGTCACAGTATATCCTAGATATAATATATGTGTGCAGAACCAAACAGTTCTCTTGTTGCACAGGAAGAATTGGATTCAGAAGGTAAAAATAACCTGGGAAGAAAAACAAAAATGCAAACAGTTTACATTCATTTCCCAGTGTTCTTTCTTTGGGTGTAGCTGCTTCTGTCCATCATTGATCAATTGAAACTGAATTAAGTGTCTTTGTCAAAGAAATCCACTTCCATCAGAATACATCTTCATACAGTATCATTGTTGAAGTATATAATGATCTCCTGGTTCTGCTCATTTCACTTAGCATCAGTTCATGTAAGCCTCTCCAAGCCTCTCTGTATTCATCCTGCTGGTCATTTCTTACAGAACAATAATATTCCATAACATTCATATACCACAATTTACCCAACCATTCTCCAATTGAAGGGCATCCATTCATTTTCCAGTTTCTAGCCACTACAAACAGGGTTGCCACAAATATTTTGGCACATAAAATTTTTTTAAAAAAATTCAATTGGACAAATGCAAAAAGAAGTAAAAAAAAAAAAAAAAGTAAATGAAGAAAATAGCTCACTAAAATTCAGAAATGAACAAATGGAAGTGAATGATTCAGTGAGACAAGGATTAATCAAGCAAAACCAAAAATAGGAAAAAAAAACAAAAGTGAAATATCTAATTGGGAAAACAACTGACCTGGAAAATAGATCTAGGAGAGACAAATCTAAGGATTATTGGACTCACTGAAAACCATGATAAAAAAAAAGAGCCTAGACACTATTTTTCAGGAAATCAAAGAAAACTGTCCAGATATCATAGAAACAGAAGGTAAAATAACTATTGAAAGAATTCAATGAACACCTCCTAAAAGAGACTCCAAAATTAAAACTCTAAGGCAAGGGTCCTCAAACTTTTTAAATAGGGGGCCAGTTCACTGTCCCTCAGACTGTTGGAGGGCCAGACTATAGTAAAAACAAAACCTTTGTCTTGTGGGCCTTTAAATAAAGAAACTTCATCGCCCTGGGTGAGGGGGATAAACGTCCTCAGCTGCTGCATCTGGCTGGCGGGTTGTAGTTTGAGGACTCCTGCTCTAAGGAATATCGTGGGTAAATTTCAGAACTACTTGACCAAGGAAAAAATGTTACAAGCAGCCAGAAAGAAACAATTCAAATACTGAGGAGCCACAATAAGGATTACCAGGACCTAGCAGCTTCCACTTTAAAGGACTGAAGTGCCTGGAACATGATATTCTGAAAGGCAAAGGAATTTAAAGTGCAGCCAAGAATAAGTTACCCTGCTAAACTGAGCATTTTCTTTCAGGGAAGAAGATGAACATTTAATGAAACTGGTGAATTCCATGTATTTTTGATGAAAAGACCAGAGCTAAACAAAAAATTTGATCTCCAAATATAGAACTCAAGAGAAGCATAAAAAGGTAAAAAGAAAAGAACTCTTGAGAACTATATTTCTATTATGAGTATACATCAGAGAGTACATGTATAATCTGATTTTACTGTTATAATATAATAGGTTTTCTTTGCCTCTTCCTGAGATGGAATTTCCCTCATTTTACCTCCACTTTCCCCTTTTTTGCTGGTACATTCCCCTTTTCACCTCTAGTTTCTGTTTTATATTACATTGAGGGAAAAAAGGAGCAGGATGGACATTGTGTGAATCTTACTCTTATCAGATTTGGCTCAAAGAAAGAATACTAGACATATTTGATTTCACCAAGAAACTTCTCTCACCTTATAGAAAAGTGGAAGGGGAATGGGGAAAAGAGGAGTAGACTAAATAGAAAGGAAAACAGAAATAGTAGGGGAAAGGTGTAAGAAAGGGGGAGGGTCTCTAAAGGAGAAGGATTGCTCATAAGTAAAATACTGGTGAGAAGGGAAAGGAGAAAAGGAAAGAAAAAAGTATAATTTGGGGTTAATAAGATGGCAGGAAATACAGAATTAAAACAATAGTTTTAATTGTAAATGTGAATGGAATGAACTGTCCCATAAAGCGTAAGCAGATAGCAGACTGAATTAAAAGTCAGAATCTGACAATATGTTGTTTACAAGAAACATATTTAAAGCAGAGCAATATATACAAAGTAATGGTAAAAGGCTGGAGCAGAATCTATTATGCTTTAGGTGAAATAAAAAAAAAAGTGGGGATAGACATCTTGATGTCAGATCAAGCAAAAGCAAAAATTGATCTAATTAAGAGATAAGGAAGGAAATTATATTTTGCTAAAGGGTACCATAGATAATGAAGCAATATCAGTATTAAACATATATATGCCAAGTGGTGTAGCATCTAAATTCCTAAAGGAGAAGTTAAGAGAGTTGCAAGAAGAAATAGATAGCAAAACCATAATAGTGGGAGATCTCAACCTTGCTCTCTCAGAATTAGATAAATCAAACCATAAAATAAAGAGGAAAGAAGTTAGAGGTAAATAGAATACTGGAAAAGTTAGGTTATGATGGATCTTTGGAGAAAATTGAATGGAGACAGAAAGGAGTATACTTTCTTCTCAGCAGTTCATGGAACCTATACAAAAAATGAGCATATACTAGAACATAAAGACCTCAAATTCAAATGCAGAAAGGTGGAAATAGTAAATGCATTTTTTTTTTCAAATCATGATGCAACAAAAATTTAATTTAATAAAAGGCAAAAAAGTCTTTGGAAACTAAGTAATCTCATCCTAAAGAATGAATGGGTGAAACAGCAAATCATAGACATAATCAATAATTGCATCCAAGAAAATGACAATAATGAAACAATATATCAAAATCGGTGGGATGCAGCCAAAGTGGGAATAAGGGGAAATTTTTTATCTCTAGATGCATAAAATGGAGAAAGAGATCAATGAATTGGGCTGCAACTAAAAAAAGCTAGAAAAAGAACAAATTAAAAACCCCTGATCACATACCAAACTTGAAATTCTAAAAATAAAAGGAGAAATCAATAAAATTGAAACTAAAAAACTATTGAATTATAAATAAAACTAATAGTTGGTTTTATGAAAAAAACAATAAAATAGATAAGTTCTTAGTCAATTTGATTAGAAAAAGGAAAGAGGAAAATCAAATTGTTAGTCTCAAAAATGAAAAAGGAGAACTTTCCACTAACGAAAAGGAAACTAGAGCAATAATTCAGAGTTACTTTGCCCAACTTTATGCCAATAAATTTGACAATCTAAGTAAAATAGAGGAATATCTACAAAAATATAGATTGCCCAGATTAATAAGAGAAAATAAATTACTTAAATAGTCCTTTTTTAGAAAAAGAAATGGAACAAGCTATTAATCAACTCCCTAAGAAAAAATCCCCAGGACCAGATGGATTTACATGTGAATTTTACTAAACATTTAGAGAACAATTACTAAACATTTAGAGAACAATTAACTCCAATACTATATAAACTATTTGAAAAAATAGGGATTGAAGGAGTGCTACCAAATTCCTTTTATGACACAGACATGGTACTGATACCTAAACTAGGTAGGTTAAAAGAGAAAATTATAGACCAATATAATGAATATTGATGCAAAAATCTTAAATAAAATATTAGCAAGGAGATATTACAGAAAATCATTCCCAAGATGTATTTATACCAGCAACACACTGCTGATTCTATATTCAATAGCATAATTGACTTTATCAATAACCAAAGTAACAAAAACCATGTGATTATCTCAATAGATGCCGAAAAAGCATTTGATAAAATCCAGCACTCATTCCTGTTAAAAAGTATAGGAATACTTTTTATTCCTAGAAATATAAGTATAGAGATAAATGGACTTTTCCTTAAAATAGTAGTAGCATCTATTCAAAACCATCCACAAGCATCATATGTAATGGGGATAAACTGGAACCGTTCCCAGTAAGATCAGAGGTAAAAAAAAAAAAAAAAAGGTTGGCCACTATTACCATTTCTATTCAATATTGTATTAGAAATGCTAGCTTTGGCAATAAGAAAAAGAGATTGAAGGAATTAAATTAGGTAATGAGGAAACCAAATTATCACTCGTTGCAGATGGCATGATGGTATACTTAGTGAACCTTAGTGATCCGAGAATCAACTAAAAAACTATTAGAAATAATCCACAACTTTATCAAAGGTGTAGGATACAAAATAAATCTATATAAATCATTAGCATTGTTGTACCACACTAACAAAATTCAACAGCAAGAGTTTCAAAGAGAAATTCTATTTAATAAAAATGTTGATAGGATAAAATATTTGGGAATCTCTCTCCCAAGGAAGGGTCAGGAACTATATGAACAAAACTACAAAACACTTTCCACACAAATAAAGTCAGATCTAAGCAATTGGAAAAATATTAAGTGCTATTGGATAGTTGAGCAAATATAATAAAGATGACAATACAATTATCTATTTATTTCATGCTGTACCATTCAAACTCCCCAAGACACTATTTTACTGACCTAAAAAAAAATAATAAAATTCATTTGGAAGAACAAAAGGTCAAGAATTTCAAGGGAATTAATGAAAAGAAAAGCAAATGAAGGTGGCCTAGCTGTACCAGATCTAAAACTATATTATAAAGCAGCAGTCACAAAAACCATTTGGTACTGGCTAAGAAATAAAGAAGGTGATCAGTGGAATAGGTTAGGTTCACAGGACAAAATAGTCATTAACTTGACCATAGCAATCTAGTGTTTGACAAACCTAAAAATCCCAGCTTTGGGGATCAGAATTTACTATTTGACAAAAACTGCTGGGAAAATTGGAAACAAGTATGGCAGAAAGTAGGCATTGACCCACACCTAACACTGTATACGAAGATAAGGTGATAATGGGTTCATGATGTAGACATAAAGAATGGTATTAAAAACAAATTAACAGAACATAGGATAGTTTACCTCTCAGATCTGTGGAGGAGGAAGGAATTTGTGACCAAAGAAGAACTAGAGATCATTATTGATCACAAAATAGATAATTTTGATTATATTAAGTTAATTTTTTTTTGGATAAATAAAACTAATGCAGACAAGATTCGAAAGGAAGCAAACTGGGAAAACATTTTAACATTCAAAGGTTCTGATAAAGATCTCATCTCTAAAATATATAGGGAATTGACTCAAATTTATAATACTTCAAGCCATTCTCCAAATGATAAATGGTCAAAGGATATGAACAGACAATTCTCAGATGAAGAAATTGAAACTATTTCTAGCCATATGAAAAGATGCTCCAAGTCATTATTAATCAGAAAAATGCAAATTAAGACAACTCTGAGATACCACTACACACCTTTCAGACTGGCTAGAATGACAGGGAAAGATAATGCGGAATGTTGGAGGGGATGTCAGAAAACAGGGACACTAATACATTGTTGGTGGAATTGTGAATACATCCAATCATTCTGGAGAGCAATTTAGAACTATGCTCAAAATGTTATCAAACTGTGCATACTCTTTGACCCAGCAGTGTTACTACTGGGCTTGTATCCCAAAGAGATCATAAAAAAGGGAAAGGGATCTGTATGTGCACGAATGTTTGTGGAGCCTTCTTTGTAGTGGCCAGAAACTGGAAACTGAGTGGATGCCCATCAATTGAAGAATGGCTAAAAAAAATTATGACATATGAATGTTATGGAATATTATTCTTGAAGAAACGACCAGCGGGATGATTTCAGAGAGGCCTGAAGAGATTTACATGACTTGATGCTAAGTGATATAAGCAGAACCAGGAGATCATTATCCATGGCAACAAGGACTATACAATGATCAGTTCTGATAGATCTGGCTCTCTTCAATAATGAAATGATTTAAATCAGTGCCACTTGTTCAGTGATGAAAAGAGCCATCCAAATCCAGAGAGAGGACCGTGGGAACTGAATGTAGACCACAATATAGCATTCTTACTTTATTGTTGTTCGTTTGCAATTTTTCTTTCTCAGTTTTTTTCTTCCTTCTTGATCTGATTTTTCTTGTGCAGCAAGATAATTGTATAAATATGTATACATATATTGGATTTAACATGTATTTCAACATATCTAACATATGTTGGACTATCTGCCATCTAAGGGAAGGAGTGGGATGAAAGAGGAAAATTTGGAGCAAAAGGTTATTCAAGGGTCAATGTTGAAAAATTACTCATGCATATGTTTTGGAAATAAAAAGCTTTAATTAAAAGATAAAGAAAGAAAAGAAAGAAAATTTGAAAAAAAAAAAAAAGAGAATGTGAGACATCTCATAAGAAAAATATCAGATCTGGAGAATGGATAAAAAAGAGAAAATATGAGAATAATTGAACTACCTGAAAGCTGTGACCAAAAAAAGAATCTGGATATAATAATATAAGAAATAATTAAATAAAATTGTCGTGAAATATAATGAGAGGGGAAAGTTCAAATAGAAAAAATCCACTGACTGCCACCTGAAAGAGATCCTACAAAGAAAACATTTGGGAACATTTTTGCTAAATTTTGAAATCCCTAGATCAATGATAAAAATTTACAATCAGGAAAAAAGGAAGGAAAACAATTCAGGTATATTGGAATCATATTCAGAATCACACAAGATCTATCAGCAGCTACAATAAAAGACCACAGGTCTTGGAATACTATATATTAAAGATCTAAAGGACTAGAGTTGTGGCCAAAAATGTTATATTCAGCAAAATTAAGTATAATACTGAGCAAAGAAAAAAAGTTATTCAATGAATAGGCAGATTTTTATGATTTGGTGGCAAAGCTGAACTTAATAGAAAATGTCATGAGGATCAATATCAAAGACTAATTTCAATGGACTCAAAAAGAACAAAGAGTTCATTATATATGAAAATACAAACCATATGTCTAAAATTGTCATAAGTAATTGCAAAGTTCCATAGAAAAATTAAGGTATGATGTGATTCTAAAAAGTAAAACCATGGAAGAAAAGGTAAAAATAATAATTATGTTATACAAATGAGGTATGAGAGCAAAAATTGATATAGAGGAATTAGAAGAGTAGAGCTGATAGTACTAAAATTCTACTCCCATTGAGAACGACTTAGAGGAATATGCACATATATATCCAGAAGGATTTAAAATTCTCCAAAATTTATAAAGAAATAAGAGGGAGAGGGAATAGGATAAGTTGGGCTATAGAGGGGTGTATAGATTAATGGGAGTGGGATAAGTAATGGGAATAGGATAAAGAGGGAGAGAAAAATTGGAAGAAGAGGATGCAAGAGGGATCCTAGGCAGGTCACTTAACCCAATTGCCTCAGGAAAAAAAAAAAGATTTAACCAGGAGAGAAATCTACATTATATGTCAGCCCTATTAATATTGTTTAAGATATATTTTTATATGTGTGTATGTGCATATGTGTGTGCAAGTGCATGTATGTGTGTATTTATACTTGCATACATAAATACATATGTATGTATACATAAATATATCTATGCTTGCTTAAGCGTAGCCTGCTTGGGGAGGTATGGGAGGAATAAAAGGATAAAAAAGAATAAAACAAAAAGTGCACAGCAGAGAACAAAAGAAAACCTATGAGGAACAAAGAAAAGATGAATAGTTCTGAATACAATGTCTTCAATTTTTATATATGTTTCCTTGAAATGGAAATTTTTGTTAAATATTTCTTTTACGTTCTGATATGCACATGACAGTGTTTTTTTCTTTTTCCATCTTTTTTGTTTTTAAGTTGTTTTTGTTTTTTTGATGAGGCAATTTGGATTAAGTGACTAGCCCTGGGTCACACAACTAGGAAGTGTTAAGTGTCTGAATCCAGAACTCCTTCTGACTTCAGGGTTGGTGCTCTATCCACTGCACCACCTAGCTGCCCCCTTGTTTTTAAGTTTTAAATAAATACATTTTTTTTAAAGGAATGTTCCTATTAATCAGTCAAATTCACTGGCCTATAGTTTGCAGACTCTGTTCACTTCCCTTTTCTAAATATCAAGACAACCTTTGCATTTTTCCAATCTTATGGCATCTCCTCCATTTCTCATCATCTCTCAAGTCTCACTGACTGTATTTTAGCAGTCACATCTCCCAATTCTTTCAGGGCTGAGGGACGTAATTCTTTCTTTCTTTTAATAACCTTTTATTTACAAGTTATATGTATGGGTAACTTTACAGCATTGGCAATTGCCAAACCTCTTGTTCCAATTTTTCCCCTCCTTCCCCCCATCCCCTCCCCCAGATGGCAGGATGACCAGTAGATGTTAAATATATTTAAATATAAATTAGATACATAAGTATACATGACCAAACTGTGACCAAATTTAGCCTGTGAAGGAAATCAGAAATTCAGGTGGGCAAAAAATATAGGGATTGGGAATTCAATGTAATGGTTTTTAGTCATCTCCTAGAATTCTTTTGCTGGGCATAGCTGGTTCAGTTCATTACTGCTCCATTGGAACTGATTTGGTTCATCTCATTGTTGAGGATGGCCAGGTCCCTCAGAATTGGTCATCATATAGTATTGTTGTTGAAGTATATAATGATCTCTTGGCCCTGCATGTTTCACTCAGCATCACTTCGTGTAAGTCTCTCCAGGTCTTTCTAAAATCATCCTGTTGGTCATTTCTTATAGAACAATAATATTTCTTAATATTCATATACCACAATTTATTCAGCCATTCTCCAATTGATGGGCATCCACTCAGTTTCCAGTTTCTGGCCACTATAAAGAGGGCTGCCACAAACATTTGTACACATATGGGCACATACAGGGCAGCCCTGTACACATACAGGAGGGACGTAATTCTTGACAAAGTGATTTGAACTTATTAAGAGCAGCCAGCTGCTCTTTCATCATTTCCTTACTTATTTTGGATATCATCTCCCTATTAGTCATTCTTGTTCTCTCATTTCCACATTAAATGTCATTCTCTTTTGCAAAGAAAAAGGAAAATAAGAATGAATAGCTCTACTTCTTCTCTGTTGTTAGTTACCTATAGATATTTATCCCAAATGAAGTCCTTTTGATTCCCCTTTTTTCTCTAAATATAATTTTAAATCCTCCATTTTTGGTTGCTTTGCCTACCAGAATGGCTGACGCATATTTTTAGAAGACTTTCATGTTTGTCTTCTTTTTGTCTGTCTTTGCTTCCATATACAATTATATATAGTTTTACGTGTGTGTGTGTGTGTGTGTATAGTATGCATACTATACTTATATATGTGTGTGTGTGTATAATATGTACTATACAATACTATACTATACTTGTTTGTTAAATGCAAGTTTATTTGTTGAGTTCCCTATGTTAAACAAATTCCATTTTGCCTCCCCTTTGGAATCATTTCCCTTTATATCTTTAGATTATCATTCTTGAGCATCTGTCTTCTTGGGGAGATATCTCCTGAAGCTCTAGGCCTTTTGAATATATGATAGAAAATAATGCTTAACAGTCTTCTGGCTATTACATAGCAGAAATATAAACATCACCAATTCAGATGTAAGCCATCACAAAATTCATCCTTCTCTAATAAGAGCCTTCTATCATAAGTGCCTATTTAAGATCTTTATAGTCTCTTATGACCTCTTGGCAACTTTATAGCTCTACCCTATTTCCTTTCCCTTTAACCTTTTATTTGTTAAATTAATATTTTATTTATATTTACTTTGCCTTGCCAACTACTCTTTCTTTTTCTTGAGTCCCTTTTAGGTTCTTTCTTCTTAACCCAGCTAGTTCCTTAAACTTTTTTTTTTTTTTTAACAGTACCTGAAGTGTAATCTTGAGGAATTAATCATATGATTTGAGTTCAGATTTGGACTTAGTTATCTGTTCTCTGTATGACTCTGGGCAAATTTTCTTTATCTGTAAAATGAAAATATTGGCCTAGATGAGTCCTATGCTTTCTTCTAGTTTCTAGCTATAAAAATCTTCAGGTTTTTATAAAATTTAATTTTCCCCTATGGTTTCCTTTCTTCCCCCCTACAAGAAGGGGGGGGATATATTTTCTCAAAGAATAATAAATTACAGATATCATATTGTCATTACCACATTCATTTTTATCTATAGTGTCTGTGTTGTTATCTGAAAACTTTTCAACTTTATGCAGCTTTAAAGAATTTTAGGACAGTTGGTCAATCTCCATATTGCTTACTCAAAAAACAATTTGGGAGAGAGAACTTCCCTATTACTTGCCTTAGTAATGACCAGAGCAAAGAACTTGTTCAATCTCTTTTCTTTTTTATTCATTAATTCATCTTCTATATAATAATTATCTACAATTTCACTGATTACTTAGGTGAGTATGTATATTTTACCTGTTTGAAGATTTTTCCATATTTGGTTTTATAATACATTCTAAAGGAAATTGTTCTTGGTTTTTTGGGGGACTTATCCACACTGATTAATATAATGATCCAAGACAATTCCAGAAGCCCTATGATGAAAAATGATGTGAGAAGAGATAAATTCTGAGTATAGATTGAATCTTTTCTTTTTTCCTTTTTTTAAAAATCACATGATTTCATTTGTATAATGGATATCATTGCTTACCTTCCCAATGGGTGAAAGAGGGGCTGAATGGAGAGAAGGAATTTGAAACCCAAAATTAAAAAATGAATTTTTTAAAAAAAGAAAAGAATATGAAACTGGGAGACTGGAAGAATGGCAGCTAAAACAGGTGCTATGAAGCACTTAGAGTCTGATTAGACATCAGAGACACTAAGGTCATCCACTGCATTTCAAGCCATCACCAATCAACCTCTTCTTACTGAAAGCAGCACTGGTATTTGGCAGCCCCCTGGTGTCTGACCAGACTTTTAAGGATTGTACTGCTCACTTCCTGGTATAAGGAAAGGATTAGAAAAGGTGCTCTAAAAATTGCCTGCTTATCCAACTCTGTCAAAATACACACACACACACACAAAATATAAATATGGGTTAGTTAGATGACACAGTAGATAGAGCACTAGACCTGAAGTCAAGAGGACCTGAGTTCAGATCTTGCTCAAATCCTAGCTATGTGACCCAGGGCAAGTCACTTAACCCCAATTGCTTCACCAAAAAAAAAAAAAAATACAAATACAAATATTTCTTCAAAGATGATTCTCTCACCACTGGTACATAGAATGTGCTCATACTAATAGACAGTACAAAATCCAGTAGACCTAAAAGACAAATGGCACTTGTTGTGAGAGAAATCAGCCAGTATTGTATCCAAAATAGCACTCTTGAATGAAACAAGGTTGGCAAATGAAGGCCATCTTACTGAATCGGCGCTGGATACATATTTTTCCGAAGTGGCCATAATGAAATGGAATGCTATGAAGTTGATATAGGTTTTGCAATCAAAACTAATCTAGTCAGGGCAGCTAGGTGGTGCAGAGGACAGAGTACCAGCTCTAAAGTCAGGAGGACCTCAGTTCAAATCTGGCTTCAGACAGTTAATACTTCCTAGCTGTATGATCCTGGGCAAGTCACTTAACCCCAGTTGCCTCACCAAAAACCAACCAAACAAAAACCCAGAAATCTAATCTAGTCAACAGACTTGTATACCTTGTCAAAAATAATGGACATGATCATGACAATGTGATTGCTAATTGTAGGAAAATGCCTTGCCGCTCTCATCAGGGCCTGTATTCCCACCATGAGGAATTCTGGTAAGGTCAAAGAAACATTTTATGAAGCCTTAGAGATCTTTATCATCAGTGTGTCAAAAGGATGCACTTATAAATGGGTGACTTTGATGCTAGAGTGGGCTCAGACTACTGAGCAGTCTGAGCCCACTCTAGCATCAAAGTGGCTGATGTGGCAGAAGTCCTTGGGTGGAATGGAAAGTTGAACCAACACACAGTAACAGTGAACAACACACAGAAACGGAAAAAGGTTGGACAGCTTTCAGAGATTTAGTGGATAGCACTGCATTTGCTTATCTGGATCAGAACATTCAAAAGCTGCTAAATGAAAAATGAGAACTCTAGAGGATGTATTAACAAGATATTTTATTCGTCTTTAAGAAGGCAGTATTTAATTCCATCAAAAGTAAAATTCAAGTGAAGCTTAGAGGATACTAGATTCTTAGTTCAGTAAGGAGGCAGATGAAATTCAGTAAGAAGCCTGACAATAACAGTCCAAATTGCTTTTATGAAGCCCTTCAGGCTATTTATAGGCCAAAGACCTGTGTAGTATGTCACCTACTCAGTGCTTATAGAGACACATTGACTAATCATATGGACATGATCCTAGAAAGATGGGCTGAGCACTTCCATAGTGTTCTCAACAGACCATTGAATCAGTGCTGAAGCCACAGTTTCTTCCTATTTAAAGTTCCAACTGAAGAAGAGTTTTGAATGCCATTGGGCTCCTTTTGTGTGGCAAAGCACCTTTTGCTGATTCTATTTCAGCTGAGATTTATAAGATGAGGGGGGGTCCACTGCTTATACAAAATCTGACCCATATCTTCTAGGTTATATGGCAAGAGGAGGTGATCACCTAGGAATTTAAGAATGTCTCCATGATCCGTCTCTATAAAGATAAAGGGAAAAAACTGACCTGTGACAATCACAGGGATATCTCTCTTAGTCATTGCTAACAAAATTCTTGCCAAAGTATGTTGATCTTTCCCCTGAAAGGTGGTCATCTATTTAAAAGATAGTCTGGCTTCAGAAAGGATCAAGAAACTCAACTAGTCAACTCTGTTTGAGAGGCTCCAAAGAAAAGTGTGGGAGAGAAAAGGTATTAGGCTAAATATTAAATTGAAGATCTACAGAGCTATTGCGTAGATATCATTGCTGTATGCCTGTGAAACCTGGACAATCTTATCATCACTGTACCAGGAAACAGAATTGCTTCAATTTGAAATATATCAGGAAAATTCTGAAGATTACCTAGCAGGATAAGATACCAGACGCTGAGGTCCTTTCTCTCTTTTTAAAATTTATTTTTAAAATATTTTATTTTTCCAAATACATGCAAAGAGTTTTCAGCATTCACCTTTGCAAAATCTTGTGTTTCAAATTTTTCTCCCCTTCTTCCTTTCTTCCTCCTCTCCAAAACAGCAAGCTGATATAAGTTAAACATGTGCAATTCATCTAAACATATTTTCATATTCATTATGCTGCACAAGAAAAATCAGATCAAAGGGGGAAAAAACTAGCAAACAAATAGCAACAATAAAGGTGAAAATAATATGCTTTGGCCAATATTCAGTCTCTACATTCTCTCTCTGGATGCAAATGATACTTTACATCACGAGTCTATTGAAATTGCCTTGAATCACTGCATTGTTGAAAAAAAGCCAGTTCCATCACAGTTGATCATCATATAATCTTGTTGCTGTTTTTTGAGTTCTACTTACTTCACTCAGCATGATTTCATGTGAGTCTTCTCATCATTCCTAACAGAATATTAATATTTCATTATATTCATATACCATAACTTATTCAGCCATTCCCCAACTGATGGGCATCCACTCAATTTCCAGTTCTTTGCCACTCCAAAAAGGGCTACCACAAACATTTTTGCACGTGTGGGTCCTTTTATCTCTTTTGTGCTCTCTTTGGAATACAGACCCAGTAGAGATATTGCTGAATCAAAGGATATATAGAGTTTATATACAGTTGGCCTTTGGGCATAGGTCGAAATTGTTCTTCAGAATAATTGGATCATTTCACAATTCCACCAACAGCACATTTGTTTCCCAGTTTTCTCACATCCCCTCCAACATTTATCGTTATCTTTTCCTGTCATCTTAACCAATCTGAGAGGTGTGAAGTGGTATGAGGTCCTTTTTTAAACTAAATTGTCAAGCATGCAAACTCTCTTGCAAAGAACATAACTCTGATGGGCTGGTCATGTTGTCTGAATGTCAAATATATGCTTGCCAAAAGGGCATTTTATGGAGAACTCACACAGGACTCATGTGGTGATCAGAAAACAAAATCATACAAAGATACTTTCAAAGTCTTAAGAACTTTGGAATTGATTGTGAGATATGGAACATACTGGCATACGACTACCCAGCATGGTGTGCTCTCATTAAAGAAGGCACTGTGTTCCATGAGCAAAGCAGAACTGAAGAAGTTTAAAGAAAATGCAAGATGTGCAAATTTAAAGACTCCACCCCAGTTGTTGACATGGACTATTTGTGCACAACCTGTGGTAGAGCATCCCTAAGTTTGTTGGTTTGATCAGCCAATTAGATACACTGTAAATTGACAGTGTTGTCATCTTGTTCTCTTCAAGAATAAAGGACAACAACCAACCATGTTGGAGAGAGAAGATAATGGGTAGATTTTGGAGCTGCTGTTGTTTTTCATCCTTCATTCTCAAAGTGGACTAATGATATTCTGAAGGTGATATCTTGATTTTTTTATTAAATTGGATTTTAAGTAAGACAGAGCTGCACAGTTGTCAGCCATTGGAAGTCCAGTGGAAAAGGAAGAGTCAAGACAAATTTGATCAGAGTAAGGATTAAGATGATGATTCAGGAAGATTAAATCAGCAGCATGTGTAAGGTAGTTAGTAATGAGGAGTACCTGGAGGCAAAGACCATTTCCTTATTATTCTGGCATGGAAACATAGATGTTTTTCTATATTCTGCCTTGGCCTATCAATTTCTTGCATCATTTTTTAAAAGCCATCTTGGGGGAGTTTAACTTCTTTTATACAACCATGGAATGTCAGAAATGACCTTAGAGATGTTATAGTCCAATAGAGAAGTCCACAAAGCCCAGCAAAAGTTAAATGATTTGCCTGAGATCACACAGTAAGAAGCAGAATTAGGATCTGAATTCAGGTAAATTACCTGAATTTAAATCCAGTGTAGCTCCTTCTAGGTTTTGATGTCTGTCTTTAATGCCAGTAGTCCAGGGTTTTTTAGCTAAAGCTGTTTGGTCTTGAAGAGACTCCACAAATACTTCATATTTAAATGGTCAACTTATCTAAAGATGAAAACTCGGGAGCTCCTCCTGTTTCTTGAGTAATATTTTAGAGAATGCCATTTTGAAGCTTTGGTATTTTTGTTTCTAACCTTTCAACCTACATTTGACTTCCAGTATTAGGAATATATTTATGCTCAAAATCTGTCTAGCCAGCTTCAAGTATTAGGCTGCAAGCAAGGAGTAAATTCTCTGAGATAGTCTTTTTTAAATTCAATTTTATTTTATCTTTAGTTCTGAATTATCTCCCTCCCACCTTTCTCTCCCCTACCCATTGAGAAGACAAGAAAACTAAAAATCATTACAAATACATATGTAATCATACAAAACAAATTCCTGCGTTAGCCATGTCCAAAAAAAAAAAGAATGCAAAGAAGAAGGAGGAAACAAAAGAGAGAAGGAAGAGAGAGAAGAAAGGAAGGAAAGAAGGGATAAAGGAAGGAATCTGCACTTTGAGTCCATCAATTTTTTTTATGTTTCATCATGAGCCCTTTGGAATTATGATTGGTCTCATTGTGTTGATGAGAGTTCTTTAGCCTTTCAAAGCTCATTATCTTTACAATATTGTTTTAATATTTATTTACTTCACTTTTCATCAGTTCAGGTGAGTCTTGCCCAGCTTTTCTACAACCATCCCCTTCATTATTTCTTATAGCACAGTAATATTCTATGATAGTCATATACCACAGCTTGTTCAGTCATTCCCCCAATTTATGCATTCCCTCAGTTTCCAATTCTTTTCCACGAGAAAAAGAAATTTTATAGATATTTTTGTACAACTGGATCCTTTGCCTCTTTCTTTGATCCTTTGAGATTCTCAAAAAAGATTAAAACTGCTGGTAGAGAAGCTAATATAAAAAAGCAGTGAGAAACATTAATATATCCTCTTAGCTATCCAACCCTTTTTTCTCCTATTTGCTTCTGTACTCTCTTCACCCTCATCAACTCCCCTGGTTCTTCTCTTAGTCATAAGACCTGCTGGTTTGAGTGAAATTCTGTTTGCTTTTTCTTAAAATTATTTTTAAAAATCATTGCCTAATTCTGACATTCCTCCATGTTGGTGTCTGGAGTGGTTTGGACGGACAGTCGCTCCAAATTTCATTCTTTTCCCCAAATTACTTTATTCAATTTGCTATAAATTTTAGTGGCAAGATAGATCCCTGTGTATAGAATCTTAAATAGACCTTATATTTGGACAGAGGATACAAGACTAGGAACTGTTTATGTTTCTACAATTTTCCCATGCTCTGTTTTTCTTTTAAGTTCTTGGGACACCTTTTGCTTCAGAAAGAACAAAAAAGAAAAGTCTGTAGTGAGCTGGATTACTGAGTGATTTAACTCTAGGGATTCCAGGCTGCTGCTCTACTAAGTTTCTGCTCCTTTCTGTTTCTATATGTGCCCATCCCTGGGACTCAGGCCAGGGTAAAGGCTGAGGTGAATCCTTCCACCTGGGCCCTATCATTCTCCTTTCTTTCCACAAATCATTCAACACATGTTGATTGAGTCCCCACAACATTCCAGGCACTGAAAGGGATACAAAGAAGCATAAGATAGCTAGGTGCTTATAGTGTAGCTGAAGAGATAGAAGACATACACATGTCAAGAGCTAACTAACAATACAATATTTGATAAAGGCCAAATGAGTGGGGCAGACATAAGTATTCGAGAGAGAAGAGAGAGAGAGAGTGCGAGCGCGAGTGCTAGCGCTGTTTGGGACTGTTCAGAGAATGGTTTCCTGAAAAGGTGGGATTTGAGTTGGACCTAGAAAGTTGGGTTCATATAAACAAGGAGGAAGGAAAGTAGGGCTTTCCTATGGAGAGCAGAAATGTGCAAAAAAATTTTTGGAGGATTGTGAATACAATTGACTGGAACAGAGAAATGAGAATAAGAGATTAGAATAGAATGACTCATTGGAGGCAGATTGTGACAGGTCTTAAATACCAAGGAATTTAGACTACATCTTCCATCAAATCTCAGATCAGGCACCATTTTATTATGAAGTCTTTCCTGATTCTTCTGTCAATTGCTATTCTCCCCCACTAACTTAACTGTTTGTATTTATTCTGCATTTATTTATATATGTACATATTCTCTCCCCCACAGAATGTATCTCAAGAAATATATCTCAACAGAAAGTATCTCAAGAGCAAGGACTATTTCATTTTTGGTTTTCTATATTTGGTCCATTTTTAATAAATGTTATTAATAACATTTGATTGACAGTTGCTAATTGATTTAATAAATATTGATCTTTTATCTATTGGAAAACAATTGAAAAATGGGGAGTGATATGCTGAAAGTAGTGGTTTAGAAAGATTAGTAAAGAAGGCTGGTGAAGAGTAAAGTAGAGTAAAGAGAGAGTAAAAATAGATTTGTTGAGAGATTGCAGTCCTCTACATTATAAGAGTAATTAATATTCATCTGTCTAGGTCCATGGTGGTGGGCATATGAAATGGGAGCCTGAAAAGAATTCAGGAAAGAACCTTAGAGCTGGAAGTGACCTCAAAGAATACTAGTTTAAATCCCCTAGATAAATCCTGAGTTCATCATTTTATAGATGAGGAAGTTAAAGCCTAAGAAGATTGACTAACTTGTCCACATTTCTTCAGACTGCTCCCTACTCATAGCAGTTATAAAAACTAATCCTGTTGTAGAACTCTGGACTTAATTATATTTATTAAGCACCTATTGTGTGCTCAGCATTGTAACAGTCATTGTGAGAGATAATGGAGAAGTATAAGCTAGTTCCCCTGCTCTTTATTACACAAATATACATGAAATAATGTCTAGAACAAGAGAGTTTATCATGAAGGACTAAGATGTCTTGTGTAGATTGAAAATATTAGAGATTTTTAGAAGAAGTTGTCATTAGGTGGTAACATAATTAGGGAAGATTTTATTGAAAAGCACTTGAAATGATTCTCAGGCAGATAGTTTTTAGGTAACCCGCGAGGCCTTAATAAATGATTTTTTTGAGTTGATATGGATAATGGTGGTGGTGGTGATGATGAAGATGATGATAGTGATATAATATTGCCTTGTAACCAACCTTTTGGGGATGAGCATTTCTGAACTTAGCTAGTTCTATGTTCAGTGTGTTGTCAAGCCCATATTTGAAACTTAGAATGATCTGACCAAAGTTGTACTTTATTGATTAGTTATTCAAATCCCAGTGGTACTTCTGAAAAGGATTATTCTGACAGTGTGCAGGAAAAATTTGCAGGAAAGGATAAAGAAGGGGCTAGATTTGTAGCTATAAGGATGTTTCTCTAGCTGATGAAGATATGGCCTAGAGTAATGGGAATAAGAATGGAGAAGGATGAAAAAGAACAGTCAAGATTTGATGAATGAGGAATAGGGAGAATCAGAGGTAGGTCAAAAATTTTAAAGTATCTGACATCTGGGAGGCTTAGATTTTATTTCTAAAGCTAATCACAGCAAGATTATGACCAGAGGGATTTGTTAAAATGGAAAGCATATGTTGTGTATTTATTTATGTGGACATGCTATCTTGTGTGTGTGTGTGTGGGGGGGATTGTGGGTGTGTAACATGTACACTTGTATAGAATAGAGGCTGTTTTGTTTTTATCTTCATATACTTAGTTCCTGGCATATAGTAAATGCTTAATAAATTACTGATTGATAAAGAGTAAAATTTCAAAGACTTTGAAGGTACCATGTGGAAAAAGGCTTAAATATAATTAACTACTATTTAGCTCCATTTCATTCTTTTTACAAACATAGAGTGAGTATTTGCTATCTGCAGGGTCTTGGGCTAGGACCTAGGAGAAATTCAAAAATGAATAAAAGTTGACCCTGTCCTCAAGATCTCTGTCTGATAGGGGAGAAAAGACACTAAAAATTATAAGATGATGTGTAGCTAGTGCGCTCAGAGAAGTATAAATAAAATTTTGTGGGAATTTAGAAGTGGAGATCAACATTTCTCTTAGCCCTCATCACATAGGTCAGCTGGGAATGTGAGGGACACTTTTTTGTGATTGTTGGTAATAGTTTTCCTCCCTGTGTAGAATTGTGTATTCAGTGCCTTTTTGTTTAATCAGATAATTTATATTTCATTTTAGCTACCCCCATATGGAACAGAATGTTATTATATAAATCCAACATCCCTGAATACCTATCTCTAAGGTTGGGGAAAAAATGGTATTCGATTGAACCTGACTTTGCTGTTTCCTTAGTTGTTGCTTCCCATATGACAGCAAGGGGAGGGAGAGGAACTAGAGTGATATAAGTAATAGACCTAGAAAATAAACACCTTAGACCAGTGGTTCTCAAAGTATGGTCTAGAGAATCCTGGGGATCTCTGAAACCCTTTTAGAGGGTCTACAAATTCAAAAATAGTTTTTATTTCCAATATTGTAAATGTCTATAAATATAACCCAGATAAACAAAAATGCTTTGGAGAGATCTTCAATAATTTTTAATAGATGTTTGGTCAGAAATGACCAACAGGATGATTTCAGAAAGGCCTGGAGAGACTTACACAAACTGATGCTGAGTGAAATGAGCAGGGCCAGGAGATCATTATATACTTCAACAACAATACTATATGATGATCAATTCTGATGGACCTGGCCATCTTCAGCAATGAGATGAACCAAATCAGTTCCAATGAAGCAGTAATGAACTGAACCAGCTACACCCAGCGAAAGAACTCTGGGAAATGACTAAGAACCATTACATTGAATTCCCAATCCCTATATTTTTTGCCTGCCTGCATTTTGGATTTCCTTCACAGGCTAATTGTACAATATTTCAGAGTCCAATTCTTTTCGTACAGCAAAATAACAGTTTGGTCATGTATACTTATTGTGTATCTAATTTATACTTTAATATATTTAACATCTACTGGTCATCCTGCCATCTAGGGGTGGGAGTGGGAAGAGGGAGGGGGTGGGAGGAAGGAAGGGGAAAAATGGAAAAAAAAAGGTTTGGCAGTTGTTAATGCTGTAAAATTACCCATACATATAACTTGTAAATAAAAAGCTATAATAAAAAATAAGAATTTTAATAGGATAAAGATACTGAAAACAAAAATTTGAGAACCACTGCCTTAGACTCTCCATGAAACACACACACACACACATTCACTCCATGGTTATGACACAAAAACAACCAAGAAAAACACTCTAGGTGTCTCTATCCCTGTCGATAAATATTTATTATGTGCCTACAGTATGGCTGTATTCTCAAGAAGCTCATGGCCTAATAAGGAATGCAATTATAGGAACAGGCTTTATATAGGACAAATTGGACATAATCTGTAAAGGGAAGGTACTAGAAATTTAGGAGGATCAGAAAAACCTTCCTTTAGAAGTACTTTGACTTGAAGTAGCTAGGGTAGTGTGGCTAAAGGCAGAGATGAAGAGGGACAGCATTTCAGACATGCGAGAAAGCCAGCAAATCCTGGAAATTGGCAGTGAGAGTATCTTGTTTGAGGAAATGCAAGAAGGCAATGTCACTGTATCAGAGATTATTTCCAGAGACTGGGGGTATAAAAAAAAAGATCAGAAAAGTAAGAGGGGGCCTCCTAGTTAAACTTCTGCCCCCTAGCACACCTATAATTCTCATTATAGGATCTCCTCACACACCAAGTGCATGCTTTCCACTTGCCATAAAATAATGACTATTCTGTTTCTCCTGAATTCCTCATACACTGGCCTTATTCCTATTATCTGACACCCCTATGTGTCCTGGCAGAGATGCTGGAGACCAGTCAGTACTCCTTTTATTAGCTAATCTCAAAATGGTGAGGACAGGGAAGGGAGCCTCCTATTACAATGGTGCTCAATGGAGTCTGTGCCACTCAGCCCCGCTAGACTAACAATTTGGGTCCAAAAATCCAATCTGGATTTCGTTACATTCCCAAAATATTCCTAAACTCCATTTCTTTCTACACCAGTGCCTTGTATATTGGGATTGAGTTGAAGGGTATAGTCAAGGACTCAACTTAGGATCTGTGAATTTGTGATTTAAAAATATTTTGATAACATTGTTTTGATATCATTTGTTTTCTTTGTAATACTATGTATTTTTTTTTTTGCATTTAAAAACATTCTGAGAAGAAGTTCCAAAGTTTCACCAGACTTGTCAGAATGGTCCATGAAAAAAAAAAATGTTAAATACTTTTGATTTAAATGAAACCTTCTGATCAGGTGTTTTTTTATTTTTTTATTTTTTGCAAAGATAATTAATATAGCTTCCAGTGCTGATGTGTAAGCAGCAAAATATATATATATATATATATATATATATATATAGTGTGTGTGTGTATGTGTGTATATATATTATATTTATATATATATATATATGCAAGCAATCTACATTTCATTAATGCTATTTTTTTGCAATAGTTGCATACATTTTGGTGATTTAAATGGTTTATCCTTTCTTTTTTTCAATTATGAATAGTTTGTCAGGGTTTTTGTCTTTTAGATTTTGAAAACTGCACTCAGTTTTCTTTATCAAGAGCTTAAATAAGACATTGTGATCTTGTGTTTTCAGTTTTGTCATTTGTAAGATGAGATAGTTGACCTGGACAACCCCAACCCCTTTGAGGAATTGATGATTGATGATCTTCTAGTAATCATTAGTAAACTTGTTTATTTTCAAAATACCTGAGTATGCTATATTTTTTTGAGGTGATGAAGACACAATATCTAGTAATTATTATTTGCCTGAGAGAGTAGAGATTATCACTTTTAAATTTGTAGTGCCAGTGCCTATAAGTGTTTGCTAAGTGTCTACATTTAATAGAAGCTTGTTGATTGATTGAAAGAAAAGTTAGATAACAATGTTTAAGTAGGAATGTGAGTCAAAAATTTCAGAATGGGGCATTTTAGACCACACAAAACTATTTTCTTCTGGAACTATGGAAGAACCAGATGTTCTTGGTCCAGTGAAGATTGTGAAGGCTTGGGAAGTTTTAGATGGATTAGAAGGCTTGGGAATGATCGAGCCTAGTATTAGCTAGTTTTTTTTTATTCATATTTCTAATTACCTGAATTTGTCAATTCTCTTTCACTTTGCAAATAAATAACTGACTTTTGAGATCTTAAGTATAGTATAGAGACTGATAGGAAGGAAAAGGAGTAGATCTAAGACTCCTTGCTTTTCAGTCCAGCCTCACAAATTCAATTGAGCAAAGAGTGCCTTGGATGAATTGAGGCTGGGGTTTCTTTTTTTCTTTTTTTTAATTAAAGCTATTTATTTATTTATTATAACATTTTATTGGCAGAGCCCATGCCTGGGTAATTTTTTTTTATAACATTATCCCTTACACTCACTTCTGTTCCGACTTTTTCCTCCCTCCCTCCACCCCTTCCCCCCGATGGCAAGCAGTCCTATACAAGTTAAATATGTCACAGTGTATCCTAGATACAATATATGTGTACAGAACTGAACAGTTCTCTTGTTGCACAGGAAGAATTGGATTCAGAAGGTAAAAATAACCTGGGAAGAAAAATGCAAGCAGTTTACATTCATTTCCCAGTGTTCTTTCTTTGGGTGTAGCTGCTTCTGTCCATCCTTGATCAATTGAAACTGAGTTAGATCTCTTTGTCAAAGAAATCCACTTCCATCGAAATACATCCTCATACAGTATCGTTGTTGAGGTATATAATGATGTCCTGGTTCTGCTCATTTCACTTAGTATTAGTTCATGTAAGTCTCGCCAATCCTCTCTGTATTCATCCTTAAAGCTATTTATTTACAAAACATATACATGGGTAATTTTTCAACATTGACCTTTGCAAAGCCTTCTATTACAAATTATCCCATTCTTCCTCCCACCCCCTTCCCTAGATGGCAGGCAGTCCAATACATGTTAAATATATTAAAATATATGATATATCCAATATATGTATACATATTTATACAGTTATCTTGCTACACAAGAAAAATCAGATCAAGAAGGAAAAACAAACAGGGAAAGAAAACAAAATGTAAGCAAACAACAGAAAGGATGAGAATGCTATGCTGTGGTCCACACTCAGTTCCCACAGTTCTCTTTCTTTATCATGGTACAATTGGAATTGGTTTGAATTATCTCATTGTTGAAAAGAGCCACATCCATCAGAATTGATCATTGTATTATTTTGTTGCCATATATAAAGATCTTCTGGTTCTGCTCATTTCACTTAGCATTAATTCATGCAAGTCTCTTCAGTACTCTCTGAAATCATCCTCCTGGTCATGTCTCCCAAAACAATAATATTCCATAACATTCATATACCATAATTTATTCAGCCATTCTCTAATTGATGGGCATCCACTCAGTTTCCAGTTTCTTGCCACTACAAAGAGGGCTGCCACAACATTTTTGCACATGTGGGTCCCTTTCCCTCCTTTAAGATCTCTCTGGAGATCTATGGAGAAAACTGAATGATGACCAAAAGGAGTAATCTTTCTTCTCATCAATAAAAACTACATTCAACAAAAAGTTAGGGGTAAATAGACCAAAAAGTAATTGGAAACTAAATAATCTCATCTTAAAGAATGATTGGGTGAAGCAGCAAATTATGCACACAATTAATAATTTCACTCAAGATAATGACAATGATGAGACATCATATCAAAATTTGTGGGATGCCGCCAAAGCAGTAATAAGGGAAAATTTTATATCTTTAGAGGCTTACTTGATTAAAATAGAGAAAGAGAAGATCAATGAATTGGGCTTGCAACTTAAAAAGCTAGAAAAAGACCAAATTAAACCCCCCCCCAATCAAATACTAAACTTGAAATTTTAAAATTAAAAGGAGAAATTAATAATATTAAAAGTGAAAATAACTATTGAATTAATAAATAAAACTAAGAGTTGGTTTTATGAAAAAAACAATAAAATAGATAAACATTTGGTAAATCTGATTAGAAAAAGGAAAAAGGAAAATCAAATTGTTAATCTTAAAAATGAAAAGGGAGAACTTTCCACCAATGAAAAGGGAATTAGAGCCCAACTTTATGCCAATAAATTTTATAACCTAAGTGAAATGGATGACTACCTCCAAAAATACAGGCTTCCCAGATTAAGAGAGGAATAAGTAAATAACTTAAATAGTCCCATTTCAGAAAAAGAAATAAAACAAGCTATTAATCAACTCCCTAAGAAAAAATCCCCAGGACCAGATGGATTTACATGTGAATTCTATCAAACATTTAAAGAACAATTAGCCTCAATGCTATATAAACTATTTGAAAAAAATAAGGAATGAAGGAGTCCTACCAAATTCCTTTCATGACACAGACATTGTACTGATACCTAAACCAGGTAGGTTGAAAACAGAGAAAAAAAAATTATAGTCCAATCTCCCTAATGCATTTTGATGCTAAGATCTTAAATAAGATTAGCAAAAAGACTACAGAAATTCATCCCCAGGATAATACACCATGATCAAGTAGAATTTCTACCAGGAATGCAGGGTTGGTTCAATATTAGGGAAACTATTGGTGTAATTGGCCATATTAATAACCAAATTAACAAAAACCATATGACCATCTTAATAGATGCAGAAAAAGCATTTGATAAAATCCAACATCCATTCCTGTTTAAAAAAAAAAAAAACACTTGAGAGTATAGGAATAAATGCATTTTTCCTTAAAATAATCAGCAGCATCTATTTAAAACCATCAATAAGCATCATATGTAATGGGGATAAACTAGTACCATTCCCAATAAGATCAGGAGTGAAACAAGGGTGCCCACTATCACCATTACTATTTAATATTGTATTAGAAATGCTAGCTTTGGCAATAATAGAATAGGTAATAAAGAAATCAAATTATCACTCTTTGCTGACGATAATGATGGTATACTTAGAGAACCCCAGAGATTCTACTAAAAAGCTATTAGAAATAATGCACACCTTTAGCAAAATTGCAAGATACAAAATAAACCCACATAAGTCATCAGCATTCTTATATATCACTAACAAAATCCAACAGTTAGAGTTACAAAGAGAAATTCCATTTAAAGTAACTACTGAGAGTATAAAATATTTAGGAATCTATCTGCCAAGGGAAAATCAGGAACTATATGAGCAAAATTACAAAACACTTTCCATACAAATAAAGTCAGATCTAACCAAATGGAAAAATATTAAATGCTCTTAGATAGGGTGAGCAAATATAATAAAGATGACAACACTACCTAAACTAATCTATTTATTTAGTGCTATACTAATCAGACTCCCAAAAAACTATTTTAATAACCAAGAAAAAATAACAAAATTCATCTGGAAGAACAAAAGTTCAAGATTTTCAAGGGAACTAATGAAAAAAAAATCAAATGAAGGTGGCCTAGCTGTACCAGATCTAAAATTATATTATAAAGTAGCGGTTACCAAAACCATTTGGTATTGGCTAAGACTAGTTGATCAGTGGAATAGGTTAGGTTCAAAGAACAAAATAGTCAATAACTTTAATAATCTAGCATTTGACAAACCCAAAGACTCCAGTTTTTGGGATAAAAAACTCACTATTTGACAAAAATTGTGAAGACCGGGTATTTTAAAATCAGCCAGAGTCAGGAATTCAGATTAGGGGAAAATCGTCAATCTTTATTCTCAGTGAAGAAAGATCAGAGGTGGAAGAGAATGGGCAATAGCAATGTGTGCAGCTGAGTCAAGGAGCTAGCTAGACCAGCAGCCACATGACCAGCAGCTACCAGCACAGAACCCAGGCCCAATCTCTCCCAGCCTCTCTTCCTCTCTCTCTGCCTCCACCCACCAAAATCGTCATTTCCTATACAACACATCAGGACTTGCACAGAGAGTGGGCAGGGGCCATTCTTTATCCAAGCATGTATATTAATAGAGTATAGTCCAATTACTATTTAGCCTCATGTTCTTGGGACCTCAGTGCATCAATTCAAGCCTCAGCCCATTACAAAAAATTGCTGGGAAAATTGGAAATTAGTATAACAGAAACTAGGCATTGACCCACACTTATCACCATACACCAAGATAAGGTCAAAATGGGTTCATGACCTAGGCATAAAGAATGAGATTATAAATAAATTGGAAGATATAGGATAGTTTACCTCTCAGACCTGTGGAAGAGGAAGAAATTTATGACCAAAGAAGAACTAGAGATCACCATTGATCACAAAATAGAAAATTTTGATTATATCAAATTGAAAAGTTTTTGTATAAACAAAACTAATGTAGACAAGATTAGAAGGGAAGCAATAAACTGGGAAAACATTTTTACAGTCAAAGGTTCTGATAAAGGCCTCATTTCCAAAATATATAGGGAATTGACTCTTTAAGAAATCAAGCCATACTCCAATTGATAAATGGTCAAAGATGTGAACAGACAATTTTCAGATGAAGAAATTGAAACTATTTCTAATCTGAAAAGATGCTCCAAGTCATTATTAATCAGAGAAATGCAAATCAAGACAACTCTGAAATACCACTACACACTTGTCAGATTGGCTAGAATGACAGGGAAAGATAATACAGAATGTTGGAGGGGATGTGGGAAAACTGGGACCATGATACATTGTTGGTGGAATTGTGAATACACCTAGTCATTCTGAAGAGCGATTTGGAACTATGCTCAAAAAGTTATCAAACTGTGCATACCCTTTGATCCAGCAGTCTTACTATTGGGCTTACAGCCCAAAGAGATTCAAATAGTGAATTATGATCCCAAAAGCTGGGATCTTTGGATTTGTTAAATGTAGAGAACTGAAACTCTTAACTTGTTGCACTGAGGTCAGTTCAAGCACTTAGGACTAATTATTCATTGGACAATACTTTATGGGCATATGCTTGGAAAATGATCCTTCCCACTATCCTGTGCTGGCTCAATGATTGGTGTATAGAGGGCTGTAGGAGGGACTAGGGGGTGGAGTAAGACTAGCCAGAGTCACTCTTTGGGATAGAAGAGGAAGAAGGCACTGTGAAGATTCTGCTTCTAAAGACCAAGAATAAAGACTAAGGATTTTTGCTTATCCTGACTCCGGCTGATTCTGGGGTGTCTGGAGTGCTAGCGTGGTCATCACAGTTGAACACTAGGTTGCTATAGTCATTGACTATTTTGTTCTGAGAACCCTAACCTATTCTACTGATCAACTGCTCTATTTCTTAGCCAATAACAAATGGTTTTGATGTCCTCTGCTTTATAATATAGTTTTAGATCTATACAGCTAGGCCACCTTCATTTACTTTTCTTTTCATTAATTCCTTTGAAATTCTTGACCTTTTGTTCTTCCAAATGAATTTTGTTGTTATTTTTTTTAGGTCAGTAAAATAGTTTCTTGGGAATTTGATTGGTATAGCACTAAATAAATAAGTTAGTTTAGGTAATATTGTCATCTTTATTATATTTAAAATTATAATTATATTCTATTTATTATATTGCTTATAATATATAATTATATACATATGTATATATATATGTATATAATATATATATATATATATATATGTATATAATATAGTGCTATCCAACAGCACGTGATATTTTTCCAATTGCTTAGGTCTGACTTTATTTGTTTAGAAAGTGTTTTGTAGTTTTGCTCATATAGTTCCTGACTCTCCCTTGGCAGGTAGATTTCCAAATATTTTATCCTATCAACATTTTTGTTAAATGGAATTTCTCTTTGTATCTCTTGCTGTTGGATTTTGTTAGTGATATACAAAACTGCTGATGATTTATATGGATTTATTTTGTATCTTGCAACTTTGCTAAAGTTGTGGATTAGTTCTAATAGTTTTTTTAGTTGATTCTCTAGAGTTCGCTAAGTATACCATCATACCATCTGCAAAGTGTAATAATTTGGTTTCCTCATTACCTAATTTAATTCCTTTAATCTCTTTTTCTTATTGACAAAGCTAGCAATTCTAATACAATACTGAATAGAAATGGTGATAGTGGGCAACTTTGTTTCACCTCTGATCTTGGTTCCAGTTTATCCCCATTACATATGATGCTTGCGGATGGTTTTGAATAGATGCTACTGACTATTTTAAGGAAAAGTCCATTTATTCCTATACTTTCTAGTGTTTTTAATAGGAATGGGTGTTGGATTTCATCAAATGCTTTTTCTGCATCTATTGAGATAATCATATGGTTTCTGTTACTTTGGTTATTGATAAAGTCAATTATGCTAATTGACTAATATTGAACCAGCCCTGTCTTGCTGGTATAAATCCTACTTGGTCATGGTGTATTATCTGGGGATGATTTTCTGTAATCTCTTTGCTAATATTTTATTTAAGATTTGTGTATCAATGTTCATTACGGAGAACGGAGAAATTATAATTTTCTTTCTCTGTTTTCATCCTACCATGTCTGGGTCATAAAAGGAAATTTGTAGGAGTCCTTTTTTTAAAAAAATAGTTTATATAGCATTAGAGTTAATTGTTCTTTAAATTTTTGGTAGAATCCACATGTAAATCCATCTTGTCCTAGGAATTTTTTCTTAGGAAGTTGATTATTTGTTTTATTTCTTTTTCTAAAATGGGACTATTTAATTTATTTTCTCTTGTTATTCTGGGCAATCCATATTTTTGTAAATATTCCTCCATTTCAGTTAGCTTGTGAAATTTATTGGCTTAAAATTGGGCAAAGTGACTCCTGATCATTGCTCTAGTTCCCTCTTCATTGGTGAGCCCTTTTCCTTTTTGGAGACTAACAATTTGATTTTTCTCTTTCCTTTTTCTAATCAAATTAGCTAAGGTATTTTGTTGTTTTTTTTTTTTTTCATAAAACCACTGTTAGTTTTATTTATAATTCAGTAGTTTTTTTTTAGTTTCAATTTTGTTGATCTCTCCTTTTATTTTTAGAATTTCAAGTTTGGTATTCTTTTTTAGCTTTTTTAGTTGTAAGCCCAATTTATCGATCTTCTCTTTCTCTGTTTTATATAAGTAAGCATCTAGAGATAAAAAAAATTTCCCTTATCACTTTGGCTGCATCCCACAAATTTTGGTATGTTGTCTCATTATTGTCATTGTCTTGGATGAAATTATTGTGTCTATGATTTTCTGTTTCACCCATTCATTCTTTAGGATGAGATTATTTAATTTCCAATGACTTTTTCATCTTTTCCCCTAGACTTTTATTGAATGTAATTTTTATTGCATCATGATCTGAAAAAATTGAAAAAAAAAAGTGCCACGTATTGCTTCATTATCTGTGGTATCCTTTAGCAAGATGTAGTTTCCTTCCTTATCTCTTTTAATTAGATCAATTTTTGCTTTTGCTTGATCTGAGATCAGGATGGATACCCCTGCTTTTTTAACTTCACCTGAAGTGTAATAGATTCTGCTCCAGTCTTTTATTTTTACTCTGTATATATCACTCTGCTTTTAAATGTTTCTTGTAAACAACATATTGTAAGGATTCTGGCTTTTAATTCAGTCTGCTATCTGCTTATGCTTTATGGGAGAGTTCACCCCATTCACATTTTTGGTTAAAACTACTAATTCTGTATTTCCTGCCATCTTATTAACCCCAAATTACACTTAATTCTTTCCTTTTCCCCTTTCCCTCCTCCCCAGTATTTTACTTATGAGCACTACTTGAGGCTGTGGCTTCTTGATGCATTCCATTTTCATTAGCCTAATTAGTCCTAAGGAACATTGTAAGGAGGTCAGATTTTCCTTTTCCAATCATTCTTCTTCTCATCCTATCCAACTAACCACCTGGCCATTTTTTGGACATTTTTTTTATGAATGCCCCAGTTTTCTATCTCCTGTTCTGGGACTTGTAATCAAATCCTGGAAACTTTGTGTTGATCAACTACCTTTAGACTCCATTCACTTTTCCTCTATAATTTCTCAAACTAAAACACCCCTGAATGGCTGATGTTATGCTTATGGGTTATCTTCCACTATCAGAGTATAAGGTCCTTGAAGGACCTTTTTCCTTTTATATTTATGTCTTCAGCACTTAACATAAGCCTTGGCATATAGTAAGCACATTATATATACTATTCATTTGTCTCTCTGAGTCCTTTTCTTTTTTTTTTTTTTTTTTTTTGGATTTTTGATTTTTGAGAGTACTTTTGGGCTGCAAATTTTTTCATGGGCAAAAAACCTGTTTACTTTTTTTTTCCTTTTAGAGAAATGGCTATTATTTTCTAGAAAAGAAAAATTATTTTTTAAATCTTATAAACAACAATATATTTTGATTTAGCTTCTCTACTTTTTTATTTTAATATTTTATTTTGGTCCTTCCCTAGAGGAATGAACATTTCATACTCCCTTGCTTTTTAATTCAGCTTGTCTTTTATAAGGATCAAAATTTAAATTATTTCCTAATATACATCTGCAGTGAATCCTCTCGTTAAAAAAAAAAAGGAAAAATCTTATCAAAATCTAGCCCTCCAAGTACCATATCTGACAATATAGCTAGCATTCCACAACTGTACAACTCTTCAGTATTGAAAAGGGGAGGTAGATTTCCTCTTCTTTTCTTCTTAAACTGAGTACTGTAAAATATATAATCCATTATTTTCTTAATAACTCAAAGTATTTTATTTTTTTCCATCTTTCAAATGAGGGGATTAGACTGTGTCTCAGGCATCTAGTATATGCTTCAGGGGCCAAAAGTTACCTACATAGTGCAGTTTGCCCAAGATTTGAAGCAAAACTTTTTTTTATCCTAATTAGCTGGCACACAGGAATTAGTAGGCCAATAGGGCATAGTGATCAGTCTGTCTGTACTGTTGCACAATTGACTGCCTCTGGTGGTTATTCCAAAAAGCCTAGATTATTTGCAAGCTTGAATTTAATTGCAATTCACAATTGAAGCTGAATGTAATTAATTATATAATAGAACTTCGTCAATTTTGTTCATGTAGATCACAATTTAAAACACTTGGATATCCTTTGACTAGGTACCTGGTCTCCCAGACCCTTCTCATCTATAAAATTTTGCAATACGCCATCTTTGTAAACATCAGTTATTGTATTATGCTTCAATGTGAAGCTTTAGAAATTATTAAAATAGATAGGGCTCCAGATCCCTGTGTTTTTTCAGCTCTTCTGTTTGCTTTTGTTAGTTTCATGGTCTTTCCTTCATGCCAGGCTGTCAGCAGTCACTTCTTTCTCTTAGTGTACTTTTTCTAGAAATACCATCTCTCATTCTAATTTGTGGTCTGGGAAACCATATAACCAAGCACTGTAGCATTCTTTACTAGATAAGGGTAAGCAGCTTTGGAAGGAGAAGATGGACTTTACTTTGATTAAAATGCATGAACTTTTCAACATCTTTTTTCAATGTTATATAATAGGCAGCCAGATGTCACAGACCTGGAGTTGAGAGATGTGGATTGACTCTTAACTAGTTATGTGACTATGAGGAACTCACATAGCAAAAGGAAATTCAGAGCATCTCCCAAAAACTCAGTTTCCTCATTTCTAAAATAGAGGTAATAATTTTCCTATTGTCTATTCAGGAAGCTGTTGGAAGAAAATACATGTGAATTGTTATTATTGTAAACAAATTGCTATAAAAATTAATTATCATTTTGCTGCCCTTGGGTTCCCAGGTATGTTTGAATAGATGCCAGGTAAGTAGCCTCTTTATAGGAGAAGTCTTATTCTAATAAGCTGTAAAGAAGTTTGCTAATACTTGCAGTGTCCTAGAATTTTGGAGCTATATAGAACCTTAGAAATCATATAGTTTCACCTTGTCACTTTAAAAGGTATTTTTCTTTCAACAACCCTTGTAAGTCATTTGCCCTATTTTAAAAGTGAAGAAACTGAAGCTCAGAGAAATGAGTTACAAATTCACTTCACAGAATAGGAAACTGAGCCTTATATAAGTTATATGCCCAAGAGTAGTGCCCAGGTTGCCTAACCCTCAGGCTCATACTCTTTCCACAATACCATACTCTTATACTTCCACATAATTATGTGCCTCTGTGTGTATATGCGTATTTCACCCCTTCCCTCCCTCTGTTACCCTTTTCTCTTGTGTGTGTGTGTGAAGTTTTGAGAGTGGTAGAATGTTCTATATGACTTCATTCTTTTTTTTTTTTTTTTTTTTTTTTTATCCCAAACCTTGTTTCTCTAGGGAAGGACCAAAACTACGTATCTAACTGTGATTCTCTTTCCTGTCTCCTTCATATGGGTGTGCCAAGTTTAGTGTTTCCACCTGGTGTTCTTTTTAGGATTTTTGGCTTGATTGTTTCCTTTAAAGTTGAGAAGCTAATAACATGACTTTTATGGAAATTTTTTTGCATAACTTCGCATGTGCATTCTCAGTGTGGAGGGGGGGACAGATAGGAAAGGAGAGAAATTGTTTTATGTATAACTGGGAAAAATAAAATACTAAATAAAAGAGGTAAGAATCTAAGAACTTGGGATCCAAATTCTTATCAGAGCTTGATGCATGGCCATGAGTCAAGTCGTTTACACTTGGGACCCTGTATTTGGTGTTATGAGGTCCTGAGTTCAGATCCCAAATGTCACCAATGGGTTGCATGAACCTTTACGAGTTTCAGTTAAGGCCTGATTAGCACAGATAATGAAATCCATGGAGTTGTCTAATTGGTCAAATTTGCACTATATATATTTTATTAGGCTGCAACCAATGACCATATTTTACATAATTATAATTTTAAATATTGTGAATTCAGAAAAAAATAAATATTGTTATTTCAGATCCTTTTGATTACTTTTCAGGATTTATTGTTCATATCAAGAGACTTACCTATGCTTTATTTCCTTGATCTTCAGTTTCTTCCCTTGTAAAATAGGGTAAATAATACCCAGAGTTGATGTGAGAAAAATGCCTTCTAAACTAGAAAACCTCATGTAAATTCTGTTATTATTTTCAAGGATAATGTTAAATACCCATCAGAATAAAAATCTTTCATTTTTCAAGCAGGAAGGAAATGGTGGCTCAAATAAAAATGCTGAACCTAAGAGAAAATTTGAGATGATTGTGTATCATCAGAAAAGCTGAAAGGAACCATACAGATCATAATGGATTATAATGGACTGATTAAGAGTCTATCAATAATGATCTATTTTAATCAGTAATCAACACTTTCTATTGCTCTTCTCTGTTATAGTTAGGTATATTCTAGTGTGTGTGTGTGTGTGTGTGTGTGTGTGTGTACATAGACTGATAGATATGTCATTTTATAACCTTACTAAATTGTAAATTATGTGACATCAAGGACAATGTCTTATCTAAATTAGTTATTGTAAAGGGCAGAACTCTAGAGAAGTATACTTGAACAAAGGTGTTCACTCAGTGGAATTGATAAGACAATAGTTATCTAGTTTAGCATGGTAATTAATAGTTCTCTAGTTCAGTATATTACTTAGTACTTAATATAGTTCTTTTTTTATACCTTTTTATTGACAGAACATATGGATGGATAATTTTTCAACGTTGTCCCTTGCAATCACTTCTGTTCCAACTTTTCCCTCTCTTCCCTCTACCCTCTGCCCTAGATGGCAGGCAGCCTCATACATGTTAAATATGTTAAAGTATATCTTAAATACAATATATGTGTACATATTTATACAGTTCTCTTGTTGCACAAGAAAAATCGGATTTAGAAAGGTAAAAATAACCTGGGAAGAAAAACAAAAATGCAAACAGTCCACATTCATTTCCCAGTGTTCTTTCTCTGTGTGTAGCTTGTTTGGTTTATCAATTGGAACTGAATTGGATCTTCTCATTAGTAAAGATATCCACTTCCATCAGAATTGATCCTCATATAGTATTGTTGTTGAAATGTATGATGATCTCCTGGTTCTGCTCATTTCACTTAGCATTAGTTCATGTAAGTCTCTCCAAGCTTCTCTGTATTCATCCTGCTGGTCATTTCTCACAGAACAATAATATTCTATAACATTCATATACCACAGTTTATCCAGCCATTCTCCGATTGACGGGCATCTACTTAGTTTCCAGTTTCTAGCCCTACAAAAAGGGCTGCCACAAACATTTTTGCACATATAGGTCTCATTCCCTTCTTTAATATCTCTTTGGGATATAAACCCAGTAGTAACATTGCTAGATCAAAGGATATGCGCAATTTGATAACTTTTTGAGCATAGTTCCAAATTGCTTTCCAGAATGGTTAGATCCATTCATAACTCCACCAACAATGCATCAGTGTCCCACTTTTCCTGCATCCCCTCCAATGTTCGTCATTATCTTTTCCTGTCATTTAGCCAATCTGAGAGGTGCGTACTGGTATCTCAGAGTTGTCTTAGTTTGCATTTCTCTCATCAATAGTGATTTGGAACACCCTTTCATATGAGTAGAAATAGTTTCAATTTCATCATCTGAAAATTGTTCATATCTTTTGAGCATTTATCAATTGGAGAATGGCTTGATTTCTTAAAAATTAGAGTCAGTTCTCTATATATTTTGGAAATGAGGCCTGATAAAGGCCTGATAAAGCTTCTGGTAAAAAATCTTTAACTGTAAAAATGGTTTCCCAATTTCTTGTTTCCCTTCTAATCTTGTTTGCATTAGTTTTGTTTGTACAAAAGCTTTTTAACTTGATATGATCAAAATTTTCTATTTTGTGATCAATAATGATCTCTAGTTCTTCTTTGGTCACAAATTTCTTCCTCCTCCACAAGTCTGAAAGTTAAACTATCCTATGTTCTTCTAATTTATTTATAACCTCGTTCTTTATGCCTAAATCATGAACTCATTTTGACCTAATCTTGGTGTACAGTGTTAAGTGTGGGGCCATCCCTTGTTTCTGCCATTCTAATTTTCAATTTTCCCAGCAGTTTTTGTCAAACAGTGAAATCTTATCCCAAAAGCTGGGGTCTTTGGGTTTGTCAAACACTAGATTATTATAGTTATTGACTCTTTTGTCCTGTGAACCTAACCTATTCCTCTGATCAACTAGTCTATTTCTTAGCCAATACCAAATGGTTTTGGTGACCACTGCTTTATAATATAGTTTTAGATCTGGTATAGCTAGGCCACTTTAATTTGATTTTTTTTTCATTAGTTCCTTTGAAAGTGTTGACCTTTTGTTCTTCCAGATGAATTTTGTTGTTATTTTTTTCTTGATCATTAAAATAGTTTTTTGGGAGTCTGATTAGTATAGTACTAAATAAATAGATTAGTTTAGGTAGTACTGTCATTTTTATTATATTTGCTCAACCTATCCATGAGAACTTGATACTTTCCTTTGGCAGATAGATTCTCAAATATTTTATGCTATTGACAGTTATTTTGAATGGAATTTCTCTTTGTATCTCTTGCTGTTGGATTTTGTTGGTGATATATAAAAATGCTGAGGATTTATGTGGATTTCTTTTGTATCCTGCAACTTTGCTAAAGTTGTGGATTATTTCTAATAGCTTTTTAGTAGGCTCTCTGGGGTTCTCTAAGTATACCATCATATCATCTACAAAAAGTGATAATTTGGTTTCCTCATTACCTACTCTAATTCCTTTAATCTCTTTCTCAACTCATTGCCGAGGCTAGCATTTCTAATACAATATTGATTAGTAATGGTGATAATAGGCAACCTTGTGTTTCACTCCTGATCTTATTGGGAATGTTTCCAGTTTATCCCCATTACATACACTGCTTACTGGTGGTTTTAAATAGATGCTCCTGACTATTTTAAGGAAAAGTCCATTTATTCCTATATTCTCAAGTGTTTTTAATAAGAATGGATGTTGAATTTTATCAAATACTTTTTCTGCATCTATTGAGATGATCATATGGTTTTTGTTAATTTGGTTATTGATATAGTCAGTTATGCTAATAGTTTTCTTAATATTGAACCAGCCCTGCATTTCTGGTATAAATCCTACTTGGTCATGGCATATTATCCTCGGGATTTTGATTTTCTGTAATGTGTTTGCTAATACTTTATTTAAGATTTTTGCATCAATATCCATTAGGGAGATTGGTCTATTATTTTCTTTCTCTCTTTTTGTCCTACCTAGTTTAGGTATCAATACCATGTCTGTATCATAAAAGGAATTTTGTAGGAGTCTTTCATTCCCTATTTTTTCAAATAGCTTATATAGCATTAGAGTTACTTGTTCTTTAAATGTTTGGTAGAATCCACATGTAAATGCATCTGGTCCTGGGGATTTTTTCTTAGGGAGTTGATTAATAGCTTGTTTTATTTCTTTTTCTAAAATGGGACTATTTAAACAATTTACTTCCTCCTCTATTAATCTGAGCAGCCTATATTTTTGAAGGTAGTCATCTATTTCACTTAGGTTATCAAATTTATTAGAATAAAGTTGGGCAAAGTAACTCCTGAGAATTGCTCTAATTTCCTCTTTCCTTTTTCTAATAAAATTTACCAAAGGGTTACCTATTTTATTAGATTTTTTTTCATAAAACCAACTCTTAGTTTTATCTATTAATTCAATAGTTTCTTTTCACTTTCAATTTTATTAATTTCTCCTTTTAATTTTAGAATTTCAAGTTTAGCATTTGATTACTAGGAGGAGGTTGCTCTTTTTTTAGCTTTTTAAGTTGCAAGCCCAATTCATCAATCTTCTCTGTCTCTATTTTATGCAAGTAGGCCTCTAGAGATATAAAATTTCCCCTTATTACCACTTTGACTGCATCACACACATTTTGGTATGTCATGCCATTATTGTCATTTTCCTGGGTGAAATTATTAATTGTGTCTGTGATTTGCTGTTTCACCCAATCATTTTTTAAGATGATATTATTTAGTTTCCAATTACTTTTTGGTCTGTTTCCTCCTGGCTTTTTATTGAATGTAATTTTCATTGCATCGTGATCTGAAAAGGATGTATTTACTATTTCTGCATTTGAATTTGAAGTCTTTTTTTTCCCCTAATTTATTTATTTATTTTTTTATAGCTTTTTATTTACAAGTCATATGCATGGGTAATTTTCCAGTATTGACAATTGCCAAATCTTTTGTTCCAGTTTTTCCCCTCCTTCCCATCTCCTCCCCCAGATGGCAGGTTGACCAATACATGTTAAATATGTTGAAGTATAAATTAAATACAATGTAAGTATACATGTCCTGTACAAAAAGAATTGGACTCTGAAACAGTGTACAATTAGCCTATGAAGGAAATCAAAAATGCAGGTGGACAAAAATATATGGATTGGTAATTCTATGTAATGGTTCATAGTCATCTCCCAGAGTTCTATCATATCTAACTTTTCTAGTATTCTGTTTACCTCTTTTAACTACTTTCTTATTTATTTTGTGGTTTGATTTATCTAAATCTGAGAGTGCAAGGTTGAGATCTCCCACAATTATAGTTTTGCTGTCTATTTCTTCATGCAGCTCTCTTAACTTCTTTAATAATTTAGATTCTACACCACTTAGTGAATATATGTTTAGTATTGATATTGCTTCATTATCTATGGTACTCTTTAGCAAGCTATAGTGCTCTTTCTTATCTCTTTTAATTAAATTAATTTTTGCTTTTGCTTGATCTGAGATCAGGTTGGCTACCCCTGCTTTTTTTTTTTTTTTTTTTTTACTTCACCTGAAGCATAGTAAATTCTACTCCAGCCTTTTATCTTTATTCTGTATGTATCGCCCTGCTTCAAGTGTGTTTCCTGTAAACAACATATTGTAGGATTCTGGCTTTTAATCCAGTCTGCTATCCGCCTCCACTTTATGGGGGAATTTATCCCATTCACATTTATGGTTAAAATTACTAATTGTGTATTTCCTGCCATTTTGTTAACCCCAGCTTATGCTTTTCTCCTTTCCTTCCCCCTTACCTCCCTCCCCAGTATTAAACTTGTGGGTACCATTTGCCTCCTGCAGCCCTCCCTCTTTAGGATCCTTCCACCCCACCAAGTCCCTCCCCTTTTCTTAACCCTTTTCCCCGCAATATCTGTATTCCCTTCTATTTAGCTTACTCCTCCCTTTTCACTTTTCCCCTCCCACTTTTCATTGAAGTGGGAGAAATTTCTCTGTAAATTGAAGAAGACTAATAGTTTTCTCTTTAAGCCAATTCTGATAATAGTAAAATACGCACTATATTCATCTCCCTCCTTCCTTTCCCTCAGATATAATAGGTTTCCTTTGCCTCTTTGTGAGATATTATATCTCCATTGTTCCCTTTTTCTGGTACAATTTCCTTTCCACCTCTAGCTTCTTTTTTATAACAGTAAAACCAAATTATACATGTGTTCTTTATGTATACTCATAACAGAAATATAGTTCCCAAGATTTCTTTTTACCTTTTTATGTTTCTCTTGAGACCTATATTTGGAGATCAGACTTTTTGTTTGGTTTTGGTTTTTTCATCAGAAATAGATGGAATTCACCTATTTCATTGAATGTCCATCTTCTTCCCTGGAAAAAAATTCTCATTTTGGCTGGGTAAGTTATTCTTGGCTGCATTCCAAGTTCCTTAGCCTTTTGGAATATCAGATTCCAGACCCTTTGATCCTTTAATGTGGGTGCTGTTCCTGAGCATCCTAGTTCCTGAGTAATCCTTATTGTGGCTCCTCTCTATTTGAATTGTTTTTTTTTTTTTTTTTTTTTTCTAGCTGCTTGTATTATATATTTTTTAGAATTTTCTTTTTCTAATTCACTAATTCTGTTTTTCAGGGAGGTGATTTCTTTATCCACTGTATCTTTAAATGAGTAGTATGACTTATCCAGACTCTCTTGCCAAGCTTCCCTTTCCTTTCCCCATTTTTCTTCTCGCTCTCGCTCTCTTTTAAATGTCTTCTATGAAAGCCTTATGTGGTGGGAAGCAGATCATACCCCTTTTGGGGTTTCATCTAGAGACAATCTGTTTTTAGTCTCCTCAAGGTTTGAAGTCTGCTCTCTCTATCAGTATAGAAGCTATCTATAGTTAGAGCCCACTTTAACTTTTTACTTATTTTGACAAAAAAGAAACAAAGAAAATAGAAAAATCAATTGTCATCTGCTTTTGGGGCAGTATGGTATTACCAAGTTCTACAGACAACAGGAAGTAGCAGTGTAGCAGCAATGGGACAGCAATGACTATGCTGCTTCTGCACAGTGGGTTGTGCACTGAGAGCATGCTGAGTCACTCCAGGGGTTGTATGGATGTGGCTGGGTCACAAGAGACTCTAGTGTTACCCCCATGTTTATAGCTTCTCTGCTGATCTACTGGTTTGCTGCCAGAGCAAAGTAGCTCACTCTGTGGTAAAGTTCTCCCCGCAAATTTTCCACTGGGTGAGATCACACCCTGTCCCCCTTGGATCTGCTCAGCATAGCTGCCTTCCGTGCTCTCACTGCCAACTTTCCTGACCCAGTGCCTGGTCTAACTGTCCCCAGCTGCAAGCAAAAACAGACCTTTTCTGGTGAATTTCAAAGATATCTTCTACTGGTAATGTGTTGTACTCCCAATATTCATGGGGTTTTCCAGTTGAGCACTAATTCTGAGACCTTTCATAAAAGAAGTAGTCTGAGGGAAAGGAAGAGCTTAGTTAGATGTATGTGTCCTCTCTGCCATCTTGGCTCCACCTCAGGACAGGTGTTCTTAACTTGGAGTCCAATGAACTTGTTTAAAAACATTTTGATAACTGTTATTTCAATAAATTGATTTCCCTTTTAATCCAATATGTTTTATTTTATGCATTAAAAACATTATGTTTTTTTAATTTCAGCTTTTTATTTTCAAAATATATACATGAATAATTTTCAAATTCACCCATTCATGGTGTTCTAATTTTTTCCCTTCATTCCCCTATCCCTTCCCCTAAATAGCAAGTGATCCAATATATGTTAAACATATGTAATTCTTCTATACATATTTCTACAAATATACTGCACGAGAAAAATCAGATCAAAAAAGAAAAAATGAGAAAAAACAAAATGTAAGTAACAAGAACAAAAAGAGTGAAAATGCTATGTTGTGAACCACACTCAGTTCCCACAGTTCTCTCTCTGGGTGCAGATGGCTTTGTTCATCACAAGATCATTGGAATTATTCTGAATCATCTCATTGTTGACAAGAGCTATGTCCATCAGAATTGATCATCATATAATCTTGCTGTTGTTGTGTATAATGTTCTCCTGGTTCTGCTCATTTCACTTAGCATCAGTTCATGTAAGTTTCTCCAGGCCTCTCTAAAATCAGCCTACTGATCAGCCATTCTCCAACTGATGGGCATCCATTCAATTTCCAGTTTTCCTTCCACTACAAAAAAGGCTGCCACAAACATTTTCTTACATACAGGTCCCTTTCCCTCCTTTAAGATCTCTTTGGGATATAAGCCCAGTAGAAACACTGCTGGATCAAAGGGTATGCGCAGTTTGATAGCTTTTTGGGCATAGTTCTAGTTTGCTCTCCAAATGGTTGGATCATTTCACAATTCCACCAATGTTTTAGTGTCCCAGTTTTCCCACATCCTCTCCAACATTTGTCATTATTTTTTCCTGTCATCTTAGCCAATCTGAGAGATGTATAGTGGTGCCTCAAAGTTATCTTAATTTTTACTTCTCTGATCAATTTAGAGCACTTTTTCATGTGCATAGAAATGTGAAAAAAAAAAAAAAAAGTTTGAGAGTTCCACTCTGGCATAGAAAAAAAACTAGTTCATGCCAGCTAAACTCAAATGAGTTTTCACGGTAGCAGAAAGCTGGTTTCATAGTTTACAGTGAGAGACATTTATGTCTGTTAGGAGAGTCTTTTGGGGGAAAGCAAATTCAAACCTATAAGAGTAGGGAATTGTCACTAATAAGATTACTGACTAGAGACAAAACTTTCTAAACCTGTTAACAGGGAAAGAGTACAGGAATCTACATGTCTGTCTTAGCTCTCCCTTTTCAATGTTTCAGACAACTCTATCTGTGCTTTTGATGCCTTCAAAGTTTTACTAGGAAAGGTCCCTATTTACTTCTGTGGAAGGGCCTTAGTAGAATCTAATCTTTCTTAAGATCTGTGAGTAATTCACTGAAACAGTCAACCCCAATCACCTGCTATCTCACACCTCCTGCAAGCCACAGCTAGCTAGCAGAGTTGAAGAAACCCCTGGCTCTTTATACATCTATCTGTGGAGAAAGGAGGAATACTAACTGTAATGACAAAAAATAAAGTGAAGAGATATGTATCTTCTTGGGTTAGATTGCTTGGTATTTAATACTGTGGTATTAAAACTATGTTATTTTATGTGCTCTTTACACTCAGAATAATAAAATTACAGAGATTGAAAAGATTGAAATTGATCCATGATAAGTACCTCCTCTTATTCCTTTTAAGAGCCACCATCACTCAATATGTCCTATCTGTGGCCATTGTAAATCTTGGTACATATTGGCAAGATTTCTTCGTGTGGTTAATTTCTGGAATAGATGATTACTGCCCCTCTGGTTCTCCATTAGGTTACTTTCTTTATTGTTTTGAATAATCTTCCTAAAGACATTTTGTTGAGCTTTTTGACTGAAGATTTTAAGGCCCAGACTCCTTCTCTTAACAAATACTCTTAAGTCTTTTCTATAAGAATATGGAGTCTACATTTTAAACTTCTCTGCCATTCTTCTTCCCATTCATACAGCCACACAAGTTTATCCCCATCAGTTTGGCAATTTACTTTTTTAGAAAGTTTAATGTTTTCTTTTTCTGACTTGTAGAGTATCTTCTTCAGCTAGTTTTCTCTATTATTTATCAAAAAAATGTTAAATAAGACCATTCTTAATATTAATTTCGAGAGTTCTACACTGTTTATCTCTGTCTAGATTCAAAGCACTGTCCATATGTACTTTCTCCTTATCGCCACAATTCTTCTGATTTTAAAATATTATTCTAATACCTTGCAAAGACTTTTGGAAAGTTTAAATAGGTTAATTTTACTAGTTCCTTCTTTACTATATGAGCATTTACCCATTCAAAATAGTTATATAAATATTATTATATTATTAGTAATTATTATGTCTCCCACTGCTTTTTACCCAATCATCCTTTATAGCAATATTTTTTTAAATGAAAGGGAAAAGTAGTTTAAAATTCAGACAGCGTACTTGGTATTTTACTTCCATAGTCCTCCACTTCTACAATGGATATGCACCATACTTTCTCATTTTTTTCAGGGCCAAAGTTGATCATTATAATTACTCATTGTTTGATTTTCATGTAATTGCTCTAGCAAATGTATATATTGTTTTCTGGTTCTGCTTACTTCACCATGGATCAGTTCATATAGGTCTTCTCATGTTTCTTTACTTCATATTCATAATTTCTTAAAGCACGAGAATATTCCATTTTTGTTTACCTCAAATCTCTTTTGGAAGTAGGTGATTTTTAAGCATTTATTAAGTACTATATGCCAGGTGTTGTTCTAAGCACAGGTAATACAAAACCAAGTAAAAAGAAAACAGTTCTTGTCCTCAAGGAGGTGGAGGAAGATATTCACATAAAAGGAAGTTGAAATGGAGTTGGGGGAGAAGATATTTGGGGCATGATAAAAAAGCCCAAAAGAGTGTTGGCTGGTCAGAAATGAAGAGATGGCTGCCCTTTAAATGGAGAGATCCCAGGAGTAGAAGGGACTGACAAAGGATGAATTTTAGGGTTGAAATGATAATCATATTTTGGGAGCTGTGGTGCTGACCCTGGTTTCCCCAATATTATACTTTTGTCTACTTCTATACCGTTGGGTCTAGAGAAATCACATTTTTGACAGTTGCTTTTACCCTCCCTCCTCTTCCAAAACAAAACAGTTCATATTGCAAGAAGAGGCTTTTGGTATTTTTTGTATATTTTAATAATGCTTTTCCCCCATAACTAATGCTTCTTTGTAACTTTCCAAAAATGTTTTCTAGTATCTGTACTAGAAGGGGACAATACTTAAATAAACTAGTTGTTTTGTGTATGATAATCCCTTGAACTTTCTATTAAATTAGCATCAGAAATAATAATTCCTAACCTGTGTTAGTGGAAATACCCGTGCTCAGATTGGTTCCTTACCTTACCTCACCCTTTTTTTCTCCCCAAATATACCTCAAAATAATTCTAATTTGGTTTCTTTGTACGTGACATGGAGAGATTCCTGAGGGTAATATGATGACTTTGGGTGACTTTTACACAGAAAGGTATAAGATCTAGGCATTAAGCGGTTATGCCAAAACAGAGCCTTCCATAGTGGAGTTGTTTTCCCTCACGATTACTGAAGACATCTTAAAAGTTGGGAGTTATAACATATTTCATACAATAAGGAGGAAAAATTTTTCTTCAAGGAACAGTGTTTTCCATTCTCTCACAAGTCTATATAGCCCCAGGCCTGGATTTTGTTTTTATTTTACAGATGGAGAAAGGGAAATGATTAGGGACAAACCAGCCCAGATGGGCAAGAACTCAGGCTTCTTTTGTCATTGACTCGTACCCAGACCGACAAGATCATTTCATTAGGATCAGAAAAAGGCAGGGAATTCATCTCGGAGTAACATTTTTTTCTGTCCTAATATAAATGTCTTCTTTGGAGGTTCTTTAAAGAAAAACCCTTGGGATTTTGGATGCTGACTGAATTCCCAAGCTGTCTATGCCTTTTTCTCTGCCCATCTAAAGGAACTTATTCTTGTGAGGAAGGATCTTAGAAGAAAAGCAGGTGTTTGTTTATAGTTGGTAATAAGGTGTTACCATTAGGAGAATAGTCAAACTAGGTTTTTGATCTGATTCATTTAAAGTTATTCTGTATTATTGTTCTCTAAGAAATGACCAGCAAGATGAATACAGAGAGGATTGGTGAGACTTACAGGAACTGATGCTAAGTGAAATGAGCAGAACCAGGAGATCATTATATATCTCAACAACGATACTGTATGAGGCTGTATTCTGATGGAAGTGGATTTCTTCGACAAAGAGAAGATCTAACTCAGTTTCAATTGATCTAGGATGGACAGAAGCAGCTACACCCAAAGAAAGAACATTGGGAAATGAATGCAAACTGCATTTTTGTTTTTCTTCCCAGGTTATTTTTACCTTCTGAATCCAATTCTTCCTGTGCAACAAGAGAACTGTTCGGTTCTGCACACATATATTGTATCTAGGATATACTGTGACATATTTAACATGTATAGGACTGCTTGCCATCCTATGGGGGAGGGGGTGGAGGAAGGGAGGAGAAAAATCGGAACAGAAGTGAGTACAAGGGATAATGTTGTTAAAAAAAATTACCCAGGCATGGGCTCTGTCAATAAAAAGTTATAAAAAAAAAAATAAAAATAAAGTGATTTTGATGTCACTTGAGCCAGCTCAGTAACTATGATCATGAATCTCAGACTGCCTTTGCTAAGCTCTAAACATAAGTTGAAATAGCTATGTGATTCAATGGATAGATCATTGGGTCCCGATTCAGGAAGACAGGAGTTCAACTATGACTTCAAATACTTATTAGCTGTGTGACCTTAGATAAGTCAACTAACTCTTGTTTGCCTTAACCTATTGGAGAAGGAAATGGCAAACCATTCCAGTATCTTTGCCAAGAAAACTGCATGGACAGTATTTGTATGCTTCGTATGTTCCACGGGGCATGAAGAGTTGAACATGACTTGGGGGAAAAAACCCTCTATGTTGTCATCCCTAAGGAAATTTATAGTATTTAGAGCTTAAAAGGAATACACAAATTATCTTGGCCAATCATTTCCTTTTGCCAGTCAGGAAACTAATACAACGTGCTTTGCAAACTTTTTAAAATGTTATTATTGTCATCAGTTTTGTGTTGTAATTATTATGTCTTATGTTAGTCAGTAGCAAAAAAAGGAGATTTGAATCCAGGTTCTGATTCTAAAGTCAGAAATACGTCTGCTTTGGAGGAATTGAACCATTTATTAAGCACCTAGTATATGTCAAGTAATATGCTTCAGTGCTTTCCAAACATTAGCTCATTTGATCCTCGCAGCAACCTTTTGAGGTAAATCCCTAGTTGAGTGTAGAAAGACAGAAATTAAGTCTGAAGTCAGATTTGAAAGACAACACTGACAAGTAACCAATCAGTACAAAAGAAATCTTGACCACTGAACTGAAATCCAGTATTTTCAAAAACAGATAAATCAAGTCAATGTACAAAGCAGTTGGGTGAACACATATGGTGTCTCTGCTGTGTGAAAAGGAGGGGAGTGTTTTCTTGGGAATTGCATGTTTTCCTGACTTGTGTAAGAGGAACAGAACTGACTACAATAATTAAGCATCACTTCCTACTAGCCTTTACCCCTCCCCCCCACTGTCACTCATAGAGCTGCAATTAGAGAGAGACCTCATCTAAGTTCCAAATAATAGTAATGTGACAGATCATAGCTGGGAAATGACTTTGGGGAGTTGGGAGACAAGCTCAGCTCAGTTGTCTGGCAAATTAGCCCCATGTGTCTGTTTAATGAAGCAGAAAAGGTGTGTGCTCCCCCTAGGAAGTAGGGATATGAAAGAAGTCCCTTGCCTTTTTAAAGCTGCTTCTGGTATAGGGAATTGGGGTGGGGAATGCAGAAAAATAACTTCCCTGAGCTAAGGAGATATAGCTCATATTTTTCTTTGGCTTAGTCCTAGAAGCTGGTTATCATTCCCCTGATTAGCTGATAGAAAAAGTGAATTCAGGAGGTGGTTAGGTATCTTATCTAAGAGAACATTTTAAGAATAAGGAACACTAAAAGTGTCTTGATATCCTTAGGGTACCTTCTTGTCACCAGGTACTCTGAAAACAATCACTTGGACTTTCTTAGGAGGTACTGGGGAGCTATCGAAGATGGAGTAATGAAGCAGAGTCAGAGGAAGATTATCGTGTACATAGAATTGATTAATTCTGACTTGTAAGGCACTATATTCAGCCAGACCTAGTGAAGGAAAAAAATTAAAAATAAATGAAATAGTCCCTGACCTCAAGAAAATTAAGATCTACATAAATAAATTGGAAGAGCATAGGATAGTTTACCTCTCAGACCTGTGGAAGAGGAAGGAATTTATGACCAAAGAAGAACTAGAGATCACTATTGACTACAGAATTGAAAATTTTGACTATATCAAATTGAAAAGTTTTTGTACAAACAAAACTAATGCAGGGAAGATTAGAAGGGAAACAATAAACTGGGGAAACATTTTTACAGTCAAAGATTCTGATAAAGGACTCATTTCCAAAATATATAGAGAATTGACTCTAATTTATAAGAAATCAAGCCATTCTCCAATTGATAAATGGTCAAAGGATATGAACAGACAATTTTCAGATGATGAAATTAAAACTATTACTATTCATATGAAAGAGTGTTCCAAATCACTATTGATCAGAGAAATGCAAATTAAGACAACTCTGAGATACCACTATACACCTGTCAGATTGGCCAGAATGACAGGGAAAGATAATGCAGAATGTTGGAGGGGATGTGGGAAAACAGGGACACTGATACATTGTTGGTGGAATTGTGAATACATCCAGCCATTCAGGAGAGCAATTTGGAACTATGCCCAAAAGTTATCAAACTGTGCATACCCTTTGATCCAGCAGTGTCTCTACTGGGCTTATACCCCAAAGAGATACTAAAAAAGGGAAAGGGACCTGTATGTGCCAAAATGTTTGTGGCAGCCCTGTTTGTAGTGGCCAGAAGCTGGAAAATGAATGGATGCCCATCAATTGGAGAATGGTTGAGTAAATTGTGGTATATGAATATTATCGAATATTATTGTTCTGCAAGAAATGACCAGCAGGACGAATACAGAGAGGATTGGCGAGACTTACATGAACTGATGCTGAGTGAAATGAGCAGAACCAGGAAATCATTATATACCTCAACAGCGATACTGTATGAGGATGTATTCTGATGGAAGTGGATTTCTTCAACAAAGACAAGATCTAACTTAGTTTCAATTGATCAAAGATGGACAGAAGCAGCTACACCCAAAGAAAGAACACTAGGAAATGAATGTAAACTGCTTGCATTTTTGTTCTTCTTCCTAGGTTATTTATACCTTTTAAATCCAATTCTCCCTGAGCAACAAGAAAACTGTTCGGTTCTGCACACATATATTGTATCCAAGATCTACTGTAATCTATTTAACATGTATAGGATTGCTTGCCATCTTTGGGGAGAGGGTGGAGGGAGGGAGGGGAAAAATCGGAACAGAAGTGAGTGCAAGGGATAATGTTGCAAAATATTACCCTGGCATAGGTTCTGTCAATAAAAAGTTATTTAATTAAAAAAAGAAAGAAAGAAAGAAAATTAAGATCTAAATCTAAAGTTGGGATGGAAGGGGGAAATGGACCTGCTATGTACATATATAGACTGGTAAGGGAGAATGAAGAGTCTGGGAATCTTTTATAGTAATTCTGGCTGCTGGATAGTAGACAGAGATAAGAGTAGAATCTGAGAGATGCTACTTGGGAACAAAGAAGAGATGTTTGTCTCCAAATGTTACAATGCAAAAGGCCAAACATCCAGAGGAAGGGAAAAAGGGAATGGAGAGGGGGAGAAGAGGGAGAGGGAAGAAGGAAAAAAGAGAGGGAGAAGGGAGAAAGGGAAGGAGGGAAAAGGGAGAAGGAGAGAGAAGAGAGCAAGTAAGGGGAAGAGAATAAAAGGGAGAAAGCAGGAGAGAAGGAGAGGGAGATGGGGAAAGGGAGAAGGGAGAAGGAGAGAGAGGGGGAGAAAGAGAAGGAGATTTAGGAGAGGGAGGGGGAAAGGGAGAGAGAAGGAGACAAGAAAGAAGAAAAAGAAGGGAGTAGATGACCTTGTTTCAGAAGAGGTATCTCTTAATCATTCTTCATAAGAGAAAAATGGGTATCTTAAGAGTTAGGAGCAGACTATTTCAAACACCTAGAGAGAGCCAGCAGCAAGAAAAAGAGGATTAGGGTGGGGGACAGGATGTTTACAGGAAAAAAAAAGTCAATGGAAAATATGACATGAGAACAGCCAAATTTGGCATTTTGCTGTAGCTTCCCCATAGCCCTGAACCAGCCAGGGACAAAACCAGCTGAAGTACAGAGAGAGGAAAGAAAAAGTTAGAAATGACAATAGATTGTCTCTGTGCCAGTCTTGTGCATGGCCACAGGAATGACTTTTCACCTTGGTAATCTTGGCCTTATGCATCACCACACCAATAGAAATATCCTTTTATTATTCTTTATGTCACCCCCTAGAGCTCTAGTAGGAGTCAGAGTAATCTAATCCAACATTCTCTTTTCTGCCTCAACTTACCCTCCCAAGTTTTGGTTTTCTATCTCAAAAGAGGCAGCATTATCACACCTTAGGGGTATCTCTTCCAGGAACTCTGGTCATCCAAAGTGGAGAGTCTGACCCTGAGGGGGGGAGGGGGGGAAGGGGGTAGAGGAGGGAGTTGGAAGAAAGGGATGAGGAGTTCCTCTAGCTTCTTTTGTCTAATGCCTTGACAAAAGGGGGCTGGTTTTCCAAACAGACACAGGTGTGAAGGAACCTGTTCCTATAGTGTTTGCTTAGCTCTGTTAGGAGTCTCACAAGCACTGTTGACAGAAGGCTATTTTGTGTTCAGCCTTGCCTAAAGCTCCCTAAGCATTCAATAAACATAGACTACAGATCTCCAGAGCACTTATCTTGAATCTAAAGCCAATCCTTAGCTTTAGAAGGGAAACCCCAGCTTCCTTGACTGATGCTTTTGATTTAGTGAAAACCTTTTCAAAAAGAAAAGTTATACATTTTTTTTTCACCTTGATCCATGCATTGATCATTTTATTTTGGATCAACCATCTTATCAAAGATAAAGATTCAGGAAAATGTACTTTTCATTTTATTTCGCTTTTAGGCCTTTATTTTATTTCATTGGAGGTTTCCCCTGGAGATGATTAAAAAGAAGACCACAAGGAGTTAAAAAATAGTAGTAATAGAGTTTTACCCTCTATAAGCATTAATTTGCCTATTGATCTTTATTAATTAAAAATAAGTAAATATACTGTTGGAGGAAGTGAATCAAATCAATTTTAACATTCAATGCAAGTCGATTGAACAAACATTTTTTGTGGACCCAGCTATGTGCTAGGCTAGGCACTTGGGCATACAAAGAAAAAACAGGCAAACAAAAAAAGTCTCTCTCTCTCTTAAGATTTATTCTACTGGTTTATCCAGTAGAATTTACCCTGATAAGTAGAATACAATATAAATTGGGAGAGGGAAGTTGTAAAAGGGACTAACAATGAGGAAATAAAGAAAAAGTCAAGAAAAGAAGTGGATTCTAGGAGAGAAAGGGGAAGAAGCCAGCACATATATAAGCTTTGGAAGACAGCTCATAAAAAGACACTGAGGCAGGAGATGGAAAGCTGAGTTTGAGAACAGCTTAGTTTTATTAGAACCTAAAGACATAAGACATATGACAGAAAACCCCAATTTTTTGAGCAAAGAAAAAGGCAAAGTACTCTGCTGAGAGAGAAGGGTAACTAAACAAGAGAAAAGATTAAGACAAATATCTTTCACATTCATTTCTTTCTTTCCAACACAGTTTGATGGCGAGATTTCCTGGATCAGAATTGACTTTTAATGCCAAGCCAAACTGTTTTTATTTTACCTTGGAGGCAATAGGGAACTTCTAAAGATTCTGGAGCAGGCCAGTGACATGGTCAGGCCTGTACTTTCAGAACATTATATTAGAGATTCTTTGGAGAGGAGAGAGACTAGAACCTAGAAAATTGGCTCTTTTTCTGCTGCTTGTATTCTATCCTTTTTTTTTTGGTCAAGAACTCTTCCTCATCCATAACTGGAAAAAGGTACCTTCCGTTCCCTTTTAAATTTGTTATTGATATGATCTTTTATTTCTGGATCACATATCCATTTAGAAATGTGGTATATGGTAAAAGAATGGTGTCTTATCCTAATTTCTCCCAGCCTGCTTTCCAAATTTCCCCAGAAAATTTTGGTAAGTAGTGAATCCTTACCCCACTACTTGAGGCCTTTGGTATTACATCGCTGTGTTCAATTGCTTGTAGACCTTGTGTAGTTAACCTGCTTCAATGATCAATTTTTATTGTGTGATAAAATTATTTAAATGATGGTTTGTAGCGTGGTTTGATTTATAGTAGTTTGGGGCTCTTTCTCCTCCTCTCTCCCCTTTCCCTCCATTATTTCCTGTGCGATTCTTGACTTTTGTTCTGCCAGATGAATTGCTATAATTTTGCTTAGTTCTATAAAACAAAGCCTTTCTTCACCTGGAAACTGGGGATAATAAGTGCCTTCCTTACAAGAGTTGATGAGTTTGGTAGTTTGGTTGGTATGGCATTGAATCTATAAATTAATGTAGCTAGAAATATCATTTTATTACATTAGCACATGCCAATCACAATCAGTTAATTCCTAGCCAGTTATTTAATCTTAAACAAACAAACAAAAAAATCTTGTTTAAGATTACTTTGTAAAGAGTGTTTTGTGGTCATAATTTTATAATTATTATTTCTGCCTTGGTCACTAGACTCCCAGTTACATTCTTTAATTATCATTTCTCTATCTTTTCCTCCTGGTTTTGTTGAAAATATATGGAAAGATTGCTTTTGTGTGTTCATTTCATATTCTGCTATTCTTTTTAAGTTAATTGATGTTACTCATAATTTTTAGGATTTTCTAAGTAAACCATATATCATCTGAAAAAAAAATAATGATTTTATTTTGTCTTCTGCCTGTACTTATTTGCTAAATTTTCTTTTCTTTTCTTATTGCTATGGCTAGCATTTCCAAAATCAATATTGATAATAATAGTGACAACTGACATAGTGAATAGATTGCTAGACTTGAAGTCAGGAATATTTTAATTCAAATTCCTCCTTCAACATTTATAAGCTCTGTAATCCTGGGCAAATCACTTTATCTCAATTTACTCCTTTGTCAATTGGTGATAATGCCATCTATCTCACAGGATCTTTGTGAGAAATCAAAATAAATGAGATAATATATGTAGAGAATTTGACAAACCTTAAAATAGGAGGGAAATTCTATTTTCTTATCTTACCACTGATCCTATTGGGAAAAGTTGCTACTGATTTTCATTTACAAACGTTTGCTAATGCTTTTTGTTAGATACTATTTACTATAGTAAGGAACAGTCTGATAATGCCTATGTTTCCAAGTATTTTTAACATGAAAGATGATTTTTGTTTTCATTATTAATGTGGTCAATTATGTTTATAGTTTTCCCAATATTGAAGCAACCTTATATTCCTGACATAAATCTCATTTGATCACATTATGTAGTCTTTTTAATATGTTCTTTTAGCACTTTTGCTAATATTTTATTCAGTATTTTTCATTAGCATTAGTCCATATTTTTTCTCTCTGACTGCTCTCTCCCTAGTTTAAGTATTGCAACCATATTGCTTCATAGAAGGAATTTGGTATGGCATTTTCCCCTATATTTGAAAACAATTTATTTAAAATTATAGTTTTTCTTCTTTGAATAATAGAATTTACAACTTGTTCAGATTCTCTTTCTCAGTTTAGTTTATTTAGGTTATCTGCTTCTTGTTCTGTTAATCTGGATATTTTGCTTTTTCGTAAATATTAATCTATTTCATTTAAAATATCTTTTTGCTGTCATGGGCAGCATTTTTCCAATAATTTTCTTTATTTCTTCTTTATAAGTTATTTTTTCACTGTGCATATTAACAATTTAGTTTTCCTCATTTTAATTACATCAGTTAAGGGCTTTAATTGATTTTAATTTTTTTTTCTTACCCCCAAGCCCTAGTTTATTTGAGTAGTTTTCTTGTGGAAAATGGAAATGTGGAGCCAAGCCCTTTCTCTGGATAGTTCTATTTTTTCTGTTATGGCAGGCCAAGATAATGATCTCCCCTCAGATGCTAGATTTCTGGAACTGATTTTGACTTTCAACTTGTAAATTGATTAGAAGGACGATTTTGAGATAAGACAAGATGTGAAACCTAATTGTATTAAGAAGGTGATAGTGCATAAAAGATGGCTTTGAATTTTCGAATTTGGGGGATTGACAAGATGTTGCTCTTGAGAGAAATAGAAAATTAGGAAGAGCAATGGATTTTATGAAAGATATTATTTCTGATTTTGACATGCTGATTTAAGCTGTCCAGTAGTAAATTGGTAATATGTAACTAGAGTTTAAGAGAGAGAGAGAGAATATGAATGGGCTAGAGTTATTAAAATGGGAATCATACTCATAGAGATGATAATAGAAGCTATAAGAGCTCATGAGATCACCAAAACAGACAGTAAAAGAGAGAAGAAAAGAAGGTCGAAGGGCACAGCTTGTAGGACATCCTTAATTTTGGAGTTTTGCCTCTAGCAAAGTCTTTAGACAAATTGGAGACCCAAGATAGAGAAGTATTGCAAAAGCTAAGGAAAGAGAAACTATCCAAGTTGTTATTAGTTTCCAAAGTAGAAAAGAGATCCAAGAAAAATGCCTTCCTCTATCAAAACTAAGATATTATTAACCTTGAAACAAACACTTTAAGTCAAAGGCTTGAAGACAAGTTGCAAACGGTTAGGGAAGTAAGGACCCTAACCCAGAATGCTATGATATGGAGAGAGATTTTAAGGTTTACAAAATTCTTAAAATATATTATTTTATCTTCACAATAACTTGTAAAGTTGGACCCATAAATATCATCTTCATCTTCCACAAGTGCATGCTGAGCATCAGAGAGATTAGGTGACTTGCTCATCATCTCACAATGTTAGAAGAGTGAACCCAAGTATCTTCTGATTCCAAGCTCTTTCCATTACTCTTTCCCTGGGTCTCTAGTCGCCTAAATGAACCCAAAAGATATAAAGAAGTTATAGCTACCCTAAGACCATAAGAGTCCAAGTTGGAATGAACCTCAGAAATCATGTAATCCAACTCTAACTTGAGAGATGAGAAAACTGAGACCTATAGAAGATTATCACTTTGCCTAAAGTCATACAGTAAGTAATGGAACCAGAATTTGGACTCAAGTTCTATGACTTTAGGTGCAGTGATCTTTCCACTTCAACTATAAATTCTACCTGTAGTATCCTTTTCTTTCCTTCCATTTACATCGTCACTATTCTACTTTCAGACTCCATTATTTCTCATGTTGACTATTGTGATAGACGGGTCTCAGGATGAGGTAACAAAAAAGTTTGTTTTCCACAGAGTGCTAGAATTCTGAGAATTAGGATAGCAATCAACAAAGTTGCTTAATAGGTGGATCTAACCAATCAGAAATGGGGCCCTATATTCTTTTCAACTATGCTCTCACCACAGACCCCAGTCTGTCTCAAAGTAGTCAGGGTCAATGACCTAGCAAAGGTAAATTGCATATTAACCAACACACTCTATAGAAGAAGTTTTCTGCCATCTTTGAACAAGGGATGCATGACAAGGGGGATGGGACATATCTAGGAAGGCTTGAAAAAGGCTGAGAAGGAAACATTGCTACTCAGTAGAATATTAGCCAATCAGGAATGACTGGGAGGAGATTGGGTGGCACAGAGGAGGGTTTTGATTAATAGGAGCAAACTCTCACTTCTATACAGCTTGCACCTATTTCCTGCAAGAACATAAGCATTCCTTCACTTATCCCAAAGACTTTTTATTGTTTTGGGAAATCTTGGACCCTTAATCACTTTCATAATAACTACTGCAGTAACCTCCCAATGGGTTTCCCTCTTTACCCCTCCAATTATATTCCAAGTAACTGTGAAAATTATAGTTAAAGCAGAATTTTGAATATTAAACTACTTTGCTCAAAATGCTTCAAAAGTTTGCTATTTCCCCTGCGTTAAAATATAAATTCTTCTGTTTGACATTTGTGAAGCCTTTTTCAACTTTATTCTGTAATGCCGAAGAAACTGAGCAAGACAGAGATTAGAGACCAATTAAATAATTTATTAAATGGAGAGAAATACTGGGACCAATGGATCCATGTTGATCCCAGGGCTAGATGAGACTATCCTCTCAGAGTCTAGCCCCGAGTACCGGGGCAGTGAGCTTTTTATAGAATAACAAGAACAATGACATAATGGAGGTACCTAGGTGGCGATAACCCAATGGAGGGAGGTTACTGATATTCTAATGCCATCTAAAATGGATAAACCTTTATCTCATCAAACATTAAGAAGGAATATCTATAAAACCTTTAACCCATATAAAACCCATTAAGAGGGAAAGGTTATAATCTAAGGCAGAATAACTAAATAGGATCATTAGAGAAATTGGGTCACAACATTAAAAGGGAACTTTGGCATAACAGTTCCAACGTATTTTTCTAGACTAACTTGACTTGTCTCTGTGCTCCAGTCAAAGTGATCTCTTTACTGTTTCTTGTACATTACTGTTTTTCATGCCTGGAATGCTCTCCATACTCTCTTCAACCTCTCAGAATGCTAAACTCCCTTCAGAAGATTGTGTCTACACTAAGCTTTTCCTGAATACCCCGAGTTGTTGTTCTTCCACCTTTCCTAGTTATTAGTATAAACATTTATCCATTCCACAACATGGGGACTAAGGGAATGGGTCCCTGCTATCTGGAAAATTTGCATAAAAATTTTTAATCCTCCCTTTGTACTAGAGAAATCTAAATTTTTTTTTCTTTTTCTTGGAGGTGTATTTTGGTACCTTATTGTAAATTTTGGGTTAAGCATCTGGTCATAAGGCTCTGTGTGATCTGCTGGCTTTCGCAGCTTCCACAAAACTCCCCCAAATTCCCATTTAATTTCTCATGCCAACCCATGAGGTAGACAAATCAAAACCATGATGGGGAAAGGTGGGATATGGAAAGGATAACTGTAGTTCATATTTATTTATAAATAGTTAACTATTTTCCCTCTATTCCAGTAGAAAATAAGCTCTTTGGGGGCAGGAGCTCTTTATCTTTGTACGTCCTCCTGTTCCTGGCACACAATTGGCAGATTTAAATTAGCTGAAGCAACAAGATCCCAGGGCTGAACAAGACTATCGTCTCAAAGAATCCAGCACCGAGTATTAGACAGCAAGATTTTTTTATAGGATAACAAGACATAATGGGGGAGGTACCTGGATGGGGATAACCTAACAGGGGGAGCCACCTATGATGACACAATGGAGGGAGGTACTGGAGAGGTTACTGATATTCTAATGATGTTTAAAATGGATAGACCTTTATCCTGTCAAACATTAAGAAGGAATGATTATAGCCTAAAGATATAAAATCTTTATCTCATCAAGCATTTAAGAGGGAAAGGTCATAACCTCAGGCAGAGTAACTAAATAAGGACAATGGAGAAATTGTCAGGACATTAAAAGGGAATTGTGGCATAACACTCTACCACTACCTCCCTTGGCAACTTCCCTCAGACTATGATGGAATCAGCTCAGGATCTGGATATCATGGACTCCAGGAATTGCAATGTCCCCCAGGCTACCAATTCTGCTGTCAGCTGGTGCTGCAGCCAGGAGAGCTAACCAAATGGAGAACTGGCAGATATGATTGCTAACTCACTCTCACAGGTATTTGGAAGTCCATCAAAAACAGGAGAGATATTTCAAGACTGGAATGGAATTTTCACATTTTTGGACATTTTCGCTTTACAATATCAACATTTTCTACCCAATTCAGATCAGGGTGACTGTTTATTTAGCAGTCTCCAGATCATTCTCCTTCCTTGCTCAAGAAATTTAATATCTGGATCACCATCTCCTCCGGTTCTTTATATTAGGACACTTCAGTGTACATCAACAAATGCACCCTTAAGACTCCTAACCTATAAATCCTTACCTCCTAAAATCTCGTGATCTTTTTCTCCCTTCTTCATTCCATCTTAGCAAAACATGAGGATAGTCATACATTGAATCTTACTGTTACCCATAAATAGCATTTATAGTATAGTATGAATATAATATTTAAAAAATATTATTCATCAATTCCACTTAATCAGAAACTCTGCTTTTCAATTGACAATAACCATTTATCATCTCATCTTTGTCAGCACCTTACACCTTCTAAAGCCAATTATCTGTCTTTCTACCCCCATGTCCCCAACCCCTAATACTATTATCCCTCCTCTGATTCAATTTCTTGGTCCTATAGTTATTCAATTCAACTGTACAGTTCTCTTCATTTGCTTCCCTTGCTTCCTTGGTCAATCATTCCTCGTCTCTTGCCAAATCTCAGCCCTGCATCCCTCTCAACATTTGCCTCCTCCACTCCTACTCACATGTTTTGCTGAATGAAGCTAGAGGAAGTTCTTAATCGAGCTGATTGGATACATTACAAATTCATGTTTTCCAAATTCAGCTGGGCCCTCATGCAATGAGGCAGTCTTTTCTTCCTTCCTAATTGATTCCCAGTCTCACACCCAGCAAAACTTTGTCCAAACCCTCTCTCAAGGATTTCTCCAACCCTTTCTCCTTCCTCTTAGCTGGAGAGCTCTCTTAACTGAGGAAATTGAGGCTATCTGACTGGACATTCTTCTTTTCTCCTCATCTTTATTTCAAAATCCCTTGATATTGTGCCCTACTCCTAACAATGAAGTGGCCCTTTTTTGTCACATTGTGCTTTTGATCCTCTTTCCTCTCAGTTCCCTAGCAGATTTCAAATTTAATCATCCTTCTCTCTCTTTTTGAACTTTAACCTTTTCTTATCAATTGCCTTCAATTGCCTATCAAATCCTATTGCCTTCACACACGCCCAAGTCTTCATTGAATCCTATTATGACCTTATTATCCTAATATGCTTACATATATATATATATATATATATACACCCACATATCCTCCTTTTCTCAACAAAAATCCTAGAAAGGATTATACTCTTCTACTTCGGTAATGCCAAAGAAACTGAGCAAGACAGAGGTTAGAGACCAATTCAATAGTTTATTAAATGGAGAGGGATACTGGGACCAGATGGATCTCCAAGGGCTGGATGAGACTATCATCTCAAAGAATCCAGCCCCCAAGTACTCAGAGGGCAAGCAAGCCTTTTATGGGATAACAAGAACACCGGCACAATTGGGGAGGTACCTGGGTGGGGAAAACCTAATGGGGGAAGGCCCCTAGGATGACACAATGGAAGGAGGTTATTGATATTCTAATGACATCTAAAATGGATAAATCTTTATCCTGTCAAACATTAAGAAGGAATGTCTATAACCTAAGGATATAAAACCTTTATCCAGTCAACCATTTAAGAGGGAATGATTATAGCCTGGGGTTTTGGGGCAGAGCAACCAAGGTAGACCTTTATCTCATCAAACATTAAAAGAGAAAGATCATAATCTGAGGTAGAATAACTAAATAGGACATTTGGAGAAACTAGGTCACGACTTTAAAAGGGAACTTTGGTACAACACTTCCACTTTTCATTCATTCTATAATTCTTTGCAATCTGCTTTGGGACCTCATCACCTAACTGAAACTGCTCTCTCCAAAGTGACCAATTATCTTTTAATTGCCGATTCTTCTATCTTTTTAAAAATTCCTCCTCCTTTTTAACTTATTTACTTCTTTTGATACTGTTGGCCACTCTCTCCTCCTATAGCTTTTGTAATATTACTTTCCCATTTTCCTTCCCTCTGTATAATCACTCTTCTCATTTTCCTTTGCTGGTTCATGATCCATATGTTCCCTAACTGTCAATGTTTCCAAAGCTCTATCCAGGGCCCCCTACTCTTTTCTCTCTAAATTTTCTTTCTTTGACTTTGTCAACTCCCATGGGTTTAATTATCATCTTTGTTCTATGTCCTATGCGCCCCTCCCCCCCCTCCCCCAGGCCTGGGCGGGGCCCTATTGTCTGGGCCCAGATTTCGGCGCGGGGGGGTCAGGGCTCCGGCCTCGCAGGCGGGACCTCCGTTCCTGGTTTGCTGAGCAGGTGAATTTGTCGTTAGACACGCATTTGGCGCTGGCCATGCCCTGCGAGGAAACAGCCGAGTCCCCGATTTTCTTCTCCGCAGGGTGTTTGAGTTTTGGGAGGGGCGAGAGTGGGGGGCTTGTTTTATTTTAGGGTGTATGAATCCAAAACAAAACACATTATCTTTCCTTCAGAGACAAACAAACACCAAAACGAAACCAGATACCCTCCTTCCAAATTTCTCTTTTTCTTTGATGGTATTATCTTTTCCCCAGATCCTTAATCTAATTATTATTCTAAACTCATTCTCCTTTGTCCTACATATTATCTTCACATACCCAATCAAGTGCAAAATCTTGTCATTTATATCTCTAACAACAGCTCTGACATCTGATTGCTTAAACAAATTACTACTTTAATTAACGCCGTTATCACCTCTTCTCTAGATTGTTTCCTTGGCCTCCTAATTGATCTCTATCTTCATTCTCTCTCCAATACAGTTCATTGTCCACACTGCTGCTAAAGTGGTTTTCCTTAAAGGCAAATCTGATCATCTCTCTTCCCTACTTAGTCACCTTTTCACTCTTAGAATAAAATATAAATTCTTCTATTTAGTTTTCAAAGTCTTAATAATTCTATCTTCTCATTTCTTTGTCATGGTATATTACTCTTTCCTGTTCTCCACAATCTAGGCCTCTTTCAGTTTTTCACAGGATACTCCATTTCCCCTCTCTATATCTTTTGTACTTAACTATCCCCATTCCTCAAATGTATTTTCACTTTCTCTTCTGCTCACAGAATACTTCTCTTTCTTCAAGGTACAACACAAGCACCACATGAAGCCTTTCCTGTTCACTCCTCCTTCCCTTCCCTCTCAAGCTATTCTATATTTAACTACTTTGTACATATTTGTATTTTTCCTTTGATGAATGACTGCTTAAGTATCTGTCTTATATCTCTTTCACTATTTCTAAAGAGCATCTCTATGTTGTACTTATTACATAATATTCATATCCCCATCATTATTCCCATCATTACCATCATTATTCATTTTCTTTGGGTGACCTACAAACTTATTCAGAGACTGGGTATTATATGACTTATAGACATTCAGAGTCTTTAGGAGAATATTGACTTTAAAAAGATGGGTTTTTTAAATGAAATTAAATTTTTTTTATGATGAACCTTTTTTTTTTTCCCAGGGTAAAAAAAATATTGCACCATTTTCCAAATGCCATTCAGAGTATTTTCTGTTCCTATTCAGCTGTGGACCCAGATTTCTGTCCACATGCAGATTTTGACCAATATATATATAAATTCTTTCCATTGAACACAATTTCAGTATATGTAAAACAAAGAAGGATTAAACTAGATGATTTTCCTGGGAAATTTAAATCTCAATGAAGACGGCTGTCTATCAAAACTGGATTTATAAGACCAGTGTTCAAATGCTCTGATACTACACAGTTATGTGACTTAATAAACCTCAGTTTTCTTATTTGAAGGAGGTTAGACTTGGCCTGTAAGTCCCCTTCCATCTATAACATGCTGTGATTCTGATTCCTTGTTTCTCTGTGGTCATCTTTATCCATTTTGTTTGGCTTTGCTCAGGGTTTTAGGTGGCAAAATTAGGGCCCTGACCTCCTGGCCATAATAAAGCTGCCTTTTCTGCTTAGTTTGAAATTTGATAATGAAAAAATACCAAATATTTTTCTCTCCAAGTGAAATAGGAGATAAACAGGAAGGAATCAAGGATTAAGGTGTCTCTGGAGGAGACTGGTGACAGGCAGGGAATTGAGTGTCACCTCCATGTGGAGCAGAAAGGTCCAGATGTGGCTTGCCTTACCCAGGGCATTTTTCCATTTGCATAGAGAAAATAAAATAAAGAGCAAAGAAAACAAGCATAAAATACTTTACCATATACCAGGTTATTGCAATTGTCCCTTGAGGTGCCCTTGATACCTTTGAGGAGAGGGGAGAAAGAAGAAGGGGGTGGGGAGGAGAAAGAGCTGACCTTTTGATGTTCTGTTCTTTAGTTGTCTTTTGTGTGACCAGTTATTTTAAAAGACTTCTTTGTTGATCTGAAGTACATATGGCAAAGAAATACCAGCCTCTTCTAGCTTTGGGGCTGGGGAAGTATGAGGTTGGGCTTCCAGGAGAGGGGTCAGGGGACAGGGGACTTGCTTCCTTCACAGAATCTCAGAGCTCAATGGGACCTCAGAGGCCTTTTAGAGCAAATTGTAATGAATAAGAGTCCCTTCTACTTCACACTCAATAGCCTTTGCATGAAAACCTCTAGTAAGTGGAAAACCCTTGTTTCTAAGTGCTACTTAAAAGCTACTAGCCGTACAACATTCACCTTTCTTTGTCTCATCTTTCTTATCAGCCTAAACCTGTTCCAAAGAATGGTTAAGGTCTTATGTATCAAATGAGATCATATTTTTAAAACTCTTATTTACAATGTCTGGCAAAGTGTAAGCACTCGATAAATGCTTGTTCCCTTCCCCTTCCCCCCCTTATGTAGTTGATGGCATAGTAGAAAGAACCCCTGGGGTCAGTAGACTTGGTCACACAATTGCTAGTTTTGTGGCCATGGCTTCTGTTTTCTGACCTCTAAAGTCGAAATAGTAATATTTATACTGAAAGAGCTTGGTTTGGAGTTCAAGAGGACATGGATTCAAATGCTACTTTTGATAAATACTATTTGATCTTGGATAAATCAATTAACCTTTCTGTGTTAATAGGCAATTGACTAAAGCCAAAAACTGAAGAGAAGGTATCCATCAGTATTGATAGAGGAAATTTCCTCACTAGGGACCTCCTAATGAAGGTCATAGGTCTGAAACATGTGTGTGTGTGTAATCTGTATATACACTATCCAAGTATTCATACATATAGAATTATATATGTATACATAATATAATCCTATGCTATACACATATAGATATGCTCCTGCCTCACAATGTTATTGTAGGAAAGTATTTTGTGAACTTTAAAATGCTGTTTAAATATAATCTATCATCACTTCTTGGAGGGATATTTAATATCTCATCATTCTGGATTCAGATCATAAATAATCTTATACTTGTCCATATTATTTCATAAAACTATCCTCTTCAGAAGATTTCTCAGAAGCCTTTCTCTGACTATTTTCACATTTTATGGATTCTAGGACCATAGCAATGTTTAGATTTGCTAATAGTAATGTTAATGTCTTTGTTATTCTTCTCACTTCATAGATATTTAGTAAAATTGGTCTGGGAAAGGCCTGAACAGTTCCATTTCAATGGCACATGTACTGTAAATTTCTCTGGAGAATTTGACTGTCATTTGTTTTCTCTCCAACAACTGGCCAAGGGTCACTGCTTACAATAGAGGCTCAATTAATATTTACTGATGGGGCCAATGTAAGAATGAAGATCTCCTCACAGTAAAAGCTCTGTTCAAATAATAGAGACTAAGGGAAGAAAAGAAACGGAAGGGGTTTATTCCAGTCCCTAAGTTCTCTAAGTTGCCTTCCAAAATAACATTTTCTCTCTCTGCTTCTCCTGAAGCCTGTAATTGCAACCTGCATGCCCGCCGCTGCCGCTTCAACATGGAACTCTACAAGTTATCCGGGCGCAAGAGTGGGGGTGTCTGCCTCAACTGTCGGCACAACACCGCTGGACGCCATTGTCACTACTGCAAGGAAGGCTATTATAGAGATATGAACAAACTGATCACTCACAGAAAGGCTTGCAAAGGTGAGTGGGATAGAAGGTGAGCCTCTGTATATCTTCAGTGATATCTTCTCTGCTCCCCAAGAGGACTGATAAAATTTGAGGAGTCATGGGGCTCTACTCCCTCTTTCTGCATTATTCTTTCCTTCATGTCTTTCATCTCTCTCTCCTCTCTCCTAGTCCCCTTGCTCACTCTTTCCCCTCTTCCTATCCTTCAATCTCCTTTTTCTCCTCCTCCTTGTATCCCCCCTCCCTCTTCTTCCTTCTCTCCCTCCTATTTTCCACTCTGACCTCTCCCTCTTCCTCCTCCTCCTTCCTTCCTCCATCTTTCTCTCCCTCCTCTTTTTCTTGCTTGCTTTTGGACTTAACACTGATTCTTTTGAGCAGTGTGCCAACTTAAGCAGAAGCGAAGAAGGGGAGTAGGAAAAGTCTCAAAGAAGAAGAAAGGTTTAATACATTTTTGTAGGTGTAGCACTCAGATCCCAATCTAAAATCTCACGCTTCTTTCTTCTCCTTTGCACAGGTGTGCCACATACCAGGAGAAAAGGGTCATATTCATCAGGCTTAGTGTCAGAGACAAAGCCAAATACATACAGACATACTTCAGACGTCCCTACATGTGAATACTGTAAAGTGATCCCCAGGTTTAGGGGCAGGGCTATAGAAAGAAGATGTAATCCATCTGAAAATATCTTTGTTTCTAGAGACAAAAAATTAAAAGGAGACAAGAAAATCTATTTTTATTCAGTGAAACAAGCACGAATGGATTAACTTTCTGATGTTTATTTTTTTTCCTCTCTTCAATGAAAATGAAGCAAGAAGGAATGACTCAGAGGATTTGATGAAACTAGCACATGAGGTACAGGGTGGGTTCCTTTTCTATTAACATTTGGAGAAGTCCACAAACCAGATTCTCCTAGTTCTTACTGAAGGAACTGAAGTGTCCCCAAGAAGTCTTATTTGTTTATTTATTCACTTATTTGTTTAAAGAAGATCCATGCAGAGAAACAGCAGGAATCAGAGCCAGGCTTCTGGCTCTAAATACAGGCAGTGGGAGGGACTTTATAAAAAGGATGCCTCACTATTTGGGGAGCCAGGCTGTGGCCTGAGGAGAAAATAGCCACAGACTTTATGGAATCTTAGGGTAATATATAATATCACCAATTTAGACTTGGAAGATTCATCAGAAATTATCTGGTAAAACTCTTGTCATTTCACAGACAAGAAAACTGAGGTCCAAAGAGACTAAGCAACTTACTCATGCTAGTAGAGTGAGAATTTGAATCCAGACCTTTTGACTGCAGACTTTAAGCTTAGCATGCTTTCCATGACACCTGCCTTTTAGGTGAGAAAGGTAAAACTCCTTAAGAGAATATTTAGTCTAACCTCAGGAAGGCCAAGTGCCTTGCCCAAAATCATACAACAAGTCACAATCAAAATTGGAGCCTGACTCCCAGCTCAATGCATTTTCTGTGGCTACCACTGCATACAGTCACATGGAGAATCCACATCCGTGTTAGAACTCACATCCACAGTTAGCACGGAGAAATGTCTGGGTCTTGATCATTGGAGGAATTCTAGCCTGTGACTTTCCTATGTGTAGAATAATCCCTATGGTTCCTGAGCCAAAATTGTTTCCAAACTTGACCCCCTTATGTAGTTATTAGAACCTTTATTTCTCCCAAGTGGCATTTTGAACTAAGAATTTTCTTGTGTGACCTGAATGGAGTCACCAATAAAAGAATGGCTTCCCCTTGCTGAGGAGATCATAATCCAGTTTAGACACATAAGCCAGGCCAAAAGCTCACACACAAGCTCCCACCTGGCCAGAGGAGTCAACCTCCACCCTATCTCCTTTAGCTTCCCCAGTCTTTCCTTCACACAGACTAATGATGCTGAGGACAGCATGTTCTTTGCTGGTTAAATCCCTGGCTTCTCTTAATTCACACTGGCAAAACTGTTGGAATGATAACTTTACTTCCTGAGTTTCTGTAGAGGCACAAAGGGTCATCCTAGCCCATACTTTATGAAGAGGGTAGGTCAGCCACTCTAATGGCCCCAGACAACATATTTCCTGTTGTTTCCTAAGATCCCTTTTATTCTTCAGTTTCCTTTACAAGATTGCTGTGAAATTACACTTTAGTTTCCCAAAGTTCTGGGTAGATTCCCAATGCACTTGAAGGAGGTTTTTAGGAGGGAAGGGAGGAGAAATATGAAAAAGGGGAGCCAAGATGTTAAATGCCTAAGGTACCGTTTAATTTCCAGGTAACTCCCCCTCTGTGTCTCCTTGATCCCTAACCCTTTCTTGACATATCTTTAAATCATGAATGTCTTGGACTTGGACAAGGTGTCTCTTGTTCTTTCACACCAAGTCATGGTTGTGTACCCAATTTTGTGACCACTTCCACTTCCTTTCAGTGCCTTAACAACTTTTAGCTAATTATACCAACTAATTTAGTTCTTAATATGAACACCCTAAATGTTGAAGGGAAGAAATGAGATAACTAGACTTTCCCAAGTGAAGGAATGATCTAGAACAAGCTATTTTATACTTCAGGTATTTCTCTCTTTGTGAATATAAGACTCCACAAAATTAGCAAATCCTCATTAAGTCCTCCCCCCTCCCCAAATTTTTTTTTTCCCTATCAGTCAGCAATGCAAGGATTTCTCAATGATTTATAAAGTAACCTATTAGCATTAATGTTTGTCAGCTGAAGAAGTTGTTGAAAAGCCCTTTTCTAACTTCAGCCAGCTGCTGGCAGCCTGTACCTTCACTCCCTTTTCTGGAGGGCTGTCAGGGAAAGGGAGTATTATCCCCTCAATGCTTTACCTAGATGAAGAAAATGGGATGGACTTTAGAAATGGTAAAGACAGCCTCTTGAGACTGTAATTCATCATCTTTCTAACTTGTTGGCTTTTTGGAGGCAAAAATAAATTCCTTCCTGTTCTCTTTCTCACCCTGTCTTCCTTCCCCTTCACACATTTGTGCCAAAAATAGAACTTGAGATCTCTTCAAATCCCATAAACTTCAGAAATTAGAATTGGAGTGAGGGTTAGGAACAAGGCAGTACCTGTCTCAGGAAGGGCATATATCACATCTCTCCATGTCAGTTTTTGGGTCTAAATCCAAAAGGTAAATTATACATACAGCTTATGAATTTTTACAAGAGGCAGTGTGATAAAGTAGAGCATTGAACTTGGTGTCAGAAAGATCTGGGTTCAAATTGTGACCCAGATTAAATTGCTAGTTTCACTGAGGATTCAGTTTCATTTTTTTTTTTTAATGAGGGGGGTAAGCCATAAACGACTTTCCTGTTCTCAGCAGTAAGATGACCACAACTACTCTGGAGGATTTATAGTGAAAAATCCTATCCAACCCAGAGATGGAACCGATTGTATCTGAATACAGATTGAAGCATTCTTTCTTTCTCTCTCTTTTTCTTTTTAACTTAATTTTTCTTGAGGGTGGGAGATCTCTGTTTTCTTTCACAACTTGTGGAAATGTTTTGCCTAACTTCACATGTGGTTTCCTAATTGTGTGTGGGGATAAGGAAGAGAATCTTGAACTCCAAAAAAAATTTTTTTTAGAAGCATAGTCCTCTTCCTCCTCCTCCTCCTCCTCCTCCTTTCTTTCTTTCTTTTTTTTTTTTTTTTTTTTGTTGTTGTTGAGGCAGTTGGGGTTAAATGACTTGCCCAGGGTCACACAGCTAGGAAGAGTTAAGTATCTGAGACGAGATTTGAAGTCAGGTCCTCCAGAGTTCAGGGCTGGTGCTCTATCCACTGCTCCACTTAGCTGCCCCTCAAACTCAAAAATTTTAAAAACAAATGTAAAAAAAAAAATTGTTTTGAATGTAACTCAGGAAAATATTAAATAAAATTAATTTTTAAAAAAGATTTAAAAAATAATATAAACAAAGAGATTGAACTTAATGGCCTCTAAGGTTCCTTCAACCTCTAAATCTATCGTATTATCATGAAATATACCAGGGAAAAGACTGTATGGGGAATGGGAAGGTGAGGGGAAAGTTTTTTTTGGGAGGGAGCACCTTGTGGTCTCAGATCACAATCTGATGAGAAAAGGCTTTTTCTTCTGAAAGTTTTGTCCAAGGGGGATAAAACATATCCCCAAATATGAGAATTACTCCCAGCAAACCAAATGACCTCTTCTAAATCCATTTGAGGACTTCCATTTTGTTTCAGAGGTATTAGAATGGGATAAAAACAAGGATTGCTTGATTAGACAGTTGACCTGGGAGTGCTTGGGAATGGCCACTGAGGCCTCTTATTACCTCCTGAGTTCCCAAGGACAAGGAGGCCCCTACAGGGGGTAAACCCACCCATAACCGGGGCCACAGGGCTACAGGATAGTATGAGACACCCGTAAGGGGGTCCATTATCCATTTAAAGAAGTGGTAAAAGTGGACCCAAAACATGTTGGACCATTAACTATGGATAAAGACCACTAGATTGTAGACAGGATTATACAGTTCCCTAATTGCAAGTTTCATAGAAACACATTTGTTTTCTCCCTTCCCTTTCCCCTATCCTCAGCACCTTAGTTTATAATCAAACAGGGCTTGGCAGGGCTAGTACATACAAAAGGGATATAACAAACTCAGCCAGTGAACAGGAGGCTGCACTCACCAGCTATTCAGGGCAATTTCACAGCATGGGGAAGAGTCCATTGTTGGCATAGGCTGTTGTCCCATACAAAGTCAGATGAGATGAATTTCCCCTATTTTTCTGCAGAATGGTTTGTGAATGATACTCATCTTGGAATCTGTCAAAAGATAGAAGGTTTTGTTTTCCATTCATCTTCTTTATGGACTTTGGGGACTAGGGGCCATTTTTGGGGGGGGGTTGTTTTTTTTTTTTTTTTGAGTGAGCATTGAAGGGGTTGCCATTTAACCGTTTAAGCCATGTCCCCATTGATAACAATATTAATTTATCATCTTACCAAACCATCTGTGATGAGTAGAGGCATTCTTGGAGTTTCTTGTGAGTTAAATGTGATCACCTTACAAAAGGCTGACGTTCCATCTCATTGAGCAGACTGTTTCTGTAAAGCTTGGTTCTTTCAGTCACTCCCATGCCCCCTTCATGTCTGTAGTCTAACACAGCAGAGAAAATGCATCCAATCAGGAGCCAATGTCTTGTGAAAGTAAAAATCAATAATCTCCAGGAAGCATGTTACGGCAGTTGTCATGTTCCCTGCAAGTGCATGTTGGCAGATTTTATCCCACATCTGAGTTGTCTTTGAGAGAGCATGTGCTGATTCACCGTACTAACCAACTACCACAGCCAGTTCCTGATTTGACCTCACTTCTGCAATTTCATTCTTCACTAGGGTCTGCTAATTATTATTTGTGTATTTGCCATTAATACAAAGAAGAAAAACTCATATTGAGCAGGGAACTGTCAGGCAGCATAAGCTCAGTAATTCTCTTAAGGGAAGAAATTTATAGCCTATGACTATAAACCGTTTTATGACTCTCTTGCTTAAACCGTGGGTGTTTTAACCCAACTTTTGCCACCCAGGGCTAAGCTTTTAAATCCTGTAGCCTTTTAGCCTTTAAATGAGGGGATGGAACTCATTAGAAGATACAACCTGGGCTTATCTAGCCTGATAGAGTTCTCCTTGTTCTTGTTATTTTTAATTTATGATAATTTGAAGAGTAGTTCCAAACACCATTTCTCATTTAGTTAAATACCTACTGCATGCAAAGACCATGGAGGATAAAGAGTTTAAATAAAACGTGGTTCTTGCCTTCACGGAGCTTAAATATTAGGTAAGAGAACAAGACACAAACATAGATGACTATGATATCCACTATTACATATTATGTCAGAGAGTTATAAAATACTTTATATCATCCATAATTCATACCATATGCTCTGAGATAAAGGAATGAATATTATATAAATTTACCCAGATTTTAGCAAAGCATTTGACAAAATCTCTGATACTCTTCTTATGGAAAAGACAGAATGATGTCAGTTACATCATAGAACAATTAGATAATTTTGAAATTGGTTAGTCATTAATGACTCAGTAGTCATCAATGTCTGGAGTGCAAGAGAAATCTGGGTCCTGTATAGTTTATTTTTATTAATAATTTACATAAAAGTACCTATGTCAGGCTTTACCATATCTGCAAATGACACAGATTTTTTTTGTCATGACCCAAATGACACAAAATGACCCAAATGACCCAAATGTCATAAATCTGCAAATGACACAAAATTGGGATAGCTAACACATAAGACTGGAAAGTCTAGACTCAAAAAGGCTAATTCTAACATCATGAAATTCAGTAAAAATAAACTCAAAGTTTTAAACTTGGGTTAGATATCTATCTCACAAATATACAGTGAGGGACATATGGCTATAAAGCTAATTCATCTGACAAAGATAGGGGATTTTAATGGAGCTCAAGTGCCATATGAGCCAGTAGTATGATATGGAAGCCATAAAAAGTGAATGCAAATTTTGATTATATCCTACACCTGGAGTATTGTGTTCAATTCAGGGCACAGAATTTTAGGAAGAACAATTTATATAAACAAATTTTTTTTTTTAATTTTATGCAAATAAAATCAGATTTAAATAATTGGAGAAATACTATCATGGGTAGTAATGCCAATATTATAAAAATGACAATTTTACCCAAATACCATCCTAAATAATTTGTTCTCAAGTTTATCAATGTTTTTCTTAAAATTTAGTGCCCTGAAATGAACACAGTACTCCAGATGTAGTTTTACCAGGACATAATACAATGGTACAGAAAATAAAACATTCAATCTCTTCCTTTCCCCATTTTAAAAATCAGAGGCAGAGCTGATAGTCTGAGGGATTTCCTTATTCCCAAGTATTATAATAGGTGAAATTACATACACTCTTTGATGTAAATGCTATCTACCAATATTTCTGATTGGTGATATCCAGGCTTGATATTAGTTCTGAGATTGATTCCTTGGGTAACGAGTTAGATGGATCTTTGAAAACTTCACACAGAACAGTGTGACACACAAGCCACACAAAAGACTTGCTGTGATATAGTTGTACGATCTAGATAAAAGATTTATATGTTTTGAATGCAAAGTTGACAAATGATGAACACCTCACCCAGATTTGCTGCATGACCCTGAGTGGAGCAGAGAAGTGGGAATTATACCATCAAAGGTACACTCCTTCAAAAAAGCAGAAGTGTTGTTCTACACCCGCCAGATTTTTTCCAGTCAAAATTCAATCTGCTATTATAAAGGCTCTGTTTTGTTCCCCCAAGACCCTTTCAGATCTTCCCCCTCCCTTTTCTTTGTTCATACACACACACACATTACACATACTGGTTATGGAAACCATCTGTCTTGACCTGTGCTTTCCTTGTCAGCTACAAAAGGAGCAATAAGAATGTGCTTAACTAGGGGTTTAACTAGGTCATGAAAAGTCTAGAATGTTAGAGCTGGAAGGGAGTTTATCCACAGTGCTACTACTGGTCTTATATGCCAAAGAGATACTAAAGAAGGTGAAGGGACCTGTATGTGCCAAAATGTTTGTGGCAGCCCTGTTTGTAGTGACTAGAAACTGGGAAATGAATGGATGCCCTTCAATTGGAGAACGGTTGGGTAAATTGTGGTATATGAATGTTATGGAATATTATTGTTCTCTAAGAAATGACCAGCAGGATGAGTACAGAGAGGCTTGGAGAGATTTACATGAACTGATGCTGAGTGAAATGAGCAGAACCAAGAAATCATTATATATTTCAATAACAATACTGTAAGAGGATGTATTCTGATGGAAGTGGATTTCTTTGACAAAGAGAAGATCTAATTCAGTTCCAATTGATCTATGATGGACAGAATCAGTTACACCCAAAGAAGAAACACTGGGAAATGAGTGTGAACTGTGTGCATTTTTGTTTTTCTTCCCAGGTTATTTTTACCTTCTGAATCCAATTCTTCTTCTGCAACAAGAGAAATGTACACCTCTGCACAAATACATTGTATCTAGGATATACTATAATATATTTAACATGTATAAGACTGCCTACCAGGGGAGGGAGTGGAGGAAGGGAAGGGAAAAGTCAGAATAGAAGTGAGTGCAATAGACAATGTAAAAAATTACCCATGCATATGTTCTGTCAATAAAAAGTTAATAATAATAATAAAGAGTTCATGCAGAACAACTCCTTCATTTTGCACAAAAGGAAATTTTAGAGCAAGGAGGTGAGGAGAGTTACCCAGGGCCCAGGACTGGAACCTTGGTGTCCTGACCTTGTTTTAGATTATTTACCTCATTGCATTATTCCTCCATTCCTCTTAGTCAGCACTTTAAAAACATTTATCTTCCTTTGGGCACTTGCCCCACCCCTATTCTGGACTCAACTGAGCAAGTCAGTTAGACAACACCACCCTCCCCTTCTTCCCTTCTTCCTTTCCTCCCTCCATCTTTTTTTCCTTCCCTCTCTCCCTCCTTCCTCTCTTCCTTACTTTATTTTTTCTCTCCCTCTCACCTTCCCTCACTCATTCCTTCCTCCCTTTCTTCCTCCCTCCCTTCCTCTCACCTTCCTTCACTTCTTCCCACTTTCCTTCACTCCCTCCCACTTTCTTTTCCCTTCCTTCCTTCCTCCCTCCCTCCCTCCCTTCCTTCCTTCTTCCTTCCCTCTCTCCCTTCCTCTCTTCTTTCCTTCCTTCCTTCCTTCCTTCCCCTCACAAATTGTTGGGTGATTTTTTTTGTTTGATTTTTTTTTTTTTTTTTTACTAAGTAAAAGAGACCATTTTTTGGCCTCAGTTCTTACTCAGCCTTAATCACTGAATGAACTTTACCTTAGTCAGTCAAATTGAGACCTGTTCAATACCTTAGCTTAAAAAGGCCAAGATTTCCCACTGTATCCAGGACCCTCTCCAGTTTTCCTATTCAATACCTTGCCATGGGACCTAGATGACTCTGGAGGACAAAATGAGGCTGATGACGTGATACAGCTTATCTTCACTTAAATCCTACTTACTTGCATGCCATGCTATTTACCTTCCTGATGTTATGATCTTCTTCAAGAAGGAAGGACAAAACAACCACAAGCTATCTGCATTTAAAGCAGAGTAGCAGGGCTAAGAGCTGGATTCATTTGTTTTTGTTCTTTGTTAACAGCTGTTGTCTAAGTGGAGGAAGGGAGGATGTTGGTATTAAGTCAATGGATTATCTCTGTGGATTTTCAGTTATCTATTCTTTCCCTCTTTCCTATTAACATGGAGAGGTGAGCTGGTTTTACTATATAAAGATCAGGGTACATGTGATCTGTGACATGGAATTTTTTTTAAAAAAATCAAATCTTCTTTTATTGCATATCTTTTTTTTCCTTTTCTTTTCTTTAAGTAGAAGATACTTAAATATCTTCCAATATAGATTTTGTACTACATATCCTCATGTCCTTTGTTCCTGCTACAAGGTATAGAAAAGTAGGCTTTGAATTAATTTAAATATATAAAAAGATTGTTGATATGTTTGTCTTAAGATCTGCTGGAAAACCTGATGTCTCAAATTCCCAGTCCAAATCCACTGTTTTTTTTTTTTTTTTTATTTGTTTGTTTTTAATTTTTGTTCTGGAGGTAGGTTTCCATGTCATCATTGTCCTTTACTCACACAGAGCTTGGAGATTAATCAGTTTAGTCAACTATGTTAATTAATTGAATCCTTCCTATCTGGTACCCTGGTCCTTTTCTAACAAGACTCTGACATGTCATCCATCTACCTACTTTGAATGGCCAGCACTTCCCAATGACTACATCCCACCTGAGTTTAGGTATTCATTAGCAACATTTTCTGTTTGTATGCTTCCTCCTCACTGCCCATCATCAAACATCCTTCTTTTGTGGCCTAAAAAAAGAGCAAAAATCCTGACACTTCATTTTTCAAATACTATCCTCTCTCCCCAATAAAGGAAATCCAGATATGTTCACTCACTAACCCTGAACTACAGATTTCATACTAATCTTTATGTTTCAGTTAGTCTTTTTAAGGCTTTTGGAGTTTTCTTTCTGCACTCATTGCATTTATCCTCTGTCTTCCTTGGGAAATGTCCATCAGGACTCATTACTGGTACCCTCACAGAGCAATATCAGGCAGATATTGCTCTCTGAGCCAGATGGCGGGATCTGGCCTCAGGTACTTGGCTTTTTCTGCTGGCTTCCAATACTGAACTCTCTCTGGAGGAAATCCGTATCCATGGGCCTGTCTGGTTCTTCAAAGAAAAGGATATTTCATTCTAAGCAAGTATACTTAAGAAGAAACACTTCTCAGGAAGCCACAGATTAATCTATCCTTTCCCCAGGTATTTCAATCCCCCAGAATTTCCCTGAAGCTCCTGCAGGTTCTGTGTTTATCTTCTCATGTGCCCCGAGGAATTGTAGTGTTATAGTGTCCTCCTAATCAGAGTTCCCAAATTCAGATTCCTGGACTTTTCCAGGGAAGCTAATTTCTCACAGAATTTAGAATTGAAAAGATCATATAAATTATTTTCCACATTTGACAGTTGAGGAAGCAGATCCTGAGAAGCTAAATGACTTGTTCAAAGTCACAGAAGTCACCAATGGCAGAGGCAGCATTTGAATCCAGGTCCACTGATCTCATTGCATTATTCTGTCTTGATCCAAAAAATGGTCATGCAGCCTTTCCTTGAAGAACTTTAGTGACAGAAAGCCCACTGCCTCCCAAGGCAGACCATTCTACATCTAGATATTTCTAATTGTTGGTGAGTCTTTTCAGGTATCAAGCTGAAAGTTACCTTTTGTGACTTTCATCCAAGAATTCTAACTCTGCCAAACAGAACAAAGCTAATCCTTCCATTTGTTGTTAGATTAAATTTGGGCATGGGATTCCTAGATGGCCACAAAGTTCCCTTCCAACGTTGAAATTCTATTCTATTCTATTCTTCAAAAAAAGTCCATTTCAACCCAAAGATTATACGATTCTTTCTTAGCAACCTTGTTGGACTTTATACTTTGAGATCAGTCCTTAAGAAAGAGATTGATTTGGCATAGATTCCTTTATGCTTTATATCCATTTCTTTAGATTTGTGCCTTATATTTAACTTTGAACCTGAAAAATGTCCCATGTGAGCTTTGATTACTCTCTGGGAATCAAAGACTTAAAGTTGAAAGAGATCCCCAAAATTATCTTATCCAGACTTCTACCTGATGCAGTAATTTCCTCTTCAACATCCCTGACCATAGAATATCAGAGTGCCCTTAAAGAAGAGATGTAATGTACCATTTCCATGGAATCCAGAAGGTAGTAAAATCAAAGCAGGCTATGCACCTAAAATTACATAAAACTCTCCTCATTCTTGTTTGAGACCCCCCGAAACTCTTCACATTCAGTGAGGTAGAAAGACACAGCAGAATATGAATTGCATCTGAAGTACGAAATGGTAGAAGTAATTTGATTACTTGAACATGAGTGTGGATGTGATGATTATTCTCTTCAAATGGGAGGTATGCTTCAGAAGTCAAGGCAACTCCTTGACCTCCATATTCTAAAGAAGGCATTAAGAAACAACTGAGTTGTCTGTCTTCTGAATTGGGTCCTAAATCATTGTATTTTCTTCTCTTATTTAGAACTTTCTTATCCTCTTCTGCTGCCCTAAAGCTTGAAAATTCCATAGACTATCCATTTTCCTGACCTGTCAATCATAATGACTTCAAAAAGAAGTCATTATGGAAAGAGCAATGTTCTTAGAATCAAAAGATCTGGATTCAAGTCCTGGGACTGACACTTAATTAGTGTGATCTTGACCTACTTATCTCCCTTTTCTTAGCCAGTTTCTTTGGAAACAAAATGAAAATAAAAATACTTTTTTATCATCTACCTCATGAAATTATAAAGAATTCATTTTTCAAAGCTTAAAACACTATAGAAATATGAACTGTTATTAGCAGAGAGCTAGAAATGATGAAAACCTAAACTGAACCGGGAATAGGATGTTTGAGCTCCTAATATCAAGAAATTGGGATTCATAGGTTTCTGAGAATTTAAAGTTGGAAAAATCATAGATTTTTGAAGCAGGAGAGATATCTAGATTGGGCCTCTCACATTGTAGATGAAGAAACTAAGGTCCATAGAGATGAGATGACATGTTAAGTCACAAATAGGCAAATGTTAGAGCTAGAATTTAAATTATCTTGTATCTTCAAGGCTAACTTTATTTCCACCCATACAACACTGAGAGGGGTCAAGTTTCTTGTCCAGGGATATGCAGTGAGTGGCTATGATTGATTGCATCTCATGCTGTTTGGGGAGACTTGATGTCCTCATTGTCCAGGGCCTTGACTTATAAAAAACAAAAAAAGGCAAAAGAAGATGATCCCTATACTGTCTTTTGCCCTTAAGAAACTTGGAGTTGTCCTTTTCCATAAGTTTTCAGGGGAAAAGGTTTCATAACTGATTAGAAAAATTATTGAAAGATAGATCCTGACATATACTGGATTGAGAAGGGGGGAGTGGCATTGGAACAGTGAAACAATCCATCAAAAAATACTTAGTGAGGGTAGTCTGATGGTGCAGTGAATAGAGTACTGGCCCTGAAGTCAGGAGGATCTGAGTTCAAATTCAGCCTCAGATAATTAACATTTACTAGCTATGTGACCCTGGGCAAATCACTTAACCCCCCTTGCCTTGCCAAAAAGAAAAATAACATATTTTAAAGTACTAAGTGAAGTCTTCAGTTTGGGTCCTCTGTGATAAAATCCAATAAAATTTGTGAAGCATCCACATGAGAATGTGTTTTAACTACTAGATAGTGCTGGTATTTCTTCCCCTCTTAGCTGGAGCACTAAAATAATACATAAAAATAGAGATAGACACAAGTAGGCAGCCACCTTAATAACTACATGTCCAAAATAGCATGTATAGAAATGAGCTCATGAAATATTATAGCTGAAACTAATCTGAGAGAGCTTAGGATTCAATACCATTATTTTACAGATGTGTGCGAGTGTGTGTGTGGGAGGGGGAGGGTATGTGGTGTGTCCCACCCACAGGAAGGTAGTTGTAAAGTCAGGACTAGATATAAATCTTTTCCTGCCAGTCACTGTTTCTTTCCATTGCCTTCCTAAACAGTTCAGTGAATGAGTTCCAATTCTGGACTCATTTAAGGAGCAGACTGCCCATGGGAATTTCTCTCACCTCTCTTATATCTGCCTTGGTCCCCCAAAACTTCTAAAGCTGTGCCTTCCCTACTAGCCCTAAACAGAATATTCTGAAATAAGGAAGCTTAGCCACTGTTCCAGTGGCTGAATTGTTCCCAGCCAGCTGTACTGACGAGAAACCTACTCACCTTGGTTCTTAGGGATCTTGGACTTGGGTTTCACCTTTTTTCTTTCTTTCTTCCTATCCTTTTTCCTCTCTCTTTCTCTTTTTTCCTGTTCTTTTTAAGATTTTTTTTTTTTTTTAAAGCCTAGATTTTTTCCCCATGGCCTGATATAACCTGGTTGTTGCAAATGGCAGTGACATGCTGTGGAAAGGATTCAATGTGTTACAGAAAGGATTCAATTTCTCTTGGAAAAAAAGTCAATTTCGAAAGAGGAGAAAAAGTCACTTGAGCATGTTTGCTCTGCTAGAAATAGTTCTGATTGGGACCAGTCTCTCCAAAAAGCTCCTTTTGGTTTTGGTTTTGTTTTTGGTGTGGGAGTGAGGTGGGGAGGAGGAAGGAGCTATACCTTCTAAAAGCATATTACCATCTTCATGTGACTACTTTCTTTGTGCCCAAGAGAGTAGTTCTCTTACTTTATTCCTCTTTCCATGTTATTTTTCTCAGGCTATACTGTGCTTGGGTGAATGGGTGGGAGGTGAAGGATGTTTTAGGGAGTAATAAAGCTCTTACACTTCTGATTGAATTACCTTTTTCCTTCCAAGAGGCATTCTTGCATTTAGCATATGTGGTTATTGTCTCTCCCTCATTGCTCCCTTTTCTAAGGCATAGGGTTTCCCACAGTAACTAGCCTGTTCATCTTTGGGCTTTATTTGAAATCCAGATTTTATCAACTGCCTCCTTGAAATGAGAGGTCCTATGAGGGACTTCATTGAGAGCAGTTGTTTTGTTGTTTTGTTTTTGATTTATGAAACAGAAGCCTGGATGGTCTGAAACTAAGTTGTTCTTACATTCACATCCATCCCTCTTTTGATAAAAGGCACACACTGGTAAAGAACACAAGCTGGTGTCTGGATGTAAAGGCCTGCCTTTATTAAAGCTACACCAACCAATGGAATTTACCAAATGAGTGGGAGCACCACATAAAACAGAGTGCCCATCTTAGAGTCAAGTGCACAGTTCAGCTCTATCGTACTTTTAAATTTACCAGCTTGAGTTACTAATAGTAAGCAGCATTTAGTGTTCAATGGTAATGTGCTGTTACTGCTAACATAGAATTTTTAAAACTGTCCAACTGGCTTTCCCATTGGGTTCTGGGAGAAAGATGGCAGCAGTGTACAGCTGCTGTAGCGGGAGATAGAAATGGGGCAAAACTGAGAACGAATTTAGGGAATAAGTGCGGCTGACTTTAGGGCCCATGAGATCCTTAAGGACTGAGACTTGGAGCCACTCAAACTTGGCGTGTTTTGTAGACACCTCCTGCCTCCAGAAACTACAAATCCCATGATGCACTGGGCCCAGCTGTCCTGTTTGAGTTCACTCTAGGGGATTCTGCTGTCTGGGGAGCAACCCCTCCTGAAACCTGTGAGTTGAAGAGACATTTGAAGAATAAAAAGGAGTTCAGTGAGAAGCAGCTAAACCAAGCCTCTGCTACCAATCACTCTGTTGACTATGGTTTGCCCACTGATGAGGAGAACCTTGATCCACATCAATATTACAAGATCCCCAGTCAGGTGATCCAACAGCTGAAGCTCAATGGAGACAGTGCCTACTCTCACAAATTCCATGTAGACACCTCACTTACCCACTTTATCAAGCAGTACGGTTATTTGCAACCAGGGGATCACCTGACTGATGTCACCTTGAGTGTGGCAGGTCGTGTACACGCCAAATGGTCTGCAGGGAAGAAGCTGGTCTTTTATGAAATTTGGGGAGAGAGGGTCAAGCTGTAGGTCAAGGCCACCTCCAGGAATTATAAATCAGAAGAAGAATTTTTTCATATAAATAACAAACTTCGACGGGGAGACATCAGTGGGGTTCAGGGGAATCCAAAGAAGATGAAGACAGGAGTGCTGAGCATCATATCCCATAAGATTATGCTCCTGTTGCCATGTCTTCATATGTTGCCTCACCTTCACTTTGGTCTCAAAGACAAGGAAACTCGTTATCATCATCGATACTTAGACTTGATCCTGAATGACTTTGTGAGACAGAAGTTCATCACCTGCTCCAAGAGAATTACCTATATCAGGAGCTTCCTGGACGAGTTGGGCTTCCTGGAGATTGAAACTCCTATGATGAATTTCATCCTGGGGGGAGCTGTTGCCAAACCCTTCATCACCTACCACAATGAGCTGGACATGAATTTATTTATGAGAATTGCCCCAGAGCTGTATCACAAGATGATGCTAGTTGTGGCATTGGCCAGGTGTATGAAATTGGGCGCCAGTTCAGATATGAAGGTATCGATTTGACTCACAATCCTGAATTCACAACCTGTGAGTTTTATGGCTTATGCAGACTACCAAGATCTCATGGAGATCATGAGAAGATGGTTTCAGGAATGGTGAAGAACATTACAGGAAGCTACCAAGGTCACCTATCACCCAGATGGCCCAGAAGGGCAGGCCCACAAGATTGACTTCACACTGCCCTTCCGGAGAATCAGCATGGTAGAAGAACTTGAGAAAGCTTTTGGAATGAAGCTGCTTAACACCAATCTTTTTGAAACAGAAGAAATTCATAAGGTTCTTGATGACCTCTGTATGGCAAGAGGCATGGAGTGCCCTCCTCCCAGAACCACAACCAGGCTTCTGGACAAGCTTGTAGGTAAGTTCCTGGAAGTAACCTGCATCAACCCCACCTTCATCTGTGACCACCCCCAGATAATGAGCCCACTGGCCAAATGGCACTGCTCCATGGAAGGTCTGACCAAGCACTTAGAGCTCTTCATCATGAAGAAGGAAATCTGCAACACCTACATGGAGCTCAATGACCCCGTTCTGCAGCTGTTTGAAGAGCAGGCCAAGGCCAAAGCTGCAGGTGATGATGAAGCCACAATTATGGATGACAGTTTCTGTACTGCCCTAGAGTATGGGCTCCCACCAACTGCTGGCTGGGGAATGGGTATTGACAGACTCATTATGCTTCTTACAGACTCCAGTAATATTAAGGAGGTTCTTCTCTTTCCTGCAATGAAACCAGAAAATAAGAAGGAGAATCTAACAAACTCTGGTCTACCAGAAGGCCCATCCATGGTCCCTATCATCTAGGAGACAGTCCTTGTGATTTGACCATATTTTCTTGTTGGAATCTTTACAAACTGTTAAGCCATTGGAGTTGATAGAGACAATAATTATCTAATTTGGCATGGTTCAATATGATTGATTTGATCTTAGAAGAAGATATTTTGGGCCAGAACTTGAAACAAGGTACTAAGTACAACTGATAGAAACAATGCTTGTGTTCACACCTTTAGAGAGCTCATAAGTATCTAAGTACTCAATGGAGTTCACACATTTGGGAGAATTCAGGGTTTAGAAAAAGATATCTGAATTCACACCTCCCTTAGGGCCAAAGAGCATGCTGGGAGATATCCCACAATCCCACTCTCGGAGAAGTAGCATAAATACAGCTCCAGAAAGCCACTCTAAAAAGTTACTTGGGAGTATCCCCAGGAGTCGGAGAGGAGCACTCTGGAAGAAAGCCCACAAGCCCTATCTTCAAGGCAAGAGAGATTCATCTATCTTCTACCTTGGTGCTGGCTGGAGTCGGAAGGACAAACCTTTGGATTTGGAGACATTCGGGCAGAGCTCTTAGAACCAAGCGGAGAGATAGGTCTCTGAGCTAACTGGGCTATATTGAAGAACACAATAAAAGATCTGAACTCTTTTATCACCTGGCTATGTTTTGGAAAAAGAAACACCAACATTTTCTGATCTTGGAAAGAAAATCCAAGGCTAAAAGGGACCACATACAGTCCATTCACCACATATACATTAAGCACATACGATGTGCCAGGCTTTGTGCCAGATGCTAGGGGATATAAAGACCAGAATGAAGCAGACCCTTTCCTCAGGGAGAAATCCCAGGGTCCCACTTTGCAGTTTGATTTGTTACAGAGGGAAGGAGGTGCCCTTAGAACAGCTTTCTGTACCTCATCCCGCAATAAATCCAATCAGTCTTATGCTGCTCTAAAACAAAACAAACAAACCAAAAAAAACTGTCCAACTGATGAAAAATTCATGGTTAAGCATCTGCATTATAATCCTGACTTTTTTATTAACTAGCTATGCTTGGACAAAATTATTCCAATTGTCTGAACTTCACTTTATCAATTACAAAATGAATGTGATAATAGTTGCCTTATCCTAAATCATGGAACTGTTAAATAAAACAGCATAAGTGAAAGACCTTTGAAAAGTTAAAAAAAAAAAGTCAATCCAAATTCAGGATGTTGTTGTTACTTTATAAGCAGTCTGATTCAGATGTTCAAACAAACATTTTTACCATAATTTCTACAGTTCAAATATATTTAAGAGAATACAGATTTATTGTCATGAATGGCACCAGTCCAGTCACACCAAAAAGATAAATGTGCAGTAGTAGAATGTACATACTTCTTACTTCCAGAAAGAAGTAGGTTTTAAACCATGTTAAATGATTAATTATAATTCTAGGAATTTGGATTCTTTCCTTTCTCTGTCAGTCCATTTTCCACTGCCTATGCTAATGAAAAGGGAATAATCGTGTCAATAATCAAAAATAATAGATTGTTAATGAGGCTTTATTATTTTTGGATTGGAAATATGATAGTTTTTAGCAGCAGATTTATTATTCTAATTGTATTTTAATAGTCTAATAATATAATTTACAGTAAGGGCCAGGCTTGAAGGAAAGCTTAGGGATTAAAACTTAATCATGTTCAAGTGGAACTTGAATGAATAAATATGAGAAGGTACCCCCAACCTATCCCTTGTTGGAGGTAGAAGGAAGGTCCATGGTTATTATACATTGCATATATTTTCTGTTTTCTCAGCATATTGATCAATTATGCTACCTTATTTTTTCCTTTCGGAAAACCCCATTGTCATATAGAATGACTTTTAGGGAGGGAGATGGAGAGGCATTTGTGGGATACCATGGTGACATAAGAAACAAAGCAGTAATAAGAAAAGTTTTTAAAATGCCTATAGATTGATTTAGAAGAAAAAAAGGTAAATATTCTTCACAGTGAGCTAAAAAAATAAGTAAGCTAGTCTATTTCAGAAGATCTTGAGTCAACAAATGCTCACTATATTTATCAAGCACCTAACTTGAACAAAACATTCTTCTAGGGGAGTTGGTTTGATAAAAAAGTTTAGACAGTGATAGGATTTCTGCCTTTATAGTAATTGTATGAACTAATGAAGAGAGACAGAGAAGCATTTATTCAGAACTTATTTTGTGCCAGTCATTATGTTAAGCACTTAATAAATATTATCTCATTTAATTCTCACAATGACCCTGTTGATGGGGGAACCCTGAAACTGTCCTTGAAACTGTCCTTCTTGACCTTTGGAGTGATCCCTAAAACTCTCCTGAAACCACTCCTTGGGGCAGTTACATGATTAAGATTGGCCCAGGACTACTCCCTACTTAGCTCAAATTTAAATAGTCTCATTTAGCTGGAGATCTAGATTTTTATCAACCCCTATTGAGCTGAAAATTGGCTCAAAACCACTCCCAGTAAGAGGTCTCATCTAGACCTGGGGGCAATGACAACATTGAAGAAATCTCATTCAATTGAAACCTCAGTTTCAGATTCCTTATAAAAGGGGCAATTTGGGGGCTCATTTCTTTGCAGAGGCCCAAAAGCAGGACCATGCCTTGTCAAGGAACCCCTCTCTTTCCTTGACATAGCTGCCTGCCAGGACCCTTCCCGCTGAGAAGACATCCTCCTCTCAGAGTTAACACCCCTCTATCTCTCTCTGCCAGGATTTCTCTACTAGACCTTTACTTCTCTGTCAGGACCTTTTGCAGCTTCCTAGCAAAAGCTGACTTCTCAGTGCCAATAAACTTCTTTTTGCCAGTCTAACTCTTTTTGCTAGTCTAACTTTTCAGTTTTGTGAATTCTTTTACAAAGGACCTGCGCCAACCAGAAGGGGTTCTCACAGCTCTCTGCCCTGAGCCTAACCTCATCACTGTGACATAGATGCTATTATTATCCTGATTTTACAGATAAAAAGATGAGAATGATTAAATGCAGCCAGCAAATTCCTGGGGTCAAATTTGAACTCAGGACTTTATAACTCTAAAACAAATACTCTGTCCACAGCACTACCTAACTGCCTGTCCAGAAGGATTCTTAATCTTTTCTGTCATTAACGTCTGTGACAGTGTAATGTTTGGCAATAATATTTTTAAATATTTTAATTTAAATATTTTTAAATTAAAATAATAATATTTTAAATGTATAAAATAAAATACATGATACTAAAAAGGAATGCAGAAATAGAGTTATAAAAAATTTTTTTTGTTCACAATCAAAGTAAGAATCCCTGGTCTAACAGAAAGATATTATATCTAGATCTAAATCTAGATACACATACATACATATAAATAAAACTATAATACAAAATCATATGTGATAAGTTTATCACTGTTAAATACAGAGTAATAGTGATTTCTGAGGAAAGAGAAAGGATTTTTTGATTGAAATTAGGGGAAAAGTAATCAAACTAGTTTTCCATATTTCATGAAGTCATTCTTAGTGGACAAACCACTTCCCTTCATTTATCTTTGCTTTGCTCTTTTTTGTAAAATGTATCTGGTAGAATTACTAGATCGTTGATAGGGCCTCTTCTAACTCTTAACATTCTTTGACATCTGTAAATGAAAATGGTTAATAGTCTTTCAGAATAGGAAATAGCTTAAATTCTCCTCAAATATGCACCATGTGTTCAAATGCTGCTTGACTCAGGTAGCTACTATTTCTAAAGAAATAAATTGCAGAAATATATTGGGATGGGAGGAAGAAGATAGTTGTCAAGAGACCACTGGTTCCTTTTTTTCACCAATGTTCTCAGTTTTTCTACCAGGAATATAGACCAGATATTTTAAAGGGTTTGTAGAAAAATAACTTGAAAATGTAGAGGCAGAGGATTATAGAATTCATATAATGGATAATTTTGATTATGTGAAAATAAAAAGGCTTTGTACAAACAAACTAATTTGATCAAAATTAAAAGGAAAACAGGAAATTGAGAGAATTTTTACAGCAAGTTTTTTTTTTTTAATTATAGCATCATTTCTTAAATATATAGCAAACTGAGTCAAGTTTATAAAAATGAGTCATTCTCCAATTGAAGAATGGTTAAAGAATATAACAGGCAGTTTTCAGATAAAAGTTTTCATATGATCGTGTGATCACATGAAAAAAAATATTCTAAATCACTATTAAAGAAATGCAAATGAAAAGAATTCTAAAGTACTACCTCACATTTATCAAATTGACTAATATGACAGAAAAGGAAAATGACAAATGCTGAAGGGAATTTCCAAAAGCAGGGACACTTATGCACTATTGGTAGAGATGTGAACTGGTCCAGCCTTTCTGGAGAATAATTAGAACTTTGTCTAAAGGGCTATAAAACTGCATATATACTCTTTGATCTAGTAATACTACTACTAGATCTATATCCCAAAGATATCAAAGAAAAAGAAAATGGACATATGTGTACCAAAATATTTATTACTATTTGTGGTGACAAAGAATTGGAAATTTAGGGAATACTCAGCAATAGAGGTATGGCTGAACAAGTTGTGGTATATGATTGTGATGGAAAATTGTGCTATAAGTAATGACAAGAAAACCTAGGAAGATCTAAATGGATTGATGCAGAGTGAAGTGGACAGGACCAGATCATTAGATTTCTGAAGAGGTACATTGTAGCAATGATCAATTGTGAAAGATTTAGCTCTGATAAATACAGTGATCCAAGACAATTCCAAAGGATTTGTGATGAAAGATGCTATCTATAAAAACTATATATAAAAGCTCTTAAGTGCAAATTGAAGCACAGTTTTTCATTTACTTTTTCTTTATTTTTTGGTAACTTGGCTAATATGGAAATATGTTTTTCATGACTTCACATATAATTGATATCATATTGCTTGCCTTCTCAGTGGGTAAAGGAGGAGTGGAAGGGAGGGAGAGAATTTGGAACTCAAACCTTTAAAAAAAGGAATGAATGTTTAAAAATTATATATATATATATATTTTTTTTTTACAAAAAAGTAGAAATAAGTGGGGGGGAAGAAAAAAGAAAATGGAAAGGCAGTGTGTCAGGAATCAAGAAAAAATGTACCTTATGGAAGGGATGATCTGAGTTCAAGAGTTGCTTCTGATATGTTCTGTGGGATAACTATTGGCAATTCACTTAATTTCTTTACCACATGCAAAACTTAATACTATAAATTTATAATGAGATTGGTAAAGGATTTGGGGGAGTTCCATAAATTGATAAAAATCATAGATACACCCCCCAAAATTAAAATGCTTGAAATGAAAATTATTCCTCATCTGAAAGCAAAGGGAGATAATGATTTTCAAGTGGCCCAAGTTCAAGTTTAGTAGCTCTCAGAAAACTGAGATTTAGAAAGAATCCATCTAGACCTGAAAAAAGATTCTATCTACACCATACCTAACAAATGGTTATCTGGCTTTTCCATGAAGATTTCCAGTAAAGAGACACTAACTGCTTTCTGAGCAGCTCATTCCACTGTTGAATAGCCCTAATTGTTAATAAGTTGCTTAAGTCAAGTATAAATTTGCCTTTTTAGTTTTCTTAATTTTGTCCATAGGACTAAACCTTATCAGTTAATACCAAACTATCAGTGACGACCCCTCTTTGCATCTGGCCAGTTAGACAGTTCCATATTAGATAACATATTATTTTCAAGTCCCTAAATTCTTATCCAGGTTAATAGTATGAAAGACTTTGTCAGATTATGTTACTAATATTTAGGTAAACTATAGCTATATATAGTGTTGCTTCTTCCTACCTACCTAGGAACCCTGTTAGAAAAGAAATTTATTCCTATTTGAATATAAATGCTTAATGAAACCATGCTTCTCGGTGACCTTTGACACATTTTCAGAGATTCAATAATAATCCCTTTAATTATACATTCTTTGATTTTGAAAGGAATTAAACTATAGTTTTCAAGGTTCATTCTGTTCTCTTTTTTTCATATTTGCCCTTCTCCAATTATTAGGTCTTTTTCCATCTTCCATGATCTTTTAAAGATTACAGTGGTTCAACAATTATATTTACTAGTTCTTTCAGAACATGGGGATTTAAATGTATCAAGGGCAAGTAGGTATTTCTTTACTTCCTTTTTAGCTTGAGTATCAATTTACTTTGATCTATTTTTGTTGTATCTGTTCTCTGCCAAAAGTCATTCATAGTAGGGCAAAAGTGGATAGTTCTGTATTCTTTATGTTGCTTATTTTCTACATGTTGGATATAATTTGCAAAAGAATTGGGATAACTCTTCATAGGCAACATCCATGTCTGAGAAGAGCAGGAGAAAGCTTCTCTTAGCTAGGGGAGATTTCTGCTACTCACTTAGAGCCAGTAAATATGAAATAGGTATTGTTACCTCCCAATTCAATTCAGCAAATATTCATTGAACAATTACTCTTCTGGGAATGCACTCTTAAGAAATTTCTTGCTTAGACACAAATCTCTGTGTCTTAGGCTCCCTCTGTATCAGCTAGCACCTGAATAGGCAGAGACAAGAGAATGGGAAATATTTGCATTCCTCAGCCACTCACATCCACATACCTTCCCAACTTTTTTTTTTTTTTTTTTTTTGAATGACAGGCCCCCTTTGGCAGTCTGGTGAAACCCTTTTTCATGACAGAGTTTTTAATGCTTAAAATAGCAAATAGGATTACAAAGGGAACCATTTACTTTAAAATAAGTGATAAAAAATATTTTTAAAAAGTAAATTCATTTTATCAAAGCAAATTCTTAACACCAGGCTAAGATCCCTTTATTTAGAAAAAAAACTAAAAAAAGCCTTATCATTGTTAGAAATGCCTTTACTAATTGAGGTTCAGTTTTGTGCAAGCTCTCCTTTCCCTCCATTTCTTTTTTCTTTCCCATCATTTCCTATTCCTTTTCTTGTTTTTTAATCTTCCCTGTTACCTTGTCTCCCCAGATTTTGGAAGGAAAATGCTGATGTGATTCTTGTGGTTAGTGTCTCAATGTCCAGTCATATTTTTAATATTCCTTTTTGATGTAGTAATTCCTAGTTGTAAATCATGTATTTGGGATTTAGCACCAAATGTTGAAACTGATGTAGTCATCAAATGATGGGGTTTGTTCATTTGAAGAATTCACATTGGCCATTCTCTTTGGCAAAAAGTAGGAGAAAAGGTTATAGACAAAATGAAGAGGTACAATGGACACCAAGAATAGTAAATATGACATAGAGTTGGGAGAGCTTATAGTTGGCAAGGAAAAGAGTTTTAATAATTAACAATGGAAAAACCCTAGTGAAATTCACAATTAACCAGAAAAAAGGAAATACTCCATGAGATTGGAGTATGCTCTTAGTTAGCCGGCTAAGTCCATAAAGGAGTTTAGTACCCTAAAAGAATTAGTTAGCTATAAGGAGAAGAAAAGCACTATGAGGTGTGGGGGTGTAGTGAAGAGAAAGACATAACAAGGCAGAACACCATGGGGTACTGACACAAAAAGGGATTTAGCAAAGATGGCATGAGCCATGAACAAATTTATAGAGGAAATTTAACCTCAGAGATTTGAAATAACTTGGATTTCTAGCTGGACACTGCAAGGTGGGGCTACCCACAACATGACCTCCATAGAGGGGGGACTCTAAAATTAAACTGATCCCCATTCACTGTCTTTCCCTGGACCCAATAATCCAGGACCTCATCACTATTGATCACCTCAATTTGAAATAGAAATAAATTACAATTTATAAGAATTACCTGACAGAGGTCAAGTATAATTTCATATTAGTCAAATAAAAAGTTCAGAAAGATTGCCTCCCACATTTACCTGGTTAATTAGAAAAATTAAAAATGACTTTAGCTAATACTTTGTAGGTCTAAAATTGAAAGACTTCTTAAATTCAAGTAGCTGCCACAAGCTAAGTGGAAGTTCTTAGGTGCTTTATGAATTGAATTATTAGGCTTTTCATAAATGTGCTTAACTGGTGATAAAAAGTGATAACTTGACTCTTTAGTTCAGTTAAGCCCTTTTCAAAAAATGGAAATCCTTATTAATATAGTTACATATGAAAATTAATACCTAACTACATTTGAAAACATTACTACAGTAAGAGTAAGATTTAAGGAAATATAAGCACTTTGGTGATTTATCACCTAACCCATAATCATTCTCATAGTTAAATCTAATCTGCATCAGGCTTCAATGGAAAACACATTTCTAATTCACTGAACCTTTTCTGGAAGTCAAAAGCCTTCTGGCTTTGGAGCTTTGGAGATAACTTGATCTCCAAAGCCCTAGATGGTGACTTTTCTTCTACTTTTGATTTATATATAGCCTGATTTATGGGTGGGAAGGAACTGACTTTGCTTAGATATTATTTATCAAGGCCTTCCATAGTTCCAGCTAATTGCCCTGCTTCCTATCTCTTTGCAAAGCGAAGAAAGAAAATCACAGCAGTCAAATACCATGGTTTTCATGAAAACCTCATGATGACCCTTTTCATTTCCAGAAAGAAGGTCTAGAGTTTCCTTACTATCACTAAATATCCCTTTCTCCCAAGCTTTTAGCACCATGCCTGGCATATAATAGGTGCTGAGTAAATGTTTGTTGTTGATTATTGATTTATTTATTTACACAGTTACTTCTTTATTAAGAATTGCCCTTTTATAGCTTGGTTGGTTCTTCTAAACATTTAGTTATTTAAATCCTAACCCTGATTAGAACATAATTTTTAAAAATACCTTGAGACAGAACATAATAGGATTTTAAACAGAGAAATAAAAAAAATATTTCCACATAAGGGTCTCTTGTCTTTTAATGCCTACATACTCTATCACTCACCACACCATAGGGACTTTTGTAGCATTTTAACCCTTCCCTGATATAACTGGCTTCAGATTACTTTCTTACCCAGCTTGTTCCCAATATCTCAATTCTTCTATTCCCATTCATTTTAGGCACAGTGTATACCCACAGAAGGCTCAGAAACTAACAGGATGATCATTGGTAGAAAGCCATGAGCTGTTACAATATCATTCCTCCAGAAAATTAGCCACCCTCAAGAACTCCCAGTGTTGCTGGATAAAATATTTCATTATTTTTAATTCAGAGCTAAGGAGGTGAAACCAATCAGGAATTTTAAAGGTCAGTACTTTCAGGTAGGGTTCTAGAGTTCTGTAGTCATCCATCTGGAAGCTGGCAAACCTCAGTGATGTTTCTAAGGTCATGTGACATGTAAACTCAAGACCTCTGATTTTAGAAATAACACTCATTTTAGTACATCATAGTTCCTTGTCTCCATCCCACTTCCCAAATTATGTAATAAGCAAAACTGGGTGATGTCGGATTAGCTCTTTCACTAATTCATGAGATAACTGTCAGTAGATTGTTTCTCTTCTTTGTGCACCTATTTCATCTCCCTTTAAAATGAAGATGTTAGGTTAGGTGATAGCTAGTTAGGTGATACATTCTAATTTTCTAATTTTTTCAACTGATCCTAAAAGCCATTGTGTAAATGCTTCAGAAAGAGAAAGAGTGATGTAATAATGGTAACAACTAGTACTTGTATGTAATGACTATTAAGCCTTGCAAAATGTTTTACATGTATCATCTTCTTAGATCCTCTTTCACAATTTCACAAAGAAGATGAGGTAGGGAGGGGAGGGAGGTTAAGTGATTTTCCTAGTTCATCTAGTGTCTGACTAGATTCTTGCCAAGTATTAGAATCAGAACTCAGATCTTTCTGAATAAAAAATACTATATTTGGAGACACAGGATCTGGATTTGAATTACAACTCTGATACTTAGTACCTGTGTCTCCTTGAGCAAATCACATAATCTCTGTGTCAGTTTCCTTATGTATAAAATGACATGGTTAAACTAGATAATCAATAAGGTCCCTTTTGACTCTAAATACTATGATCCTTAATTCTTACTTCAAAGATGTCTCTTACACTAGACCTGAGAGACAGTGGGAGTATTGTGGATAGTCGATAAGCATTTATTAATAATATATACCAAATACTGTGCTAAAAACATCAGAAATATAAAGAAAGGCAAAAATTTGGTTATTGCTAATTGCCCAGGGAGATCCCATTTTAATGGAGTAAGACAACATTCATTTAACTATATACATAGAAAAGGAAGGAAATTGCTAGCAATGGGAGGACTAAGAAAAACTTCTTGTAGAAGTTGTCTTGAAGCCAGAGAAACAAAGAAATGAGGAAGGAGCATATTCCAGGTATGGGAAGACATAAAGTGAAAAAACGATAATCTGGAGGAGTGTCATGTTTGAGGGAAAGTAAATAAACCAGAATAAGAGAGTAAATGGAAGGGAGTAAAGCATAAGAAGTTTAGAAGTTGCAAGGTGCCAGAGATATTATGAAAGGCTTTAAATGCCAAACAAAAAAATTTATATTTGAACCTAGCAGTAATTGGGAGGCCCTGAAATTTATTTTGGGGGATGGGAAAGGAGTCCATGACATGGTCAGATATACAATTTAGGAAAAATCACTTGGACAACTGAATGGAGGATAAATTGGAATGGGGAGACGTTTGAGGTAACCAGAAGGCTATTTATAATATTTTAGAAATGAGGTAATAAGAGCCCTTCACTAGAGGGTGGTTGAATGAGTGGAAAGAAGGGGTTGTGAAGATAAAATCAATATGACTTGATATGAGATTAGATATATGAAGCAAGTTTGAGTGAAGATTTCAAAACTGACATTGAAGTTGTGAGCTTGGGTGATTAGAAAGATGATGGTATCCTTGGCAATTATAGTAAAGTTGGGAAGAGAAAGGCATTTGTGGGGGCAAGATTAAAAGTTCAGTTTTGGTAATGTTACTTTTGAGGTGCCTTTAGGACATCCAATTTGAGATGTCTAAATGGCAAATGTAAAACTGACACTTGGGAGAGATATTAGGGTTTAGATATATAAATCAGACAATCACCTACTTAGGAATGATAACTGAAATTACAAATTATAGCAAGATCCCCTCCATATAAAGTATGGAGCTGTTATCACATTTTTGTTGTTTGGTTTTAATTTCCCAGACCTAGGTATTTTGTTGCATAACACACCAGGATAACAAGCATGACCCTTCCTTATTTGCCCCTCAGTTGGGTAGGAAGAGGGCTTATGATTCATTTTTTTTTCTTTGGGAAAGAGAGATTTTCTGGGATTACTTGTATCTGATGTTGATTCTCAATTTACCTCTTCTCTGACATTGTTATATGTTTTCCCCCCACAGCATGCGATTGCCACCCCGTGGGTGCAGCTGGCAAGACCTGTAATCAAACCACGGGTCAATGTCCCTGCAAAGATGGTGTGACTGGTATCACGTGCAATCGATGTGCCAAAGGTTATCAGCAAAGCCGTTCTCCCATTGCCCCCTGTATAAGTATGTGAAATCATCTTTTTTTTTTTTTTGAAGTTTGTACCAATAGTAGAATTTATCTGTAAATATCCTTTTAAGACTTGTCTGATTTCCTAATGGATTAGGCCTCTATTAATACTGATATGTGCAAGCTCAGTCATAAGGTTTGGTTTATTTTAAGCCTCAGTAATATTGCTGTGTGCCTAATTAGACTATAACATGCATAAATTAGTATATTTTAATATAGAAACTAGTATATTAGGCATATTTATTTCCACAGGAGTTAAGTTATATGAGTACAACCTAAGACCCATGAAGTTAACATAATTTGTTCAATTATCCCTGAGCAGATCTCTTTAGCAGATATTAACATGGCCTATATTTATTTGTTCTGAATACACAGAACAGATATATGACAAATGGCTGTTCACTACCATCCCCCAACCTGAACCAGATTTTATGTTTCCTTCCCAAGCAGCCCAAGCTTTCTAGTGGACAGAATAGACAGGTCGATGGGTGAGTCTTGGATCTCACATATACTTCTAGCTATTTTGAGACCAGCAACATTTGAACCCTAACAAGTTTGGGACTTAAACTAGGACTATCCATTGCTATGTTGAGATAGATGATGGTGTTTCTATCTTTGTATAGATGTATTATGCTGTTAGATTTTGAACTTTATGTTCTCTTTGAGAAAATAAGAGAAGTTACACAGTTCCTATCCATACCACCTCCATGTCCTTTGGGCTAACTTTTAAGATTTACAAACTGCTTTCCTCACAACCCTGTGATGCAAATAGTGCACACATTTAAGGCTTCATTTTGCAGATGAGGAAATTGAAAAGAGGCTGAACCCTTTTAACCATGGTCATAAGGTAATTAAGTATTTGAACCTATAACCAAGTCTTCAACTTGAAGTCCAGTGTTCTTTCCACTGTACCTATTTTGCTTTCCTGTCTTTGTGTAAAGTTCTGCCATGTGACACACATTTTTCCCCCAGCCTATGATTTTGAGCAAATGGTAATGTGTACCCAAGTGTAAAGAAATGTGTTAAAACAAGTGGGAAATTAAAAGTTGAGAAAAAAACTTGATTTTTGTTATCAGAGATGGCTCTCTGTCTAGACCCAATGACCTTAAAGGCTGAATGAAAAACAGCAGTCAACTAATCTTAGCCAAAAACGTAAAAATCAGCTGTTATGATCTAGATATCTGGAGTCCTTCTAATTCTTTTGTAGGAATTAGAAACCAAATGCAGCTTGCCTTTACTGGTCTCTTTGGTTCTTCTCTTACATTAGAGAGAAATTGCTTTAGTTTTCATCTAGTGATAGGGAGATTTTCAAACACATTACATTAGATTATACCAAGTAAAAGAAATTTTGTGAGTGAAAGCAAGAGATAATCTAAATTAGATTTCCCCCTGGATATCTGGCTCTGTATATTTGAGTTATTGTTATTGTTATTCTAACAATATATATTTCTAAATTATATATTTCAGTGATAGAGTAATAATAAATGATAGCCCAGGAAAGTTCAGTCCACTAATTTGCTCATGTTATATGAGCTTGTTAAATGGTTTTCTTTTTATTTTTTCCTCAATTGTCAGAGGTTTATAATATGCAAAAATTCCTTTACAGTCTAAGTCTAAAAAACCCTAACGGGAACATTTTTGTAAAGCTGGAAGTAAAACCATGTAGCCATTTTGGGTTATGAAAACATTTTTAATGGTTTCATTTTTAAGAGGCACAAGAAGCTCTCAGATTGCTCAAAAATGGCTGAAATGTAACATTTTAAACTAATTCCCTGTCTTTTAAATCCCCTGTGGAAAGTTCAAGCTTGAAAAACAATTGAATTTTTAGATTCAGAGATATAATCACCAAAAAATATGAAATCTTTCTCTACTTACCCCACTTCCTAACTTCTTCTTAAAAGGGACAGGTATATGACTAGTGAAAACCTTCTTGTTGAAAGATCTGAATTATCAAGCATATAGTCGGTGAGATTCCCAGGAACATCTATTTAGAATAGGCTTCTTCTTTCATATGAAGCAAAAAGGAAAAGACTCAACCTTTTTCTGAAAAACAAAAAGAAGAACACAGTGTCACTGATATGCTGAAGCAACCGCGAAAAAAAGTAGTTGAGATTCTGTGTTTAAGAACTGTAGGACTGAGAAAGGAAAAATGAATATGAATATATGAATATTCATAGCATGAATATGAATACCATGGGTAACTTTTCTCCCCAAAACCTCCTTTCAGCAACCATATTGCTGAACTTTTTTTATATATCACCTATTTAGGAAGTTTCATAATGGGGCCATGTGCTTCCATATTTCCCTGTGAATATTTTCTTGGCCATGGGAAACTTATACGGAGATAAGAATAAGGTCATGTTGCTTTTTCTGGACTCTTGTTTACATGGCCTGCATTCTACAACCACCAGACACCAGCTCTATGAGGTAGAATTGTATGGTGTACATAGCTAACTTTCAGGGCTGACTGGTCCTGGGAATAGAGTATAACCCTCAAGGGTACCATCTTAGTTTTATGATATAGTCTGAGATACAGGGGCAACCTTAAGGCTATTCCTTTTTGAGCCCTCATGAAATAAATGGAAAGTTCATTATAATTATTTTGTTATTATTAGGCTACTAGTGGTGATGGTATTAAAATCAAAAGCAATAATTATTACCTATACTCTTACTATGCTATTCTTCTAGAAGTCTATGCTATGGGCCATTGTTTTATGTCATTGCTTTGGTTCTTCGGCCCACTTAGACAAATGAGGTGTGAAATATGTGTTTCTTATACCAAACCCTCAGCAAATACTTGTACAAATGTTTTGTAGTTAAGATCCAGCATCTTATTACAATGAATATCATTATGGAAGACCATGATTTAGCTCCAAATGAGGGTAGTTTTTTTCTGCTAGTTTTTTCTGTTGATGTCACAGTCTGTCTGGCTCCAGGATGACTAGTTTATACTTGGGGCCATACAAGATCCAGGCTCATTGTTATGTCTGATTCAGAGTCTATGGACAAGATGGATTTATCTTCTTGATTGAGCCAGGCTCTGAGATGAGAACATCCTGTCTGTCCCTTGTTCATGGAAAACAAACTTTGGATCTCTGACTTCATTTGACAATGAATAATCCCCATTTTCATTATGAATTGAAAGTCATCTTGAATGAGAAAAAAGGAATTACAGTGATTAAAAAAATTAAATTTTTTAGAAGCAGAGATACAAATCCTGGAAAATATGAAAGATCTCTCTGCTCACCTAATACTCTAATTTCTCTAATCACATATAGTTATTCCTTGAAAGCAAGCAAGTCTCCTCTCTGCCAGGGCACCTCTGGCTCCAGCAGTGCCCAGCAACTAGTCAATACAAGTTAAACTATATTTTAAAGGAAATGTTAATAATACAGATTTTTATTTCCTAAATCCCTCATTTCCTTAGCTTTTTGACATGCTCTTCAGGAAAAAGTTCCTGCCCAACAAGTTTTGGTCCTGTGTATTTTAGATGTTTTTATGGGTGTGCAGGACCTCATCCTGAATTTTTGCCTCCATGCAACAACACCCAGTGTTTTCCACTTTGTACATGGGTTGATGACAGTCAACGAACATAGCACAACTAAGACAAGTTTGTCAAAAATATTCTAACTATAAAGAGGAAAGGAATTTCCTAATGAAACTGGGGGATTAGGGAACTGACAGAAGTGAGCCTTTGGCACAAAAGCATCATTTTGTTTTTTCTTTTTGATTCTGGACTAATGGGAATATCAGGTTGGCCTAAACTGCCCCTTTGTCCATCCACTCACTATCACATGATTGCAGATTTTTGGCACCTCTGGGAAGACCTTACCATACTATAACAAATCAAAGTGGCTCATTTCACCTGCCCTCTGATCTGATATAATTCTCTTAAGGTTGTCCCCTTTTGTGATTTAAAGCATTTAACAGGTTCTCTACAAAAATGTTTAATGAAAATAACTGTTATGCTTGCTTTCCTTTTTCCCCCCCAAGATAAAAAATAATTAATGCTAATTTTTTTTTTCTCTATTTTCATTCTTTTTGCTCTTCTTACCTGGATTTCTGAAAGAGATTCCTGTGGCTCCACCCACCACTGCAGCCAGCAGCATAGAGGAGCCAGAAGGTAGGTTGTTTCTTGGTTTTTATAAGTTTTAATTCTCAATTCCTATGAGTAAAGGAGGACAATCCATGAACAGAACTGAAGGAAAATAGGTGGAGAGGAAGAAAATTAGGAGAGAGAGAGACCCTTGCTAACTACAACTACTCTCCATACCAGATCTGAATACTTCACAATCCACTTTGCTGTGATTTGCTGATACATACTTAATCATGATAAAGAGGGAGGCCTTTGATGAAGGGCATTCCTTTCTTCCTTTTCTCCTTCTCCCTGTTGAAAACCCAAAATCAAACTCTTCATTGTCATTCAAATAAGAAATTGTTTACACCAGCTTAAAGTCAGTGGAGTAAAAAGTTAGTGGGTTTTAGTGCTATTTGAGCCACAGGGTAGCTTCTAAAATTCAAGGTGGTACCCAGATGGTTCTTTCATGAAGTCATCAAATTAAAAATCTCAAAAACAGAATTCTGTATTATTCCTCCCCCAAATTATCATCTCTTCTTTAGCTTAACTTCTCCCATTTTTCTTGAGGAAATTATCATTTTTCCTGTTACTCATGTTTACAATCAGAGTCATCTTTAATCACTCTCCATATCACATCATCTTGAAGAAGGCATCTTGTTGATACCTTCAAAGTAGCATTTGCAATAGTTCTTCATTTTTCACTCACATGAGATTCCAACCTTGTTCAGACCCTTACTGAATGGTGTGGAATGTTTCAATATCTTGTGATTCATCTCTCAAAAAGAAGCATCTTTCTCTTTTCAGTCAACACACAGCTACCAAACTTTTCCCCTAAGGAATATTTCTGACCATGTCATTTCCTTGCTCAAGAACTTTAGCCTTTAAAGAGACATTTGTTTCTAGAATAAAATGCTAGTTCCTCTATTTGGGATTTTAAAATTTGCCCAATCTGGCTCAAGATGTCTTTCCAGACTGATTTCCTATTACTTCCCATCATGTTTTTTTTTTTTTTGTTTTTGTTTTTATGAGTAAGCTAAAGTGACCTACATAATAATTCTGTATATGAACTTCTTTTTTATACTTCTCTGCCTTTGAATATATTACTGTCAAATGCCTGGAATAATCTCTTTCTTCCTTTATGATCAAGTCTCAACTCAAGTCACTTCTATAACAGATTTTTTCTAATTGCTAGTTATTAGTGCTTCCTCCTTGCCCCTAAATGATTTTCTATATATTTTGTATTTATTGTAGTATGGACTAGTAGCTAGGGAATATACCTCAAAGTGAAGATGACGTGTATTCATTTTGCCTGTTTCTCCTACAAACTGGGCTGTATGACTGGCAAGTTGCAGTACAATTCTTAATTTGCCTTCGTGTAGAGAAAGTTTTCTTTTTGGAAGTTTCTTAAATCAATTAAATCACATGTCTGAACTCCCTATCTCCCTGAACCAAAATTAAATAAAACCAAAACAATAAATTGCATTTACTTATATGCATACCTATTGTTCCTCCAGTATAATGTAAGTTTCTTTTTAAAAATAATATTTTATTTTCCCTGGTTACATGTAAAAAAAAAATTAACATTTATATTTTCTTAAGTTTTAAGTTCCAAATTCTAATCTTTTCTCCCTCCCCTTTCCCTTCCCTAATGGCAGGCAATCTGATATAAGTTATATATGTAATCATGTAAAACATTTCCATATTTTTGTGCAAGAAGAAACAAAAAAGGAAGAAAAAAGAGGAAGAAACAAAAAGGAAGGAAGGAAGAAAATATTAGTATGTTTCAGTCTGTATTCAGACAGTATTCCTTTTTTTCTGGAGGCCAATAGTATTTTTCCTCATGAATCCTTTGGGATTATTTTGAATCATTATGTTGTTGAGAATTGCTAAGTCATTCACACAATCATATGATATTGCTGTTACTGTGAACGATAGTCTTCTGGTTATGCTCATTTCACTTTGTATCAATTTATGTCAGTTTTTCCAGATTTTTCTGAATTGATCCTACCTGTTATTTCTATAGCACAATAATGTTACATCACAATCATATATCACAACTTGTTCAGCCATTCCTCAATTGATGGGCATACCCTCAATTTCTATCAGAAATTTGTACACGGAAATATTTTGTACAGATAGAGTTTTTCCTTTTTCCTCTACTTCTCTCTTTCTTTGTGATATAGACATAGCAGTGGTATTGTTGGGTCAGAGGATATTATGTATGATCTTACAATCCTTTGGGTGTATTTCACAAATTGCTCTTTAGAATAGTTGACTTAGTTTACCAATCCACCAATAGTGCATTAATGTCTTAGTTATGCCACATCCCTTCCAATGTTTATTATTTTCCTTTTTTGTCATATTAAGCAATCTGATGTGTGTGGTGATACCTCAGAGTTGTTTTAATTTGCATTTCTCTAATTAATAGTGATTTAGAACATTTTTCCATATGATTAAGTAGTTTTGATTTCTTTGTCTGAAAACTGATATCATTTTCTTGGACCATTTGTCAATGGGGGAATGATTTGTATTTTTATAAATCTGATTCAGTTCTCTATATATTTGAGAATTTAGGTCTTTATCAGATACTTGCTATACTCCCCCTCTGTTCAGTTTTATGCTTTCCTTCTATTTTTGGTTGTATTGGTTTTGTTTGACCAAAACCTTATTTTTCTATAATCAAAATTATCCATTTTATATTTCCTAATGTTCATTGTATCTTTTTTGGCTCTAACTTCTTCCATGCAATTAGAAAGCTATTCCCATGCTCTCCTAGTTTACTTATGCTATCACTCTGTATAAATCATATATGCATTTTGATCTTATCTTGTTATTTGGTGTGAAATGATGATTTTTACCTAGTTTCTGCCACATTGTTTTCCTCAATGTATTTTCCAGGTCATTTGTTTTTCCAATGAGAAATTTCACATTTTCTTCCATTTTTTTATTCTTTTGATTTTGTTTTTTATCATAACTTGATGTTACATGGAGTCATTAGTTTCTATTTAACCAATACTAATTTTTAAGCAATTATTTTCTTCACTAAAGTTTTATATTTCCTTTTCCATTTTCTTTTCCATGTGTTTTTAAAAATCATTTTTAAGTTCTTTTAGGAGTTCTTTTGGGACCTGAGATCAATTTACATTTTTTAATGTTTCACATGTGGCTATTTTATACTGTAGTTCTCTTCTGTTTGTTCCTTCATCCTCCCTTTCACCATAGTAACTTCTTAAAATCAAGTTCTTTTTTGTTATTTTTTTTGTTCTTTTTTGTATATGTACTTATATTGTGACTTTGTACTTTTATGAGAGAATTGGGCTCTTTTATCTTTATATAACGAGCACTCGGCACACATAAATACTTTTTTTTTATTATTAATAACTTTTTATTGACAGAACCCATGCCTGAGTAATTATTTACAACATTATCCCTTGCACTCACTTCTGTTCTGATTTTCCCACTCCTTCCCTCCACGTCTTCCCCTCCTTCATCCCCTCCCCCAGATGGTAAGCAATACTATACATGTTAAATAGGTCATGGTATATCCTAGATACAATATATCACACATAGATACTTAATAAATGCTTCTTGATTTCGTAGATTTTAGCAGTGCTAAAATGCTGAGTTTTCCTACCTTAGGCCTAAAATTCTTGTAGCAGCCACAGAATGAGTAGTTATTCTAAATTGATTTGTTGGGTGCAGTGGACAAGTTCTTGACTAGATTCTGATTACTGAGATATAGAAATAGTATGTGAACCACAGTCCTAGAGTTGGAAGGGACTTTAACGTCAATCTAGTCCAACCATTACCTAACCAAATTCTCTACCACACTCTTAACAGTGGTCACTCAGGTAACAAGCCTAAAACTATATTATGAAGCAGCAGTTTTCCAAACCATTTGGTACTGGCTAAGAAATAGAAGGGTAGATCAGAAGAATAGATTAGATATACATGACACAATAATCAAGGCTTATAGCAATATAGTATTTGATAAAACCTTAAACTCCACCTTCTAGAATAAGAACTCACTATTTACTAAAAATTCCTGGGAAAACTGGAAAATAATATATCAGAAACTGAGCATAGACCTACATCTCACACCATACCAAAATGGATATATGATTTGGGCATAAAGAATGATACCATAAACAAATTAGGAGAACAAGGGACAATTTACCAATAGATCTTTGAAAAAGGGAGGAATTTATGGCCAAAGAAGAACTAGATAACATTATGAAAGGTAAAATGGACAACTTTGATTAAATTAAACTAAAAAGGTTTTGCACAAACAAAACCAATTTAAACAAGATTAAAAGGGTAGTACAAAGCTGGGAAAAAAAATCTTTACAGCCAGTATTTCTGATAAGGTTTCATTTCTAAGATATATAAGGAACTGTGTCAAATTTATAAGAATACAAGTTATTCACCAATTGATAAATGGTCAAAGGATATGAACAGACAATTTTCAGATGATGAAATTAAAGCCTTCTATAGTCATTTGAGAAAATACTCTAAATCACTATTGATGAGAGAAATGCAAATTAAAGCAACTCTGAGATACTACTTCACACCTCTCAGATTGGCTAGGATGACAGGAAAAGATAATGATAAATGTTGGAGGGGATGTGGGAAAACTGGGACACTAATGCTTTGTTAGTGGAGTTGTGAAATGATCCAATTATTCTGGAGAGCAATTTGGAACTATGCCCAAAGGGCTATTAAACTATGCATACCTTTTGATCCAGCAGTGCCATTACTGACTGGGTCTTTATCCCAAAGAAATCATGAAGAAGGGAAAAAGATGTACATGGTACAAAAATGTTTGTAACAGCTCCTTTTGTGGTAACAAAGAATTGGAAAATGAGTAGATGCTCATCAATTGGGGTGTAATGCTGGAGAAACTGAGACAAGATAGAAATTAAAGAGTATATTTAATAATTTATTTAAAAGGGAGAGATTTACTAGAACCAAATGGATCATAGTTTGGTCCCAGGGCTAAATGAGACTATTGTTGTCAAGAATCCAACTGTGGATGTCCGATATGAGATTCTTTTATAGGGTAAAAAGAATGGTGACATAATTGGGGGGGGAGGATCTACCTAGGATGAGAATGACATAATGGAGGGTGGCACCTAGGATGACATAATGGAGGGAGGTCCTGGAAAGGCTCCTGATATTCTAATGATGTCTAAGATATAAGAACTTTATCCTATCAAACATTAAGAGGGAATGATTATAACCTGAGGCAGAGTAACTGAGTAGGACAATTAGGAAAACTGGGTCAGAACATTAAAAGGAAACTGTGGCACAACATTTCACACTCTCTCTCTTCTGACTATTCAAATCATTGAATTACCTTCCTCTGGAAGTTCTTAGTACCGTAATTTTGACTAACTCTATGTGAAGTAAATAAACTAAATAAAAACCAAAATAAAGTTAGAACAATGCAAGAACTTATGACAAGGACAAGTCTCTCCCTGATAACCCCAGAGTTAATCAGCAATACACAAAGCTCCCTATTGCAATCATGTCAGGTTCTCTGTAGTTGGGAAGCATATGGATAGTTTACTGTGAGTTGGGTCTGTGGTCATTTGTGCATTTAACTCAGCCTCTGCTTATATAGGGAGTAGCAATGCTCAAGACAGTCCTGCTACACATCCTAAGTGGGGCACTCCAAGTCTTTTAGGGATGAAAAGTGGGGCCAGGAGTAGCTCCACTTGTTCCCTCTCAGTAGACCAGAGCTGCTACTAGGATCCAGATTTCTGAGCAGTGTATGCACAGTTAGACCAAGGCAGGTAACCCTGAACTTTTAGAAGCCTAATATAAAACTGAAAGGTCCTTTGAGAATGCTGAAATACTAATTAAGAAACTGGGATTACAGGAGTGAAGAAATATCAGAGAGACTGCGAGTCCCAAGACAGGTGTCTGATTTCTGATTGTTTCTTAAAAAACAATCCAAAAAACTGAGTCCGCCAGGGCAATTCCAACAGAATAAGGGGTTTCAAAGTTAAAGCATAACCAGCAAATTTAAGCAAGGAGTAAAAACAAAAAGGACTGTTTAAAGAATTTCCAATTCAATCTGAACTAGTGAGAAGTGCCTAAGAAAAATACACCATTTCCCCCAATTTCCTATCTCTTCCTCCCTTTTTTTTCTCACGGAAAGGAATTATCAAATAACTATCCCACATATAAATATCAAGAGTGAATCATATACATATACATAACAGACTAAAAATCCTTCAGACATAACAGCAATAGTTACACAAGTTTAACAATTTCCATCCCAAGTCTTAAACAAAGTAATACAGTTAAGATTTTAACAATAATTCAACCACTTTCCCATTCCCCCATATAAGTCCAAATTACATCAGGAGCAAGAGTGATGGTCTTCTCAAAAACTGCTTCCTGCTGAAGATGGGCAGAGATGCTCAGTCCAGGGAGGGAGATGGGTATGATGTGGTGTGCTGACAATCAAAGTTGATCTAGGTCTCAAATCTGTAATTTGACCAAATCTAGAAACAAAATCCCCCACAAATCTAACAAAGAAAGGTTAGAACAGTCTGAGATAGAAAGACTGATCCACAAGGACTGCTACAAGATGTGGCTTCTCATTAGTTAGAAACCTTAAAAAATAAAAACTCCAAAGAATATTATGGCTAAATTTCAGAACTATCAGACTAGGGAAAAAATTTTACAGTCAGTCAGGAAAAAACAATTCAAATATCGAGGAGCCACAATAAGGATCACTCAGGATCTAGCAGCTTCCACATTAAAGGATTGAAGGGCCTGGAATCTGATATTCTAAAAGGCAAAAGAACTTGAAATGCAGCCAAGAATAAACTACCCAGCTAAGCTGAGCATTTTCTTCCAGGAAAGAAGATGGACATTCAATGAAACAGGTGAATTCCATTTATTCCTAATGAAAAAACCAGAGCTAAACAAAAAATTTGACCACCAAATATAGGACTCAAGAGAAGCATAAAAGATAAAAAGAACTCTTAAGAACTGTATTTCTGTCATGGGCATACATAAAGAGCTCTTGTATAATTTGATTTTGCTGTTATAATACAAAAAAAGGGGGAATTAGAAGTGGAAAAGGGATTGTATCAGAAAAAGGGGAAAGGGGGAGATAAAAAGAGGGAAATTACATCCCACAAAGAGGCAAAGGAAACCTATCCTATCTGAGGGAATTAAGGGAGGGGGAGGAACATTGTGTGAATCTTACTCTCATCAGATTTGGCTCAAAGAGAAAATATTAGACATATTTGGTTTATAGAGAAACTTCTCTCACCTCATTAACAAGTGGGAGAGGAAAGGGGAAAAGGAAAAGAGTACGTTAAATAGAAGGGAATACAGAAAAAATAAGGGAAAGGTATAAGAAAGGGGAAGGGACTCCAAGGGAATAGAAGGGATTCTAAAGAGGGAGAGCTGTGTGAGGCAAGTGGTATCCATAAATTTAATACTGGGGAGTGGGGTAAAGGGGAAAAGAAAAAGAAAAGCATAATCTGGGGATAATAAGATGGGAGGAAATACAAAATTAGTAGTTTAACCATAAATGTGAATGGGATGAACTCTTCCATAAAGTGGAAGCAGATAGCAGACTGGATCAAAAGCCAGAATCCTAAAACATGTTGTTTACAAAAAACACATTTAAAGTAAAGTGATACATACAGAGTAAAGATAAAAGGCTGGAGCAGAATCTATTATGTTTCAGGTAAAGTAAAAAAAAGCAAGGTTAGCTATCCTTATCTCAGATCAAGCAAAAGCAAAAAATTGATCTAATTAAAAGAAATAAGGAAGGAAATTATATCTTGGTAAAGGTTAGCATAGAAAATGAAGCAATATCAATACTAAACATATATGCACCAAGTGGTGTAGCATCTAACTTCCTAAAGGAGAAGAGAGTTGCAAGAAGAAATAGACAGCAAAACTATAATAGTGGGAGATCTCAACTTTGCACTCTCAGAATTAGATAAATCAAATCACAAATTAAGTTGGTTCTGTTATAAGTTAATTGTAACAAGTTAGAGAAATAGAATATTGGAAAAGTTAGGTATGATAGATCTTTGGAGAAAACTGAATGGAGACAGAAAGGAGTACATTTTCTTCTCAGCAGTTCATGGAAACTATACAAAAATTAACCATATATTAGGACATAAAGACCTCAGTTAAATGCAGAAAGACAGAAATAGTAAATGCATTTTTTACAGATCACAATGCAATAAACCTTACATTCAACAAAAAGCTAGGGGTAAATAGACCAAAAAGTACTTGGAAACTAAATAATCTCATCCTGAAGAATGAATGGGTACAACAGCAAATCAGATACAATTAATACTTTCACCCAAGAGAATGACAACAATGAAACAACATACCAAAATTTGTGGGATACAGCCAAAGCGGTAATAAGGGAAATTTTAATATCTCTAGAGACCTACTTGCATAAAATAGAGAAAGAGAAGATCAGTGAATTGGGCGTGCAACTTTAAAAGCTAGAAAAAGAGCAAATTAAAACCCCCAATCAAATACTAAACTTGAAATTCTAAAATTAAAAGGAGAAATTAATAACATTGAAAGTAAAAAGAAACTATTGAATTAATAAATAAAACTAAGAGTTGGTTTTATGAAAAAACTAATAAAATAGATAAACCTTTGGTAAATTTTATTAGAAAATATTAGCACTTACCTTTCTGCAATTAGGATACAATGAGTAAAGTGCTTAACACAGTACCTGGTACATAATAAACAATATATATATATATATTTAAATATTTTTTATTAGAAAAAGGAAATAGGAAAATCAAATTGTTAGTCTTAAAAATGAAAAGGGAGAACTTTCCAGCAATGAAGAGGAAATTAGAGCAATTATCAGGAGTTACTTTGCTCAACTTTATTCCAATAAATTTGATAACCTACGTGAAATGGATGAGTACCTTCAAAAATATAGGCTGCCCAGATTAACAGAGGAGGAAGTAAATTGCTTAAATAGTCCCATTTTAGAAAAAGCTATTAATCAGTTCCCTAAGCAAAAATCCCCAGGACCACATGGATTTACATGTAAATTCTACCGAACATTTAAAGAACAATTAACTCCAATACTATATAAACTATTTGAAAAAATAGGGAACAAAGGAGTCCTACCAAATTCCTTATTTGACACAGACATGGTACTGATACCTAAACCAAGTAGGACAAAAAGAGAGAAAGAAAATTATAGACCAATCTCCCTAATGAATATTGATGCAAAAATCTTAAATAAAATATTAGCAAAAAGATTACAGAAAATCATTCCCGGGATAATACACCATGACCAAGTAGGATTTATACCAGGAATGCAGGACTGGTCCAAAATTAGGAAAAATTAGTAGTATAATTGACTATCAATAACCAAATTAATAAAAATCATCTCAATAGATGCAGAAAAAGCATTTGATAAAATCCAACATCCATTCCTGTCAAAAACACTAGAGAGTATAGGAATAAATGGGCTTTTCCTTAAAATAGTCAATAGCATCTATTTAAAACCATCAGTAAGCATCATATGTAATGGGGATAAATTGGAACTATTCCCAATAAGATCAGGAGTGAAACAAAGTTGCCCACTATCACCATTACTATTCAATATTGTATTAAAAATTCTAGCTTTGGCAATAAGACTTGAGAAAGAGATGAAAGGAATTAGAGTAGGTAATGAGGAAACCAAATTATCACTCTTTGTAGATGATATGATGGTATAATTAGAGAACTCCAGAGATTCTACTAAAAAGTTATTAGAAATGGTGCACAAATTTATCAAAGTTGCAGGAAATAAAATAAACCCACATAAATCATCAGCATTCTTATATATCACTAACAAAATCCAATAGTTAGAGATACAAAGAGAAATTCCATTTAAGTAACTGCTGATAGTATAAAATATTTGGAAATCTATCTGCCAAGGGAAAGTCAGGAACTATATGAACAAAACTACAAAACATTTTCCACACAAATAAAAGTCAGATCTAACCAGTTGGAAAAATATTAAGTGCTCTTGGATAGGTTGAGCGAATATAATAAAAATGACAATACTACCCAAACTAATTTATTTATTTAGTGCTATACCAGAATCCCAAAAAACTATTTTAATGACCTAGAAAAAAATAACAAAATTCATCTGGAAGGACAAAAGGTCAAGACTTTCAAGGGAACTAATGAAAAAAAAAATCAAATGAAGGTGGCCTAGTTATACTATATCTAAAACTATATCATAAAGCAGCAGTCACCAAAACCATTTGGTATTGGCTAAGAAATAGACTAGTTGATCAGTGGAATAGATTAGGCTCACAGGACAAAATAGTCAGTAACTAGAGTAATCTAGTATTTGATAAACCAAAAGACTCTAGCTTTTGGGATAAGAATTCACTATTTGACAAAAACTCCTGGGAAAATTGGAAATTAGTATGGCAGAAACTAGGCATTGACCCGCACTTAACATTATACACCAAGATAAAGTCAAAATGGGTTCATGATCTAGTCATAAAAAATGATATTATAAACAAATTAGAAGGAAATAGGATAGTTTACCTCTCAGACCTGTGGAAGAGGAAGGATTTGTGTCCAAAGAAGAACTAGAGATCATTATTGATCACAAAATAGAAAATTTTGATTATATCAAATTAAAAAGCTTTTATACAAACATAACTAATGCAGACAACATTAGAAGGGAAGCAATAAACTGGGAAAACATTTTTACAGTCAAAGGTTCTGATAAAGGCCTCATTTCCAAAATATGTAGAGAATTGAATCTAATTCATAAGAAATCAAGCCATTCTCCCATTGATAAATGGTCAAAGGATATGAACAGACAATTTTTGGATGAAGAAATGGAAACTATTTCTAGCCATATGAAAAGATGCTCCAAGTCATTATTAATCAGAGAAATGAAAATTAAAACAACTTTGAGATGCCACTATACACCTCTCAGATTGGCTAGGATGACAGTAAAAGATAATGCAGAATGTTGGAGGAGATATGGGAAAATTGGGACATTGATACATTGTTGGTGGAATTGTGAATGCATCCAGCCATTCTGGAGAGCATTTCGGAATTATGCTGAAAAAGTTATCAAATTGTGCATATCCTTTGATATGCACAGCAGTGTTACTACTGGGCTTATATCCCAAAGAGATCTTAAAGAGGGAAAAGGGACCTGTATGTGCAAAAGTGTTTGTGGTGGTCCTTTTTGTAGTATCTAGAAACTGGAAATTGAAAGGATGCCCATCAATTGGAGAATGGCTGAATAAATTGTGGTATATGAATGTTATGGAATATTATTGTTATGGAAGAAATGATCAGCAGGATGATTTCAGAGAGGCCTGGAGAGACTTACATGAAGTGGTGCTGAGTGAAATGAGTAAGGACTAGGAGATCATTATATACTTCAACAACAATACTATATGATGATCAATTCTGATGGACATGGCTCTCTTCAACAATGAGATGAACCAAATCAGTTCCATTTGTTCCATAATGAAGAGAACCAGCTACACCCAGTGAAAGAACTCTGGGAAATGAGTGTGAACCGCAAGCATTTCCACTCCCTCTCTTTTTGTCCACTTGCATTTTTGATTTCCTTCTCAGGTTAATTTTACCTTTTTTCTAAGTCTGATTTTTCTTATGCAGCAAAATAACTATATGGATATATATATACATATATTGTATTTAACATATACTTTAACATTTTTAACATGTATTGGTCTACCTGCCATCTAGAGAAGGGAGTGTGGGGAAGGAGGGGAAAAGTTACAACAGAAGATTTTGCAAGGGTCAATCCTGAAAAATTACCCATGCATATCTTATAAATAAAAAGCTATAATAAATAAAAAATGATGAACAAACTGATTTTAGAAAGACCTAGAAAGATTTACATGAATTGATGCTGAGCAAAACAAGCAAAAACAGGAATACATTGTACACAGTAACAGCAAGAATGTGCAATGATCAACTGTGAAAAACTTGGTTTTTCTCTGTGGTTCAATGATTTCAATGCAATCCCAACAGTGTTTGGATAAAATACTGTCTGCATCCAGAAAAAGAACTAAGATTAACACATGCTATGTTCATTTCTTTTTTCTGTTTTTTTTTTCCCCTTTGCTCTGATTTTTCTCCTCCAACATGATTGTGTGTTAAAATAAACAAATATAAAAGAACAGTGGCCACTCAGGTTTCACTTGAATTTCTCAAGTGAAATGGGAAGCACTCCATCTTAAGGGAAGCTATTCCATTTTGGATAGCTTTAGTTGTTAGGAAGTTTGACAGGGATTCTAAACCCACTCTCTAGTTCCACTTCATTGGTTCTTTGTTTTGGCATAAAGAGCTAAGTAGACCAAGCCTGTGAAGTATCGTTTTGTATTTACCTGATATTTCACATTGCCAGTCTCTTCTAATTCCCAGGGGTGTCAGGGTATCTCTGGCCACTGACTTTTGCAGTGTCAATGAATTTTACCTGGCTTGACTTCTCTAAGGTCTTCAGAGATCTCAGGCTATGATTTCTTGAATCATAGTTTAATAACCAATACCATGCTCAAGAACAGCCATCTGCAAACTTAAAGTCTTTATTATACATGCTCACATATTGCCCTGACTTGTTAACTCCCTAGTGAACACGTGATCCGGAGATCCATGTATTCACTATCCAAGGTCCTTACCTCTCTTGGCTATCCATCCACTCAGCTCAACTACCCCAGAATAAAGAGAGCAACCTCCTACTTCAGTGGGCTTAAAAAGGGTCTGTGAGGTTATACACAGCCAATCAGAGAGGGAGCAATCTCCCGTTAAGAAGCTATCTCAATATGACAAGAATCCTGTCCATGGGGCAGTCTCTAGCCACAGAAAATTACTTCCAGGCCACTCAAACCTTATGTTGCAATGCCGGCCTTACACAACAAGCCTAATCTCTCTTCCTCATTTCTTTCAACCAGTACTCTGTGGCATCATTTGAAGTCCCTTCATACCCATTGAAAGGGATCCTAAAATCAAACCACCAAGAAATATAGTGGCCAAATGCCAGAACCCTCAAACAAAGGAAAAAATACTCCAAGCGGCTAGAAAAACCCAATTCAAATATAGAGGAGCCACAGTAAGGATCACCCAAGATCTAGCAGCATCCACATCAAAAGATCGAAGGGCCTGGAATATGATATTCCGAAAGGCTAAGGAACTCTGTATGCAACCAAAAATAACTTACCCAGCCAGAATGAGCATCTTTTTCCAGAGAAGAAGATGGTCATTCAACGAAATAAGTGAATTTCACCTATTTTTGGTGAAAAAAACAGAACTTAACAAGAAGTTTGATCTGCAAATATAGAACTCAAGAAAAACCTAAAAAGGTAAAAAGAAATCTTGGGAACTATATTTCTGCTGTAAAGATGTATAAAAAATACATGTATACCTTGTTCTAGAAATTAGAGGTGGAAAGGAAATTGTACCAGAAAAAGAGTAAAGTGGGGGTACTATATCTCACAAAGAGGCAAAGGAAACCTATTATATCTGAGAGAAAGAACGGAGGGGGCTGAATATAGTGCGTATTTTACTGCCATAAGAGTTGACTTTAAGAGAAAAAAATTTAGACATATTCAATATATGGTGAAACTTCTCCCATCTCATTGAAAAGTGAGAAGAGAAAAAGTGAAAAGGGAAGGAATAAGCTAAGCAGAAGGGAATATAGAAACTGTGAGGGAAAGGAGTAAGATGGGGGAGGAACTCTAAGGTGGGGAGGAGGGATACTAAAAAGGGAGGGCTGTGAGAAACAAGTGGTGCTCACAAATTTAATATTGGGAAGGGGGTAAGGGGGAAAGAAGGGAGAAAAGCATAAATAGGGGTTAACAAGATGGCAAGTAATACAGAACTGGTAATTTTAACCATAAATGTGAACGGGGTAAACTCCCCCATAAAGAGGAAGCGATTAGCAGAATGGATTAAAAGCCAGAATCCTACAATAAGTTGTTTACAGGAAACACACCTGAAGCAGGCAGATACATGCAGAATAAAAGTAAAAGGATGGAGCAAAATCTACTATGCTTCAGGTGAAGTCAAAAAAGCAGGGGTAGCCATCCTGATCTCAGATCAAGCAAAAACAAAAATTGATCTAATTAAAAGAGACAAGGAAGGGCACTGTATCTTGCTAAAGGGTAGTATAAATAATGAAGTAATATCAATATTAAACATATATGCACCAAGTGGTGTAGCATCTAAATTCTTAAAAGAGAAATTAAGAGAGCTGCAAGAAGAAATAGATAGCAAAACTATAATAGTGGGAGATCTCAACCTTGCACTCTCAGAATTAGATAAATCAAATCACAAAATAAATAAGAAAGAAATCAAAGAGATAAATAGAATACTAGAAAAGTTAGATATGATAGACCTCTGGAGAAAACGAAATGGAGACAGAAAGGAGTACACTTTCTTTTCAGCAGTTCATGGAACCTATACAAAAATAGACCATATATTAGGACATAAAAGCCTCAAACTCAAATGCAGTAAGGCAGAAATAGTGAATGCATCCTTTTCAGACCACGATGCAAAAAAAATTACTCAACAAAAAGCCAGGGGAAAGTACACCAAAAAATAATTGGAAACTAAATAATCTCATACTAAAGAATGATTGGGTAAAACAGCAAATCATAGACATAATTAATAACTTCACCCAAGAAAATGACAATAATGAGACATCATATCAAAATGTGTGGGATGCAGCCAAAGTGGTAATAAGGGGAAATTTCATATCTCTAGAGGCTTACTTGCATAAAATAGAGAAAGAGAAGGTCAATGAATTGGGCTTGCAACTAAAAATGCTAGAAAAGGAAAAAATTAAAAACCCCCAGTCAAACACTAAACTTGAAATTTTAAAAATAAAAGGAGAGATCAATAAAATTGAAAGTAAAAAACTATTGAATTAATTAATAAAACTAAGAGTTGGTTCTATGAAAAAACCAACAAAATAGACAAACCCTTAGTAAATCTGATTAAAAAAGGAAAGAGGAAAATCAAATTGTTAGTCTTAAAAATGAAAAGGGAGAACTTGCCACTAATGAAGAGGAAATTAGAGCAATAATTAGGAATTATTTTGCCCAACTTTATGGCAATAAATTCGACAACTTAAATGAAATGGAAGAATACCTTCAAAATATAGCTTGCCCAGATTAACAGAGGAAGAAGTAAATATCCTAAACAGTCCCATCTTAGAAAAAGAAATAGAACAAGCTATTAACCAACTCCCTAAGAAAAAATCCCCAGGACCAGATGGATTTACATGTGAATTCTACCAAACATTTAAAGAACAATTAACCCCAATGCTATATAAACTATTTGAACAAATAGGGACTGAAGGAGTCCTACCAAACTCCTTTTACGACACAGACATGGTACTGATACCTAAACCATGTAGGCCGAAAACAGAGAAAGAAAACTATAGACCAATCTCTCTAATGAATATCAATGATAAAATCTTAAATAAAATATTAGCAAAAAGATTACAGAAAATCATCCCCAGGATAATACACTATGATCAAGTAGGATTTATACCAGGAATGCAGGGCTGGTTCAATATTAGGAAAACTATTAGCATAATTGACTATATCAATAACCAAATTAACAAAAACATATGATCATCTCAATAGATGCAGAAAAAAGCATTTGATAAAATCCAACATCCATTCCTAATAAAAACACTTGAGAGTATAGGAATAAATGGACTTTTCTTAAAATAGTCAGGAGCATATATTTAAAACCATCAGTAAGTATCATATGCAATGGAGAAAAACTGGAATCTTTCCAGTAAGATCTGGAGTGAAGCAAGGTTGCCCACTGTCACCATTATTATTCAATATTGTATTAGAAACACTAGCCTCGGCAGTAAGAGTCGAGAAAGAGATTAAAGGAATCAGAATAGGCAGTGAGGAAACCAAACTATCACTCTTTGCAGATGATATGATGGTATACTTAGAGAACCCTAGAGATTCTACGAAAAAGCTATTAGAAATAATCCATACTTTAGCAAAGTTGCAGGTTATAAAATAAATCCCCATAAATCCTCAGCATTTTTATACATCACCAACAAAATCCAACAGCAAGAGATACAAAGAGAAATTCCATTCAGAATAACTGTCAACAGCATAAAATATTTGCGAATCTATCTACCAAAGGAAAGTCAGGAATTATATGAACTAAATTACAAAAAACTTTCCACACAAATAAAGTCAGACTTAAACAATTGGAAAAATATCAAGTGCTCCTGGATAGGTCGAGCAAATATAATAAAGATGACAATACTCCCTAAACTAATCTATTTATTTAGTGCTATTCCAATCAGACTTCCAAGAAAATATTTTAATGATCTAGAAAAAATAACAACAAAATTCATATGGAATAATAAAAGGTCAAGAATCTCAAAAGGATTAATGAAAAAAAAATCGAATGAAGGTGGCCTAGCTGTACCTGATCTAAAACTATATTATAAAGCAGCAGTCACCAAAACCATTTGGTATTGGCTAAGAAATAGATTAGTTGATCAGTGGAACAGGTTAGGTTTACAAGACAGAATAGTCAACTATAGCAACTTAGTGTTTGACAAACCCAAAGATCCTAACTTTTGGGATAAGAATTCATTATTTGACAAAAACTGCTGGGATAACTGGAAATTAGTATGGCAGAAATTAGGCATGGACCCACACTTAACACCATATACCAAGATAAGATCAAAATGGGTCCATGATTTAGACATAAATAACGGGATTATAAACAAATTAGAGGAACATAGGATAGTTTATCTCTCAGACTTGTGGAAGAGGAAGAAATTTGTGACTAAAGATGAACTAGAGACCATTATTGATCACAAAATAGAAAATTTTGATTACATCAAATTAAAAAGCTTCTGTACAAACAAAACTAATGTAAACAAGATTAGAAGGGAAGCAACAAACTGGGAAAACATCTTCACAGTTAAAGGTTCTGATAAAGGCCTCATTTCCAAAATATATAGAGAACTGACTCTAATTTATAAGAAACCAAGCCATTCTCCAATTGATAAATGGTCAAAGGATATGAACAGACAATTTTCAGATGATGAAATTGAAATCATTACCACTCATATGAAAGAGTGTTCCAAATCATTATTAATCAGAGAAATGCAAATTAAGACAACTCTGAGATACCACTACACACCTGTCAGATTGGCTAAGATGACAGGAAAAATAATGATGATTGTTGGAGGGGATGCGGGAAAACTGGGACACTGATACATTGTTGGTGGAGCTGTGAACGAATCCAACCATTCTGAAGAGCAATCTGGAATTATGCCCAAAAAGTTATCAAACTGTGCATACCCTTTGATCCAGCAGTGTTTCTACTGGGCTTATACCCCAAGGAGATACTAAAGAAGGGAAAGGACCAGTATGTGCCAAAATGTTTGTGGCAGCCCTGTTTGTAGTGGCTAGAAGCTGGAAACTGAGTGGATGCCCATCAATTGGAGAATGGTTGGGTAAATTGTGGTATATGAATGTTATGGAATATTATTGTTCTGTAAGAAATGACCAGCAAGATGAATACAAAGAAGCTTGGAGAGAATTACATGAACTGATGCTAAGTGAAATGAGCAGAACCAAGAGATCATTATATACAGCAACAACGATACTGTATGAAGATGGAAGAGGATTTCTTTGACAAAGAGACCTAATTCAGTTTCAATTGATCAACAATGGACAGAAGCAGCTACACCCAAAGAAAAAACACTGGGAAATGAATGTAAATTGTTTGCATTTTTGTTTTTCTTCCTGGGTTATTTCTACCCTCTGAATCCAATTCTCCCTGTGCAACAAGAAAACTGTTTGGATCAGCACCCATACATTGTATCTAGGATATACTAGAACATATTCAACATATATAGGACTGCTTGCCATCTAGGGGAGGGGATGGAGGGTGGGAAGGAAAAATCAGAACAGAAGTGAGTGCAAGGGATAATGTTGTAAAAAAAAAATTACCCTGGCATGGATTCTGTCAATAAAAAGTTACTATAATAATAAAAATTAAAAAAAAAAAAAAAAAAAGAAGTCCCTTCACCATTTTGGCCTCTTCTTATACTTGTGGAATTGATTTGGTAAAGCTAAGAGAATGCTTTGTCTATAAAAATATCTTTTAAAATAGCTGCATAAAATACATTAAAAATTAATTTCTATACTTTACATAAACCTTGTAAGTCAAGATGTAATAGAACCATTTTGAATGAAATGCAAAATTAGATGTTATTAAGGACTATTTAACACTAGGTTTTCTTCCCAGGTATAAATAGAATGGATATCAGAACATCAGACACTTTATAAGTTCTACTCAATTAAGGAATGCCTTAAGTAGTAATTAATATATAATTAGTAACTTTCAGTGATAACTCTCAAAATTGGAAGAACTCACAGAGGCTATCTGGTCCAGCTATATTTGAATGAGAATTTTTTAATAATAGATTTAATAAGTGATCATCCAGTTTTTGCATCAAGGTTTCCTAGAAAGGACTACAAAGCAAATTATACTATCCCATTGCTTTAAGACTTCTAATTATGAAGAAGTTTTCTGTTGTACCAAGTCTAAATTTGCTTCTTTAGTACTTCTATAAAGTGCTTGTTTCTTCTTGTGGCCAAATATTTTAAAAAAATCTAATAATTCATTTTTCATGTAACAGACTTTGAATACTTGAAAACATCTTTATGAAACCTTGTCTTCTCTTTTTTAGATAAAATATCTCCAATTTCTTGAGATATTTTTTAGTTCCACACATGATATATTCTTGAAGTCCTTCATCTTGAAGAATTTCAGTTGTTCTTCTTGGGAAGCTTTTCAGTTTAAAATGCATAGAAGAGAAGGTTAGTAGATAAGCAGAACAGCTTTAAAAATAAAAATTTATCATAAACTTTAAAAGAAAAAGTTCATAAGACAGTCATAGCTTCATGTATAATTCCCCATTCTAATTTGTATATAGAAATGTTGATTTTATTTGATGTTTGTTAAATTTAAAAAATCCAAAACTATAGCTTAATCTTTTCTTAATTTTTCTAGTTGTTTCATTAAAGTTGTAGTCCACTAAAAATTCTAAATCTTTACCAGACAAATTGCTATGATTATAGGCAGGCTCACCATCTCCCTCATTGAAGACTCTAATGCTCTTAAAACTATTTTTTCCCCCTGCCATTACCTGTTGACTCATATTGAGCTTATAGACCATTAAAAACTGTGGTCTTTTTTCATAAACCATCATCTAGTCCTAACTCCCCCATATTTTTTTCTCATGAAGTTTATAGACTCATCAATTTTGAACTGAAAGATTTCTGAGGTTATCAGTTCCAGCTGTCACTTCACAGGTAAAGAAATTCAGACTTAATATAGTTTAGTAATTTTTATAAGTGGCAGCTGAAATTTGAACCCAGATCTTCCACTTTAAATTTCATTCCCTTTCCATTTTATCATACTGTCTTTTCCCATTTTCATCTGTAGTATAAAAAAAACACTTTTGTTCCTATTGAATTTTATCACATTGAGTTCACCCCAATATTTTACCTAGATCAGATCTTATTGGATTGTTATTATATCATTTCTCCTAAAATTGTGATATAGAATCATAGCGATAGAGCAGGAAAAAATCCTCAACAGTCATTGGAGTCAGAATCAAACTCTTAATTTTATAATTAAAGAAACAATCCCAAGAAAATTAAGTGAGTTGTTCAAAGTTAGTAAGGGGCAAAAATGTGATTTAGACCCAAGCCTATTGACTTAAGACCTCAACATGATAAGCATGCTACCTTTATCCTTGCCTAAGTCCTTGATAAAAATGGACCTATGACCAAGCACATATCTTTAAGGTACTCCACTAAAGACTACTTTTAGGATCCAGCCATTCAATCCATTCTGAATTCACCTATTTGTCACCAGTGTAGCAAGAAGAACAAGAGATAACTTGATCAAATGCTTTTTCTAAAATCTAGGTATATTATATTATTCTTGTCTGTCTGATAACACTATTAGAAAGAGAAGTAATGTTGGTCGGGCATAGACTGTTCTTTTTTTTATATATATATAGCTTTTTATTTATAAGGTATATGCATGGGTAATTTTTTTCAGTATTGACAATTGCCAAACCTTTTGTTCCAATTTTTCCCTCCTTCCCTTACCTTCTCCCCCAGATGGCAAGTAGACCAATACATGTTAAATATGTTAAATTCTGTGTTAAATACAATACATATCCATATCGTTATTTTGCTGCACATGAAGAATAGGACTTTGAAATAATGTACAATTAACCTGTGAAGGAAATCAAAAATGCAAGCAGATAAAAACAGAGGGATTAGAAATGCTATGTAGTGGTTCACAGTCATTTATTTCCCAGAGTTTTTTCGCTGAGTATAGCTGGTTCTATTCATTATTGAACAAATGGAACTGATTTGTTTCATCTTATTGCTGAAGAGCCACGTCCATCAGAATTGATCATCATATAGTGTAATGTTCTCTTCTCTATATTATAATGTTCTCTGGGAGCAGATTTCTTGGGGAGCTTCTGGGAACAGCCTTCCTTTTAGTTCCGTTAATAATCACCTCAAATGTAGCCAGGGAGTTAAAGTCCAGTCCTTTATTGTCCAAAATAGCCCGGTTAGCTTTCTTAGAGGCCTATCCCTCTCCTTAGTTCCAATAGCTCTTGTCACTATCCTTTGTCCCTTCCAGCTTCAGCCTTTCTTCTTCTGAATACCAAGCCTCCAGCCAGCACAAAGGTGGAAGAATGGAATGAATCTTGACTCCTCCTCTGAGAGTGGGATTGTGGACTTCTGTGTTAGACTTGTGAATCTCTTGGACTGAATCCTGACTTGTGAATCTCCTGAAGTCTCTAGTGGGCTTGCCCTTTAATGGGCTCCTCCTTATATATATCCTCTCTTAAAGGTGTGAACTCTAAAGGTGTGAACTAAGTACATAAGCATTGTCTCTATCATTTCCAGTGACTTAGCACCTTGTTTCAAGTTCTGGCCCATAACAATATAGTATTGTTATTGAAGTATATAATGATCTCCTGGTCCTGCTCATTTCACTCATCATCAGTTCATGTAAGTCTCTCCAGGCCTTTCTGAAATCCTTCTGCTGGTCATTTCTTTCAGAACAATAATATTCCATAACATTCACATACCACAATTTATTCAGCCATTCTCCAGTTGATGGGCATCCATTCAGTTTCCAGTTTTTGGCCACTACAAAGAACATTTTTGCACATACAGGTCCCTTTCCCTTCTTTAAGATCTCTTTAGGATATAAGCTCAGTAGTAACACTGCTGGATCAAAGGGTAAGCATAGTTTGATAACTTTTTGAGCATGGTTCCAAATTGCTCTCCAGAATGGCTAGATATATTCACAATTTCACCAACAATGCATCAGTATCCCAATTTTCCCACATCCCCTCCAACATTCCGCATTATCTTTCCCTGTTCATTCTAGCCAGTCTGACAGGTGTGTAGTGGTATATCAGAGTTGTCTTAATTTGCATTTCTCTGATTAATAATGACTTGGAGCATTTTATCATATGGCTAGAAATCATTTCAATTTCTTCATCTAAAAATTGTTCATATCCTTTAACCATTTATCAATGGGAGAATGGCTTGATTTCTTATAAATTAGATTCAATTCTCTATATATTTTGGAAATGAGGCCTTTATTAGAACCTTTGACTGCAAAATGTTTTCACAATTTATTGTTTCCCTTCTAAACTTGTTTGCATTAGTTTTATTTTGAAAAAAGCTTTTCAATTTGATATAATCAAAATTTTCTATTTTGTGATCAATAATGATCTTTAGTTCTTTGGTTACAAATTCCTTCCTCCTCCACAGGTCTGAGAGGTAAACTATCCTATATTCTTCTAATTTATTTATAATCTCATTCTTTATGCCTAGATCATGAACCCATTTTGACCTTATCTTGGTGTACGATGTTAAGTGTGGGTCAATGCCTAGTTTCTGGCATAGACTGTTCTCAACAGATGTATACTGGCTCTCTGTAATTCCTGTTTTCCTATCTAGATATTCATTAACCATCCCTTTTATAATGCAATATATGATTTTCCCTTGGAGTCAAAGTTAAGCTCACTGGCTTATAGTCATTTCTTCCCTTTCTCTAAATTTATCTAGCACTTTAAATTTTGCAATACATGAAAGTGGAGCCAGTAGTTGCCATTTGTCAATCTTGAGGTTACTCTCCCATTTTCATAATCTTTCAAAAATCACTAACCACTCTGCTAATTCTTTCAGTACTTTAGAAGGGTGTTTACCCAAGCCTTGGAATTGGAATTCATTATGGGCAACTAGATTATTCTTTTAATGTCCTCTGACTTTAGTAATAATAATAATGTGCTAGGCTTGAGAATAAGTGCCTGACAATTTTTATTTCATTTGATTCTCAAAACAGCTCTAGGAGGCAGGTGCTATTAATAGCCTAATTTCACAAATGGGAAAACCAAGGTAAATAGATATCAAATGGCTTACCAATGGATCACACAACTAATAAATGTGGAGGTGAAATTTGAACTTGAGTTTTCCTGATTCCAGGCCCTATCCACCCTGCCACCTAGCCCTTATGTTGGGTGTCCATTCCATGTTAGCCATTCTATTCCTTTCTAATCCAAAGATCATTATTTGTAGCACATAAAATAAAAGAAATATAGGAGTTGATCAATTCTGCCTTATCTATTATCATGATTCCTTCGTTCTATATTCATAGTTCATCTTTAAGTCTCCCCACTTTTTTTTCATGTTGTTAACATGATGGACTTCTTTGTCAAGCTCAATTCAGTTTGATGTTTGCATTCCTGATACTTTTCTTTCTGAATTATGCCACATTTATATATTCACCCTTCATTACCTATCACTGATTCTGTCTTCTTGGTATCATTTTTCTAAAGATTTCCTTCTTTTCTTTGTCATCCAGATAGATTGTGTGTGGGAAGAGGGGGATGATCATAATTCCATTCTTAATACTATCCCATCTCTCTTGATTTGAGATTTGTAGAATTTTTAGGAGATTTGTAGAATTTTTAGGCGGTAGACTCTGTGGTTTCCATCATTTCCAGAATCTCAAATACTAGCTCTGTTTGTTGTTGAAACTCAGATCCAGTAGTGAATCCTCTCATGGAATTTCCCAAACCCCACTCCATACCCATTTTGTAAGAGATTAATTTTTCTTATAAGACAAATCAAGGAATCATTAGCTGTTTTACTTTAAATGCAAAGAGAATGCTAGCAGTTAGTTACTTCATCACTACCATATCACTACTTCTGGGCTAGATTAGGGATCTATTTATTTAACTCCTTGTCTTTTTCTTCCTTCACTTCAGGTGATACAAAGTATATTAGTCTCTGCAGTGATAATATTGCTTCTCTTTCAGCCACAACTTTCTATTGAGCTTTACTTAAATGTCCTTTAATATGTTTTCCTTCTACAACTTGCATATGTTTTCTTCCCATAAATCTCCTCCTGTAAGATCCTCTGCTCTTTTTTTAAATAACAAATTAAAAATAAGGGGGAGGGGAATCAATTCGTAATACTTATACATGGTCTAGAAGAACCTGAATAAATAACTTGCTTCTCTTCCTAATTTGGGAGAAAAAAAGATTCACCCTCTTTGAAGTTCCAGCTTTACCTGCTTCGTTAACAAGGAATTTGTTTCTTTATTCATTTTATGACTTTTTCCTTTTTGAAAACAAATTGTCAGTTTTCTCACAGGAGCTAGCATGTTCAAATTCTTCTGAATGTCATAAATTTGATTTGAATTTAATAATCATAAGATAATAATAAAAGCTAGCATTTATGTAGCATTTTAAAGCTTGCAAAGAACTTTGGTGACATAAAAGTGGTGGTGGTTGTAGTCTCAGAACCCACTGAACATTTAATATAATTTTTAGGATTTTTTGAAGTTCTCTGAAATTCTCTGCCTTGAGACTAAAGTTTGGACTATGATCCTCATAGTGACAGGCTTGGTTCGGTTCCTTTCCTAGGGCCTGATTCCTGGGAATTGAGCTGCAGTACTCATTTTTCTACAGAATCCATGCTCACATGTTTCAGCAGGCTAGGGAAGTGTGGGTAAGATGCCAGGAGAGAAAGATGGGCATAGGAACTCAGCTGCCCCCAGAGCTTGTCAATTCTTGCACTGTTTGAATAGGAGATGCTTGTGTCAGGTGCTTAGAGAGCAACTTATTTGCTCTTGTATCAGTAATGGAGAATTAATAAATGAGAATCTGCTCCTCAAGGCAACAAACAACCTCACACTGAACTCACTCATTTGTTAGTTGTTGTTTTGTTATTGTTGTTGTTGGAAATTTTTCTTGCTCTTAGGGCTTTTTTAGATTTAGAGTCCAAACGGTCCTGAGAATCTGTCAGTCTAGTCCATTTATGCTTCATTTTACATCAATAAAGAATATGCCCAGGGATGTTAAATAACTTAAGTTGTATGTAGTAAATGTCAGAGGCAAGGTTTGAACTCATATCCTCTGACTCCGAAGTCACCAGTATTTCCTCCGTAGCATGATGTCTTTCTTACTTGATTTGTAATCCTTATGGGGCAGGCAGGAAAGGCAGAGGATGAGAGATTTGTAACAGGGGAGGTTGCAGGTAGGGTGGATAAGCAGATAATTGCATCTGTCGGGATTGTACTAGGAATAAAAGGAATATAGATGACTACTTAAGAATTAACCTATTGAAAGGTAACCATTATATTCAGTCCCCTCACAACTCTCTGGATCCTTTTAATTTTTAAGTAGATAGACCTAAAAATAAGTAATGATCTTAAGGAGCCAAAATGGTTTCAAGAATAATTCTGCCAGAATAATCATATTTCCTATTTAAACATAGGGTTACCTGGTGAGTTGATAATGGCAATGCTACTTTGCTTAGATTTTAATAAGGTATTTGAAAAAGTTTCTCATAATATTCTAGAAAAATTACAAAGATCTGAGATCAATAGTAACACAGTTGAAACTGGTGCAAAGGGCAAGCACCTCAAATTTATTAATAGTGATTTGATAGCAGCTTGCCCTTGAGCTGTTCAATATTTTATCAAGGACTTAAAGACTGTGATGCTATGCTTCTTGGCTATATCTCTGCAGTTTCTGGAAAGACATAATTATCACTGGATGGTAGAACCAGGATATAAAGTATGTTGACATAGAACATTGGACTAAAGTTAATAAATGAAATTTAATAGTGTTAGTATAGTCTTGCAATTCAGTTCAGAAACTTAACTTTATAACTATAAGATATGGTGGACAAGAAGCATTGCTAAACAGTAATTCATCTGAATATGACCAGAGGGTTTTAGTGGATTGTAGAAACTGAGTACAATTTAACAATGTGGTATAACATATAAGACAATTAATGCATTGTTAGCCTGCATTAAGAGAGGAATAATGTCCAGGAATAAAGAAGTGATAATCCCATCATGCTCTGTCAAATATCTGAAGGGCAGCCTGCAGAAGAGTGATTGGACTTGTTCTGCCTAGTCCTAGAGGACATAAATAGAAGCAATGGAAGAAAATTGGTAAGAGACAGATTGAGACTTGAAACATTTCACAACTCTTTCCCACTATTCCACAGTGGTATGCTGCCTTAAAAGGTAGAGGTTCCCCCCTGTGCTTAATGTTTAAGCAAAGACTAGATAGCCACTTGTCTGGTATACTGAAGTGTGGTTGAGTGGGTTTGAGTTAGATTGTAATGCTTGTGAGGTCCCAGCTAACCCTGAAATTTTATGACAATTAGACAATTAATTCCTAACAATTAGAGTTCTCCTAAAGTAGAATAGGCTGCCTTGGGGTTTTCTTTTATTCACAAAACCAAAAGTAAACTTGTTACAGGTTTGTGGGAATATAGGGAGGGGAGGGTCATCCTTTTTTTTTTTTTTAATCTCCTCAGTTCAGTTTCTAGGAATAGAATAATGGTGAGAAATACTGGAAATTCACTCATGTGATTCCTTGCTACTAACAGAATGAAGGCAGGAATACTTGTTAGGGTACTTTTGCAGTTGTCTGTTTTAGGCAGTAAGAGCATAAATTAAGATGATGGTAATAATATATAGGATAGGATAGTGAAAATAGAGAATTTATTCAAGAGAATTCAACTTAATAGATATTTATGATATACCTACCATGAGGCTAACTTAGATATTGAGACAAGTACAATGACAAAAATGACATAGTCTCTGAATTGAGTATATTACATTCTACTGAGGAAATGCAATGCATATCCAGATAAATAAATAGGTCACTTAAGGAAGGAAAGAACCCTAACAGCCATAAGGAATAAGGAAAAGCCTTCTAGAGGATTAGAGGATCATTGATGTAAAATGGAAAGGGTCTTTGAACTCTGTTTTAGTCCAACCTTGCCCCTGTGAGGAAACAAACTTAGAGATTGCCCAAGGTCACACAGGTAGATAATAAGCTTCAGAGATGGCATAAGTATCCATATTTTTTTTTTAACTACAAAGAGAGTGGCTTTTCTGGTGTTTCATACTGCTTCACAAAACTATTCCTTGAAGGAACATAAAGATTATGAAAGGCAAGGATTAGGCAGTGCATTCCAAAAGCTTCAGAGGTAAAAAATGAATGAAGACTGAGAAAATTCTATCAAATTTATCAGTGAGGAGGACACTTACATCATAGAAAATAATCCATTAAATTTTCCCTATAAAATTTTGCTTTTGCATGAACAAAGCCAGTGCAGCTAGGATAAGAAAATAAACTATCTTTTGGGGGAAAAAACTTTTGGATAAATTATCTTTGATAAGAGGCAACATAGAATAATGACCAGAGAGTTGATATTAGAGTCAAGGCCTGCTTCATATAAATACAGGTGATGTGACCTTAGATGAATCAATGGTCCTTTCTCCTAGAGTTCCATACCAATGAGATCATAAGTCTAGCCAAAAGAAGTCTGACTTAAAAGGTATTTAGGGAATTTACACATAAAATCAAGCACTATTCTCTAACAAATAAGTCTGCAAATGATATATTAAAATGAATCTTCAGAAGATCATAGAAATGACCATATAAAAAAATGCTTCTACACACTAATAGACTTCCGGCGAAGAAGGCGGCGAGGAGGCACACAACACTAATAACGAGAAATACAGGTTAGAACAACTCTAAGGTTTCATCTCATATCTATTGAATTCTTGAAGATGAAAATAAGAGGAATAGTTAGTTTTTTGAAAACTGTTGTAATGTTTTGAAAAGACAAGTAAAGCTGTGAGCTGGTCCAATTGTTTTGGAAAACAATTTGGAACTGATGTGAAGAAAGTACTAAACGGTTTATATCTTTTAATGTAGTCATTCTAGCCACTACTAAGCATATACCTCCAAGGAGATCAATGACAAAGATTCATTACCGGATTCTTGGTGCTAGCAACAAATTGGAATCTTGATGCCAGGATCACTCTCTATCATCTCTGCCTCCTGATTTCTTTTGCATCCCAGTCAAAATTCCTCCTTCTACAAGAAGCATATTCTGGTCTTCCTTAGTGCTTCTAACTTTGCTCTAAGAGGATATCTGATTTATCTTGTATATAACTCCTTTATATAGCTTATTTGTATATAGTTATTTGCATATTGTTTCACTCATTAGACTGTGAGTTCAAATGAAATAATATTTGTAAAGTGTTTAATATACTGTCTTCTACAAGCCAAGTACTTAAATGCTTGTTACCTTCCCTTTCTTGAGAAAAGAGACTAGTACTTTTTTTCCTTTATATGTTCAATACCTAGCATGGTATATAGTGTGTGTGTGTGTGTGTGTGTGTGTGTGTGTGTATAAGGTATATAGTAGGAGCTTAATAAATGTTTGTTTAACTTGATTTTAATATCTTTTAGAAAGATTAAGCAAGGAGCAGGTAGTTGGTGCAATGGATAGAGCAACAGCCCTGAGTTCATACCTAGCCTTAAACACTTAATACTGCCTAGCTGTGTGACCCTGGCCAGGGAAGTCACTTAAACTCAATTGCCTTGAGGTGGTGGGGGAGGGGGGGAGGAGAAGACTAAGCACATTTGTAGATAGGTCAGAAAGTAACCTTTTTAAATTCTAAATTGAGTTGATAAATAAAATATGAATTGTAAAAAACTCATTGAGCTTAGTGAAGAAGAGAAAGTAATTTCAATAGGACAGTGGAAGGGACAGGCGTTGGATAGAATGGATAATATGTGAAGAAGTGTAGTAATGGGGTATAAACAGCTTATTAAAAGAGTTTAGCTAAAGTCGGGACTCAAGGATAGCAATATGTCTACTAATTTGCCTTCTATGTAGTTGAATTGTTCTTGAATGTTATACTTTGCTTTAAGACAATAGGAATAACCCTGAGATGTTGTACATAAATCATTTTTTTTAAATTAACATTCATGTTAACTTTGATTTTCATTATATAAGTTCTGAGTTGCTTCATTTTATCTGTCATTTCTAGTACTTTAGTTTCTGCTCTGGGACAGCCATTTTTAGCATTTATAACATCATATGAATAAGCACTCAGCCTTACTTTTTTTTTTTTTTTTAATGGTTTAATCTTCCTGTAAGGGTAAAAACTCTTAATAGTTCATCAATCTTACAATAGATCTGGTAGCCTTTCCTGCTTAAAATCATGCAGATCATGAGCAATCCTTATTCATGTCTACGTCCTTCCATAGAAGGATGGCAAACATATTATCTACTTTATTCATTTAGAAGCTTTTGCCTAGGTTTCTTAATATTTCTTAAGTTCCTTTGGATTGTTGTTGTTTTCTGTGTGTGTGTATCACTCTTAATATAAAAATATCTCCTTTTCTGATTAAACATTAATTTGATGATAACTTTTGTCATTTTGTCATGTCATTGCTGACAACATATACATGTGTGTACATATACAGAGATAGATATCAGTGTGTGTATTTATTTGTGTATCTATTGTCCTTTAAATCACCTAGAATTTTGATTCTGAATTTGAACAGTCCTGTCTCATTTAAATCCAATTCACTTGCAAATCAGCATCACCCTCCTAATGCCTTTGGTCCTTTTTGAGAACAAGGACCAACAACAACTGATATTTTCCAAAAGTCCTATGTAGATGCCTTGTTTTAGAGTGATAGTATAAGATAGAATGGCAGATACTCCTATCACAACGTGCCTTACAAGTACTCCCCAGCCTTTCTCTGAAGAATTAGGGAGAGGGTAAGTCACCCATTTTGTCCTAATTCTGTCCTGAGTACCTTCACACTTAAAAATAGGTATCATTTCTACCCCCAAGTCTTCTCTTTTCCAGGAAGAACATACTCAGTTCCTAAAGCTGATTTTATGTAGCATGATTGATTCCTTCACCTTCATAGATGCCCGATGTTTTTCTGAAAATATGGTGCTCAGGTTATATTCCACTGTGGTCTGACATTATATTCCAGATGTGGTCTGACAAGGGACACATATAAACACGGTATTCAGTTTGACTGAGATTTGCTGAGATTTTCAGCTTCCTTTCATGTGCTGTTTTTTCCCTTTAGAATGTAAGCTCCTTAAGAATAGAGAATGTTTGCCCTTGTTTGTATTTGTATTCTTAGCACTTAGCATAGTACTTCACACTTAGTAAGCATTTAATAAATGCTTGCCAAGTGATAGATTGACTGATAACAAAAATAGGAGAGATTGCTAAGCCTGGGTTAATCACAGGAAAATGTCAAATGTGAACTAGACTTTGAAGAAAAGTTTGAGTGAGAAAGGGGAGTATATTCAAAGCATTAGCAAAGGTCAGGAAAGGGGCATATGAAGTATGAGAGTATGTGGTCAGGTTGACTGCAAAAGCACTACTCTAAAGTAGTTAGATGTATAAAGTTATAAAAAAGTAGATTGGTCCCAGATTGCATTAGGTCCTGAAATGTCAGAATAAGAAATAGGAATTTTATCATGTGGATAGTAGGGAACACTGATAACATTTTCAGACATGGGGATGACATAATCAAAGTTTTGCTTTAAGAAGATTAACTTGGCAATAGTGTGTATGGTGGTTGGGATAAGAAAGAATTGAAAGAGAGGAAAACTGGGTTTATTGCTATTCATTATACATGACATTCTGTGTTTGTGGATAGGCTATTCTCAAGACCTGTAATATACAACCTTCATATACCACTTCCTACATGAGGCTTTTCCAGATTCTTCTTCCTTAAAATTACATTGTATTTATTTCATATATGTTTATATTTACACATAAATATATGTTTATTATTTTATTAAATAAAACTTTTTTGGTATTTTTTTATCGTCAACACCTAGCATATTATTAACTGGATCATAATAGTAGCTACTTAATCAACTGCCTATTGATTGATTAATCTAGAGAAGAGATAGTATATGGTTATCAAAAGACTTAGTAACCATAATGATACTACTAATACAAATAGGCAAGAACATAAAATGGACATTTTGATAACATAAAATTGAAAAGTTTCTGCATAAACAAAATCAATGCAATTAAAATGCAATGCAAAAAAAAAACAATCTGGAAAAATATTTGGAACAGGTGTCTCTAATAATAGTCTTATGTCAAGAATATGGAAGGAACTGATTAAAATATAAAAGAACAAGAGCCATTTTCCAATATATACATGGTCAAAGATTCACATTTTTGGAGTATATTTCTTTTAAAGAAACAAATCCAGGCTATTAACAGTTCTATGAAAATATATTCCAAATAACTAATAATTATATAAATACAAATTAAAATAAATCATGCGAGTATATGCTCATCCAATTCACAAAGATGACAGAAAGGAAAATAATAATTTGTGGAAGGACATAGAGGACAGACACAATAACGTGCTCTTGGTGGATCTGTAATTCAGCTATTCTGGAAAACAATTTGGAATTATCTTCCCCCCCTCCTCCCAAGTCACTAAGAAATATATATAAAATAAAAGAAAGGAAAAGTACTCATATTTACAAAAAATAAGGGCATCTTTTAGTGGCAAAAAACCCCTGGAAATAAAATGGGTGCCCATTAATTGAGGAATGGCTGAATAAATTAAGTAATGCAATATTACTCTGCCATGGGATTATGTCAGAGAAATTTGGGAAGACTAATTTATTTATTTATTTATTTAATTTTATTATAACTTTTTATTGACCGAACATATGCCTGGGTAATTTTTTACAACATTATCCCTTGCACTCACTTCTGTTCTGATTTTTCCCTTCCCTCCCTCTACCCTCTCCCCTAGATGGTAAGCAGTCTTATATATGTTAAATATGTTATAGTATATCTTAGATACAATATATGTGTGCAGAACTGAACAGTTCTCTTGTTGCATAGGGAGAATTGGATTCATTAGGTAAAAATAACCTGGGAAGAAAAACAAAAATGCAAACAGTTTACACTCATTTCCCAGTGTTTCTTCTCTGGATGTAGCTGCTTCTGTTCATTATTGATCATTCTCTTTGTCGAAGATATCCACTTCCATCAGAATACATCTTCATACAGTATTGTTGTTGAAGTATATAACGATCTCCTGGTTCTGCTCATTTCACTCAGCATCAGCTCATGTAAGTCTCTCCAAGCCTCTCTAAAATCATCCTGCTGGTCATTTCTTACCAAACAATAATATTCCATAACATTCATATACCACAATTTACCCAACCATTCTCCAGTTGATAGGCATCCATTCATTTTCCAGTTTCTAGCCACTACAAACAGGGCCGCCAACAAACATTTTGGCACCTACAGGTCCCTTTCCCTTCTTTAGTATCTCCTTGAGGTATAAGCCAAGTAGTAGCACTGCTGAATCAAAGGGTATGCACAGTTGGATAACTTTTGGGGCATAATTCCAGATTGCTCTCCAGAATGATTGGATTCGTTCACAACTCCACCAGTTTTTCCCGCATTCCCTCCAACATTCATCATTATATTTTCCTGTCATCTTAGCCAATCTGACAGGTATGTAGTGGTATCTTAGAGTTGTCTTAATTTGCATTTCTCTGATTAATAGTGATTTGGAACGCTTTCAGTTGAGTGGTAATAGTTTCAATTTCATCATCTGAAAATTGTCTGTTCATATCCTTTGACCATTTATCAATTGGAGAATGACTTGGTTTCTTATAAATTAGAATCAATTCTCTATATATTTTGGAAATGACCTATAACTGCAACCTATAACTGTAAAAATGTTTTCCCAGTTTGTTGGGGAAGACTAATTTAGAGTGAGTAAGCAGTAGCTGGAGAACTTTTGAAAAACTTAAGAACTATGATCAATATAGTGACCAATTATGACTCCAGAAGACTGATAATGAAACATGTTGCTACCTCATAATAGAGATGTGATGAATGTTTGATGCTCAAATAAACTTACATTTTTGGACTTGACCAATGTTGAGATTGGTTTTGTTTAACTATGCTTACTTGGTAAAGGTTTTTTTAATGGGGGGAATTTGGGAGGGAGAGTGATACTAATACTTAGATAATGATGCCAAAGGGGAAAAAAAAATTAGAAAAGAAAAGAGAATCATAGAAGCATTTTTTTTAAAAAATGAAAGCAAAAAAAGAGAAATACAATGAAGTACAAGACATACAAACAAGATCATTTTGAAACTGTTGAATTATACATATAATATATATGTATATTTAACATTGTATTTTAAAACATGTTATATGTAATAGAGAGCTGAAGTTTCATGTTCGATCCTTTTCTTGTTCTTTGTATATTCAAATTCCAAGTTCCAAATAACCAAAAAATATTTAACAGAAGTAAGCCAGTACTAAGTGCCAGTTTTGAGGAGAATATGATGACTGTTTTTAGAATTTGTTTTAGAGTTTGAGATGACATCAGAATTTTCAAGCGGAAATATCATAACAGGCAATTATAGAAATGATATTGGAACACATGTAAGAGAGACACAGAGACAAAGAGATTGAGCTGTTAAGTACAGATGTGGATGCTCCTGAATATAGCTTTAGGGCAGAATAGTGAAATAAATCTCTAAAGAAGGAAATGTTTAGAGACCTTTGGAGAATGATTGTTTTTAGTGTCTAGGATGAGAGAGAGGGGTAAGGGAAAATAAATTGAAGGAAGATAAATTAGGGAGATAGAAAACTGAGTGTCATAGAAGCCAAAAGAGCAGAGAGTTTTAAGTGATTAGTAATGTAAAATACTTCAGAGAATGAAGACAAAAGAAGGTCCATTAGATTTGGCAATTGTGATGTTGTGTAGCAATAATTAGTTTTATCACAGGATACTTTGGACCAAAGGGTGAATAAAATTTCTGATCAGTAAACCAAATATCATACTATTTGATAAGTCTATTAAAATGGTTGCTTTTGTTACTTATAATCCATTAAATCACTATTTCAAAAGCATTTATAAAAAAAGAAAGTCCATGTGTGTGTGATAGAGGAACTTAAACTAAGGTAGAGATGGTGAGACAGTAAATTATCACCTGAAGCATCACACCTTACTGATTAGCTCAGATAACTTTCAGTGCCTATGTGAACTTTTAAAATGTGTTGCTTACTGTAGCCACATAATGCATTTCAACCTCAACCAGCTGTCTCCCAGATGTGTGTCATTAGTCACAAGGGCACTCACCTAGTTGCCAACACTTAAAAAAAAAAAAAAAAAAACAAGCCCAAAGAGACCACTCTGGTGGTGGTAGGCTATCAGTATCATCTTCACACATGAGGGGCCACACATTATTAGTTAATCGTTGTAGAAAGCAGAAGGGTTCATCACGTATTTGGCCTCCATTCAGGAGGTTAGTTTTAGGACCTGGCATATCACCAGCAAGCTTTCAATTCTCCATTAGATGCTGGCAAGGTCTAAGTAACAATTCATTCTTGATTCATGCCCATAATTTTCTAATGCACTAAATGCCAGATTTATTCTTAAAGCAAGAAGTAGGAGAACTTCTTTCTTCTTCTCCTTCCAGATTAATAGAAACTCACATTTTTATAGTGTGTTTTAATGTACAGAATATTTTCCTCACAGTAAGTAACATCATTAATATTATTACTATCTCAAATAATGATATGTGTACAGAATAAAAGCTCTGGAAATTCATAAGACTTAAGACTGGAAAAGACCTTAAAGTTCATTTGGAAGCTGCATACATGAGCAAATAGAGCCTCAAAGAAAAACAGTTAACTTGCCTACATTCATATCACTAATGTCAAAACTAGAATGTTGTCTTTTGGTTCCAAGTCCCATCTTCTTTTATACCATCATTTTTAAGAATAGCCACATAAATTTGAAGATGGAACTTGCTGAGCCACATGACCCTAAAAGTAAAAATTCTAAAAGTTACATAAAGACTAGTTGTGGAGTGTCCCAGAGGAATTACACCATTTAGGGGCAAAAATAAGTGTTTAATACTATTCTGGGAAGTTGTGTATAACCCATAAGAGTATTAGGTTTGACAAACATTTATTAATTAAGGTAGAGCCAAGATGGCTGATTAGAAGGAAGCAATCCAGGGAGTTTCATTCTCCATCAATCCCCATTGTATCCCTACAGAGTCCTCCAAACAGAACTAGAAAGCATACAGATTGATTCTTTATATATGTATATGTGTATGTGTATATATATATATATATATGTGTGTGTATGTGTATATACATATATATATATATATACATTAAAATTATTTTCAAAATATATACATGGATAATTCTTCAACATTAACCCTTGCAAAACCTTGTGTTCCAATGATTCCTCCCTTTCGCCATCCTCTCCCCTAGATGGCATTTAATCCAATACATGTTAAACATGGTAGAAAAATTTGTTCAATACAATATATGCATACAGATTTATACAATTATCTTGCTGCACAAAAAAAAAAAAACAAATCAAACAAGAAAAAATGAGAGAAAATAAAATGCAAGCAAACAACAAAAAGAGTGAAATTACTATGTTGTGAACCACATTTAGTTCCCTCAGTGCTTTCTCTTAGTGTAAATGGCTCTCTTCATCACAAGACATTGGAACTGTTACCAGATTGATTTGTAATGGAAAATCCAAAACAAATACATGGCAAGTCATTTTTCTGGCCCAGGTTGACATAGGAAGACAGATAAAGCACTAAGGACTGGTTCTTGAGCAGAAGAACACTTTTGTGAACAGTGAGATGCTATGTGTTACCCTAAAAGGAAATTCCAGATCTATATTGGGAAACTTCAACAGGAACAAGTACCAAATGGCAGCTTTATTGCCTATTACCCAGTTTGGAGTTAAAGATCCAGAATGGATTGAGAGAGGACTAAGGACTGCCCACTTCCCATCCCTCAGTACAAAATCATACCCCAGTACAGACTCTAAGATGTATATCTAGGAAGGCACAGGTTTAGAAGCAAGCAGAAGTAATGTGGTTCTGAAACCTGTAGAGGAATAATGAGATTGGAATTCCAGACCAAAGGGGAGTTCTGTCCCTCTGAACCAGCTGATGGAAATTTCCAGCTGATAGAAATCTAGATTCTAGCAGGAATTCAGTTGCTCAGATCTAAATTCAGGTCAGAAGGTTACAGAATTAGACCAGGGTAAAGTAATTTATCCTGAATCAGAACAATTTGGGAACACGAAAGTTGATAGTACCCCAGTCTACACTGTTTCTGTAATACTGAAATAACAGTGCTTCATAAGCAGCCAGAGTATCATCCCAGACCTTCCCTCTGAAAGTACACAGTGGCTAGCCCTAATATCATGTCCCAATTTGGAAAGTAAGATAGAAGTATGAGCAAACAAGTAAACAAAAAATAATCTCACCATTAAAATTTTATTATAATATTCTTGAGACACAAACCCAAAAAGAAGATGACTCCCAAACATCTAGAAGCAAAATCTCAAAGAAAAATACAGCATGGGCACAAATTCATCTACAAGTTCTGGAAGAGATGAAGCATAAGTTCAAAAACAGTTTTAAGATGTCTTTGTCAATGAAATGAGAGTGCTAAAGGAAAAAAGTTGGGAAAAAATGAAGCCTGGGGAATAAAGAATCAAAATAGTTTGACACAAGAAGTACAAAAACTTATCCAAGAAAATAACTCCTAGAAACTTAGAATAGATCAAATAGAAGTCAGTGATTCTCAAAAACAATATTGAAATAAAATAAACTAAATCAATGAATAAATGAAGTCAAAAGATTGGACAATTAGAAGCTAATCCAAAATATGATCCAAAAAACTGACCTAGGAAACACATGGAAGAAAAAAAATTAAGAATCACCATGACAAAAGCAAAACATTCTTTTGAAAAATATTTAAAGAAAATTGCCCAGATTTCTTGGAGCCAAAGGGAAAAGTGGAAATAGAAATCATCTACCAGATACCTTCTGAAGAAAACCCCCAAATAAAAACTTCCAAGAATATTAAAACCAAAATCTAGAATTTCAAGGTTAAAGAAAAAAAAAAAGTAGCCAGAAAGAAAGAATTCAAATACTGAGGAACTGCAATTAGGATCACACATGATTTAACCACTTCTGCTATAAAGGAGCAGAGAACTTGGAATAGACTTAGAGCCAAGAATAATTTATTCAGCAAAATCAGCATCATTCTAAATGGGGAGGAGGAGGGAATGAATCAATCTTTAATGAAAGAGAACTTATGAGCATTCATAGTGAAAGGACCAGAAATGTATAGACATTTTGAAGTTCACATAAAAGACTTAAATATAAAAAGGTAAACGAGAATGAACTATACATCTTTGTATAGTTTTGTTTTTTTTTTTTTCATTCTCAGTTAGGGGTTAGGATAAGAGACAAAGAAGATAGATTTTTACTTATTTTTTAAATAAAGTATAATTTTTTTAACATTTATTAATCACCAGTTTGCAATGTCTATACCAAGTGCTAGAGTTACATATCTGAAAATTATATGTACCTCCCTGAAGAAGCTTATGATCTCATATAATCTTCTCTTCTTGACCCCATTCCACCAAAGAGAAGAGAACTGTACACATGAAGTACTTTTATATATTGATTACTCAGGCAAAGATTTGGACTGGCTGCCTTCCTTATGGGAGGGGTTGAATTGCTAAACATCCTGGGAGCTTAATTTCTTCCCAATTCACAAAGGGGCAAAGCTACTTCAGAATCAGAACTCAAAGTAGAGTTTCTACTATAATGACAATTTTAAAATCTCTTTAGAAAGGATTAAATTGTGCAGAATTAGCTGGAAGAAATATAACTTTCAGAGTCTTTAGTGATTTTATTTCCCTTGCAAGACAGTTAGTCCAGTGCCTGTATGATTGTTATAATACACACCATCAAAGAATATTATAAGAAGAATATACAACTAGAAAAGGAGAAGGACTTTGTGGCTCAAATACTCCACTAGTGTTCATAAAATGTCAAGGGATCTAGAGGAAATCCGTTGCCATCAGTGAACTGTGGCACACTTATGGGGAATCTGGACAAGAGTGGCATATGAAAAATGGTATGGATGTTGAAAGTCAATATTGGAGGAATCCAAAAGATATCTGGAAGTTTTTGAAAAACAAATTCATATGACCAATTGAATTACAGTAAGAAAATCATAGAAAAGATAATTGGAAAACAACTTTCCAGAAGTGTATAGGCCTTCAGGACATAGACTATTTCATCTTTATCTTTTTATCTTCAGCACTGAACACAATGCTTTGCATGTAAGAAGCTCTTGTTTATTATTTATTTATTAAGTAAGAAATACTATTTTACTTGTTATATTGAAACATGTATTTTCTTCTTTCAAATAGATTCATTGGCACAAATGTGCGTGCTAACAGAGTATTACAAAATAAAGTCCTATCATAATAAATAAACGAGGATCCTTTATCTAAGGATCACTTTTAGCTTTAATGTCCTATAAAACTACTTTTAAGAAGCATGATGTTTTATTCAAATCCTCAACATTTTGCAGATAAGTTGTTTCAAAATAGTTTGATCTCATAAATAAGTTAAATATTTCCCTTGCATTTTTATATTATTATTTAGTTGACCATTTGTCCCCTAGCCAGATAAAACTGTAGACAGAATGTTCGACTTAGTATAAGGAAGACCAGAATTCAAATACTGCTTCCATCATTAGCTATGTGACCCTGGGCAAGTCACTTGATTTCTCAAGCTTAGTTTCCTCATCTATAAAATGTAGTAATAATAACATACTTCATAGGATTGTCATGAGGATGAAATAAAGTTTTTTAAAAGCCTTTGAAGCATTATACAAATGCTAGATATTATTATTGTTAAATAAAATTGAGTTTAACTTTTAAAGCTCGTGCCTTCCCTTTAAGATTATCTCCAATTTATTCTTTGTATATCTATGTTTTTGTTTGTTTTTTGCCTTTTTTCATAACTCTAGTGGTAAGCACCATTTCTAAAATATAAAACAGGTGTTTGTTGATTTGCCTTAATTATGTAGAAAGCAGTCTCGAGTCTGAATTAGTGAGATTTGCTCTTACAGTATTTTATCTCAAGAATTCATGATTTTTTAAGGGTGAGTAATTTGTTGCAGCTCTTCTACAATTTTGAACCTACACAAGTTTAGACAAAGTCTTTGAGAATCTGGAGGTCCAGATTTTGAATGTTGAACTGTTCTGTTTGGCCATACACCATAGAAACACCAGTCTATAACAGTTAAAGTCACATGTGGCTAATATGAAAATATGTTTTGCATGATCTTACCTGTATAATCAAAATCAAGTTGCTTGCCTTTTCAAGATGTAGGAGGGAAGGAGACAATTTGAAATTAAAAAAAATTTTTACATGTAATTAGGAGATACTTAATAAAATAAATAAAAAGAATTAAAGTTGCAGAATAATGAAAGAAAAAGGTAATTAGGCTACAGTATATCAGCAATAAAAAATTACATATCAGAGGACAGATGAAAGATAGCATTAAAAAGATATGTCACCAGAAAGGTGATGGGTTGGAATGAATCTGTGTAGTCCATTAAGTATCTAGGAAATGCCAACACATTTGGAGAAAGTCTTTTTGTAAGTACTGTAGATTTATGAGAGGACAAGAATAGGAATCATATAGGATGAAAATATATGGATGTTATAGCACTCTGCAATGCTGGAAGGAGTCTTCACATTGTTGTGTCCTGCTTTCTAGAGCCCCCAAGTTAGGGTAACAAAACATACTGTTGCTTTCTATAGCCCCACACAGGGGTGATTAAAATAACCTGCTTTCTAGAACCCCCAAATTGGGATGACAAAATGTACCCTTGCTTTCTAGAGCCCCCACACCAGGGTGATTAAAATATATCATCCTAGTGGAGAAGTGATGAGGCGAGACTCTTGGGGATGGTGGAAAAATGGAGTCCATTTATTTCGAGGACTTTTCCCTTTATATAATGTAACAAAAACAACACTGCACATGGGACCACATAAACAACTTGCTGTTGTACGTAGTTTGCCACCTAGTATCATTCTTCCATCTGGAATTACTCTGCTACAATCTCAACACAAGTTGTCACTACCCCCTGACTTCTCAGGAAGGCCGAGAGCCCTTAGAGGAGATGGGGAGCTGAACCAGACATTGTTAGCAGGTTCCCTCTGGGCTGAAGAGTCTTATACCTTACCCAGAGTTTCTCCACTGACTGTGACCCTCTACACCACATCAATGAGATAGAAAAATCAATCCAAGTATCAGAAAGAATACTATTCTCAAATGCTTCTTTATTACTAGAAGCATTATAAATCAGTATTATCTGCATCTTGAGAAATCTTTTATGACTTTAACTTATTTTTGAAGGTACTTTTTTGAATGAAGGAATGAATGTCTGTTGTCCAGACCATAATATGAAGATTAACAGAAAGGCAATGGAGAAGCATTTTAAGGGGACAGTTTGCTCTATTAAATATAATGCCTTTTTTCATAGTTGACAGACAATAAACAGTAAGACTATGTAATCTCTTTACCTTTCAATCAGTTGTATGGCTGGTGTCTAATATAAAACTTCCTTGTGTCTTGTCCTTCGGTTTCTCGCTCAATTTTTGTTTTCTTTCATGTCATAGTTTCTACTTCCACATGCAAAATATCACATATTGTTTGATAAGTCCAAATGTGATTATTTCATTGTCGGTGATGAATAAAACAGGTTTTTTTTTTTTTTTAAATAAAAATACTTTTAAATAAAAGTATTTTCCATTTTTTTTTTTTTTTTTTTTTTACTTTAATGGAGGAAAAAGAATTATATTTTCATGGTACTGTCTCTACCAATGATGATCAGCATCTGCTCTGCAATTTACTGTCTTAGAGTTGAGTGGGACTCTGAGAGATTAAGTAAATTGCTCAGGTTCACATAGCCAAAGGCAAAATTTGAACCCAAGTCTTACTGCCTCCATTAGTACTACTTTCTCCACCTTCTCAGCAGGCTTAGGAAATAATGAACCAGAAAAGAAGGTCACTACAATTAAAGTTTTTGCACTGCTTAATAGTTAAACATCAGAAACAGGTGTGGTTTTATTAGAATAAGACCAAAGATGTATGTGACAATCAGCCTCATTTCTCCTCTGCAAAACGAATTATTTGCCACCTTGACCACTACAAATTGCCACCTATCCTGCCATTACACTTTAAAGATACTGGGCTTTTCCATATGACCTATAGCTAAACTTTATTCTATGTGGTGTTTCCTATGAGAATGAGAGCTGCTTGAAAGCTTGTTTGTGCTCCTATCATTTTAAAAAATTCAAAATGTGGCTGAACTACTGCTCTATCCCATGGGATAATTGGGTATTGTAGGGCACATAGAGGGTATTGATCCTCTTGGAATTATATTATCTTAGAAGCATAAAACCTAAGTTTACCTCAGGAGAGGATAAGGAGGAAGTTGAGAAGAATCCCAGTAAATGAAAAGTGCTCAGGGAACTCATTTGTCTCCAGGAGAAAGGAAAGTTAAGTGTCTAATCATATAATGCCTATCTAGAGAAGGAGGGATCAAGGGAATACTGCTATTAACATTTTATAGATGGGAAACTTTTGAGAAAATAAGTCTATTACCTAGAGTATTCAGGGTATCGATGATAGGAATCAAGTGAGATAATTTATGAATGTAAACTAGTAGGATTTTTTTAAAATTTATTTTAATTTTAATATTATAAGATCCTATTATTGTTAACAGATAGCTATGTGATACAATAAATAGAGCATTGGGCCTGAAGTCAGGAAGACCTGGATTCAAATGCATGCTACCTTAGGAAAGTCATATAACCGTGTTTGTTTCAGTTTTCTTATCTATAGTTTTATAGCTCAAGAAGGAAATGTTTGCCAAGAAAACCCCAAATGTATTCATAAAAAGTCAGGCATGACTGAAACAGGAGCAACTAAAATTATTGTTACAATTATTATTACAAATAAATTGCAATTTCTTGAGTCCTAGACTATCTCTTTGGCCCACTCAATAATTCCATCATAGAAGGAATGCAAGAAACCAGAGGTACTGGTTTTTGTAGTTGATTTCTGTTCTATTTCTTTAAAGTGAACAGGTCCCACATATGGTTAACTTTTAGATAGGAAAACTTGAGTTCTGCTCAAATGCTTAATGGTTTCCATTACTTCATCTTCTTCCTTCTTCTATCTTGTTCATTTTGATCCTGCTTTCTTTTTCCTTCTTCTTCCCCCTTCTTTATGTTCTCTTTCTGCTCCCTCTCCATCCTCTGATACAATGCTCCCTCACAATGGATTCTGTTCAACAATTGACAAGGCAGAAGGTCAGACTGGGAGGTAAGCTGGTAGGCCAAAGGAGACCAGCAGGCATTTCAGATGCCCTCAGGAACACAAAGGGCATTTGGGTTCTCAGGAACCTCATTGTATCTCCCCACTTGAGCTTTGCAGGTGGCCACCATTACTCTTGTCCGACAAATGGGTTATATGAGGAACTAGAGGAACCAGTGGAGGCGGAATATTTAGAGTGCTTTGTAAGCTCTTCTCACTAGTGGCTGGAGGAAGCTACCAGAAAGAAAGGAAAAGTGACAAGTGTTGAGAGGGCAGACATTCCTACATCTGCGGAGTTTGACACCACCCTTCTTTCTTTAAAAAAAAAAGTGTGTGTGTGTGTGTGTGTGTGTGTGTGTGTGTATGTATGTATAATATGTTCACATGTATATTTAATTTGATGCTTTTTTAAACATCGAATTGATATCTAGATATATTCCTCTCCTTTTCCCTACCAGCAAATGTTCCATTTTATCAAAGATTCATTTCTAAAAGTATAACAAAAACAACTGACATTAACTGTATTTGACAGCATATGCAACATTCTATGCCCATAGTTTCCCACAGCTCTCTAATAAGATGAAAGAGACATATTTTCTTCTTTTCCAGGGCCAAACTTTGCTCTCTTCCTTCTTACCCCCTATGTTATACAACTGTCAAATAGTTTAACAATTTTATTCATTGATGAATCCCCTGCTGAAGTGAGCAGATGGGTGGACTCAAGGCTACACTTCTGCCATAAAATCATAGACTAACACCCCCACCCTCAGCCTTAGGCTAGACAGTGATAGAAATGGAAAGTAAAATCCTAGAATCTTTATAAGTTATGATGGGAATTACCTAGTCACAGATAAAGAAAAGTAACTTAAGAAGTTGGTTATTTTGTTATCCTGTTATCTTCAAATATTGATCCATTTATTCATTCATTAAATATTTGAGCATCTACAGGTGTTGTGGTTAGTGATTTCAGGATCACAAGAAAAGGAAGACATGGCTTCTGCCTACAAAGAGCCTAAAATTTAGAAGGGGAGAGAAAATGGGCAGGAATTCCTATTATACCAGACAAAGTGAAAAGACAATAAGACAGATAAGGCAAGTTGGGACCAGAGGAGAAATGAATCACACTTGCCTTAAGGAATCATAGATAATGATTTCCAAAACAAATGGCAGGTCATTTGGGTCTTAAAGGTTATGTAGATGAAGCTGAAAGTCAGGGAAAGAAAGAGTACTCCAAAAAAAAGGGGGGGGGGGGGCGGGGAGAAATAGCAGAGTCTACTTGGCATGGTACAAAGTATATGAGGAGAAAATAATGGGAGGTTGGGAACCACTTATAAAAGACTTTAACTTGGACCTCTCTGGTCTACTCTATTCAGGGAAGGAGATTACTTTGTTTTTTTCAGACTCTTTGCTAAAAATTTTTTAAAAATTAAAAATTTTAAAAATTTGCTAGAAAAATGCAATCATTACTTATGGGAATAGCTCACATTTCTGTAGTGTTTTAAAGTTTTAAAAAGTTTTTCTTAAAATAAGCCTTTGAGGTAGGTGGCATAATTATTATTATACTAGGTGAAGAAACTGAGACTTAGGGAAATAAAGTCATTTGTACTCAGTCTTAAAGCTAATTAAGATATCAGAGTAAGAATCTAAATCTAGGCATCCTTCCATTAAATCCTCTACACTTTCCATTAGAGCATACTGCCTCTCCTGCTGTCCATCATCTTGTAATGCCAGAGAAACTGAGCAAGATAGAGATTAGAGAGTATTTAATAATATATTAAATATAATATATTAAATAGGAGAGATTTACTGGGACCAAATGGATCCATGGTTTGGTCCCAGGGCTGAATGAGACTATTGCTTCAAAGAATCCAGCAGCGAATGTCAGATACAAAATTCTTTTATAGGATAACAAGAACAATGACATAATGGGGGAGGTACCTGGATGGTGATGATCTAATGGGGAGAGGCACCTAGGATGACATAATGGGAGGTACTGGAGAGGCTACTGATATTCTAATGACATCTAAAATGGATAAAGACCTTTATCCCAGCAAACATTAGAGGGAATGGCTATAACCTGAGGCAAAGTAACGAAATAGGACAATTAGGGAAACTGGGTCAGGACATTAAAAGGAGACTGACTGTGTCGTAACAATCTGGGGTTAGGATTTTCTGAATTGAGGGAATTCTATAATCCCTTTGATTTCATGACATATGTCCCATATATACTCTTTTTTTTTCTTTTTTTTTTCATTGGAACAAAAGGTTTGGCAATTGTCAACCACTTATACTCTTAAAGTAATTATGTAATATGTATTCCTAAAAAGTAAAATCAAAGAATTAAAATAGTTTGTTTCATTTTTAAAATTTGATGATATTCCTGAAGATAACTGGAGTCATTCGAGGGTGTCCCAAAGCAGATCACTGATATAGAGGCTGATAATCCATTTTGAAAAGTGTTTTTTTGCTTCCTTTCTTTTTTCTTGTTGACTATATGGTTCAGCATATCCTTTAAGGTGCCGGCAAGAGAATAGAGAAGAAACCTGAAACATTCTTTTCCCCCTTAAATTCCAAGGGGTTAAGGTATGATATCTTATATAAAACTTTTATGTTTCTTGTATGAAATTATAGGAAATTTCAATTGTGAAAGGAGATTGTGTTCTAAACTTGGCTTTGTCACTAAGCGTTTCTGATTGGACTTTTATCTCCCTTTCTCTGGGACTCAGTTCTTTTTTTAGAAGATGAGAAGTCTAGAGTGGGTGATCTCAAAGAACCTTTCCAAGCCCAACCTTTCTTTATTTTGGTTATGCAGAGTGTGCATAAAGAAGAATGGATGGGGCATGGTAGAGGGGAAGGTATATAGATATCAGAGGAAATTGATAGAAAGTGGCATAGTGGTCCACCACTCTTATAATCTTTTGGTGACATTTCAAGGGAAAAACTAAACGTATCTACCCTATAACAAGAGTTGATAGCTAAGTTTCCAGAGCAGGGGAGATAGCCAGTGACCTCAAAAAAGGAAAAACTTCTCTTTTTGGAGAATGTCTTCAGGTTTCATTTGCAAACATTCTGTGATTATCCTTTAGGAATTTAAAAAGAGTGCTATGAAATTTACAGAAAGAAAAGGGATTTGTTGTCAAGATTAGCAAATAGGCATCTGGATTATCGCTTCTTTTTGTTTTTTTGAGTTTAACAGAACTTTTGTTTCTGACGGTGAAGTCTTGAAAAAGAGTTCAAAGGACTTATTTGATCTAGTTCTCTTATTTTAAAGATGAAAAAACTAAGACTCAGAGCAGTTCAGTTACTTGCTCAAGGTCAGAAAGTAAATTGATTTCAGAACCATGATTTCTGATTCCCAGTTCGTTATTTTTTATTATAGTGGGTTATATCAAGTAGACTTCATTTTGAGAAGTAACATAAAGAAAAATATCTACATGCAAGTCATTAGGAATTTACCAGTTATATGAAAATTATGGAATATTACTGTTCTGTAAGAAATGACCAACAGGATGATTTCAGAAAGGCCTGGAGAGACTTACACGAACTGATGCTGAGTGAAATGAGCAGGACCAGGAGATCATTATATACTTCAACAACAATACTAGATGATGACCAGTTCTGATGGATCAGGCCATCCTCAGCAACGAGATCAACCAAATCATTTCTAATGGAGCAGTAATGAACTGAGCTAGCTATGCCCAGAAAAATAACTCTGGGAGATGACTAAAAACCATTACATTAAATTCCCAATCCCTATATTTATGCACACATGCATTTTTGATTTCCTTCACAAGCTAATTGTACAATAATTCAGAGTCTGATTCTTTTTGTACAGCAAAATAATGTTTTGGTCATGTATACTTATTGTGTATAAGTTATATTTTAATATATTTAACATCTACTGGTCATCCTGCCATCTAGGGGAGGGGGTGGGGGGGGGGTAAGAGGTGAAAAATTGGAACAAGAGGTTTGGCAATTGTTAATGCTGTAAAGTTACCCATGTATAAATCCTGTAAATAAAAGGCTATTAAAAAAAAAAAAAAAAAAAAAAAGGAATTTACCAGTTACTTGAGACAACAAGATATGTTTAAATTTTTAGTATTAATAATTCAAGATGTTCCCCAGACCCAAAATGTGGTTATGCTTCTTCCCACCTACATCCCCCAATTGCCAGTGGGAGATGCCCCATTTCCTCACCAGACATTCCTTCACAGAGTCATGAATGTTTTCTATCAGTGCCAGGAAAAGCAGCTCCTTGGAATTTGTCACTTGGCTCTGAGTATTTATTATAAGTGTGCTCAGCTAAGGGAAATGCCAACTAGAAAATAGAAGCAAGCATCTGATCTGCCCTGTAATCTGAGGGGACTGATAATCCAAGCATCCATTTTCCTGGCTTTTGAATTCATGTCTCAGCTCCCATCATTCTCACCCCCAGTGCTTAAGTGGGAGAAGAGAGCAAACTTAGCTATTCTCAGAAGCATTGATAAAGGGTATGGTAAGTGGGAGGGAAAGAGTTAAGAATCAGACCTGTGGTTATTTTTCATATATAAACCTATAGATGAAGAAATTCTTACCAGTTAAGATCTAGAACATTGAAACATCATATGACTTTCTCAAGATCACAAACCACTGTTTCAGAGATGAGATGTGAACCTAGATCTCCCCAGTTCAAAGGGTAACTCTGATGGTAGAAGAAGATGAAGTTAATGATTTTAATAAAATTTTTGGAGTTTTACTTCCTTCCCTAAGTTTTTTTCATTTTACTTTTCTAAATTCACTCCCTTTTGCCCATTAACTAGAAGAATGTTAGACCTAATGAAATTCCTTTTTTGTCTTTTTTGAGCTTAGATTCCTAGCCTCTGTTTTCTTATCTTTAAAAATTTTTCCCCCTGAACTGTGAGATCAGTTTCACAATAATCTCCATTACATATCACTCTTACCACTGGATTAAATGACCATTAAGATTGCTTCTAGCAGGGAAGCAATAAATTGGGAAAATATTTTTACATTCAAGGTTCTAATAAAGGCCTCATTTCTAAAATATAACTCAAATTTATAAGAATTCAAGCCATTCTCCAATTGATAAATGGTTAAAGAATATGAACAGACAATTTTCAGGTGAAGAAACTGAAACTATTTCTAGTCATATGAAAAGGTGCGTCAAATCACTATTGATCAGAGAAATGCAAATTAAGACAACTCTGAGATACCACTACACACCTGTCAGATTGGCTAAGATGACAGGAAACAATAATGACGAATGTTGGAGGGGATGTGGGAATACCGGGACACTGCTACATTGCTGGCAAAACTGTGAATGGATCCAACCAGTGTGGAGAGCAATTTAGAACTATGCTCAAAAAGTTATCAAACTGTGCATACTCTTTGACCCAAAGAGATAATAAAGAAAGGGACCCACATGTGCAAAAATGTTTGTGGCTGCCCTCTTTGTAGTGGCTAGAAACTGGAAACTGAGTGGATGCCCATCAATTGGAGAAGGGTTGGGTAAACTGTGGTATATGAATGTTATGGAATATTATTGTTCTGGAAGAAATGATCAACAGGATGATTTCAGAAAGGCCTGGAGAGACTTATATGAACTGATACTGAGTAAAATGAGAAGAACCAGGAAGTCATTATATACCTCAACAACAAGATTATACAATGATCAATTCTGATGGACATGACTCTCTTCAACAGTGAGATGATTCAAAACAATTTCAATTGTTCAATGATGAAGAAAGCCATATACACTCAGAGAAAGACCTTTGGGAACTGAATGGACCACAACATATAGCATTTTCATGCTTTCCATTGATGTTTGCTTGCATTTTGTTTTCCTTCTCAGGTTTTTTTTTCTTTCTAGATCTGATTTTTCTTGTGCAGCAAGATAACTATAAATATGCATATGTTATTGGATTTAACATATATTATAAATATTAATATATTTAACATGTGTTAGACTACCTGCCATCTAGGGGTGTTGGGGGGGAGGAGAGGGAAAAATTTGAAACAGAAAGTTTTGCAAGGGTCAATGTTGAAAAATTACCCATGCATATGCTTCATAAATAAAAAGCTTTAATAATAATAATAATAAAGATTCCTTCTAGCTCTTATAATTCTAGGATTCTGATCTGCAGCTTTTTGCAGGGCTAGTATCTGGAGAAACTCAACCTGGTCTAGTTACTTTGGTCATTTTAATGTGCTATTCATGGAAATTATGTCCAACTGTTTGACACAAATTTGAGCACACAAATCTTGATTGTTTTTTTGGCTTCCCACCATCTTCATTGCTTTCAGGAAGGAAGGCACTATGAATTTTGCAAGTTGAAAAAAAAAACATAGCTCCTGTTCTCAAGTAGCTGATAGTCTAGACGTGTATACACAGTGCTTACAAAAGAAATTATAAGTACATAGAAGAGTTATGAACATTGTGCTGTGAATAGCAATGTGGGAAAGCTCACTACTATATAGTACTGGAAATTGAATAAGAAATAGTAAAGGCTTTCTGCAGATGATATGTGAACGATAAAATTGGAAGTAAGAGGGATTTAAAAGGTAAGTCCATTGTACAGTATGCTGACAAGTGTCTATCTAGTCTTTGCTTGAACATCTCTAGTAGGAAGAAACTTAGTACTTTAAGAGGCAACCCATTTTTGGAGATTCAGCTGAGGGAGCCTCCTAAGGAATGACTACATTTCAGTAGGCATCTAAATTACCTGACAAGAAGCAACATGGTATGGTAATGGAGTGCTAGGCTTGGAATCAGAAGACCTCAGTTCACATCTCACTGCTATAAAATAATGAGAAGTCATTTAACTTCAACTTCCTCATATGTAAAATGAGGATAATAATATTTGTATTAACCTAATGAAGTTAATGGGAAAGAAACTACTCTATAAACATTAAATTGCTACAAAATCATGAGCTGTCATTGGAGTAATAGAAACACTACACTAGATTTAGAATCCTAGAACTTCTGTTCAAATCTGCCCCGGTATGCCATTTGTATGGACAAGTCATATAACCTGTATGGTCTCAATTTCATCCTCTTTAAAATGAGATTGGATAAGATAACTCTCTTCTAGCTCTTAATCTATTACTAATTGCAGTAAGTTCTGTCTCTGATATATATTGGCTCCATGACCCTAGGATAGCTAACTAATATGTCAAGTGATTATCTAAGAGTATAGGTTGCACATTGACCTCATCTGGAAGTTTCCTATAACAGTTAAATCATAAATCCAGTTCGTAGGTCTTATTGTCAGCTAGGTTTTTGTTAACTCTGTCTGCTATCCTTCTGTATGCTGAGTTCCATGGACTTTAATACAGTGATTTAAGATTATGAGATTAATCAGTACTTGGTGAATGATTAGTCCTCAGAATGGGGCAGCTCTCTTCACATTCTTTTATCCCAACTACTAAGAGAACTGGTGTTCCTTCAGGGATTCTGGATTTTCTTAATGACTGAATACCTGTCTGATTATCCAAGTGAGTTTGATAGTCTTAAAGGGACCTTGGCTGAAATGACAGTCATCCTGATGCAGAAAGGACAGAGAAAGAGCAAATGAATATTCTCTTATAAGTATATATATATATATGGTAAAGCAAAACAAACATCCACACCTACCAAATGTAGGTCCCATTTTGTACCTTTACCTATCAAGAAATGGGAAGCATGTTTTATCACTTATCTTCTGGTGTTCTGTTTAGTCATTGCATTAATCAGGGTTCTTTCAAAGTCTTTCAGATTTGTTTTCCTGTTAGATCTACACCTGTAGGAGTCTTTATATAAATTGTTCTCCTGGTTCTACTCAATTAACTATATATCATAAGCATATTTTCCAAGTATTTCTAAATATTTCCTGTTTGTCATTTCTTAAAGCCCAGTAATAATCTATTATATAAACTAATCATAGTTTGGTTCATGCATTCCTTAATTGATGGCTACCTACTTAAAAGTCCCATTCTTTACTATGATAAAAAATTCAAGTAGGCTCATTTTTTTTTTTTTTTATTCTGTTTGCTCTTCCAAGGAGAATGACTTTTCCACTGGAAAGAATACAATAGAAATGGCTAATAAGGTACTGATCATTAAAATAAGTAAGAAAATAATAGAATACTTAACTATTTTTAACATTCAGGTCTTCTCCCAAATTAATCATATTTTCTTGAATCCTGAAAAAAAAAATGATGTGATTTGAAGCTACTGTCAATGATCTTGAAAGATTCTGGAGAAAAGGAGTGGTACCATATGACTAGAAAAGGGGAAAATGTCCTGATGTACAAAAAGATATATAATCTGCAAACTCTAGGTCAGGGAACTTGACTTTGATTCCTCAGAAAATTCTACAGTGGAATGTAATATTAAGGCAGTAGATGATAAGCAATTGAGAACAGGTTGTGCTTAAACTTATTTCCTTTTTAAATAAAATCACCATCAATCAAACAAGCACTTATTCTGTACTAGGCAGTGTTGGAGACATAAAGAAGAAAATGAAAAATCCTTGCCTTCAAATTCTGTAAAAGGAAATAACATGTATACATATGAAGACATACATAAATTAGTACAATATAATTGGTGCTGGGGATGGATTGGGGAGGCAACCATCACAGGCAAGAGATAGTGTCATGTGTGCAAGAAGTGCAGTTTGACTGGATTATAGAATATGTAAAGAGATGATGGTTTGGTGCTTGGTTATGCAGGGCCAGATTATTAAACTGGTAGATGTGGGGAATGCTGTAGCTTTAGTTTACTTCAATTTGAGCAAAACATTTAGTGTCATTACTTTTGATAATCTTGTAGAAAAAAGATGTAGGGCATGTGATGATAGTAGAGGTAGACGGATTCAAAAGATAATAGCATCACAAATTTAGAGCAACCTTCTCTTTCTGTCATGTGATTATCATCCTATCATCAAAGGTCACCTTAAATAATACCAGAATTTTATAGATGAGTAACTGAAGGCTAGACAAGCTAAATGACTAGGTCATAGAGGTAATCAAAATCCTAGATCCTGATGAATGCCCAAAGCCACAGTCATTTGTCTTTGTGTTTTGATGTCAATTTATTTATAAGGTTTCTCTGTGCTATTTAACATTTTTATCATTTACTTGTATAAAAGCACAGGCAGAATGCTTATCAAATTTTCAGATGACACAAAGCTGGGAGCAACCACTAACATATTTGATAGAAAAGTCAGAACCTGAAAATATCATAATTAACTAGAACATTGGACCAAAGTAAATAAGACAAAATTTAGTAAGTATGTAAAATCTTGCACTCAGGTTCAAAAAATGAGTTTACAAGCATAAGATAGAGGAGGCATTATTCGGTAGCAGTTAATCTGAAAAATATTTGGGAGTTATAGGCTGTAAGCATAAGATGAATGAACAGTATTGTAGTCAAAAAAGCTAAGGTAATATCTGACTTCATTTTTAGGCATAGCTTCCAGGGTTAGGGAGAGTCTCTTGTTATACTTCTATTGTATGCTGCTCGCATCAGAACAGACTTAGGGTATTTATTCTGTTTGGTTCTGAGTACCATGTTTTAGGAAGGAAATGTAATTAATAATAATAACTATGCAGTGTTTTAAGATTTGCAAAGCACTTTATAAATATGATCACATTTTACTTACATATACAACCCTTGAGAAATAAGTGCTATTATTATCTCCATTTTACAGATGAGAAACTCTTTGGCTGAGAAAGTGATTTGACCCAAAGGCTTAGGTATGATTTGAACACAGAGTCTTCCTGACTTCAGATTTTGAATTCTATCCACTGTGCCTTCTATGTGCTCCTAAACTAGAAAATAGCCAGTGGAAGACAACCAAGGTGATGATAGGTGTGCAGTTAATGCCATATGCAGATCGGTATGAAGAAGAAACTTTGGGAGGACATGATAATATTTGAAGACCTGTGATATGGACAAGAATTTTGAACAGGCAAATTTAGGCTTAATGGAAGGGACAGCTTCCTAACACTTAGAACCATTCAACAGTGGAATGGGCTATCATGAGGTAATGGTTTCTTTCTTATTAAACAAAAATGGGGTGACTGCTTGTCAAATATGTTGTGGAAGATATCACTATAAATTGGATTAGACAGCTGCTTAGATCCTTGCCAACTTTGAAATTCTGTGATTGTCTCCTCCCCCACTTTCAGGTTGCTAGCTGTCACTTATCACTCTTGTCAGTGACAAGAGTTTAAGGAACATCCCACATCCCTGGCTCTAACAATGCTCTGGCTCTGAGCCAGGGATGGAATGTTCTTAACAATGACTGGTAATAATTTATCAGCCTAGAGTCTTGCAAATGTAATCAGAAAAGCTTTACATTGAAAAGAAAGGGAGAAGGAGGAGCTACCTACCTATCTACAGCTAACAAATTAAATACTATTCAGCCTAGCTACAATGTAGGAAAACAATAGCAATAGAGTTGCCCAGAAATTCTCAGGAAACAAGACTCCAGGAACAAAACTCAAAGCTTCAGATGTCTATATAGACATTCATGGTGTATGACAGTAAAATGAGAGAGAAAAAGAAAACGAGAAGGAAAAAGAAGAAAGGGAGAGACAGACACACACAGAGATGCATACATAAATTGAGACAGACAGAATGGAGAGAAAGGAAAAAAAGGAAGGAAGGAAGAATGAAAAAAGAGAAGTTGATTTCATAGGTATTACTAGAAAGAAAGAGAGTGAAGTTGATTTCATAGGTATTACTAAAAAGAAAAAAAAATAAAGAAGATTTCATAGGTATTGATAGAAAGAAAGAAAAAATGAGAGGGGGTGGTGGTGTAGTGATTTCATAGGTATTACTTATACTTAGTATTACTTATACTTAGTGGAAAGAGAGCCATTACAAAAATGTGATTCTTAAAGATACTCAAAAGTAAGAGTTTAGATATGAGAAGGGGCAGAGTTACTTCAGTCCTGTCTGACTCTTCATGATCCCATTTGGGGTTTTCTTCCAATTTTTTCTCCAGCTTATTTTATACATAAGGAAACTGAGGTAAACAGTGTGAAGGGGATGAGGTTGGGCTCCCCTTGATTCCTGGTCAGGGAACCCCCTGATGATAAGGTGCGGCGCAGGGCAGGGAGTTGTGGGAACCCCCTTCTGGTTAGCGTAGGTCCTTCATAAATGAATTTATGAACCTGAAAAGTTAAACTGGCAAAAGAAGTTTATTATTAGAACTGAGAAGTCAGCTTTTGCAGGCTGACTTCTTTAGTGGCAGGTCCCAACAGAAAAGTAAAAAACTAGCAGAGAAATCCTCTAGCAGAGAAATCCTGACAGAAAGGTGAATAAAGTCCTGTTAGGGAAATAAGTAAAAGAGATAAAGAGGGAGTAATGCTGAAAGAGAATGTCTTTTCAGCAGGCAGAGAGTCATATCTGTGCCAAGGGGAAAGAGAAGTTCCTCTACATGATTAGGTCCTCTACAAGGAATGAGCCCCAAGTTGTCTCTTTATAGTTGAAACTTTGGCTGGAGGCTGGGGGTAAGTTTGAGTTGAAATCAGACAGATTTTTGGAATTGAATAGAAATTTTCCAATTGAATGAGTGTCCCTGGACTAATCTCCAATTCAATAAAGTTGGATAGAAATCTCGATCTCCACCAAGGCCTAAGTAGGAGTGGTCCTGGACTCAACTAATCCTATGCAGATAACAGAATGAAACCACTTAACCACTTTATCTTGATTCCATGGGGTGGGTCTCTCAGGGAGAGCTTCTCTGAGGGAGTTTCCCAAACTTTTCTCCCAAAGTCAGAGAAGGAGACAGAGAGGGAGGGGAAGAGGGAGAGGGAGAGGGAGAAGGAGAAAAAGGGGGGAGGGAGAGGGAAAGGGAGAGGGAAAGGGTTTCGGGGCTCTCCTCGTCAAAGGGACACACAGCTAATAAGTATCTGAAACCAGATTTGAATTCAAGTCTTCCTGACTCTAGGCCCAGAACTCTATGCATTGTATTAAGAAGGTATATTTATGTAAGGAAATCAGGAACCAGATAGAGGAAGTATAATGGAGAGGATTTAAATAAAGATCAATAGAGACACAAATAAAAAAGATATTGTCATCTAAATGAATTGTAGATTATATTAACAGAAGGAAGGAATACTATGGATGAGAAATTCAATAAAATAACTCCCAACCCTGGGCACAGAAGCATAATATCAGGGGGAGATTTCATTTTCAGGATTTTTGGAATTCATTCTCTCTTTTTCCAAAATAGTCCAGCTAAAATTTCTTAACTTAATTTCTTAATTAAATTTTGTATTAATGATCATTTCATTCTTCCAAAAGTGGAGGAGCAAATAAAAGGGAGTTACCAAGTTGGATGCTATTTTCATTAATAAGAAGAATCTGATTTCTGTGATGAAAATTATAGTAACTTGGTAGGGACAGGGGAATCACAATTCCATCTTAGAATTCATGTGAGAAGACAGGAAAAATAGACATAGTTTGACATGTGCCCTAGATTTGGGAAAATCAAATTTCAGAGAGTTCTGGGAAAGTGTAAGTAGAATTCTAAAGACTTGAAACTCTGCAGGGTAAATCAGCTCAAGAGGGATGGTGTGGTATTCTCTTCTTTTTTATAATATATGATGGTTCTCTGGGAGCAGGTTTCTTGGGGAGGTTTTCTGGAGGCAACCCAACCTTAGTTTCAGTTCAGTTCTGATATAATCACCTCAAATGCAGCCAGGGATTTAAGTACAGTCTTTTATTCTCTCTTTCAGCTTCTGCTTCTAGCTCAACTCCAACTCCTGGCAATCTTCTGAACTGACTGACTGACTGACTGACTGAAGCTCTTTTTAATGCTCTTTTAGAGGTGTAAACTCAAAGACTGACACCTCCTCCGAGAGTGGGATTATGAGAGGTGTGAATCTCATTCTTGTGAATCTTATACTGACTTGTGAATCTCCCAAACTTGTGAACTAATGTGTGTGAGTTAATGTGTGAACTTTCAAAGGTGCAAACCCAAGCACACAAGCATTGCTTCCATCAATTCCATTGAGTTATCACCTTGTTTCAAGTTCTGGCTCATAACAGGATGGGAAACTATTTTTAAAAATCTGAAGATTTAAGGAACAACATTCTTATATAGAGGAAAGTTGGAAGAAAAAAAAAAGATGAACATGCAAGGCATCAGCCAGTTTAGATTTTAGGAATGTATGTCAAAAGTAAAAGAAAGGACAGGCAATTGAGAATATAAAAGAGTAGAATGATCCAGGACAAATGTCAGAAAAGTTGTGGTACATGAAGGTGATAGATATATGAGAGAACCATGGGATAATTTGTATGAACTGATACAAAGGGAATTAAATAAAAGTAGCACGCAGAATGACTTGTTCATTATAGTTGTGAACAACTTTTCATGACCCTAATTGGGATTTTTTTTGGCTAAGATACTGGAGTGGTTTGCCATTTTCTTCTTTAACTCATTTTACCAATGAGGAAATTGAGGTAAATAGGATTAAGTGACTTGGCCAGGATCACACAGCCAGTAAGTGTCTGAGACCAGATTTGAACTCGGCTCTTCCTGACTTCAGGTCCAGCACTCAACAGAGTTTATGTTATATGTTATATGTTGTAAGTTAAAAGAGCACAATAAAACTGAGTGCTTTAAAAGTTTAGTAATCAAGCTTAGCCACCCAAAAAAGATATAAGAAAGCATCTCTCTGATAAGTACTCGCAGGTTCTTTGCAGAAAAAAGAGATCATCAGGGTCAGATTTTTGATATTCTAGTTAGTTTTGCTGAAGTATATTTTCCTTTTATTCTTTATTCTTGATTATAAAATTTTGTTTTCCAAGTGGAGAAAGAAGATTTGTTAGTAAAATAAAATATATGAGAACAGGATGGAAAGGAATAAACATTTATACAGCATTTACTATGTGCCAAAACTGAGCTAAGTGTTTTACAAATATTATCTCTTTTGAGTTTCATTTTGAGTTTACCCTGTGAAGTAGGTGCTAATATTATCCCTATTTTACAGTTAAGGAAATTGAGATAAACAGAGATTTAGTCACTTGCCCATGGTCACTCAGCTATTCAGTTCCTGAATCTAAATTTTATCCTTTTATCTAAATAAAAACCTATTTGAAAATAATGTCAGCACTACTTACCATGAGAACAAGCTGAGGTTTTGGGGAAAGCACAAAGAAAACTTTGTTTTATTTTTGCTTTTTAAAGTTGTATGGAAGGAGTAGTTGTGGATGGAATGATTAGTATTATTAGTCTGCTATGAGCTGGGAAATAAGATAATGAAGTATGTCAGATTTTTTCATAGCCTAAGTAAGTAGGTTCTAATTCAGAGACAAAGTGCATGAAAAGCAAATTATATGTAAGATTTGTAGATTTGTATACAGTGTTCTTTTCCTATTCTTTGCATATGGAAAGTGTTTCAGTTTGTTGGTGTTAAGCAATTAAGAATAATTAAAATATAAGATATTCTAAAAAATTCAAGTTTATGAACACATGGATTTAGTGACATCTATTCCTTCCTAGTTTTTATCTGTGTTCCACGTAATTGAGGGTTGCATGATAACTGACCTTTGAATAAGTAAAGTGTTACTTTAATAGCACTGGACAGTTTGGAGTGTTTTATACTCATCATATCTACATGCGATAGAAAGAAGTGGGATTACCTTCTCTACTTTTCAAATGAAGATGGGGGGCAGTGAGGTATGGAGAGGTCCTAATGTGACTTATTTTAAAGAACTAAAAACTTGGGAAGGATATGATAGTTATTTCCAAATATTGTATGGGCTGTTATATGGAAAAAGTTTAATTATTCTGTGTATCTCCATAGGACAAATCTAGACTCAATTAATAGATGTTTCAGGGTAGATGAGATGGTTACTCAGTTTAAGGAAGGACTTTTTAACAATTAGAATTGTCCCAATTGTCCCAACAGTGCAGTAGATATGCCCATGAAATAGTGAGTTCTCTAATTTGAGGGTGACTTTGACAGAGACAAGATATCTTTCTTCAAAGGGCACCATGGAAGTCTTTGGGGGCAAATGGAAGACCAGGCATCAGATGTCCTGATTCAAATTTGTTAAATTAAATATCATTGTCTCAGAGTTCAGTGGCTCTTTTAAGATATGTTTGGATGAGTATCTCCAGGTTTAATTTTATTCTTACTATATTTCTTTTGCTCTTTCAACTACCTCACACTTCCTCTCAGGCCAAGGACCAACAGAGGTGGCCACTATTATACAGTAGTGCTTCCTGAGAGCATCTGTGACATCTTAGAAGTGAAATATTATTGCCTGCATCTAAATTGGGTAATTCCTCTCTGGTTCCATTATTTTCCTTTTCCTGGGAAACTGCAAATATCCTTGAGCTTCTAAAAGAAATCTTATGATATCTTGATGGTAGCTGTATGTTAGCTGGAAGCTGATAGCACCTGGGAAAGGGGTTTCCAAGAATGTGTTCCAAGGAATCTGAGTTTTAACACTCATACTTTTGGATAAGGAATAACAGCAGAGTATGGAAATGCTCCCATACATAGATCCTGCACAGTATGAAGTAGGTAGTCAGTAAAAGAAGTGGAGTAAGAGGATCGAGTGACTTGCTCAACTCTTAGATACCCTTGAATACTCTTAGGTGGAACTTTTATCTGGAGCCTTAGGAACAGATTGTACTTAAAGCATTAATTTTCAGGATTTAGATAGAACTGAGACATAATATTATACAAAGGACACTGGACTGGAACTCAGGTAACCTGGGTTCTAGTCTTAGCTCTGTCACTAACTTATCAGTGCAAATTTTAACCAGTCAGTTTGTTTCTCTGATCCTCAGTTTCTTCATCTATAAATTAGAGGGAATTAAGGTCTCTTCCAGTTTGTAACTTTTGCCCTCTGCCTCCTACAAATCTTGCATTGGGTAGGGGGAAGGAATGTAAAGGGATCAGACCCTGAAGAGGAAGGGATGCTGGATATTAATTGTTCCTGTTGGCATTGGAGTCATGCATCAAGGATGGAGATGCATTGGCGGCCCAAGAAGCACAACAGACTTTTTCAGAACATCAGAAACAAACCATGTAGATGGAAAAACATCATGGAAGGACAGGAACTGATGAGCCAGCTGGTTCCAGAGTCAGGATAGGGCTGTTTTCAGTCCAAAAGACTCTGAGCAAGAGGTTTTAATCTAATTATATGCTTTATTTGAGCTAATTTGTTTTCCAATCCATCTTGTTCAACAAGAAGAAAGAACAAGATGTGGACTCATTTATACCCATTTGTTCCTGGGGATAGAAGGGAATTTCTTCCCTATGAAGACTTGTGCATTCAAAACCAGATTTCCTCACCAAGGCCACTCCCTCTTCTGGACTGACCACTGTGCCTTAGTGGGAAAGCACTTTCATGTTATCTCTCTTTGAAACCATAAGAGATTAAAGGATCTCCCTCCTCTTTCATTTGACCTGAAAAGGCTAGCCCAGCCCATTTCTTTCATTCCTTTCCTTTAGGAATCTCAAACTTACAAGGTATTACTGTAAAATGATATAACTGAGAGGGAACCAGCAGAGTCATTTTGATATATAAATGAGTGTTGTTCCCTTCATAGTACCCTCCCCTATCCTGTTTCTAGCTCAGAACATTCATGGTCATTTTCCTTCAAACCCTATGATAATTTCTTTTATATAACACCTTCAGTGTTGACAAATTTTCATCCTTGAGAATGGGTTGGAAATAGCCAAAATCTATAGAATAAGTAGTTTGGAACCTAAAACAAGGTGTGTGTATATGAGAAGAGTTTTCTCTGAGGGCATTTCCAAAGAGACTTTTTATAACCAACCAGAGCATGCTTCAGTCTGCTTTGAAAGACCATCCTTCATTTAAAAAGCTATGTTCTTGGGGCAGCTAGATGGATCAGTGGTTAGAGCACCCCTGAAGTCAAGAAGACTTGAGATCAAATCCAGCCTCAGACACTTAACACTTACTAGCTGTGTGATCCTGGCCAAGTTGCTTAACCTCAATTGCTTTGCAAAAAAAGAAAGAAAATAGATAGCTATATTCTGATGCATATGATTAATTACCAATTTTATGAATAACAGGGACAATTTAATTTCACCAAAAAGTAATAGTACCTGAGATTTTTACCATTTAAACAGATGGGGAAACCAAGGATAAAGAAAATAAACTACAGAAGTTGGCATTTCTGTTATTAAGTCATATCTAGTTGTATCTTTGTCACCCCACTCAGTGTTTTCTTGGCAAAAATACTTAAGTAGTTTGCCATTTCTTTTCTAGGGAACCAGTTTTACAGTTGAGGAAACTGAGGCATACAAGTTAATTGACTTGCTCAGCTAATGTCAGAGACTGGATTTGAATTTGGGTCCTCCCAACTTAAGGCTCAGCACTCACTCTCTCCATTGCACTACCTCTCTGACCTGAGGTTTGCTTGGTGTTTGTTTAGTGATCAATCTTTAAGATTATAAATGAACCATTTACTGATTAAAGCCATCTAAAGCTCCTTTTGGAAGAATTGAAGAGAGTTAGACTCATAAGTTCACATAAGTCTATTATTCTGTCCCTGGTGTTTTCCTTATTGGGTAGTGAAATAGGCTGGAGTTACCTCAGTTAGCCAGTCACTTGATATTTATTATTTACCTCCTGCAAGCACTTTGATAAATGTTGAGGATAAAAAGTAAGACAAAGAAACAGTCTTCTCTCAAGGGGCTTACAATCTAATGGTGGAAACATTTTTTGTACTATGAATAAACAAGATATGTAGAGAATAAATTAGGGGTAGTCTCAAAAGGACGGCACAAAGATTAAGAAGTATTGGCAAAAGCTTCTTGAGGAAAACTTGAACTGAGATTTGAAGGAAACCAGAAAAGATAAGAAACAGAAAAGAGGGAGAAGAGACAGACAGCGGAAATGTATCTTGTGAGAGGAGCAGGAAAAGATCATTGCCACTGGATTGCAGAGTGGAGTACAAGGTGTAAGAAGACTGGAAAAGGAAGAAGAGGCCAAGTTACAAAAGACTTTCAAAGCCAAACAAAAAAATGTTATATTTGATCCTGAGGGCTATAGAGAGCCACTGGAGTTTATTAAACAGACTTGTGCTTCAAGAAGATCAATTTGACAGGGGAGGGGAGGGTGAATTGCGGTAGAAAGAGACTTGAGGCAGGAGACCAGCAAGCTCTGGCAGTAGTCCAGGCAAAAGATGATGAGGGCCTGTTGTTCAGTTTCATTTGTGTCCAATTCTTCATGACATCATTTGGGGTTTTCTTGGCAAAGAACTGGAATATTGTATCATTTCCTTCTCCAGTTCATTTTGCAGATGAAGAATGGAAGTGAACAGAATTAAATGTCTTGCTTAGATTTACACAGCTAGTGGTTATCTAAAGCTGAATTTGAACTCTGAAGGCATCCACATTGCACCTAAACTTATCTGCCCTTAATTAAAGCCTATATTAATCTATTTTAAATCCCATTCCACTCCACTCCACCCTGTACTCAGATCTTTCTAAAGCACAAGTTTGACTATATTACATCCCTGCCACTTCATTCAGTAAATCACAGTGATTCCATATCACTTCTAGGATAAAATATAAAATCTTTTCCTTGACTTGTAAAGCCCTTTGTAACATGTGTGGGAAAGGAATGTTTACTGTGTGAGAGAGTATCTGTTTCTGATTTCATTTACCTGTCCATGTAGGTATTCATCTATTCACTTAACTTTTCCTTTTTGTACCAACTTGGTCATGTTCCACGAGAAATAAAAGGTAAACTAAGATAAGAAGTCTGAGTTTTCTCAAATAAAATTTCACAGTGATTAGCTTGGGGCAAATGAAATGTTATCAAATACTGTGCATCACTGTATAAGTGTTTTCTTCTTGGTGTTCTAAGATTAGATGAGCAAGGCCATAGTAATGGGACTGTTATGGAGTGAAATTGTCTCCTGACACACAAGTATTTTGTCATCTGAATGTTCTGAGCCTGGTTACATTTCCATAGAAAGCATATATTGTAGTAACTGGAACATTCTCCAGAGTGTGTGGCTCCAACCACAAATATCTTGTCAGTCTTCCATAGTTGTTCTGACATTCTCCCACCCCTATCCTGGAGGTGAGAGGTCAACAGGTGTTAAACTTTGCACAAGTTTTCTGAATATATCCATTAGTTAGGATGACTTTCCTCCCTCATACATCTCCACATGTACACGTAGAAGATCCTTAGAGATTGGTCAGGTGAGGGGAACAAATTTAAGGATGGGGCAAGTAAGTGCATTTAAAGGTGTGGGAGGGTAGAAAGGGAGCAGGGTAAGTGAAAGGAAGGGGAGGTATAGGGAAGGAAGTGAAAGGCAGATAGACCTCAAGCTACCTGAGGCCCCTTCTTCTTACAATGGGCAACAGGGAACACCTTACATTTTCTTAATGTTATGTATACTATTTGTAGAAAGAAGACTACTCTCCTCGAAGAAAGGGCAATTTGCAGGTATTATAAAACAAACATAGACTATAAAATCTAGAAGAATCCTTTAGATTCAATCCAGCAATACTTTGTTCCATTTAGTGTATTCTTTCTCTATTCTTTCTATTCTCTATGCTAGTCTATTCTTTAGTGTCATTTTTTCTATTTGTTCTATCTCCCGATCAGTCGGTCAACAAGCATTTATTTAAGTGCTTGCTATGTGCTAGGGATTTTAGAAAAGGCAAAAATACTACCTGATCTCAAGGAGTGTATATTCTTTTTTCCACCTCACAATTTTTTACTAGTAATCTAATGATAATAATGTATATTTTTCTAATATAGATATTAATGAGACAAATATAACTTTTTGTAAAGATTAACATTTTGCTGAATCAAAGATAATATTCCTTTCATCAAAACTGATTGCAAATGTTCATCAGTTAAGATTCAAAGCTTTTATTAAACTTTAGCTATTTCATACGTGAAAGTTTCTTTCCACACTTCCAATACCAATTACAGGAGCATATGATTTTAGTTAAGCATATTGATCATTTGGAAGGCATCTATACTGTTAGGTGTAATGTTCTCTTTGGTTTTCTCGGGGTCTCAGGAGCAGCCTTTGTTTTAGTTCAATAATCACTACATGAGTAGCCAGGGGTTAAAGTCCAAATCCTTTATTTTCTCTTTCAAAGTCTTGTCTCCTTTCCTGGGGCCCAGTTAGCTTTCTTAGAGGCCTATCTCTCTTCTTAGTTCCGAGAGCTTGAGCTCCTGCCTGTCTTCTCTGTGAAGACCGTGTATTTTTAAATCAGCAGGAGTCAGGAATTCAGGTTAGGGGAAAATCATCAGTCTTTATTCTCAGTGAAGAAGGATCGGAGGTGGAAGAGAATCGGCGATAGCAATGTATGCAGCTGAGTCAAGAAGCTAGCTAGATCAGCAGCCACACGACCAGCAGCTAGGAGAATGGAACCCAGGCCCAATCTCTCCCAGCTTCTCTTCCTGTCTCTCTCTCTGCCTCCACCCACCAAAATCGTCATTTCCTGTATAGCACATCAGGACTTGCACGGAGAGTGGACAGGGACCATTCTTTATCCAATCATGTATATTAATAGAGTATAGCCCAATTACTATTTAGCCTCATGTGCTTGGGACCTCAGTGCATCAACTCAAACCTCAGCCCATTACACTTCTCTGCCCTCTGAATCTCTCCGAAGAATCCTAGGCTGCTAGCTTATATGTTCTACACTGAGTATAAACCAATCATTATATCACTAGAAAACCATTATTTGTTGTAGGATTAAGTCAATCATATTGAACCATGCTAAACTAGATAACCATTGTCTCATCAATTCCACTTAGTACCTAGTAAGCATCCTTATTTCAAGTTCAGAGTTCTAGCCCATAACATCTCCCGCTTTCTTTTGTTTTAGAACATAAAGTGGTAACTGTCCCTGACTTCTCAAGGAAGTGAGAACCCCCCCCCCAAAAAAGAGGTGATCATACCTTCCCATACTCCTTAAAAAAGGGGTGAAAACACCATAAAAGGAGGTGAGGTGATCATGCCCTCCCTGACATCTTAGGAAGGGAGATGAAAACACCAAAGGGAAATGGGAAATCAAATCAGATTAGCGGGTTTCTGAAGGGCCTCAATTGAAACAGGTATACATAAATCCATCAATATGGTAGGTATTACACATAGTTACATAAATTACATAAGCACATAGTAACCCAGGCTAGTAGTGATATGATAAATAACATAAATCAACATGAAGAATTATGTGTGTCCATAAAGCCTAGAAATAGTCCAAAAGGAATGCATTGTCCATTACTTCATGTTCCAGGAATCCAATGATTCCTGCAAGTTTTGAAGTTCTGCATCAGTCTTATCATGTCTCAGAGAATCCAGTGATTCCTGCTAGTTTTGAAGTTCTACAACAGTCTTATTATCAGCCATGTTCTTTCAGTGTAAGATGTTTCTTAGATCTTCTTCTTTGTTTTGAGGTTTTTCTCTTTTTTCTTTCTCTCTCCGATGGACAAGGCGAATACGGCTCATTGGCACCCATCTGATGCCTTCTTCATCTGTAGAGATACAAGCAAACCCTCTCCCTCAAGCAGTTAACCTATCTAGTCCCTTCTACTTACCATTTTCCAAATCTCTCCTCATCACCTGACAATTACATTGGAGTTGCTCATTATATTGGAGCTGCTTGCACTGGGCACTGCCCTTCTGTTGGGTTAAAAAGCCTTTATTCTCTCCAATTGTAATCCCTTTTTTCCATTTGATTGCTTTTCTGCTGATTGATCATGTAATCCATTTCTCCTATCTTATTACTGATTGATCATGTAATCCCTTTCTCCCATCTGATTGCTTCTCTGCCAATTGATCTCATCAGAGTACTGAACTTCTAAAGACTCTCTGGGTGTAACCTCTGCTGCCATCATGCCCCATCTGTTTTTTGTTTGAGGTTTTGGAGCTGGGCCCTGCCTCTCATTTCCCTGGGTCAAACTATTCTAAGGCCCAGTGGAAACCTCAGTCGCATTTTGGACATAGGGTTTGGGGTCTTCTCTCACCCTGTCTTCTCACTCTATCTCTCTACCTCCATTGGGGTTTCAGATGCCCAATATTTCCATACTGAAAGCATTGATGAATCTCTCTAGAAGTCCCTTGCCAAGAGGGACCCTGTCTTTCCATGTTCATCATCATAGCCTGAGTATAATAAGCATTTGTGCCCATTTGTGGCACAGCATCTTATGATCTCCTCTAAAAGAGCATCTTTGTGTAGTTCCCATATAATTCTTCCTCAAACCTCATTAGCATTTTCCTTAGCCAATTATCTTATCATAATTCTTATAGCTGCATTTTCTCCAATGGTTCTTGTGACAGTTGTCTGCAGACATCCCACAAAATCAGCAAAAGGTTCATTGGTACCTTGCTCTATTTTTGTGAAGGCTTTACCTCCATCTTTTCCTGGGAGGGAGCTCCATGCTGCAGCAGCAATTTGCTCATATACTATCAAAGGGTAATTAATCTGTGCTAAAACTAGTCTGTATACTGACCTTTACCTTCTAGTTGGTCAAAAGTGATTTGTATATTAATTCCAGTTTGCCTATTTTGTTGGGCTTGCGTCCTGCTTAATTCATATACTCCAAAAGCCACAACAAGTTTTGTCCAGGTTCTAAACATGTCCTTGCTATGGATTTTCAATTACTAGGGGTTAAAATTTCATAAGCCAAATTCTCTAATATCATTGCAATATAAGATGATGAAGCCCCATAAAGAGTGCAGCCCTTTTTCAAATCCTTAATTTTTTTCCAGATCAAAAGGAGTGTATCTCCTCCTTTGTTGACCAGAAGAGTCAAGTTCTTCAATCACAGGGTATGCACTTCTTTTTAAATAGGATATATCCTGTCTTTTTTTTTTTTTTTTTTTGCTTTAACTAATGCCTTTTGTAATCCTGTCATAGGCTGCTTCATAGGTGGTGCTGATTGTGTCACTGTCCCTTCCACCCATGAAGGGTTAATTGAGGTAGATAGGTCAGGGGATGGGGAGTGCCCTAATGGCTCCTGCTTTGAAGCACCACACTCAGAATTGTACTTAACTCCATTCTTATCTGATTCTTCATCCTTTTCACCTAGTTTATCTGGATCCTCCCCCTCCAGCTCTTCTTTTTTCTTATTCTAATACTTATAACTTAATACAACTGACTTTAAGAAATTATATATGTATGAAGTGTTTTTTGGAAATTGGGTCAGGTCCATTATTGTTAGAATCTTTACAAACTGTTAAGCCACTGGAGTTGATAGAGACAATAATTATCTAATTTGGCATGGTTCAACATGATTGATTTGATCTTAGAAGGAGATATTTTGGGCCAGAACTTGAAACAAGGTACTAAGTACAACTGATAGAAACGATGCTTGTGTTCACACTTTTAGAGAGCTCATAAGTACTCAATGGAGTTCACATGTTTGGGAGATTTCAGGCCTTAGTATGAGATATCCGAATTCACACCTCCCTTAGGGCCAGAGAGTACTCTGGAAGATAACCCAGAATCCCTCTCTCTCCAGAAGGAGGAGTTAACCTTTGGGAGATCATATATATATATATATATATATATATATATATATATATATATATACATACAGGAAGCTCTTAGAGGTTGATAGAGTTATTTGGGAATATTCCCAGGGGTTGGAGAGGAGCACTCTGTGAGGAAGCCCACAAGCCCTCTCTTGAAGGCAAGAGAGATTCATTGCATCTTCTATCTTGGTACTGGCTGGAGTTGGAAGGACAAACCTTTGGATTTGGAGACATTCGGGCGGAGCTCTTAGAACCAAGGGGAGAGATAGGTCTCTGAGCTAACCGGGCTATATTGAAGGATACAATAAAAGATCTGAACTTTTATCAGCTGGCTGCGATTTTGGATCTTATTATTATATTATTATTTAAAGAAGAAAAAACACCAACAAATCATTGTAGTATTCACATAGTTGCTCTCCTACTAATTTCCACTTGTCTAGATCTAATTCTTTTTCCTTAGAGAACCAAAGAGATTTGTACAGTACTGTTTCTGTACAGTTCAATGATCTGCCCCCAAGTTACAATCAAACCTTGGTTTTTTTATAAGTTTAACCAAGCTTTCAACAAATTTTCCTTGCAGTGGAGAAATTTCCTTTCTAAACATTTGTCCCATTTTAACTGGAATACTACTTCAGCTCTTTACAAAGTTTCCTTCTTGTACTCACCTTAATTTCACAGATGTAGATTCTTGGCCCCACGTTGGCCGCCAGAATGTAATGTTCTCATGTTTGGTTTTCTTGGGATCTCAGGAGCAATCTTCGTTTCAGTTCAGTAATCACCACATGAGTAGCCAGGGGTTAAAGACCAAATCCTTCATTATCTCTTTCAAAGTCTTGTCTCCTTTCCTGGGGCCCAGTTAGCTTTCTTAGAGGCCTATCTCTCTCCTTAGTTCCAAGAGCTTGAGTTCCCGCCTGTCTTCTCTGCCCTCTGAATCTCTCTAAATGAATCCTGGCTGAGGCTCCTAGCTTATATGCTCCACACTGAGTATAAACCAGTCATTATATCATTAGAAAACCATTATTTGTTGTAGGATTAAGTCAATCATACTGAGCTATGATAAACTAGATAACCATTGCTCATCAATTCCACTTAGTACCTTGTAAGCATCCTTGTTTCAAGTTCAGAGTTCTGGCCCATAACAGTTATGTACTTAGTAAATATTTATGGACTATTAGATACCTCTTGATATCTGCCTTTAAGAATGTGCATTGCAAATTAAATGAAGTTTGGGTAAAACCTTAAGGATAGAAATTTCTTTCATACTTGCATCAAGGTCTACAAGATCCTTGAACTCTGGTTTGCAAATATGTTTAGCCATGGATATCATTTTGGTTTTTGTTGACACAGTATGACATTACTTGTGATGGAAAAAAAAATTAGTTGTCTAATTGATTTTACTGCAGTATAATTTTTTTTCACATGAGCACTTTAAAAGCAAGTTATAGAAAAAAGATCATTCCCATAGCCTATTCAATAGTCATTAATGGTGGCTTTTTTAAAACCTCAACTGAATAATAGTTTCTGTTCCAGCCTCTTATTTTTACTCTATGTCTCTCTATTTCCACTGTGTTTATTATAGATAAAATATTGTTGGATTCTAGTTTTTAATCCATTTCTCTATCTTCTTTCACTTTATGGGTGAGTTCATCTTATTCACATTCATAGTTAGGATTACTAACTGTATATTTCTCTCCATTTTATGTTTCCCTATTTCTTCTTTTTCTCCTTCTCTTCCTCCTCTGTTCTTCCCATGTCCCTTCCCCTTCTATTTCCCTCTAAAGTAGAATACATTTCTACACTCAACTGAGTAAATATGATATCCTTTTTTTGACCCAATTCTGATGAAAGATAAATGTTGCCTATTCACCTGTCCTACCCATTTCTTCTTTCATTGTAAAAGTTCTTTTTGTGAGATAATCTTCCCCATTCTTCTTCTCTTTTACTCCTTGTCCTAGTGCACCATTCTTTCTCACCTTTTCATTTTAGTTTTTGAAATCATCCTATCACAGTCAACCCATATCTGTTCCTTCTGTCTATACATACTCCTTTTAATTGCCCCAATAATGAGAAAGTTCTTAGGAGTTGTAAGTATCATCTTCCCATATAGGAATGGAAACAATTTAACTTGATTGAATCCATCATTATTTTTGTTTCCTGCTTACTTTTTCATGTTTCTCTTGACCTTTCTATTTGAAAATCATTTTTTTTCTATTCATCTCTGATCTTTTCTTAAAAAAATACTTGAAAGTCCTCTCTTTTATTAAATATCCATGTTTTTCCCTGAAGAATTATACTTAGGTAGATTTTTTAAATTGTAATCCTAGCTCCTTTGCTTTCTGGAATATTGTATTCCAAGCCCTTTGATCCTTTATTTTGGAAGCTGTTAGATCTTTTTTTATATACCATGGCTTTATTCACATAACAATTTATTTTATTTTATTATAAGTTTTTATTGACAGAACATATGCCTAGATAATTTTTTATACCATTTTATACCATTATCCCTTGCAGAACTTCTGTTCTGACTTTTCCCTTCCCTCCCACCACCCCCTCCTCTAGATGGCAAGCAGTTTTATACATGTTAAATATGTTATAGTATATCCTAGATACAATATATGTATCGAACCGAACAGTTCTCTTGTTCCATAGGGAGAATTGGATTCAGAAGGTAAAAATAACCTGGGAAGAAAAACAAAAATGCAAACAGTTTACACTCATTTCCCAGTGTTCCTTCTCTGGGTGTAGAAGCTATTAGATCATGTGTGATTCTGACTGTGGCTCTACAATATTCTATTTGTTTCTTTCTGGCTAACGGTATTTTTTCCTTAACTTTGGAACTCTGGAACTTGGCTATAATATTCCTGTGAGTTTTCATTGAGAAATCTCTTTTAGGAATGATTAGTGAATTCTTTAGATTTCTATTTTACACTCTGATTTTAGAAATATTATGTATTTATATATGAAGTAATGTTAAGTTGTCTTGATAATTTTTTGTGTAGCCTCTTTTTTTGATTATCACTTAGAAGTATTCCAATAATTCCTAAATTTTCTTTCCTCAATCTGTTTTCCACATCAGTTGTTTTTTCCAGTAAGATATCTCACATTTTCTTCTTTTTTTCATTCTTTTGGATTTGTTTTATTCCTATATATATATATATATATATCATGCAGTATTAGCTTTCACTTGCTTAATTCTAATTTTTAAGGAAGTTCTTCTTTTTCCATTTGGCCATTCTGCTTTTTAAGGAATTCTTCTTTTTAGTGTTTTTCATGTCTCTTTTACCACTTGGCCAATTTTGTTTTTTAACATATTGTTTTCCTCAGTAATTTCTTTTTGGTCTGTTTTACCAAATTGTTGACATTCATTTAATGGTTATTTCATATCACAGTCATTTCTTTTCCCATTTTTTCCTGTACCTATTTTATTTGATTTTGAAAACCCTTTTATTCCAGGAATTCTTGTTGGGCTTGTTTCAATTCTTACTTATCTATGAGGCTTTGTTTATAGTTGTTTTATCTTTATTGTCTTCCTTTGAGTTTATACTTTGATCTTCCCTGTCATAATAGTAACTTTTTATGGTAAGGTTTTCTTTTGTTTTTTAGCTCATTTTTCCAATCTTTATCTTGACTTTTATCTTTATATTAAAGTTTAGATCTGCTTCCAGGACGGTTTGGACATTATTCAAGGTTTTCCATGCTGCTGCTTTTAGAGTTAGTTCTGGGTGCCTGTAAGTTTTCAATATTTCCAAGGAGGTATTTTTTTTTTTTTTTTTTTTTTTTTTTTTATTATATAGCTTTTAAATTACAAGATATATGCATGGGTAATTTTTCAGTATTGACAGTTGCAAAACCTTTTATTCCAACTTTTCCCCTTCTTCCTCCACCCCCTCCTCCAGATGGCAAGTTGACCAATACATGTTAAATATGTTAAAGTATAAGTCAAATACAATATATGTATACATGCCCAAACAGTTATTTTGCTGTACAAAAAGAATTGGACTTTGAAATAGTGTACAATTAGCCTGTGAAGGAAATCAGAAATGCAGGAGGACAAAAATAAAGAGATTGGGAATTTTGTTTAGTACTTCATAGTCATCTCCCAGAGTTCTTTCACTGGGTGAAGCTGGTTCAATTCATTACTGCTCTATTGGAACTAATTTGGTTCATTTCATTGTTGAAGAGTGCCATGTCTTATCAGAATTGATCATTATATAGTATTGTTGTTGAAGTATATAATGACTTCCTGGTCCTGCTCATTTCACTCAGCATCAGTTCATATAAGAAATTCCAGACCTTTCTGAAATCATCCTGCTGGTCATTTCTTACAAAGTAATAATATTCCATAATATTCATATACCACAATTTATTCAGCCATTCTCCAATTGATGGGCATCCACTCAGTTTCCAGTTTCTGGCCACTACAAAGAGGGCTGCCACAAACATTCTTGCACATACAGGTCCCTTTCCCTTCTTTAAAATCCTAAGGAGGTATTTTCTAAGTAGAAATGTGGTCAGTGCTTACCTACCCTGAACTATGTTCTCTACCCAAAAAGGAGCTTTGTTCTCATATAGCCATGTGTGTTTGAATTGCTTTTAGCATTAGAATTGAGTACTCTTTTGGTCTTCTGTTATCACAAGTACTAATTTCTCCTTTCTACCTTAGAACTATGACTATATCCCCTTACCTGCCGTTGTCTATCCCATTTTAACTGTGACTCAGAACTGCATCTAAGAAATGCAACAGGGTTCTCAACCCAGCTCCAGATAAATATTCCCTATAATTTCTGTCTTATCAGTTATCTGAACCTCTTACTGTCTGTGAGTTGAGAGTTTTCAAAACTGCCTATGCTGTTGCAGCTGCCTTCAAGACCTTCCTTGTACTGCTGACTGTGTGTCATTGCTGCTCCCAATGCCACCCTGGCAAGAAAGACTTTTTTTTTTTTTTGCCAATCTCCTAAATTGTCTTATTTTTTGATATTTAATTTTTAAAAGTTTTTTTTATTATAATTTTATTTAAGTTTTTCCCCAGTTACATTATTTTATTTTATTTTATTTTATTTTCCTAAGTTATCTTGAGACAACTGTCTTGACAATTATTTCATCTGTACTTTTTACTGGCTCTGCCACTCTAAAATTAGATTTGATGCATTATTGTGAAATTGTTTGGAGGAGAATTCAGATAAGTTCCTACCTCTACTCCACCATCTTCAAGAAATATACACTTTAATGTGGGCAATGACAAGTAAATGACTAGGTATAGATGAGTGATATAGAGAGTAATGGAAAGTAGTCTGAAAAAAGAAAGCATCTGCAACTGGGAGGGGACAGGATAGATGTAATTTGAGCTAAGTCTGAAGGAATCTCAGGAATCAAAGATGTGAAGGAAATGAGGAGGAGAATATACCAGGTATGCAGTTTAGTTTGGTGCAAACACATGGAAGCCAAAAGATCCATCTAGAAGTCCCTTGAGGATAGGGACCAGGGACAATATACATCATTGCCCATACATGGGGTATAAAGATGCCAGAGGTTCAAACAAGCAATGAGAAAGGGACTAATCATGCACTTAGACAAGCAAACAGAAGCACTAGTAATTAGATCTTGAAATTGAGACACTATTGTTTCAGCTTCTTCCTGGTATAAGAATCTAGCTTCAGAATGGTCAACCAACATTCTTCAAGAGTAGAATGTGCCATGGAAGCCACATTTAGGAAAAAGTCCAAGCCTGAAAACTTAAGATCTTTTGGAGAAGAATCTATCATGTTTATAGAAAATCTAGCACATATTAATAAATCTGATCTTTGCAAGAACTGGCTCAATGAGTAGTGTAGGTATTATCATACCCATTTTACAGATGAGGAAACAGGTTCTAAAAGTTTATGTCTTAAAGTTCTAGGAAATTCTAAGACTTATATTAGCTTTCATGATTACTGTACTGTAATTTAAATTCATGTTGAGCTTGCAGTACACTAAAACCCCTAGGTTTCTTTCAGAAAATTGCTCTCTAGCCATGTTTTCCCGGAAATGTAAAATTTCCTATCTCAGGGGAGTTTTTAAAAAATCTCAGTCAACTTGTCTCAATATTCTGTATTGTCCAGATCTTTTTAAAACCTGATATGTTATCTCTCACTTAAAGCTTTGTGTTATATGCAAATTTAACAAGTGGGCCATCAATAGATATCCAATAGATCAATAGACTTTAAAAGTCACTGATGAAATAGCACAAATCTCCTGAGGTACTAGACTGGAGACATTCTTACCTATCTGAAGTCATTCAGTTAGTAATTAAGTGCCCTAGTGAGGATTTGTACTCAGGTCTTTTGACTTTATTTCTTTCTATCAGAGTATGCATGACATTTGATAAAAATTTCTTATATTGCTGTTTTTTCTCATTTATCTTTTTCTGTTATTGATCTTATCTTCCCCACTCAACTGTTAAGTTTTTGTCTATAAGGTCTGTATATGATTTTGATTTTTGTACCCTTCACATTGTTTAGCACAACTTCAATTCAGTCCTAGGACTTGGTGCAGCATCCCCTTCCCACATAAATATATATATCTTTCCTTTCTAAGGAGAGGAGGTAGGAGTAACTAAAGTACTCCTGTGCTCCTGGTCCTTCTTAGTGGCTAACAGTCTTCTACCACTTGTGTAATAGAGAAATAGATTTGTAGATTTGCCTGGATTCAGATGTTTCCTCAGAACTTAGTAATTTTGTAATTTGGAACAAATTACTTAACCTCTTTGGTCTTCACTTCCCTCCTAAAATGAAGGGCTTATATTTAATAACTTCTAAGGTCTTTTACAACTCTATGATTCTTTGATTTCTATATTAATCATTCACTAGCCACATAAGATCTAACTTTTTCCAATACTCACTTCCTTTTTTCTCATCTCTGTTTTTCTCAACCCTATCCTATCCATTTCCCACTCCAACCCTGCCCACATTTTCCCCTATGCCCTCTGGAATTCCAGTTTTATAATGAACAAACTTTGCTTCCATTCTGGAGCTTTTTCTCTAACTCTCTTTCTATCTACTAATCCTCAGTGAGATCTAACTTCCCCTTCCCCTAAATCCCTCCACTCTTACAAATTTCTCTGTCTATCCTTTCCAGCACCAACTGTGCTCTTATTCATACCTCTGACACAGTGGTCCTAGAGAACAAGTTGGAATACTCCTAATCATTCTAAAATTCACTTAATAAAAAAATCCACCCAATTCAGATCACAATGGCTATTTATATACAATCTCAAGACCATTCTCTAGCCCCAATCTCTTTCTTCCCTGAGTTTTAGAACCCTATTATCAGCTCTCTATTGGACATTTCAAACTAGATGCTTCAGAGATATTTCAGACTTACAATGTCCAAACAGAACTCATGATTTTTTCCTTTTAAACCCATCCCTCTTCTAAACTGCCATTTCTGTGGAAGGCACCACCATTCTACCAGTCTCCCAGGGTCATAATTTCTGTGTTATTTTAAATTTCTCACTTTCTCTGCTCTCCTCCCTCCCAACATATCTTATATATATATTCTTGTTGTTTTTAACTCTATAATATCTCTTGCCCCCACCATAGTTCTGGATCTTTAGTTTCTTACCTAGATTATTACAACAATCTCCTAATCATTATCCCTAATTCAAACCTTTTCCTATTTCATCCATCCATCATCTATACTGCTGCCAAATTTAATATCTCAGTCTCCTATTCAATATATTCTAGTAGTTCACTGTCACCTCTAGTGTAAAAAACTCCATTCTTAAGTTTTTAGGGCACCTAGGTGGCTCAGTGGATAGAATGATGAGTTTGGAGTCAGAAAAACTCATATTTCTGAGTTTAGATCTGTTGTCAGACATTTATTCTGTGACTCTGGGCAAGTCACTTAACCTATTTGCTTCAGTTTCTTATCTGTAAAATGAGCTGGAGAAGCAAATGGAAAATCACTCCAGTATCTTTGCCAAAATCCCAAATGGGGTTATGAAGAGCCCTACAACTAAAGAATAATGTCTAGCTTTTAAAGCCCTTTACCACTTACCATTTTTCAGCCTCATTGCACATCTTATCCTGCCCTTTTTGATCCAGACCAATTGTCAATCTCCCTGGTTTTTTGTTTTTTTTTAATGTCACACTTTATTTTCTATCTTTGGTGCTTTTCTCCTTCAAGAAAAAGCTTTAAAACCATCTTCTTTCAACATATATATTGATACTTGTTATATACTCCAACATTCCAGTTCATTATTTTACTCTGCCATTGGATGCAAAGACATGCTCCTACTCTTGATCTTGTCATTACCCACAATGTTCACAAACATAATCATAAATTCTGAAATTCCTTTATCTGATAATTATCTATTGTCTTAACGCCTCTTTTATGGATCTTCCCAGCTTCTCCCCCTTCTATTTATTACACTGTTTAGATGGATTTTATGTATTTATCATATTGCAGCTTGTATTTTATCTTCTGTGTTTTATCCTCCCAGGTAGTTTGTCATTCCTTCAGGACATGGCCTATCTTGGTTCATTGGAGAATGCCCAGAACCTGTCAGAGTGCTCTGAATAGAATATATATTTAATAAATAAATATTTATTGAATGGAATTTATTGAAAGCTCTACAGATATAGTAAAAATGTCTGATCTAAAAGCTTTAGGCATGCTTTGTTGTTGTTTTTTCAATCAGGATATCACTTGTGTTCAACTTTAGAAGTTACTTAACATCATAGAATGTCACAGATGGAAGAGACTCAGTGAGCATTCAACCTGCTGGACTCCCCTTCCTCTCCTCCCCACTTACCTGAGGGCCCTAGTGATTCACTTGTAATTTATGCCTTCTCTTCTCTGTTTAGTGGGGAAAGACAAGATTTGTGATTGCCTTCCTCGGGGTCTTTGTGAGGAATGGTTTTAGAATTCTTCAGCTGAAGACCTCAATGATTGAAATGAAGAAATTATCTTATTGCCATGACAGATCTTATATGGTCTTATACAGGATTTATTACCACCACCACCCACATCTAACCCACACACAGACATATAGAACCACAAATGCATGCATATCAAGAAAAATCAGTATTTAACCTTTCTGCAAAGAAAGAATTGATTTGAGGCAAAAAAAATCTGAGCTGAAAGAAAGCTCAGAAGTATTATAGTACAACCTGAAGCAAGAATCCCATTAAAACATCCTCAACAAGCAATCTTCCCTTCTCCCCTTAAACACCTTTAATGACACAAAACTCACTAACTCACAAAGCATCCCATTCCATTGTTATTATTTGTTTCCTGTTAGAAAGTTCCATCTTAGAGTGATCTAATATCATCTGAATGTTAACTCCAAATCACCAACCTAGAGATAGAACCATAGGAACACACTTGTGTTTAGATATAGAAAAGAACTCAGAAACTACCAGCTCCAACTCCTTTATTTTTCAGATGGGTAAACTAAGACTCATAGAAGTTGTAACTTGCTTAAGATCAATGAGGTAGTGAGTATAATGTTCTGGTTAGTTTTCTGGAAGTCTCTGGACCAGCCTTTGTTTCAGCAGAGTAATCATCACGAGAATAGCCAGAGATAAAGTCCAAAAATCTTTATTATCTCCTTCACAGTCTGTTTCCTTGCCTGGGGCCTGGGCCAGCCTTCTAGAGGTCCTCCGGAATGTGTCTTGGTTTCTGTGGGGGAGGCAGGAGGACCACCATGGCAGTTTCTGCCTTGTGTTTCCCTGAGTTTGGGAGCTTGTGCTCCAACCTCCAGTCGAAGTCTTCTGAATCCATTCATCATACTGAGTATAAGCCAATCATTATATCACTGGGGAACCATTATTTGTTGTAAGATTAATTCAATCAACAACTGAACTAGAGAACTATTAATCACCATGCTAAACTAGATCACCATTGTATTATCAATTCCACTGAGTTAACACCTTGTAAGAATCCTTGTTTCAAGTACAGAGTTCTGGCCATTCCAAATGAGTGATAAGAGATTTAGTTGTGGGTCTTCTGACACCAGAGCCAGTCCTTTTTCCCAGTGCATTTAAAACAGTATCTTGGCTTCCAAACCAATGATGGACCCTAAATACTTTCTGCTAAAATTCAATCATTATCAAACCTTGCATGTAGATTAAGTGTTGTTGAAAGTGGAAATGGAAATGGCTCTATTAGAGCAGTAGGTCCTCAGCCTTTGGCTATTGCTCTGACTGTACAGCTACCACTCTAGAAAGACAGAAGTGTATGTGAAGACATTTTTTGCCTTTGTCTGCAAACAAGACTAAGATGGGCTAGGTTATTATGGAAGGGCAGGGGGAAGGAAGAGAGAGCATCTCAGTACAGTGAATAGCCATGAGGAAGTTTTGCAATACAGCTTATCCCACTCTGCAGTTCTTGTTCTTCTGGTATCAATGCAGTTCTCAGCCTGCATATAAAAAGCTCAGAATGATTCTTTTCCTTAGGTACTGACAGTTCCTTCTTAGGTGAAGGGGCCTAACTGAGTTTTATGAACTAAAGCCAGAAAAGACATAGTGCCTTTTCTGTGAAAGAGAGAGAATTGAACTTGTCATGAGGAGCAAAATTTGAATCCTAGCTCTCCCATTTAAATTGTGTGATCTTAGATAAGTCACATATTCTCTCTGAGCCCCCTTTATCTTAGTTGTACTTGTTCTGTTTCCCTCTCTGGATCAGAAGGAAAGGTGGGTTGACCTCAGCAGGGGAATGATACCCACCTGGTGCTGTAGTTTCCCTGTGATATTGCTCTCAAAGAGAGGTACCAAAGAATAAACATGGCATAAGGATAGTACTGTGGATTCTGTGCTCCTCTTTCAGATGGAGCTGGGACATTTTGGGGGGAATATCTGGTGGGTACATACGCCCCCTCAGATGACATGGGTAACCACCAACTATTCTCAGGCTTGATTGTTGTTATTGAAATGGAAAATGCCAGTTGTGGATTTCTTGGTCTTAACCACACTCCCTCCATATCCATCTCCTTTTTCCTCACTGTTCCACTTATTGGTACCCTGGCTAAGAGATTCAGAGATTGCCTATCTTGGATTGTAGTGACTGTTCACATTGTATTTTATTTGCTCAAATCAGTTCTGGCATCTGCAATGTGAACCCTCCATGTTTTTCTGCCTCTTGGAGGACCAGTTGTGGTTTTGTATCCAATTAGCTCATTGAGCTTACTGCCCCAACTTATCTGCGCTTAACGACACTGAATTCATAGGGCAGGACTGGCTTCTGCCTATACAAATCTTGCCAATGTGCTGCCTGGCATCCAGAGCAGAGAGGTGCCAGATGTAAAGCCCATAGCTGGAATGGAAACCTGCTTGGCTCCATCTGCCATATGCTTAGAGATTGGCTGTGAGCCAATCCTGTGAGCATGACTGTCCAGCTGGCTTTTAGAGTCTAGAAGAAGAGGCTCACAGAACATTATAGGAGGGCTGGAAAGTGAGTTACTCAGTAGGGAAAGAGAGTGGGTGGAAGGAGATCGGCTGTTGAGAAGGGGCTTTTTGGCTCTGGAATAGCTATAGTTAAGTTTCCAGGCCTAAACAGAGCAGGTGGAAAGATTAAGGTGGATGATGGGCTGCTGTGGGAAGATGTAGAATATTAGGGAGCCAAGATCATGAACCTGCCAGGATGTTCCTGCTGGGGACTTAACAGATGGTGGCTTTGCTCATCACTGCAGCCCTCTTATATGCAGAGCCAAACACAGAGTTGGGGGCCAGGTAGCTATTATCTTTTCCCAACATCTTTTCTTATCACTTGAGAGATAAGGAAGGAAACAGAGGGGCCAAGTGAATCACTGGTCAGATGTGCACCATTCCTGAAAAAGCTTGTTTCTTGGCTACTTTGTAACATCATAGCATTTATCCAAAATAAAATTCAGGAATCTGGCCCTGAAGATGAGTGAGGAGAGCAGAAAGGAGAGTAGCTAAAACCAAGTTGGGATAAATTCTTGGAAGATATAACCAAGAATTAACAAGTATTTATTGAGCATCTATGTGCCAGGGGCTCTACTAGATCTACAAAGACAGACATAAAATAGCCCCACCTCAGAGAGCATATATCTCATTGAAAGTAGGAGAGGAAAACAAAATGTACACAGAAAACTTCAAAATATATACAATGTGGCCAGGTATTTAACCAGAGCACTTCTCATGGAGCTGGATGTGCATGCTTTGGCTCCATGAAAAGGTGCTCACATTCATCCTCCTCTGGCAGAATTAATAAAAAGGTATTTCTAGGGAAGAAAACAAATAATTGAGAACATCAGGCCTCATATAGGAAGTAATCTAAATTACAAGAGGAAATTAAGTGTTCCAAGAGGCAGAGCCAAGGAGGAACAGATTCCAGACATTGGGGATGGGCAAGGTAAAAAAAAAAAAAAAAAAAATGATAGAAAGTGTGTGCTGGGAATAGCAAACTGCCTGATTTAGCTGGCACAGAAAATGCATGAGGGGTAGTGTAATAAGATATTCCATAGCACACTGAGATCATAGTAGTAGGTAGTAGTAGGTTGTGGTAGTAATAGTATTAGTGGTAGTGGTGGTGGTAGTAGTAGTAACATTTATATAGCATCTTAGGTTTGCAAAGTATTTCACTTTACACACACACACACACACACACATATATAATTTTATATTATTTATTTAATTCTCACAACAACCCTATGGTATAGGTGCTATAGTTATTATTACTATTTTACAGAAGAGAACAGAGGTTGAGAAAGGTTAATTGACTTGCTCAGTCTCACAGAACTATTAAGTGTCTTAAGGCAGATCTTGATTCTAGGTTCAGTATTCTCTCTAGTGGGCCATATTGCCTCTCAATTTAAGAAATTTGTCTTTCTACTCTTCACAACTGTCTTAACTCAAGGTTTGTCTTTTGACTTTCAGATGGAACAGGCTAAATAAAATAAATAGGCTGATCCTTGACCCTTGGCTCTGATCTGTTGGGTGCTTGAAGTTATTTTTTCATTTTAAGATGAAGCTTGTATTATCAATGGCAAAAGCAGTCTAAGAACCATGGGCTTCAGAAAAGATGAGGTCAGACTTTAGCCACTGAGGTATATAAAAACTACAAAATCTATAAAATGCTGGGTTCTATGTTCTTCTTTCTTTTCTTTTCTTTTTTTAAAATTTTATTTATTTATTTTTATTTATTATAGCTTTTTACTTACAAGTTATATGCATGGGTAATTTTACAGCATTGACAATTGCCAAACTTTTTGTTCCAATTTTTCCCCTCCTTCCCCACATTGTCTCCCCCCATGATGGCAGGTTGACCAATACATGTTAAGTATGTATGCTCTTCTTTCAAAAAAGACACTTTGTTTATTACATAAAGCTAGAATTATTTCAGATCTTACAAAAGAAGGAGGAGTAAATGACAATACTTCATAGATCATTTATCTGGTGACCTTCAGTATTCCAGAGTCCAACAGTCAAGAAAAAAAGAGTTCTGAATAGTTAAAAAAAAAAAAAAAGAAGAAGAAGAAGTCACAGGATCTAAGCATTTGTACTGGCTTTCTGGTTTATTTTTAGAGGATATAGAAGTGATCAATCAATGTCTCCTCTTTCTCCACAATTTGTTAGCAAATGCTTTCAAAAAGGATGTCTATATTGTAAATTTGTCAGAGAAATTTTTAAAAATCTCAAAACATACATATCCAAGTAACATTTATTGAAGTTCTATTTAACAATCATTATTTTAGTGCCTACAAAATTCTAGCTACTAGGCACTAGAGTTTCAAAAGTGAAAACAGTCCCTACCCTCAAAGAGCTTACATTCCATAAGGGTAAACAACATACACACAGATAAATACAAAATATACAAACTCAATACAAATATTGAGTTTGGGGGAGAGCCCTAAAAAGAAATACTTGTAGAAGAGGCGGCACTTGAGCTTAATCTAGAAAAAAACTAGAAAGTCCAAGAAATGGAAAGTAAAAATGAAGAATATTCTAAGGGGAAAGAATATCCTAAGCAAAGACCCAGAAACGACAGATGGAATTGTGTATGGAAAACACTAAATTAGCCAGTTTTTACAAGAACAAAGAATTGAGGAGTCAAATCAGTCTAGGAAAAAAAGAACAATTGAACAAGATTTTGAAGTCTTTACATATCAGAGTGCTCCATATTTTATCCTAGTAGCAATAGAAAACCACTGGATCTTCTTGAGTAAGAAAATGACTTGGTCAGACTTTAGGAATGTCAATTTGATTTCTCTATGGAGGATGGATTAGAAAGAGGAGAGACTAGAGATGGGAAAGTAATGAGAAGGCTATTATAGTAATTGGCATGAAAGGTGATAAAAATCTGCAACAAATATCCTAGTAGTGGAACTGATAAAATATGGCAACTGGTTGGATATGAGGAATGAATGACAGTGAAGGATCAAAGATGACTCCTAAATGTGAACCTCAATGATTATGGTACATAATCCTTGATAGGGAAAGTTATAAGGAAGGTATTTGTGGAAAGATGAGTTTTATTTTGGACAAGTTGAGTTTGAAATACTTGTGGAACATCCTGATGGATCCCATCAGAATATTAGTCATGTGGAACTGGTACTTAGGATGAAGAATGACCATGTAAAATTTGAGAGTACTCTATGTAAAAAGGATAATTGAACCATTGGGAGTTGAAATCAAGGAGAGAGTGTATAGGAAAAGAGAGAGAGAGAAAGAGAGAGAGAGAGAGAGAGAGAGAGAGAGAGAGAGAGAGAGAGAGAACGAACTCAAGGCAGAGTTTGAGGAGTTCAATAGGTTAGGAGATATTGACCTAAATGATCCATGAAAAAGAACAGTCATACGAATAGAAAAAGAGCAAAGAGAAAATAGTTTTATGAAATTTAGGGAGGAAAGAGTATATAGAAGGGAGTCAACAGTGTCACTGAAGAGAGATCTAGAAAGATGAAAAATGAGCAATGACCCCTGTATTTGTAGATCTCTATTAACTTTGTAGAGAGCAATTTGAATTGATTCAAGGAATTGAAAGCTAGACTTTAAAACTGGGAACTGAGAGGGGTGTGGGGAAACTGCAGCAATAAATATAAACACTTTTTTCTAGGAATTTGGTCTGTGCCCTCTCTCTCTCAGTTTATATAGGGAACTAGGTGATATAGTTAATAGAGTGCTGGACTTAGATTCAGAAAAACCTGAGTGAGAATCCCACCTTATATACTTATTAGCTATGTGACTCTGGGAATATCTTTCTCAGCCTCAGTTTTCTCATCTTCAAAATAGGGATAATAATAGCATATAAATCACAGGGTTATTGGGAGTCTCAAATGGGATAGCATATTTAACACACAATGAAAATCTTAAAGTGCTATATAGGTAAAAATGCTTAGGGAGATACTATATGTTTACCTGGTATATATTCAGATGTTATAAGTACCTGCTGCTGAGAGGACTTTCCAGGACCAGCAGAAGACAATTCAGGAATCTAGTATTGTCTAGCCTATTAAAATGAAGCATGGTAATAAAAAAAAGGAAAAAAAAGCAGTCTTAGATGGAGCAATTAATCTAATTTTATTCAAGAGTCTTGATTATATTACACCTGGTTTGCTTCAAAGAGTGCTTATTTTGACTAGATTTTGCCTAATGTATGTAGACCCTTGAAGGCTGGGAAGCCTTAACTTAAGACTTGTTCTTTGTTTGACCATAAACAAGAGGCCTACTCTCTGGAAGCCTCCATTTTTCTCACATATAGAGTACAACTATTACTATCCATAATATTTACTTCATGTGTTGTGAGGAACAAATGAAATATTGTGGATAAAAGTGCTTTGCAAACCGTAAAGCACTGTATACATGTCAGTTATTATTATTATTTACAGCCTTATTTGATGATATGATGCAGAATTTGTGGGCCATTTACATTGACCCTATGGTATTTTTTTTGCATTCACTGATGCAAAACCACCCCTTAGCTTAGATCTCCATTCTTGATCCAACTTTGAGGCACAAGTCACTACCTTGGAACACTGTTGAGTCAGGGCCCTGTGGTCAGGTTCCCTGGTGGGATCCTGTGTACATTCTCTGCCCTGCTTGAGTTCTCTCCTCTAGGATGACCCTGCCGGAAGGCTGGGGAGCACTAACAGAACTTTAGCTTGGAACACTGTGTCTCAGCAGTAGGGCCCATTAGAAGTGAATGTTCTTAGTGGGGCATTTTATTTGCACACTCCAGTAGAGTGGACACTAAAAGGGTTTTCTAACGTTTCATGGGCTGCTAATTTCCTCAGTGACCCTTTTTGTTGGGACCTGACCCCAGCCAGAGGCTCTGTGCGATGAATGCCAGCGCCTGACACAGAACCTGGGTGAAGGGTGACAATGAGGCCTCTATTGGCTTTAATCAGGCTCCAGTTGCATCTTAAAACAGGGGGAATTTGTGTGGCTCTCAAAAGCCCTGGGTGGCGCAATAATGGAGACCCCCGGTCTCCCATGGAGGCCAAGGCAGCCCACAGACAGCAGCTAAAGGATTCTTGAGGCAGGAGGGAGGTGGGAGATGTCAGGCGGGCAAGCAGGCGGGGGCTCTTTTGTCAAAAGGGGTCTCTTTAGAAAACCAGGACTGCTCTGAATGCCTCCCAAGCTCTATTGGGCGGCCCAATCGGGCCTGACAGATGGATATCACAGGCACACTGCTTATTCAGGGAACTGGAGCCTCTCTGCCCCTACCCCCGCCCGTCTATTCATCACCAGGCTAATTAGTTTTTGTCTGTGCTCTCTCTCCTCCCCTGCAGACTGTGATTCCTACTGCAAGGCCTCCAAAGGGAAGCTGAAGATTAACATGAAAAAGTATTGCAAGAAGGACTATGGTGAGTCACAGAGTTTCTCTCCTAGGGGAAAAAAAAGTGTAAGCTTATAGGGGGAGGGGGAAGAAAAAAGAGGGAAGGAGGGAGAGGGAGAGAAAGTAAAAGTGGAAGGAGAGAGAGAGAGAGAGAGAGAGAGAGAGAGAGAGAGAGAGAGAATGTGCGTGTATGTATGTACATGTCCTCTGTGTGCACATGTGAAGATCTGCATGCCCAACACAGGAACAAGGAACAGACACATATATCTGTTCACTTGATGGGCATTAGGTGCTGATGGGGTACATCAAGATTTCTGTGTAGGTCTTTTGAGATTGCAAAATTTCTTCTCCAAAACCCAGGGAAGGACCTGATCTGATAAGATATCAGACCCGTCTGGATCACAGGACTCGGACTCTTCCCCAATATACCCCTCTGACATTTATCCCTGAAGTTAGCCCCCCTTTTAAAAATTCTGCCATTTCCCTTTGAATTTAGGCCATCCTATTTTCATGTATTTAGTGATTTCCCTAGAACTTACTGCTTTTACTGACCAGAGCAGAGTAGTAGAAAGAGTTCTGGATATGAATCAGAAGTCCTGGATTCCAGTTCTTTCTATCATAACTTGGTGTTTAATCTCAGAAAAAATCACTTTATTCCTGTGGGCCTCCATTTTCACCTCTATAAAATGAGGAGCTTGGACTAGATGAGTCTGTGATGTAAGTTTTTTCTAGCTTTGACACTATATAATTATAATGATAATTGACATTATATGATTCTATATCCTGACACAATCCCTGTAGAGAAAAGACCTAATGCTTTGGGGGGAAAGAATATTGAATTTGGAGCCCAAAGACCTAATTTGAATCCCAGCTCAAACTTGGACAAGTCACCAAGCCTATCAAGACCTCCATTTTCCCATTTGTAAATCAAGAGAGTTGAACTATATAGCCTCTGATTTCTCTTCCAGATGTAAATCAAGGGTCCAGTGATCTTACAGGATGAGATGATCTCTTTAGCTCCTTTCCTGCAATAACATCCTATTGTATCTCTGATTTTGCAGAGTTAAATAGAGAAAAATAAAGAACACTCATAGGATCTTAGATTTGAAGTCAGAAGGAAACTTAGAGACCATTTAGTCCAGCCTCTTCATTTTAAAGAGTTGGAAACAGAGGCTAAGGACACTGTCTGTGGCCACACTAAATTTCAGAGGCAAGATTCTGAGCCAGATCTCCCTGGCTCCAAATCAGGCATTGTAGCCACTCGATCATGATGCTTCCTATCCAAGGCCCATAATTCCATCCCTTATCATTTAGAAGAATTCTTTAGAATTTAGAATTAGAATTTGTACTCTTCAAGTACAAATTGGACTGAAGGAGACTGAGATTTCTTCTGAAATGCTGAAAATAAGCTCAACTACTACCACACCCCTCCCCTATTATTTATTATTATTTTATTATTAGAAATCCAATGCTGTCCAGCACTATACTGGTCACTCTGGGAAGCAATATGGAAAAGGTAGAAGAGTAGCCAAGATTTTTTGGCTTCTAGAAGCCCATAATTTTAGCCAGAAGAATTTATATATATATATATATATATATATATATATATATATATATATACACAAATTCTTCTGGCTAAAATTACATATACATATCATACATGTATATATGATATGTATAGATATATTCACACAAACACACACATACATACACACACATGAACTGAAATATGGGGATAATTATAGCACCTACCTCCCAGGGTTATTATGAGGATCATATAAGACACTAATTATAAAGCACTTAACATAGTGTGATTATATAGCATTTCATTAATCTTAAGGGCAAATACCCCAAGATAGTTACTAGTATGAGGAGGCCTCTTTAGCAAACTTACTGGGGGACAGGGACCATGAAAGAAATGCTAAACATTAACTGGGAACAGGAACAGGGAAAGCATTTAGATTTATTCCAAGAAAATCTGTCGAATATTAGCACTTGAATAGATCTATGAGGTCATTTAATCTTTACATTTTATTCTGAAGGAAACTGATCCACAGAGAAAGGAAGGGACTTTTCCAGTATCCCAGAGTTAAGCATTGCTCCTAGGTCTCCTGATTCCTAGGCTGTCCCTTCTTTTCCCATATATGTGTGATGACTGTCATCTTGCCTAGGATCTAGAGCTCTATGCTAGAAAATATAACATAGTAAGGAGAATTTAATTTCAGTCCCAAAAGTCAAAATTAAACTTGACTTGTAACTGAACTATCCTGTTCCAGCATGAAAGCATGGGTCCTATTCCTTTTATACTTGTTTTCTACCCAGACACAAATGTGTCTTCCCCTTTTCCCCCTAAGCAAGAAAAAATAGTGGCTTCTCTGGCTGACAGATTAAGCCAGCTGTATCCCTGGGCTTCAGAGTAATTTAGAACCCTGTGTTCTGGACTCCTGAAGGTAGCATCTTCCCCTTCTAAGCCTCAAACTTTCTAGAGGAGGCACCTCAGTGCTTGATATACAAGTTGGCTTTCTTCTATCTTTTCATCTGTTAGAAGTAGTGTCCATAATCTTAATCTGCCAGTGTAGGAGATCAAAAACTCAGTCCAAAGACAAAAAGGCAAAAGGAAGGAGTTGGGAAAAGAAGTAAATGAAAGGAAAGGAAAAGGGAGGCTAAAGGAGAGGGAGAAAGAAGTGTGGGATGGAGAGAAAGTAGAGGGAGGGAGGAAAGAGGAGAGAGAGAAGGAAAGAGAAGGGGAAAAGGAGACCTGTCAGTACAGAGGCCAGATGACCTAATTGTTCAGCATCCCTTGTCCATACCACTCCTACCAAGATTTTCAGCAGCCCCTCACCCTACCCCAGCTGGGATCCAAATGTCTGGCAGCCCTACCATGTAACTGGGCCTCTGTTTTGCTATTGACCCAGACTCCAGATCCTGACTGAGTCAGCTGCTTAAAGCACAGGATTTTTATTTGAAAAAAGGACTCAGAACCATGAAATAAATGATGATGCCCAAAAGAATCCACAGGAATTCAGGAAACTAAAACAACTTGAAAAATCTTACCGAGGTTTTATTCTTTTGTGGGTCTGTTTTTGTTTTGTTTTGTTTTTTTATATTTAAGCAGAGTGGGATACAACTAAAGTAAACAGACCAAATCTTCTCCTCTAGCAGCCTGGACTCATCTCCTAAACAACAGAGATAAAGCCAATTGACAACTTTTGAATGTCATTTCCAAAGTCATAGCCATAGGCATGTAAGTTCAAGTTATCTCCAAGTACAAATAAATTTCAAAAAGCTCAGGCTCATTTCATCACACAGACAATGCACAAAACCTTTAGACTTCCATGGGAAAAATAAACCTTTATTTCAAAACAAACTCTGAAGTTGTTTAAAGAAAAAAGAAGAGCTATTTGCTGAGCCCATGCTTAAACAGTGGGAAAAGGCTGCAAGGTTATTCTGAAATACTATTCTGGAGAGCTTGGCATCTGCAGAAATTATGAAAAATTCTCCCTTCTCTCCCCCTCCTCCTCTACCAGCCTCTGGCGATCTACTTACTTCCTTAGGAATAAATAAGAAAGTAATTAAGTCTGAAGTTGTCCTAACTAATTCTTCTGTGTTACTGGTCTGTGTTACTGTGTTTTGGTTACTGTGATCTGGTCTTTTCGGAGCTCAGGGGAAGGGCTTCAAATCTGTAGTTGCTGTGAATTCCTCAGCAACTCCTGCGTAGGTATACTTCTGGGTAATATTTTGCAATTCTGGAAGGTGTTACAAGCACTGGTGAGTGGAAGTGGGATACCTGACATCAGACCATTTGGGGGGAAGATGGTATTGTTGATTTTAAATGTTAAAAGGCCAATTTATGCAAAAGTAATTTATTTTTGTTGTTATTGTTTTTGGAGGCAGTCAGGGTTAAGAGACTTGCCCAGGGTTATACAGTATCTGAGGTCACATTCGAAATCAGGTCCCCCTGACTTCAGGCCAGTGTTCTATTCACTGCACCATTCACCTGCCTCTACAGAAGCAATTTAAAATAAGTCATCTAGCTCATTCATTCTTCTGGTTCCTCTATCTTCTAATTCTCAATATTTTTGTTCCTTTGACCCCCTTTCAATAAAAAAATGTGGTTGAACTCCAGAGCAATTTAAGATAGTATTCATAATATTCTTTTAGATTTATTCATTATGTGCTTATAATAGTTACAGTAATAAATTTTGCTCCCCAAAATTCCAAATTAAAATTTACATTCTTTAATTGTAATTTCAGAACGTAAAGTTTTGTTCTGTCTGTAATTATGAAAACTCTGAAAGTAAAATTATAGAACTGATTATAAAATACAAATATTTTACATGAGACATTCTGTAATGATTAAAAGAAATATTTCAGGAATGCCTCATATGCTTACTATTATTATCTGTGATACTTCAAGTTACATTTATATTCAAGTTACATTTATATATTTTACAAATTTCATTGAATATATATACATATATGTAACATTTTATTGAAATAAATTAAGTCTTAGGAGATTTACTATATTACAATAATCAAAACACTTTCATTGTTGGATTTTTATTTAACTTTTTAAAAAAATTTGGATTTTAAAAAAAATTTGAAATGAGTTTTGCAATATGTTGCTTGATACCATACAAAGTCTTAAATTTGGCTCTGCTTCAAGTTTTATTTGATGTTTCAATTTTAAGCAAGAATAAAGTGAAAATCCTTGCTCACACAAATGTGATGCAAAGTGGTAGAAGAATCTTACAAGTTTTCTTTCTCTGGGAGATATAAATTAATTTTTAAAAATGTTGCCCACCCAACCAATTAACATGAATAGCTAATTATGATATAAAATATTTACTTTTCTATTGGCTATAACTAATTCTGTTTTAATTGATAAACATGCTTAAATTTCAGTGGCATGTTTTATAACTGAATATGCATTTTTAATAATAAAAATATTCACTTTTGAATAATAGTTACATATAAACTAAACTTTGTAAGAAAGAATCTCTCTAGTTGTTACTTTCTTCTCTTCTACTACCATATCACTAGCTACACTCTCACAGAAACTCTGATGAATGACCAGCTGACCAATGTTCCCAACTAGTCCACTTGAAAAGCCACAAGATAGTAGTATAATTGCCAAACAATAACATAAGTGGAAGATAAATTTAAATCAGAAAACATCCTTAATAGTGCAATGTTGAGTTAAGTCAGAGTGTTAAGGTTGTTTCTAGAGAAGATTTGTGATGGTCCATGATGATTTCAAAATAGCTTGCAATGTGTATTACTAGTAATCCTAGTTTTCAAATGACTTACATTTGTACTCCAAGAACAGAAATGTTCACATCTTGACTACTTGATTCCACCGCTAATGAAGTATGATTTCAGAGAGACAGAAATAGGTGAACCATTCTGATGCTATATACAGAGTAAAAAATTAGGGTATTCACACATATCTGACCATTAATTGCAAATCATTTTGCAAACCTCATGTCAGTTTGGAAACAATTTAATGACAAGCTGAGGAACTGCAAGAACACATTTTGCGAAGTCAAAATTAGTGAAAAGGATTGTAGAAACAAACTTATGCTTTAAACATACAAATGCTTGTCACAAAAGAAAAGTATATTTATGATGTAATTGGGCAATTATTTACTGCTTAAAGTTCCATTAAAGAATTTTAAATGTGAACTTAACAAGACCATTTTCATGAATCTCCAAGGGAATCTCAAACCACTAAATGGGAATCACTGACCTAGATCAAGTCTTTCATTATGTACAGGAAGATACTGAGAACAGATAAAATGACTTGCCTAAAGTCACATAGGGACAGCCAAATGATGCGGTGGATAGAATCTCTGAAATCATGAAGACTCATTTTCTTGTGTTCATATTTGGCCTCAGACACTAGCTGTGTAGTCCTAGGCAAGCCACTTAACCATATTTGCCTCAGTTTTCTCATCTATAAAATGAACTGAAGAAAGAAATGGCCGACCACTTTGAAATTTTACCTCCAAATAGGATTACAAAGAATTGAACATGACAAGAAGAAAAAAGTCACATAGCTAACAAATAGCTGAATTGAGATCAAGATGATTTGGTTCCAAATCCAGTGTATCATGATTTTTATTATAACTTGCTTCCTACTATATCACCACTTACATTAATAGGGCAAGAAATATCCTAGTCTTTTTCCAGATTTGCTCACCCTATCTTTTCTATTTCTTCTTCTTCTTTTTCTTCTTCTTTTTCTTCCTCTTCTTCTTCCTCTTCCTCCTCTTCCTCTTCTTTCCCTCTTCCTCCTTCCTTCTTCTTCTTCTTTGTTCTCTATTCACTATAATGTAATTTTGCCTTCATAAAAATAGGGAGTAGGTAAAAGGGAGAAAAGCACATAGTGTAATTGGCCCTACCAGAAACCACCTATGGAATATTCCTGCTCATACTAGTATATCAATGCAAGAAGACTTTTCACTGATTATCCTGAGTGTCTAGATTCCTCGCTGCTGGATTCTTAGACTCCTTGGTTTTTTTATTTTCTTCAAAATTCATGGGGTAAGAGTCAGGAAATGAGAAGAAAAGAAACTCCATGGATATAGAGACAGGTTGATTAGCAATACAGATAGCTCTCTTCTGTCCTGCTAGTTCATATCTCAAATGAGAGTACAACTGGACTTGGGGGGATTGGGGTAGAAAAGAGAGACCAATGTTAGTAAAAATAATCCTGATGTGTAAGTGAGCAAAGGATGTGACTAAGAAGGAAACATGAATTGGGAGAAGGGAAAAGGGAAGGAGACAGCATATATTAAGTGCATACTAGATGCTAGGCACTGTGCCAATTGCTTTAAAAATATCTCATTTGATCCTCACAACAATTATTATTGTTCATTATTATTCCAATTTTACAGCGAAGAAGTTGAGGTAGATGGGTTAAATCACTTGCCTGGGATCATATTGATTAGATTTGATTTCTAACTCCAGGCCTAGTTTTCTATCAGCTGAGCCATTTGTTTGCCTCTAGGGTAGAAAGGTGAGAGGTAAAAAGTGTAAGGGTCTGGAGAGGAAACACGGACAGTGCAATCAGAAAGTAACAAGGCCTTGAAGCCTGAGACCCCCAGATGTAGTTTTCTGTGATTAGCAAGGATTGCCTGGTGGGCAAGAGCTCTGGTCACATTGAGATCCACATCATCTACAGGAGGCATCTCCTTCTCTAATTGGCTGTGTGTGTGACCTCATAGACCCTATGTTAGCTGTGGGGACCAGGAAGTAGGAGGAGTTGTACAGGGAATCCTACCAGGAGTTTTACTAGGAGTTAACTCCTTTAATGGGGAGGAGCCGCAATTGGCGCCCAACGTGGGGCTTGAACCCATGACCCTGAGATTAAGAGTCTCATGCTCTACCAACTGAGCTAGGTGGGCTGTACTTAATGGGTGAGGGAGGCAGTTTTCCTGTTGTTCAATTCTTACTGCATTCTTTTCTTTGCTATCTTGGTCATCTAAGGGCATATATCCCAGTAGATGTGCTAATGAAGGATATATACGCCTGGGTGTTGGCTTTTCATCTCCTGCTTTTCATCAGGCATGTTTTTTGTTAAAAGATGACCTGTTTGATTTTCTAACTCATATGCTTGAGCTGCATTTACATCTGTACCCTCGGGTTTGGTCATAGGCAGACTTATACCTAGACCCATAATACTCCTCTATCCAGAAGAGAAGGCAGTGAAGCATCATACCTTCCCAGATTATGGGGTCTGGCAATTCACAGTGCAGTCACGTTGGTGCCACTTGTGGCTCCTCCCCACTGAGAAACCATTATTACCAGTCATTCCTAATTCCCAGGCCCTCAGAAGAATTTCTGGCCACTGTGCTTCTACCAAACATACCTCTATCAGAGATCTTCAGAGATCTCTGGCCACTACTTTATTGAATTATGGTTTTGTGTATGATAGAGCACCTGAGGACAGTCACATGTAAGTTTAGGATCTTTTATTCCACATGTTCATATCCTACCCTTCTGACCTCCTGCTCATTCTTAGTTAACTCCTAGTAAAACTCCCAGTAGGACTCCCTGTATAACTACTCCTACTTCTTGGTCCCCACAGCTTACATTGCACAGCCAAATAAAGAAGGAGACAACTCCAGTAGATGATATGGATCTCAGTCTCCCAGAGCTACTGCCCTCGAGGTGGTCCTTGCTAATCACAGAAAACCACATCTGAGAATCTCAGGCTTCAAGGCCTTGTTACTTCCTGATTGCATTGTCCATGCTTCCTCTTTGGACCCTTACAGAAAAGAATCTTAAAAGTATATTTAATCTAGTCTTCTTATTTTACAGACTTTAGAACTGTGGACAAGTGGATAAGTGACTTGCACAAAGTCACATAATCAGTAATTTATAGAAATCTATCCCGCTGGTTCTGTTTCCTAGTCTAGTGCTTTTTCCACTAGGAAATTAAGAGCCTGTAGGAAGTGAGGCACATATACACACAAAACACACATATATATATATATATATATATATATATATATATATATATATATATAAATATAATAACAATAGATTGTTTTCTCTGGTTTCTATGCTCTTTGATCATTTTTGTTGTGATCTAATCATGTCCAGTTCTTCGTGACTCCCATGGACTTTACTGTCTATGTAGTTTTCTTGACAAAGATATTAAAATGGCTTGCCATTTCTTTTTCCAGTTCATTTTTCTGATGAGGAAACTGAGGCAAACAGGGCAAAGTGACTTGCTTAGGATAGCTAGTAAGGCCAGATTTGAACTCAGGAAAATGAGTCTTCCTGACTTTAGGCCCAATTCGACCCACTGCACCACTTAGCTATCCTTTCTTGAACATAGGAAATACTAATTTTTTTTGGTTTGTATTCTGTCCCACACAGGTGCTTAATAAATACTTGTTCATTTGTATTAGGTTCCTGGTTCCTAAGACTTGAACTTCGGGTGCTACTTGACCTTTCTGTTTAAGTAGCCAACCAAAAGTTTATTTTACTATTTGTGGTCAATCAATCATAAGCATTTATTAAGGCTTGAGCATTGTATTAAACATGGCCACTGCCCTCAAAAGACTCACAATCCTTGCTTGTGTCCTGCTTCTAATCAGGGAGATAATATGCCAACAACTTTGTTTATAGGAGAGAAAAACAGTATAAAATGGGGGATAATCTCCAAGAAAAGGCACTAGCAGGTGGCAGGGAGAGCAGGAGACCAGGAAAGCTCTCTTTCAGGAGATGATTATTAAGCTGGTAAACTCAAAGGTGGCAGAAGTGAGAAAGGAGAGAGCATGGGGAGATAGCCTGAAAGATGGAGTGTCCTGTGTGAGGAATAGCTAACAGGGCAGTGTTGGCCAGCTGGATATCAGAAAAGAGATGAGAAAAGTATAAAACTCCAGGAATGATAGGAATATATCTGTGAAGGGCTTTCAGGAACTATGGAAAAAAAAAAAAAAACTATGAAGGAACGATGCAAAAAAGAGCAAATTTGAAAAATGTCCCCTCTACCTTCATAGTATTTACCACTAAGTAGAAGAAGAATAAGGAAGAATAAACATTAGAGAATTGATTTCAGCTATCATATGCTATTCTTTGGGCATTTAGTCATGTCTGACTCTTTGTGACCCTATTTGGGCTTTTCTTGGCAAAGTGATTTGCTACTTCTTCTCCAGCTCATTTAACAGATGTGAAAACTGAGGCAAATGGACAGTAAGTGTCCAATGACAGATTTTTAACTCTATCTACTATCTACCACCTACCTGTCCCAGCTATCATATAACATGTTGTAAATTAAAACAGAAAACAGTAATTTCTATTAGAGTTCAAAGAGGAGACCTTGGAGACAAAGGACCATCTTAGAGTTCATGATAGATAAGCAAGTCAGACATTGTCTGAAGTGTGTCCTAGATGTTGGGAAAGTGGATTTAACATTTCTCAGTGAAAGAAAGAATATATGAGATTCCATATTTGGCTCATGATGGATAGGATACTCTCAAGAACAAAATTCCAATCATACAAACAGAAATAATTCCAGCAAGGAGACAAAGGTAGTATTTATAGGATCAAAGATTTAGTTCCTAACCCTTTCTTTGATACCTGAAAAAACTGAGCCCTAGAAAGGTGACTTGCTCACACAATAGCAGAAGTTGGATTTGAACTCAGGGCCCCTGACTCTAAATTCAGCTCTTTCCACTACTTTTCACTTATCTAATGAGATATATGTATACTCCTATTCAAGAACAAATTAGGAAGGAAATGTAAATAGTAGAAGGTAAAAATGAGAGAATGTCATAGTCCTACAGATATCAGAATACTAAAGAACAGTCTAGCTGAAATTTGTGGTTAATTAAAGGGATAAAACAGGTTTTATTTTGTTTTTTAGTTTGAGGGCCATGGGATTATTAAAGAAATGATAGCCCCATTAGTGAGGTCAATATGAGAATTGAGAAGGGGGAGAGGAGACAAAACTACTCAACTCCTATTATACTTGGATTTTCTCTGTCAAGGCAAATTATCTTTGGAATGGAACTATAGAATAAAAATGGGAACTGAAACTCAAGATAAGTGAGGAAATAGTAAGGAATTTCTTAATTGTCCTTAATGAATTCAAACTACTAGGTCTAAATGAAATAAATTCCAAATTTAGAGAGATGATTCATATGCTGCTCTCTGGGACCTTTAAAAAAAGTCATAAGGAATGAGAAAAATTATACAGGATCAGAGAAGAGCAAAGGAGATTTACAATGGAAACTGAGAGACAAGAGCCTTTTGGGAGTAAGGGAGATCCTCAGATTCAACAATTCCAAAACAACTTATCTTCCCTCCCATTCAAACAAATCCTTTATCTAAACTTCCTTATTATCTGTTTAGGTTACCACCATCCTCCCAATCACTTGGAAGTGACTGAATATCTTTGACTCTGTGATATCCTTGACTTTTTGCATTACCTCCACATGTCCAACCAACTACCAAATTCTATTGCCATGACATTTCTGACATCTATCTTTTCACTACTCACATAGCCCACATTGCCTAACTCGTTTTCATTATAATAGTTTCCTAATAGACATGTGTACCTTAAATATCTCCCTAATTTAGTAGGTCATTATTCATCCACACAGCTGCCAAAATGATTTTCCTAAATTGGAGACCTGGACCATATTACCTTCAACCCCCTCAAAAAAACTCTAGTAACCCTTTATTACCTTCTAGTAACACATATAAACTACCAGTTTGGTCTTTAAATCACCTGGCCCAAACCTGCTTTTTCAACTCTGATTATATATGACACTCCTTCGCAATATGATCCAGCTAAATTGATCTTTATCTTTCAAACTCTAAAGTTGTCAACACACACTATATCTAATAATAAGATGAAATTTTAAAAGAAGTATAAAATTCTATACTTGGGTTTCAGAAATCAACTATGTATTCCATTGGATGGAAAAATATGATGGAAAAGTTGTTTATGTGAAATAGAACTGAGGGTTTTAATGGACTGCAAATTTAATATGAGTCACCATGTGCCATGACAGCCAAAAAAGCTGATGTAATATTAGTCTATGTTAAGGGGACCAAAGAATTCAGAACAAGAAAAGTGATAACCTTAATGTGCCCTGCTCTGGGCACAGAGCCTGAGAGGGAAGATAGTTTTGTTTTGATCTTGAATTTGAGCATCTTCCTTCCTCCCCCCAAAAAATTGTCTCTTAATTTCCATTGCAGTTCTCCTTTTGAAAATATCTAAAGTATCATGCTCTGTTCTGGATACCACGTTTTAGGACATTGACAAACTGGAGCATATACAGAGAAATGCAACCAAGACAGTGAGGGAACTTAAAATCTTATGTTATAGGAGGATCAGTTCAAGGAACTAAGAATATTTAAAATGGAGCACAAAAGAGTTTGGGGTAAGGGTAAGGAAGAGACTTGGAAATTATGTTCCAGTATAGTATACTGGTATAATGGAAAAAAGTATTAGACTTAGAGCCAGATCATCTGAATTCAGTCCTGGCCTGAACCATACCTGTGTGACCCAGATTTCAGTCTCCTCATCTACCCCAGACAGGAATTGGACTCGATGGTTTCTAAGAATTCCTCTAGCTCTAAATGCTATGATTTTAAATATTTGAAAATATGTTCTAAACAGGGGTAGTTAGATGGCTCAGTGGATGAAGCACCGACCCTGGAGTCAGGACCTGACTCCGGTTTTAGACACTTAACACTTACTAGCTATGTGACCCTGGGCTGGTAACTTAACCTCAATTACCGTGTGTGTGTGTGTGTGTGTGTGTGTGTGTGTGTGTGTAACAATTATTATGCTTTGACTCATTGAGGGAAGATGGAGGATAGGCAGGGTAGAAATAAAAAGAGTGGAAATGTCAAGTTCAGTGTCAGAAATAACTTGGTATCACTTGAATCAGAATAAAAGATAGCCACTTCAGGGTGTGGTGAGTGTATCATCAGATCTTCAGACATAAGGCTAGGTGATAACTTGTCAGCAAGGCCATAGAAAAGATTTCTATCTCTTGAACTAAGGGCTGGAGTGTTTGATACTCTAAGAGGCTGCCTAACTCCTGAGATCTCAAAAGTACCTTGAACTAACAGACACTTCATTACTCTCTGCCCCACTTTCCCCAGTTGTATATTAGGTCATTAAAAAAACACCTACTTCACTTGGTTATTGTGGGAAGCAAATGAAATAACATATACAAAGCACTCTACAAACCTCAAAATGATTTATAACAATTAATGTTAGCTATTATTATTCTTATGTAAATCTTAAGTATAAGAGGAAACCTTACATTTGAAAGAACCATAAAACTTCAGAATTAGAAGCAATTTTAGAAGGTAAAAAAAATCTCAAGCTCATTCTTCCTCCCCCCCCCAAAAAATTGTAAAGGTGAAAAGAACATCTCTTATTGACACTATAGTTCAGTGAATGGAAGGAGCTTGTGGCTGGAGTTAAAGGCCTGGGTTATTGTAGTCTTAGCCATCAATCACTATATGGATTGTGGTCATGAGCAAGTCATTTGGGGCCTCCTTGAACTGTAGTGTTTTTAAATTTGACAAACATTGACTTAGTCCAATATTTGGACTAAATGTTCTCCAAGGCTCTTTTCCAAATCTTAAATAAGCGTCATCCTAATTACAGTTGACCTATTTTTAGTTCATTTCTTAAGTGTCTATATAGAGTTTTCACAGAGTGAGGTAGGACTATAAAACTTTTCTCCTTATTTTCTCCCTGTAGAACTTAGCTGCCCTTAGCATCAGGAGGATGACACTGGGGAAGGGCTTTCTTTTCAGAGACCCCTTGTAAACAGGCATTAGTTGAGGGCAGGGAGCATTTTAGAATGAGGACTAGGACAGAAAAAAAAAAAAAGCTTGTAGAGGCCCTAGAGTGGATAATCACAGTTCTCTGACTGACATCCCAGTGGGGAGCCAATTAGAAAACACATTTCCTCAATTTTATGGGGCCAGAGAAACTTGAATGTTCCAGAAGCTCCTAATTAGAATTACCAGCATTACTTCCCTGACCTAAATCAGGGGCTATGGTCCATACTTCCCAGCTGAATAGAACCTTCTTTCCATTGTGGAATTGAGCAAGGCCATTGGTTTTCAGAACTTTGTTATTCAGAACTTCAGAACTTTTAATAGATATGGTAGTTCAGTGTTCCATGCTTCACCTGGCACCTGGAAGTAAGTATATAGGGCTTGACATAGAACATCAGACATGGTAGACATTTCTTAATGTTTGCTAAGTTAAATTCAATCAAATATGCATCAGTGAGCCAGTTTAGACTCCTTTCCTTCTCTAATGTCCAGAGAGCAAGAGTTTTAGGAGGGTTTGAGGCTGAGAATTAATTTGCTCTCTGTCTCTGATACATCCCAGTGTCTCTGATACATCTTGTGGATGCGAGAGTACAGGCTTTGTCAAAGCTGAGTTCAGCATTTTGAACCAAAGAAAGAGCTGGAAAGGAGAAGAAAAATAGAGTCGCTATTATGATCTCAGATTTGCAGGGATGTGGGGATATCACTCAGTGTCAGGGGAGATTCCATTTCCCCAGACAGCTTAATTTGCTGCCAAAGTACTATGCTGCCGAGTACTATACTTGGGATCATATGTAGAACTGGAAGGATCATTATAAATCATATAGAGTGTATGGCAATAACAGGTAAATGTGAAGCTGGTTGATTGACTTAATTTGAAGAGTAGTTCTATATCAACTTAGCATAGTTTCCCAAGGATCTGCAATTGGAATATTTTTTTTTATCAGTGGCTCTTATAAAGCCATAGAAGTTATGCTTACAAGTTACCCCAAATCAAGACTGATAGTTCTAGCACATTTGTAGTAATAAGGGTCTAAGAAGATCTAAAAAGTTCAAAATGGCCTCATGTAAGAGGAAGTTGAGCAAAGTTATATGTAAAGTTGAGTTTTAAAAATAATCAGCTTCACAAGTTTAAAATGGGGATGGGGGGAAGTATTAAGTGGCAAGTCATCTGAAAAAGATGTAGGGATTGTATGTGATTACAAATTTGATATGTATCACTGTGACATATTTAACTTGTATAGGACTGCTTGCCATCTTGGAGAGAGGGTGGAAGGAGGGAGGGGAAAAGTCGGAACAGAAGTGAATGCAAGGGATAATGTTGTAAAAAAAAAATTACCCAGGTATGGGCTCTGTCAATAAAAAGTTATAATAATAAAAAAAATTTTTGATATGTATCAATCACATAATAATGGTAGCCAAAAATGTCGATTCAGTCTTAACCATTAAGAAAGGCCTAGTGTGTTCAAGACTAAATGGACAACACTTTTGTTATTTATAATGTGCTAGACAATTCAGTAAGCATTTATTAGGAGACTGGACAAAAAAGAAACTGTCCATACCAAGCCTATAATTAGATAAATAAATTCAAAACATATAAAAGTAATTTCAGTGGGATAGATATCACTAACAATAGAGCCGAATCCTGGAAGAAACAAGGAATTCTGAGAAGTGTAGATGAGAAAGGGAAACATTCAAATACATGACACAGTTTGTACAAAGGCAGGGAATAGAAAGTTTGGGAAACAACAAGTAGATCTCTTTGTCTGGAATGTAAAGTCCTGGAGAGAAAGTAATATAAAATCAGTTTAGAAAGATAGATTGCAGCCAGCTATTAAAGAACTTTACATGCTAAATGGAATTGTTTTTAATAAAGCAAATGAGGAATTACTGAAATTTCTTAAATACAAGTGACATGTTAAGACCTGTGCTTTAGAAGTATCAACATATGGAGAACAGTTGGAGAAGAATGGCAGGAAGAATGATGAGTTTATTGCCATAGTTTAGATGAAGGTCCATACTGTTGTGGTAGGACCATGAATATTATGTTCAGTTCCAGACACCACAGTTTAGGGGAGAACATTGATAATCTAGAAAATCTTTAGAGAAGGAATTCAGGATGGTGAATTTACCATTGTGATGGAGTCCAACACAGACTCTAAATTATCTGTTGATGGTTATGTACTTTAAAAGCACCTGTTTACTAAAAAACTCAATATATTGCACAACCTCATATGTAAACTTTCCTAGGAAAAAGCTATCTGTACTTATTGCCTCCATATCCACAATCTCTAATCACCACCTTGAAATCTGAAATACAACCTTATTTGACTGAACTTTAAAAAAAAAAAATTCCCTTCTGTCTATATGACCATCATTTGTAGTCACATGTTCTGCCTTATCATATGGTTATAACCAAAGCTTCTGGTCTTGACCCTTTTCTCTTCTCTTTCTACCCTCTCTCCTGGAGAGTCTTATCAGCTCCCATGGGTTTATCGGTTAATTTCCAAGTAAATGACTTCCAAATCTACACATTTACCCATATCTGTCTCCTGAGTTCTAGTTCTACATCAATCCCTTAATCGTTTTAATTAACTGAATTTTTAAAGCATTTACTATGTAGCAGAGACTATGTTAAGCTTTGGGGATGCCAAGAAGAAGCCAGAAATCTCTGGCCTCAACAAGCTTATATGCTGACAGAAGAGACAGCATTCACAATTACAAATATATACATAAATACATATATATGTATGTGTATATAATGTGTGTACATATATTGAAAACACACACATACACACACACATATATATATATATATATATAAGATATGTATATATATATATATAAGATTATACATAGATAGATAGATACAAGATAAGATACATATATATATATATGTATATAATAATATAATACACACACACAGTGTGAAATGGCACTTGAGCTGAATCTTAGAGCCAGAGATTCTACAGGTCAGAGGTAGGCAGGGAGATTATTGAATCTCCCTGGGGTAGGGGTGGGGGGAAAAAGATAGGTCAGGCTGGGTGGATTTTTAAGAATGTGGAGAGATGGAAGAAAAAATGAATATGAGTAAAATGTATGAATATTAGAAAGGGATCAGCTTGTGAAATTCTGTAAATGCCAAAGGACTTTATATTTAATGCTGGAGATTATAGGAAGCTACTGAAGTTTACTGAGTAGAAGAATAAAGTCCGTAGACCTATATTCTGGCAGCTGTGTGGAGAATGGATTAGAAAGATCACCTGAAAAAGGTGATCAATTAGAAGGTTATTATAAATGATCTGAGCTGGCGTCATAGTTAAGTTAGTAGAGAGATGAAGATGCACATAGGAGTTGGTATAGGGAAAGAAATTCCAAGATTTGGCAAAAGACTGGATATGGGCAGAGGATAAAGAAGAGAGAAGAGTCAAAGTAACATTCAAGTTGGAAACGTTGGAAGGATGGAGATGCCCTTAATAGTAATAGGAAAGTTCAGAATTGTTTGAAATAAAAAGACAAACATATCAAAATGCTTTCCAAACTATGTTCTGTGAGCATGTATGTGACAAGAATGGGGATTCTTTTAAGATATTTTAATGTTAGTTCTATTTTCCAGTTAAAATGTGAAATATTACATTATCAAAGATTATAACAATATGAAAATAGGTTTAAATTTCTCTCTTTTGTCACATAATTTTTTTGAACCCTTGACCTCTCTTTGTTTTAGCCAGGGACATTCCATATCTCCTACTTCCATCTTCTCACAAGCTCTAGGCCATATGAGTTTTGGCAATACAGTTTAAACCTCAGAGAGTTGTGTGAATGAATGAGCTTAGATCATACCTAAGATCCTTTCCAACTCTTAACAGTTTGAATCTTTCCCCATGATGCCAGACCCACAGATTGTAGGAGCTCAGGCTATTGCTGACTTTTTCTTCCTTACCTCTAAAATCAGGACCTGTGCTGTACCAGAAAGATCTCTGTTGCCCTCTAGGGGAGTCCAACCCAGTTTGTAAATATAGTTAAGTCTCACTAATATTGATTATTTCTTTGGGGAGGAGGTAAGCCAGTCTGAATTAAAGAAAAGTCTAAATTGTAGCTCTTTATTTTTTACTAATACTTGAAATGCAAGTTAATTACTTTAGTGTAGGTAGTAAAGTATACTGCATTAGGAGTTAAAGGATTTGTATTCCCATCTTGGCTCTATCATTTAAATTCATTATCAAACAAAATAACATTATGGAAAACTCTTTGCAAACCTTAAATCACTATATAAATATGAGTTATTGGGCATATTCATAAGCAGCAAGAAGTTAGTAGGAAAGCAAAATAAAAGGATTGAAGATAATCCTGTATTATTCTTGTCATTAATTAAGTAATCTTGGACAGGTCAGATAAATTTTAATTCCTGTTTTTTATTCCATGTCTTACCAGATTCTGAGGTCTTCAGTTTCTTCATCTTTCGAATGAATTAGTTGAACTAGATGATCTCTAAGATTCCTTCCAGTACTAAATGACATAATCTGTTTCTTCAATTACCCCAACTCATGGCATATCCCAGCTTCTTTTGCTAAGAAGAAAGCCTATTGTTTTTGTATTAATGTAAATTTACAAATATAATGATTTGGAATTGATGCATTATTTGCATTCTAATTAATGCACCAGAAATGCTTGAGAAGCTTTCTTAGATAGATTAACATGGCAATTTGTTTAGAACATCAATTTGTCTAAGAATTTGTACCAGATTAGATTATCCTAATTTCTGCTTTAGTAATTTCCAGATAACAGGAATGAAATTCTGCTAAAACTGTGATATTTAATATATTAAAAGAAAAAACCCACTAGTTTGGAAGTAAATGATCTGGATTTTAACACCAGCTTTATTCCTAACTTGCCCTGTGATCTTAGTCAAAAATACTTTTTCTTCTTTCCCATTTGCAAAAGGAGGGAATCAAAATAGATAACCTATAAAATTTCTTCCAGCTCTACCAATGAATGAAAATTTTCCATCCAGGGGAATTGTTTCCCCCAGATATAAAGGGGATAGCTACTACAGAGAGTTACAATTCTTTTTTGTAAGGTAATAGGTTTAGAGTTTAGGAACCTTAGAAGTAATCCAGTCCAGTTTATTAATTTTACCTATAATTAAACTGAGGTCCAAATGTGTTCAGACTCACTCAAGATCATACAGGTTTTCTCCAAATACTTTCACTGCTCTGTGGTGCCACTGGAATGTTGGCAATGAACAGCTGAGGATTCATCTTAGTTGAATTTCAGGGTGAGAGCCTCACAGTGGTGATAGGAGATCCAACTAAAATGTCAGTTGTTCTTTGAAATTCCAGAAGTTCTCCATCTCTTGCCACAGAAAATAATTCTCTCACCCAGGTACAAGAGCAGTCATGTCAAGCCTACATGTCAAGCCTATGAAGGCAAGATGAATTCTCTGTTCAGTTCACACCTGGTCTGGAAACAAAGAGAGGGCCCTCCATTCTTAATGACCTGTACTTTTTGCTGTCAAACATAAAGCTTGCTTCTGAGAAACAAATACTACCCACAAAAGACATAGACATTCTGAAACAGCTTCCACCTGCCACCTTTTCTGGAAGGCCAGTCCTTCCTTTCCCCCCTTTTTGCCCCAGATTGTTGACCTGAAAAAAACTGTCATGGACTTGTTCTCTGGAATCTCTGTTGCCTATTCCTTTGTTTTTCTTTCCTCCCATCTCTCTGAGGATCAGTTAAATAACTGGGCATGTTTATCCTGGAGAAAAGGTGAGGGCATATGGGAGCTTTTAGTTTCAAGTATTTGATAGGCTGTCATTTGGAGGAAGGAATTTTCTTTTATCTCCATTGGGCAGAATCAAGAGCAATGAGTGGAAGCTGAAAAAGAAGCAAATTTAGCTTTATTGGCAGGAAATCTTTAAAAAATAGAGCTTTTGAAAAATGAAGTAGATTTTCTGGAGAAGTGGTGAGCTTTCTTCCTTGGAAGTCTTCAAGGAGAAACTGGATGACCATTTGCTGTCAGTGGGAATTCTTTTCAGGTAGGACTGAATGGCTGCTGGAATCCCTTCTAACTCTTAGATTCTATGATTCTCTTTATTTCCTCACATCTTTTTACCCTTCCATCCCAGCTGCTTATTCAGGGTTACAAGCATCAAGCTTTTCTGTGTTTTTGGACAACTAAAGTCTCTGGAAAGAGAGGCTTCTTGTCTCTCCTTCCCATCCCCCTTCAACTCTCCCAAAAGAATGTCAATCAGCAAGTTAACTAGTAATCTCTTAATTTATATCAGGTGAATGAAGTAGCTTTGATATCAAGAAGACCTATTAAATATTACCTCTGATACATATTGTCTTTTTGACTCCAAAGAAGCTACTTAATTTCCCAATGCCCCCAAAGACATTTACAAGATTGTAAATTGCAGAGAAAGTGCTCTTCTGCATTGATAATAGTTGCTTTTGTTAAATCAGGTGTTCTCTGTTTCAGTTCCAGTTCCATTCCCATCTCATCCTGTGTGCCAAGTACTGTGCTGGGCATTGAGAATACAGAGACAAAAGCAGAATAATCTCTGCCCTCAAGGAATTTATATTCTACCAAGGGAGGTCATATGTGTTTGAGAAACACTAGCAAGCTTTAGACTCATTGTTCCTATTTATACTCTTGTTTGATAGGTCATATCTCCAGAGTTCAACTACTTTTCACTCTCTAGATTCCCTCACACACACCTGGACATTGGAGTTTCTCCAATACTATAGCTTGTAATCCCTCATCTGACTTACTTTTATAATTAATTACATTTACAATGTAATTTACAATTACAATTAATAGTTCCTCAATTTCATTTCACCAGGAATTAGCAATCCAGGATCAATTTACCCATTGATATTTCCTCAGTATCACTGATGACCACCTAACATAAATTATCTTTTAGAAAGAGCTATTTATTGATAATATAAGAGCAAGAACAAATATACAGAAATACATCTCCCAAACAAGGTATCCTTGGGTTGAAGACTAAAAGTGATAGAATTGATTCCTTCCACCAAGTTCTCTTCTCAGATAGCACACAGAAACCATGGTTGGGCTGGGTTAATCAGGTTTGGTTCCCTAGCCAGGATCACTTGCTGAAGCAGCTAGCAGACTCTGGTTCTTAGTCTCTTTGAGGCTCATGAGGTTGTTCCATCTCCAATATTCATTCACCTAAGGATAAACACACTGGACAGAAACATACAAGCCCCATGGGTTTAAAGCCATATGGCAACTGAGTGAGGGAGGGTTTTCCCCACCTAAAGGCTTGTAGCATTTCTTACACCTCACTTGAAAGCTTTCAGGGAGAGAGAGAAGTTAATTCTTCTTTTGGAGTCATTTGTACGCACTTTCAATTTTGGCTCAACGACCAATTAAAATTGCTTTCCTTACCCCATCAGGACAGGAAACAATCCCAGAACACATGCATATGCTCTAAAGTAGAGGGCCAAATCCTTCCATCTGGGCTGACAACAGGCACAGCATACTGTTTGTACTTAAAAACTGAGGCCCTACTGGCCAGTTCCCTGTTGCTCACACGAGAGTCATCATCACCTTCATGTTCCTCTCAGCCTAAGCGGGAATAGTATTTCTCACCTCAAGGCATACATAGCCTTTCCATTTCTCCTTTGACAGCCTGATCCAGATCCATCTTTTTATTTCTTCTCTCTCCATTCCCACTAGAAAGAACCTTTACCTTCACCTCCGTTTTCTTTTCCCAACAGAAACTTCATAATGTGATGGATAGAGTGCTAGACTTGAAGACTTCTGACCCAAACATTACTTTGGACACATAATGGCTGTGTGCCACGGACAAGTCACTGACTTCAGTTTTCTAATCTATAAAATAGACATGAGAGTATCCATAACACTTTATCCTCAAAGGGTTGTTGGAGGTTTGAAATGAGATATATGTATACAAAGCACATAAATTCTCACTCTACTTCCCAAAGATACTTAATTTCATTTTCATTTTCTTCTACCGATACTCTTTCATCCCTACATTCATACACACTTCTATCACACAGCACATTTTCACCTATCAAATAGATTCATAAGCTATAGAGATGGAAGGACTGACCAAGAGGTCATCTAATTTCCCCACCTCTTTTCAAGAGGGAAGTGAATTGTCTATGGTCACAAAATTTGAACTCAGGCTCTCAAAAATATAATCCATTTGATCTTTTCATTATGCCAACCACATCCAATTCAACAAACTTTTTTATTTTTTTGGCTGAGGCAGTTGGGGTTAAGTGACTTGCCCAGGGTCCCACAGCTAGGAAGTGTTAAGTGCCTGAGATCACATTTGAACTCAGGTCCTCCTGACTTGAGGCCTGGTGCTCTATCCACTGCACCACCTAGCTGGCCCTCAACAAATATTTTTTAACTATCTAAAATATACAAGATCTTCCTGTAAGCACTAAAAATAACAAAATAAAATAAATTCAATAATTCCTACCCTTAAGGAATACACACCTATATCTCCACACCTACTTCCTACATACCGTCACAGTTTCTCATTCACATATTATGCTTATTGACAAGAGTATATGTTCACATTTGGCACTCTCAAATGCACATATATTCTCTCATTCAACATTTATTTTTTAAGTGCCTGCTGTGGGCAAGATACGTGTTCTGATGGAGAGAAACAAACATATGGAGCAGTCTCATTTATATACACAAATGGAATTCATGGAGATGAATATTACATTTGAGGAAACATCAGTTTCTAGAGTCACAGAGACGCTCATATAATAACATGTTCCCTCCATTCCCTGGGGAAGGAGACTAAACACAGTTAACTGTTTTCCCTTCTTAAATCGAGTCACAAGAGTCACAGAGGAATTTATCATGGTCCCCTTCTGTGACTGAATTCCATTACTTACCTTGCTCAGCTTTTTTAGACTAGCAACATAGGAGAGGAAACAGATGGATCACATTCTGAAAGGTGAGATCATCTCACTTTTGCCCATTCTAGGAAAAACTATTACTTCCCTGATATTTTGTTGAAAGACAGTTTGGCATTACCAGATGGAAAATAAAAATGTTTTCAAAAGATGATTTCCTTCAAGTATTCCTCTTAAGATCTCAAAATGATTACTTCTAGGAATGGGAACAATGGAAGAATGTTCAACTACTGTTGGTGACAAAAAATTAAATGTGTAATGCATTATGTTGTATGATTGTGTTGTGTGTGGCTGTGGGTGCTGTTTTGTGAAAAAAAATAAATTCATATCTGAGATTCCAAAGAGAACCTGTTTCTATTTATATCATCACACAACCTTGTAAGCCCTGGCATATACTAACATCATTTCTTCAGCAAACATTTATTAAACCTTTACTGTGTGAAAGAAATTGGACTCGGAGATAAAAGCAGAGTGTTCCTCAAAAAATTTGCAATGTTGTCTAAGGGAATAACCTCACTATCCATGCCAATTTTAACCTCCTTTCATACTAGTAGCTAATTTTTTTGGATCATAGATTTAGACCCAAAATGTACCGTGGAGGCCATTAAATTTTACCCCCTCATATTATAGATGTTCACATAGCTAATAAGGATTTTAAACCATGACTTCATGAATTGCTCTGATAAAAAAAATATTATCACCGAAGTGGTCAGTTTTTTGGTGATAAACATTTCCAAATTTAGCTAGACTGATCCTTGGACCACATACCACAAACTATCAATTGGCTCATTCTTGAAGTTTGTCTAGCTTGAGATGACATGAGAGAGTTTTCATGACAACAACCCATGGTCACACAGAACTATTAGAATCATTGATGGACAGATGAATAAAACATAATCTGTGACCTCATGCAGCTTACTGTATAATAAGGGAAAGAAGAAACACATACTACAAAAGTGAACGTGCTAAGGGCATAGGAGAAGGAAATATAGACAAAGAAGAATAATCATTTTTTCCTGGAGAATTTGGAGGAGGGGACACTCAAGAACTTCCAATTTCATTTTTTCTTCCCCCAGAGCATACCATAACAAAGGAAACACCAAGGTAGCAATCTTCCCCTAAGAGAGAGTATATATTATGGAGTAAAGACAACAAAACAATTAAACATAGAGACCAATTTTTTCTCAGTCTTTCCCTTGAGACTCCTCTCTTTCTCACGTTCACTCTTTCTCTTTAGACCACTCAAAGTAGAGTGGTTTTTTTCATGAGCTCAAAGTGAATCTTGATACTTCCTAGGGTCCAAAATTGTCAGTTACTAGATGGTTAAGACAGTTGCTTGACTTGGGAAAAGACAAAGAGGCAATAGTGTTCCCTTTAGGAACACAAGCTGGGCTCTAACATTGCCCTCTTTGATCAGGTTTAGAAAGCTTGGCTAAGCCTATTTTTAGTGAATTATCCTGGACAAAGATGGAGGATCAGTCATTTATCTACATTCATCTTAAGTCTTCTATTAGGTCATTTCTGAAGCTTTAGTACATCCTCCAGTTTTTTTCCTGTCCTCTACAAGTAGCACAAAGTAGGGGGTTGTAGGAGAAGAGAAAGGAAAAAGGAAAAGAACAGGCATTTATCTGGTGCTTACTATGTGCCCAAAATTGTAAAGTGTTAATTTTACAAATATCACATTTCAACCTTTACAACAACTGAGCATGGTAGATGCTGTTTTTATACTCATTTTACAGTTGAGGAAACTGAGCCAAACAGGTAGAGTGACTTGCCCAGGGTCACATAGTAGTAAGTTTCTGAGGCTGGATTTGAAACTCGGGTCTACCTGACTCCAGGCCCCATGTCTCTATTAGCACAATTCAAAGGCCACAAAAACCATTCCCACATCCTGGCTCTGCATGTACATCTCTGTAAGAAAACCTTGACAGAAAACTACATTATAGTGGTGGGGGAAAACTAATTATTAGAAAAGCACAGAGTTAAATGGTATTTGGAATTTGATCCAGGTTTAAGAGATCATCAGTCTTTTATGACTTTTCCCCTGATATTTAGTAGTAAATGCTCTCTAAATGAACAATTATGTAGTAAATGTTACTGCTGTGCCCATAAAATATGAAAACAAAATCCCATGCTCAGCTTATTTATCTTCCAATGGAATTTACTGAAAGAGGTGGCACAACTGGCCATATCTTGGATAGATAAAACCAAATTCAAAGAGGCAGCATGGTGGATAGAGTAATGGTCTTGGAAGTCAGGAAGAGCCTTAGACTTTGGATAGCCCTAGATTCACCTAAAATGACTTGTTGGTACAGTGGATAGAGAGAGCTGGGCCTGGAGTCAGGAAGACTTCTTCCTAAGTTCAAATTCATCTTCAGATACTTACTTAGCTGTGTGGCTCTGGGCAAATTCCTTCACCCTGTTTGTCTATTTTCTCCCTGTAAAATTGAACTGGAGAAAGAAATAGCAAGCCACTCTAGTGTCTTTGCCAAGAAAACCCCACATAGGGGAGAGATACCAACAACAAAAGGTCATCCATTTTCATTAGTCTTTCTGTTGATTACAAACATTTAAACCATTCAGTTTTCATTGAATCTACTAGACTGGATCTGCCAGCAGCAGGAAGAGTGTATTTATATATTATTATATTGTATTATATCATATTATTTAGTTATATATTATATATAAGACCCAACTGTCTGTAGTCCAAGTTGGCATACTTCTGGATTATCTGAAAGAAGGCTAATCACTAATATGTTCCTACATCTTAATTCATAGCTTTGAATTCCCCAGTAAAAGCTATGCCAGGAAGTGCTTCATCTCTGATATAGGGAATTATATAAGACTGGTTGAACTCACATACCATTGCTGGAAATTTCAGTAATGGTACTTTTTTCCCCCTTAAACTGAACATATTTCATTGGCAGCATGAAATCCTAATGAGGAAATTTCCTGTATCAGTGCAGAATGAGATATGATTTTTCTTAAAGAATTGCCTGAGAAGTCAAATGACTTGCCCAGTTACATAGTAGGCATCATAGGTCAAATTTGAATCCAGGTCTTCCTCTATTTTTCATCTACTGCCTCAGGTGGCCAAAAAAAAAATCTGCCAATATGTTCAATGCTGCCAAATTCGTGACTGGTTGAAGGACAGAAAGGAGAAGTCAGCAATAGACTGCAACTCCCGTCAACTTTCCTGTGCCCTGAGTGACAGTATTACTGGATGGGTCTGTCCATATTTCAAGAGTATGATGTCATTGAAGCCTCATTTCTTCCTGGTTTTCTTCTTAATTGAGTTACTCTCCTTGCTACTCATCCATCCCATTTTTCACAAGGTTTGTTGTTATTAACTGTCTCCAAATTTATATACTTAAAGGATATGAGATTTTGTTGGTGTAAATATTCCCTGAACTAATGTAGATGAGAATTCTTCTATATCTTAATAGATTGTCTTCAAGAATTGCAGTGGCTGAAAAATACATCTTTCTGCAGTCAGCCTCAGGAGGAGCTGTACTGCACTTAGCTAAGTGGGTCTTCAGAAAACAGACATGCTGTCCATCACTGGGCTTTTCCAATTTGGGAGCATTTGCCTTATTTGCAAGTATAGTCTTTGAGCTCTATAGATGATGAGATATCAAAACAGGATTCTCATGGAAGAGCCTAATTTCTATCTGCCAAGTCCTTCCTTAATCACGAATTGCCAAGAGACATGTAACCTGAGAGATTCTGAACTGGAAAAGGCCACCTCCAGCACATGGTGTGGGCCCCAAAGAGAATATTTGAAACAGTACACAATTTGCAAACTCCTGAGATGGTAGAAACCTATCACTCTCTCACTAAGCTATAGTCTGAACTCCAGAAATGTCTGGGACCACAACTGAGGAGGAAAAAATATATATATATATATTTTAGGTTCAGTTATTTTGCATGAGACTATCTCTGATATGTCATGCTTCTTTTTCTCCTCTTTCCAGTGGTTTTTTCCTGGTTCCCTCCTGTTTTTGAAATGTGTAGCTCACTGTTTCAGTTTATTACTCTTTGCCTAGCTTCATGGACTTTTGCTATCTTTATAATTCCTAGTTTTAATTCCACACTTGCTTTCTCATTTGTTTATTTTGATGTCAACTCAAATCATATCTATCTTTCCATCCCTATATTCTTACTTTCAGAGCCTATTCATGAATTGCCCCACTCTCACCATTTAACTTCTGTCCCTCACTTGATACAGTGGAGGTGGAGATTCAAAAAGAACAACCAGGATGATAAACTGGCTCACAACCATACTATATGAAAATCTGTTGAACTGGAGATATATAGTCTGATGAAGAAGACCTAAGGAAAATATGAAAGTGGTTTCAAGTATTTGAAGGGCTGCCACATGAAAAGATTTTTTCCTGCCTGATGCTGGACAGTAGAATGGGAACTTAATGTGTAGAAATTAAAAGAAAACAAATTTTGGCTAAATATAAGAGAAAACTTCCTCACAAAAGTTAGAGATGCCCCATAGTGGAATGAGCTGCCTTGAGCTCTCTGTTCTTAGAAGTTAAACGACCATTTTCTAATCCTGTCATAAATAAGGATTTGTACTTTTGAGCAAAAGTTGTCCTAGAAGACCTCAGAAATGTCTTCAAACTCTTTAAGACTTTATGATTGTGATAATAGTGGTGGTGATTATGATAAATTCATTCAAATCTTTGCTCAGCTGCTTCTCTTGAATAATTTAGCTCTTACCCATTCAGTGAGCCTGGGAATCAAGCAAAGCTTATCTCACAATTTCCATGACTTATTTCATGGAACCTTTTTCAAGACCAAACCCAAAGATGCTATTTCTCATTCCTTCTCCTTTAACTTGGACTTGGGTTCTGTACCTCTAAATCACCATGATCAATCAATAAAATTATTTTTAAGTGTAATGTGCTAAGTTTGAAGGATAAAATGACAAGACACTCCTGTTCACAGGAAGCTTAAATTCTATCAGAGGAGACAATATATACAATATAAATATATACAGATTATATACAAAATAAATAGTAGACACTTTCTGGGGGAAAGGACTAGGTGCTGGGAGGATCAGCAAAGTCTTCATATAGGAGGTGATGTTTGGAATGAGCTTTGTTGGAAACTAGGATTTTATGAGGAGGAAATGAAGTAGGATGCTGAAGCATGGAGATGGCAGGTAGAGTTTTGTAAATGAGAAATAGTAAGCAAATTCATCCATGTATATGGTTGAGGAAACTGATGTCCAGAACAATATATAATGGAGTCTTTATGTGTTTTTGCAGGGGGCTTATTTCATGCTTTAGGCATAAAACACCGAAACCTGAAGGAAATATGTCTAGTTAATACATCAGTGAAAGCCTGAGACCTGGCAGGTATCCCATTATTTGGACTGTGGGAGTTGTGGAAGTCAATATAAGTGGCTCATGTCCTCTCCCCTGCTTAAGTAGCATGAGTTTGCATGGAAGTACACATTCCCGGGGAGACTGTATCCTAGGAAAAGGAGGCTTCCCCTTTTAGAGATCAAAATTAACAACCTCTCAAAATCTTGTCACCCCCAAAATACTATGCTGAAAACCTGGAATGTCAGGGTTCCAGAAGAATTTATGTACAATACTTGAATCAATCTAGTCAGCCATACCTAACAGCATCTATATTGCAACTGCTGCTGCTTGGCTTTTCAGACCTGCTTTTTGGGGGCCTCAGGGATCTTTAGCCCAGAGGTCACTGGTCTCCTGGTGACCCTGTGAGTTCCTGAGCCAGATGTAACCCTTCCCCCTGACTAAATGGGCCTCCACATGGAGGCCAGATGTGAATTCAGACCCAGCTGGTGACCTAGGTAATTGTGACTCAGTATGAGGTCAGATAGTGCAGTGTCTATCAGGTTAGAAGAATACGCAAAGATCCCTGAAACAGCTTGTGAGTAAATGACACTGAAAGTCTTCCCAGCCTCATTTAAAGCAGATTTGAGTTACACTAGACTGTGCCATATAGCACATGCCCAGAAATATCATTCTACTCCTTTAATCACTTATTCTTTGTCTCTTTTTTTCTTTCCTTCTCATCTCATTCTCTTATCTTTTTTTTACTCTTCCCTAATCCTTTCTTTTTTCCCTTGTTTCCTTTTGTTTTCTTTCTCTTATCTGTCCTTATTTTTTAATTTTCTTTTATTTCCTTCCTCTCTCTTCTCATTCTCTTTCCTTTTTCTTCCTCATTGTCATGATATCAGTTCTTCCTGTTAATTACAGTTAAAGGGTCATAATTTTCTCAGAGGTGAGAGGAATCTAAGAGAGGTTAAGTGGGTCCAATAGGCTTCATCTTGCCATGATGACCTGTGGACAGAGGAGAACCATTTAAGTTTCCTCCCAACCTCTAGCAACCCTTTCACATTTTTAAATGGGATCCTGACAATGACAATCATGTAAGAATTCTTCAACCAGGTAGTCATATTTTTGAGGTGTGTTGAGACAAAGGAAAGCTCCAAAAAAGGTCATGGCTGTATAAGGAGCAGTCCTCCCAACAGATATTTGGGGAAGGCAGCAGGAAACTAAAACTAATGTTAGTAGCGTCTTCCATCCAGAGCTCCCCTTCCATCCAGCCTTTGTGGGTATGATTAGAACATAATGAGACTTAGGTTGTAAGAAGTAAATCAGAATCTACACATCCATATAATGACCTTTACTCCCTTCAAAACTCTCCTTTGAGAGCTCTCTTTGGGAAATTGCCTGTGGTACATTTTTCTGAAAATACTCCACAAATTTTCCAGGAACAAATTTTCATCTTTTAAAGGGTTATTTGATTTTCAGAGTTTGTGGAAGTCAGATACATTGAATTGGGACAGGGGTCAGAAGAGTAACCAGACTGCTTTAGCTTAGTTATGGTTTTTTTGGTCTATAAGTGTGATTTTAGCAGTGTAGAGAGCTCTCTGATGAAGAAACTCCCTCCACCAGTACAGTTTATCAACAATTCTACCATTTCTACTCTTAGAGAGTTGTCTAGGGGAATAGAAAAATTAGACATACTCTAAGAAATTAAAAGGTATCATTTCTGGGGCTTAAACCTAGATTGTCCTGACTCTTAGTGGGCCTTTTAAGCACTATGGCAGCCCAGTTAAATTAAAGTTTGTCAATAAAGAAGACTTATACTTTCTTATAACTTGCCTCTAAAGGCAACTCCCAGAGAGAAATAACTTTCTAGAAACAATGACAGCATCATTGGATGAAAATTGGTGTGCTAGGGATAGGTGAATGGAGGAAGGAAGGGAGAGGAGAGATTTCTACTTGGAAGAATGCACTCCTTTAGACATATAAACTCTGTCCTGCTTTAAAAATATCTGTCTCTTCTCCTGATGCTCATATACTGTGAGCTGAAAAGGATTTTCAGGGCTATGAGCTACAGGACAGCTTTTGATAGCAGTGGTAATAGCAGTGCTTTTTGGCCATCTACATATACACAAATGGAGAATAAAATGATGGCAGCTGTCCCTTGCAGTGGGACACCTTGAGAAGGTAAAGGACCTAGCCAACAATAACAAAATGTTCAATCCTTAGTTGAGTAAAATTCCAAATCTCCAAAGAAAGCTTTGCATTAGAGTATGTTCTGACGTATGTGCCAACTCTTCCCCATCCCCTCATCATTTTCAACTCTTATGGTATAGAGAAGAAAAAAGAACTAGCTTCAGAGGATCAGATTTCATCTCTTACATGGACTAGTTTTATGACCCTGAGCTTCAGTTTCCATATCTGAAGAATGGACTTAATAATAATTATACAATCTACTTTCAGTGTGGTATTGATAATTTAATTGGAAGTCCATCCTTCTGGACCTGTTTCTTCATCTATAAAGTGGATACTTATATTCTGTACTTTACAGAACTTTTGTAAGAAAAATGTTTTCTAAATCCTTAAATTATATGTATATAAATGCATACATACATATATGGAGAGAGATAGCAAGGATATAGTGGTTGGCTATTTCCTCATCCAGCTCACTTTACAAATGAGGAAACTGAGGTAAACAAGATGAAGTGGCTTGCCTTAAAAATGTGAGGCTGCTTCCTGCCTCTGGGCCTAGTGCTCTATCCACTGTGCTGTCCAGATATGGATACACACAAATATGAATTATCAGTACTCTTACTTCCCTCACAGGGTTTTTGTGAAGAAAAGGACCTATGAGTTATTATTGTTCTGTAACTCTCATGGGGTTTGGATGGGCAGTAGCCCTACCCCTAAAGTAGATTGGGGAGAACTCTTCGGCAGTGCCCTGGGCAGCTGCTCGGGTTGCAGCAATCATGTGACCGCAGCCAGATTACTCTGAAAATTGTGACTCATTTTATTTTCTTACTCCTCAGGGGGCTCATTGCTGGAATTTAGAAGCATCACATGGCTGCTAGGCCCTCCTTCTGCTAGCCTTCACAGCTTGCCTCAATTACAAATTACACCAATTTTACCCATCCTGTTTTCTAGGAGCCAGGGCTCATTAACAGCCATTGCCTCTAGTCCCTGGGTAGGCTTTGTGGTTTTCAGTGGAAGCTCTGCTGGGGAGGAGCCAGGGAAAGACACTCTTCAGCAGGACAGTGCCCCAGGCCCCACCAGGAAAGATTATTGGCAGCTCAACCAGCTGGCTGCTAGCTGTCACCTTGGCATTAGCACCAGCTTGGCCAGGACCTGAGTTATCTAAGCTCATATAGTCCAGAAGGGACTGCTACAGTTGAGGAAGAGCTGCTGTTGGGTGGTAGAACAACTGTAGGGGAGAGGAGTGGGGGGTTGCATGTTGAGGAAGACTCATGGAAAGGGGAATTTAAAGAGCAAAGTTATATCAGAAAGCCTGACTTCAGCAGCATAGATAATTGTGTGATCTTGGACAAGTCACTTCCTTGTTGCACTGGATGATCTCAGATCATTACCTTTCAAGTGGATCATTGCAATGGCCTCCTAATTAGTCTTTCATACTCCAGTCTCTCCCATTCAGTGCAATACATTTTTCACATAGTTGCCAAGGTGAGTAAAGCTTTTGCAAACAAAGCTCAAGTTTAACCCTGTCATTCCCCTATTCAGAGAAACCCTGTAGCTCCTTATTGACTCTAAGAGTAAATTCTTGGGGAGTTTTAAATTATTCCAATTGTATCTCATCCTTTTAAAATTTCTATTGGCCATGAAAGTTTCATATAAATAAAGCAAATATTGGGGTGGCTAGGTAGCACAGTGGATAGAGCACCAGCCCTTAAAGTCAGGAGGATCTGAGTTCAAATGTGTTCTCAGACACTTAACACTTCCTAGCTGGGCAAGTCACTTAACCCAATTGCCTCAGAAAAAATAATTAATTAAGCAAATATTTAAAAATTTATATTAAATACTTTTCAAAATACACATATTAGAAGGTGCATTAACAGGAATATTTGGGGACTATTATTTTCTACACTTTTAAGGGCCTGGCCACAATCTGGTTTCAATCTACCTTTCCAAATTTATTTTATGTTACTCCCTTTCCTGCACTCTGTATCCCAGAAGAACAAGCCTACTTGCCATTTCCTGAATTTGGCATTCCAGCTCTCATCTTTGTGTCTTTACACAAGCTGTCCTCCCCACCCCCCCATGCCTGGAATGAATTTTCTTCTCATCACTTTCTCTTCAAATCCCTCCTTTAAAGTTTCAGCTCATCGAGTACTTCTTATGGGAAACTTTTCACAATTTTCCTAGTTGTCAGTCTCTTTCAAATTGTCATGTAGGGACTTAACTTTTTATATGTTGTATCTTCCACCTATCCCAGGGGGGATTTTTCATTTTTCCTTTGTATCTGTAGGACCTAGCTCATGCCCTTGCATTTGGTAGGTGCACAAGTAATATTTCTTGAATCAGACTAGATCAAAAAGTAAAGGAAATGGGCCAAGAAACATGAGGGATAGATATTTAGGATACATTTTCTGTAGAGCTTTACAGTTTGATAAGGGCTTTCATTGCCATCCTTACTCTACCCCCTTAGAGTAGGTACCTAGAAGAAATATTATTATTTCTATTTTTTCCCAGAATAAGAGGTTAAATGAGCTTTTTAAAAAAAATGAACTCATTCAACAAACACTAAATATCTACTATGTCCTAGGTTTATGTTAGGTGCTGAGGATACAAAATCAAAAAATAAAACAATAATTACTATCAGGAAACATATCTTATTTCATTTATAATTTGGTGGGAAATTGACATTTCATAAGGGACTCCAACTGTGCTCACCTCACTCCCAGCTTAGCTACTCTCTGCATTGCATCATCTCCTGACCAGCACCCCTGATCCTGTACAGAAAGCCTTTTCCCCCATACTTTTCAGCTCTCTTCCATGTTTTTTTCCTCCTGCTATTAAAATATAAGGCAGCTAGGTGACACAGTGCTGAACCTGGAGTTAAAAATTCCAGAGTTCATGTGATAGACTGGCTCTTTTCAGTGGTTCAGTGATTGATCCAAGGCAATCCCAATGAACTTTGGATGGTAAACACTATCTCCATTCAGAGAGAGAACTATGGAGACTGAATATAGATCAACACATACAATTTTCACCATTTTCCTCCCTCATGGTTATTCCCCTTTGTGCTGATTTTTCTCTCCCAACATATGGAAATATGTAAAAAATGAATGTACATGTATAACAACACCAACAAAAAGGTTTTTACATGAAACTCTGGAAAATAAAAATTTTAGAATATTAAAATATAATATTATTATAAAATATAATAAAATATAAAATTAAAAATATAAAAAAATTTTTAATTTAAAAAACAATAAAAGACAATATGCAAGTTCAAATTCTATACTATGTGACCCTGGATTATTCACTTTGCCATGTTTGCTTCAATTTTCTAATCCCTAATATGAGCTGGAGAAGAAATGGCAAAATACTCTAGTATGTTTGCTAAGAAAACCCCAGATGGAGTCAGATGTGACTGAATAACAAGAACAATCAGAATTTAAGCTTTTTGTAGAAACTATCTAGTTTTCTTGTACTTGTATCCTCAGTGCTTAGCATAGTCTTGGTACATAGTGAGTGCTTAATAAATACTCTATCAACTTAGTCAACTAACTGTTCTCTTAAGGAAGAGGTACTGGAGTATATAAAAAGTAAATGGGGCAAAGAAAAAGGAGTAGCAACTGGGATTGTGGGGGAGATAAGGATAAGGTTTATATAAGGAAGAAAGAAGATATATAGAGCGGTTTTCTAGTGTGTAGAAAGTACCCAAGGAAGGGAGACAGATGATGGAATATGAATGAGGAACTGAAAGTAGATCTTTGAATAAAATGTAGTGTATGTGCATGTGTGTTTCTGTAAGTGTGATTGTGTAGGAAAGAGTAACATCTATAATTATCTTGGGACTGAATAACATACATATCTGAATTTTATCCTAGCAGCATTTGGGAGCCATTGAAGCTTCTTGAACAGGGAGTGATGCTGCCAGAGGGATCTCAGGTTGGTAGCTAGATGAAAAGTAAAACAAAAGGAGGGGAACAAGGATTTAGGAGGGAACAAACAGGGCTCTTTGACAATAGTCCCACCAAAATGTGATGAAAAGCTAACTACAGTTGTAACACAACTATATTATGGAAGTAGAACAGACAAAACTTAGCAAGTAGTTGGATGTGGAGAGGGACAGCAACTAAAGGAAAGGGAAGACTCATGGGTGAATCTTGGGGAATTATCTTAGACAAATGAAAAAATCATATGATTATAGGAATGTAGATTGAGAGTTGGAGGGAAATGTGAGAGACCATATGTCATTTCACCTCTGGGCTCCCTCTATCAATCCCTACTGGAACTGATAGGCTAGGTACCCAGATGATAATTAACTGTTTCTCCCCTAATCATTTTTAGGGTATTTGTGAGGGGTTGTATTTTTTAATACCATTCCTTAAAGCCCCTCATCCAGTATTTTCTCCCTGATGTTGATCAGCCCCTTAGTCTCAATTGGTTTTTACATGTTGATATTCACTGAGAAGATATAAAAAAAAGAGATGAAATGAAACACCCTTTAAATCAAGGGACACACTCTTTCCCATGCATAAAGAAAATGTAGAAAACACATGTGGCTGAGGAATATCTCATGACGCTAAGACCTGGAAGTTCCACTCACTGGAAACCCAACATTTGATTCTGGATATACGATCTTTTGCTCAACTTCGCATATTCATTATAGGACATGGTATCTCAAATGATAGTTTGCTGCTAGGCAGATCAAGCAGATTGTTCTCTGGGCTGATTCTTCACAGAACTTAGTTACTGAAATTCCAGCTTCAGTACTGTGCTTCCAGCTTTGCTAAGAAAATCTCTTTATGTAGCTTCCAAAATTATATGTGACTTAGCCTATTCCTTCTATAGATGGTAAGTAATTCACTTTTGACCAGAAAGGAATTAAAACAAAAGAGAAAAAAAGAGAGAAACAATGACATTATGTTTTCATGGACACATGGCAATTGGGTGGGAGATAGGGCCTACTTCCCCTTCCCCACACAGCAGTATATAACAATTTTCCTCACTGCTAGGGAAGAAGAACAAAAAGGATCAAGGGAGAGATATATTGATCCTTTTTTCTTATGTACGGTTCTGACACTATCATTAGGCATTCTGGCTCTGAAGCTTTCACAGGCTCTTTATTTTATAATTATATTATATTAATTATTATAATTATATAAATGAGGCTGTGGCAACACATGGCATTTGGCCCTATTTCTTCCCTTCAGGCTAAGACAAGCAAAGCAAAACAAAATAGCTCACTCCAACCCAAGCTTATTCTTTCCTTAGTGCCTTCCCTGGAGAGGGAAGGGTTCAGCTGAGGCTGAAAGTGCCTGGCTACAGGGAAAGCAAAAAACCTTAGAGCTTTGGGGAACCATATGTGGTTAGCTGCAGAGGTCAGAGATCATAATAATTATAATAATAAATATTAATTATAAAAATTTATTAATATTTATTATATATCATTATGATAGACTTCTGAGTCATTCATGGGCAGAAGTAGGCTCCTTAAAGTTCCACATTATTTTAGAACGCGTCAGGGAATGTTGCACATACTTTCTACAATTTATTGGGAGGGGCAAGTCTTATAAGGCAAGTCTCTAAAGCATTGGGCTTTAATTAGTCAAATGTCTCATTGCATACAGATGAGGAAACTGAGATAGAAGAAGGTTTGTCCAATCATACAAGTGGCAGAGGTCACATTTGAATTAAAGATCCTCTGATTATAAATCCATTTTTCTTTTTATCATGCTGCACTACCATGCTACACTACTATGCATGATTGTGGTTCTCTTAAGAGAAAGAGAAGAATAGAGGAGATTTTCTAAGAAGAATTTTGTTTTGTACTGTTTGAGTTTGAAATATGTACATGACTGGTTGGTGCAAGACTGGCACTCAAAAGTGCAATTGGGGCCAGATATATAGACCTTGGAGTTATCTGCATAGAGATGAGAGTTGAGCCCATGGAAATTCATGAGATCACCAAGAGATAGAAAAAGTAAGATTTATTAATGCTTTTTATTTTTGCATCACTGTCATTAAATATATATATGTAATAGTAAATGTAATATTCTGTCCTTGTAGTCCCCACTTTTCTACTAAAAGAAAAGAAACTTGATTCATTATTTGTTTCCTGGAATAAATAATTAAAGTGGTTATATTTCCAAGGTCCTATAGCTGGTTATTGTCAGAGCCTTAACTTAACCTAAGCATCCTGATTCCCAGCCTAATGCTTTCTCCTCAATACTATACCTTCACTTTCTCTGCTGTTTATTCTCTTAACTGAGAGTCCTTTTCCCTCTATTTGGGATAGTTTAAGTACATTATTGTTCAGAGCTATAGACTCAGTTCCTTTTTAGGGTCCTTTTAGCTGATGCTTGGTCCCCAGCTTTAGTGTAGAGTCTTTAAGACCTATAAAGATAGCAATCTTTATTGAGGGAAAAAATGTTTTTAATTCTGGAGTAAGAGGCTGTAGCAGCACATGGCATTTGGCCCTTTTTCTTCCCTTCAGGCTAAGTAAAGCAAAGCAAATAAAACAGCTCATTCCAACCCAAACTTACTCTTCCCTTAGTGCCTTGGCTGGAGAGGGAAGGGCTTAGCTGAGGCTGGAAGAATCTGGCCACAGGCAAAGCAAAACCTTTGAGCTTTAGGGAAACCATATGTGATTAGCTGCAGAGGTCAGAAGTCATAAACCTGCAGTTTGGTGTGGCAGTGCCCATCAGGAGTTCTCCTATAGACTTCAGCCCTTCACTTCATTAATAAAAAAGGGGAAAAGGATAACATTGACATCAATGTGTCTGTCTGTCTGGTCACCTACAGCAACTTCAGCTCACTTCTTTGGACTTCAATTTTTCCTTTTGCTCAGTGGTGATCATGGAAGGTCAGAGGCTTGAAGGTTCTCTGGAAAGATTAGCTTCCAAAAGAATCAAATTAACTTTACTGGAGTTTCTTACCTTCACAGGAGGTTGGGAAACATGTGGTCAGAGCTGATTTTTATGAAAGCAGCTGGAATTCATGACACACTTTCTATAGAGAGAGAGATTTATGAAACCCCAGGGTTCTAATGGTTTCTGGGGATGTTTTTGTGTTTCTTCCCCTCCCCTTGTTCAAAAATGTCTGAAGTAACATCTCTAATGAAGAAGGAAGCAGGTAATTTTTGATGCAGACAACTCAGTGGAAGGGATGAGTTCTACAAGATGTGTGTATTGGGCCACTGGAGAATGGAGGGAAGTAGGAGGAGAGCTATGTTAAGTTTTTTAACATGTTCATTATGAACCACCAACTCCCAGTTATTTCTTCTATAGTCTGAGTCACCTGATAAAAGAACATTTGGGAGCCCAATCCTGAACAACTAACTGACAAAACTGGTAGATAGAAAAGACAGTGTCAATCAGTGGAGAGGATTTTCTGTAGGGAACCAATCAAAGTGGGAAAGGCAAGGGTGCTGCTTAGTTTGCAGGCTTGTTCATGCATCCACAGGTGCCCGTGCGCCCACGGGCACGTGCACACACACACACACACACACATACACACACACCCTACCTTTAAAAAAAAAAAAAAAAAACTTCCTCTTTTCCAGGAGGAAATGGATGGGAACAAATTTTGTTTTTCTTGACTCTTTTAGTGACATGTAACAATTGACACCCATCAGATGAATGTCAGACATATGTCTCACTTTCCTAAAACTACCTGACCCAGACAGGAAACTTTTATCCTTGTAGAAGGTCCTAAAAAATCTACACTGAGTCATCCCAGACCTGGCTCATTCTTACCTTCTGCTATTAATTTCCCAGAAACCTGACAGAGCTATCTTCAAATACTTGAAGAACTATCATGTAGAAAGAGAATTAGACTTGGTTCTTTGTAACACCTAAAAACTGAATTAATTCTAATACTAATTCTAGTAGCTGAAAGTCATGGAATAATGGAAAGGGCTGGAATGGGTTAGATACCCATTCCAGGGTATCTAGAAAGAGAAGGGATCATGGCCAATATAGTAAAATAATTGGAAAATACAGAAAGCTCCCATACTCCCACTTCCAACTTCTCCAAACGTGTAAAAAATGGAACAGACCAAATTCTGATCAAGAAATCCTATTTTGAAAAATCACGAGTCACTTTTTTTCTAGTCCACGGCCACATAGGAAGACAGAAAGAGAAGCCTATAGATAAGTGAGGATGGCATCAAGCTATTCTACCACAGGGAGAAGCATTGTAGCAGGGCAGGAAGAAGTCTCGGATCCCAAACGGAGAGGTCTAAACTTGTGTAAAGTTACAGCTCAGTTCTGGGTCAGAAATCCAGGGAAGATTGAAGAGGGCCTTGGAAGCCTACAATTTTGTTAATGAACAACACAGCTTTCTAACTAGTGTTATATATTCTATCTATCTATCTATCTATATAGATACAGATATATAGAGAAAGAGTATATAGAGAAAAAGACAGAGAAAGAGAGACAGAGAGAGACAGGAAGGGAGAGGGAGAAGGAGAGAGAAAGAAACAACATTTTACTGATGCTTCAAATAAGTCCACAGGCTCAGACCTAAACTCAGGTCAAGAACTTGGAAATCTTCAGGGGGCAGCGAGCAGATTCTGGATCAGACTACTTTGAGAGTACTAAAAACTTCTAGGTTTCCAGAGTCATCCCTTCCTTACCAAAAAACCTGAGAGCCTGGAATGACATAATATTTAGCATCCCAAGAAGACAGCAGCAGATACAGCCTAGTTATTCCCTCTAGATGCACAGTTGATAAAATATGATATCAGGAAGTAGTCTAGAAGAATGAATAGACAAAGATTCTTATCAAAAAACCCTCGTGATATAAAAGAATGGCTTTAAAACATCTATAAAGTGACAAAGAAAAATATAAGGTATGCCCAAATTAAACTAAAATTCCTTGAAGAGACCAAGAAAGTTTTTAAAGGGCTTAAAATATTATAAAATGAAAGCACGAGCAGAAAAATTGAAAATGAATGAGCATTATAGAAGAAAGAATTGAAAAGTTTGGCATAAGAGATCCAAATAGAATAGAAACCAGTACCTCCATGAGAAAATAAGAAATATTAAAACAAAAGTTTGAGAAAACGTAAGTTACAGTAAAACAAAATAACTGACCTAGAAAAGAGGTCAATGAAAGAAAATTAAGACCTCATTAAACAAGGCTGAATGGGGGGGTGGGGTGGGGGGTAGAAGAACCTAGACATCATATTTCAAGAAAACAAAAAACTTGTATTTTAGAAATGTGGCAATAGAATTCTACCAGTAACCTCATAAAACAAACTCCAAAATGAAAACTTCCAAAAACCAAAATCCACAGCTTCTAGGTAAAAGAAAAAAAAAAAAAAATATATATATATATATATATATATATATATATATATATATATATATATTTCTAGCAGCTAGAAAAAATTCAAGTACAAGGGAATCACAGTCAGGATTAAATGGATTTAGCATTCACCACTCAAGTGAAGTTGAGGGCTTGGAATGCCATATTCTAAAAGACAAAAGAAACAGATTTACATCAAGGAAGATATAAGCAAAACTGAGTATAAGTACAAGTAGGAAAATAGATCTTTAATGAAATAGAGAACTTCCCAGATATTTCTGATCAGAAGACTGAAGATGCATAGAAACTTTGAAGTACAAATACTGGTCAAGAGAAATATTTTTTTAAAAGATAAATTAAAACAAATAATCTTTTTCCCTTTTTATTTTTCAAAATACACACAAGGATAGTTTTCAACATTCACCCTTGCAAAACCTTTTGTTCCAAATTTTTCTCCCTCCTTTCACACCTCCCTCTTCCTTAGACAGCAAGTAATCCAATATAAGTTAAACATGTACAATTCTTCAAAAAAAATTTGTACATTTATCATAGTGTACAAGAAAAATCAGATTAAAAGAGGAAAAAAAAACCAAGCAAGCAAACAACAACAAAAAAGATGAAAATATTATGTTGTGGTCTACATTAAATCCCAATAGATATTTCTCTTTTGAATGCAGATGATTCTATTGGAATTGCCTTGAATTACCCCACTATTGAAAAAAGCCAAGTCCCTCACAGTTAACTATCACATAGTCTTTTTGTTACTCTGTACAATGATCTCTTGGTTCTACTCACTTCATTTAACATCAGTTCATGTAAGTCTCTACAATGTTCTCTAAAATCATACTGCTGATTGTTTCTCATAGAATGATAATATTCCATTACATTCATATACCATAACTTATTCAGCCAGTGAACAAATAATCTTAAGGGACTAACTAATTCAGATGATGATACATATGCTCCCTCTGAACTTTATCATCATCATGAGGGGGAATATTACTATACAGAAGGTCTTGAAGAGATTGTTATGTCTTGATGACATTAGAAGAATAGAAAGGAAAGAGAAAAAGAATACACACTAGGTGTTGGGGAAGGAAGAAGAAGGATAGGAGAAATCATTTCATAATCAAGATGAAGAGAAATCTACATAAACTGTGAGGGAAGTGGTGAATAAATGGGTGACACTTGAACCTCAACTTTATTTGAACTGGTCAAAGGAGGGAAAATCACACAGTTGAGCATAAAAATTCTTTTCATTCAACTCAAGAAAGAAAGAGGGGGAGTTGGTTTAAGAGAGGGATTAGTCCTAAATAAAACAAACTCCAAGGATGTACAAAAATATATATAGTAGTTCTTTTTATGGTGGCTATGAACTTGAAATTGGGGGAGGGGGATGCCTATCAATTGGGGAATGGTTGAACAGGTTATGATATATAAATGATGGAATACTATTGGACTGTAAGAAATGATGAAGGAGATGTAAGACTCATATGAACATAGTCAAGTGAGTAGAACCAGAAGAATAATTTATGCCATATCAATAATATTTTAAAGACAACAATTTTGAAAGATTTAGAAACTCTGGTCAGAGAAATGACCAATCATTATGCCAAAGGACTCATAACTCTGTCTCCTGATAGAGAAGTGAAGGACTCAGAATGCAGAATGAAATTACATACACACACACACACATACACAAGTGTATGTGTATGAAATATATTTAGTCATAACATGTATATATCTGATAGAATTGATGCATAAATTTGTTTAATTGGAATTTTGTTTTTGTTTCCTTCTCAATGGGGCTCATGGTAGTAAGAGGAATAAAATTAAATTTAAAAAAAATAATAGGATCTAGTTCCAGCTCTGCTACTGTCTCACTCTTGATGTTGGGCAGGTCACTTCATCTCTTGAGGTCTCAGTTTTTTCACTTATAGAATGAGGGCTACCTGACTGACCTCTGAGGTTCCTTGCAGGTGTAAATCTGTCACTTTGCAAAATTAGATTCTCTAAATTCTTAATATTTACAAGTTCTTAAGTATAAATGTTAAGTTCTTAATATTTACAAGTTTAAGTTCTTAAAGATCTACAAGTCCTAATGTTCCATTACACTCAAGTATCACAATTTTTTCAGCCATTCCTCTATCACTGGGCAACCAATTTCTCACTAGTACTTTGCCATCATAAAATTCCTCCTACACATGTTTTTGTAACTATAAGACACATCCCTTGGACTTCCTTCGCCTACTTAGTGGTTAGTATTTCTGGCTTCAAAGGTCATATACAACTTAATGACTTTTCTAATATAAATTTAAATTTTTTCAGAATAATTGGAATACTTCAGAACTTCATTATAAGTGCATTAATGTGCTTGGTGGTGGTACTTATATCTGTATAAGTACAGGTGGTTAATTTCTTGTTAATTAATTGACTTTTTATCATCTGTCTCTCAATGGGCCTTTTGCAAGTTTTTCAGTATCTTCCACTGATAATGCTAAGAAATAGTAAGACTTATCTGAGAAGACTGAACATGACTCACTCCTTTAAGAGGAGCTGTGAGCTCATTATGACAATACTACATCAGAAAAAGAACCTTAGGTTTAGAGTTGTCTCCATCCTTCTGTAATGAAGGATGAGACTTTGAGCAAGTCACTTTCCCTCTCTGAACCTCACAGTGACTCTCATCTTATCCAAGCTTTTTAAGTAGTTAGACAAAGTCCAAATAGGCTTTGGTGTGAAAGGAAACAGTCTCCAAGTCTCTCTTACATCTAAAAAGGAGTCTTTTGGGTCAATATGCCTGGAAAAGCAACCCAAATGAGCTTTTTTTAAATGGTATTTTATTTTTCCAGATACATGCAAAGATAGTTTTTAACATTCACCTTTGCAAAACTTTATATTCCAAAATTTTCTCCCTCACCCATCTTCTCAAGACAGCAAGCAGTCCTATGTGAGTTAAACATGTGCAATTCTTCTAAACATATTTCCAGCTTTATCATGCTGCACAAGAAAAATCAGATCAAAACCTAGCAAACAAGGGAAAAAACCTAGCAAACAAACAACAAAAAAAGTGTGAAAATGCTATAATGTGGTCCACATTCAATTTCCATAGTTCTCTCTCTGGATATGGATGGCCCTTTCCATCCCGTCTGTTGAAAAGAGCCAAGTCCATCACAATTGATCTTTTTGTTGCTATGTACAATGTTCTCTTGGTTCTGCTCACTTCACTTAGCACCAGTTTATATGTCTTTGCAGGCTTTCCTGAAATCAGCCTAGTCATTATTTCTTATAGAATAATAATATTCCATTACATTCATATACCATAATTTATTCAGTCACCCAATTGATGGGCATCCACTTAATTTCCAGTTTTTTTCCACTACAAAAATTTTTTTTGCACATATGGGTCCTTTTCCCTCTTTTATGATTTCTTTTGGATACAGACCTAGAAGAGACACACCACTGGTTCAAAATATATGCACACTTATAGCCTTTTGAGCATAGTTCCAAATTGCTCTACAGAATAGTTGGATCATTTCCACAGCTCGGCCAACAATGCATTAATTTCCCCACATTTGCTCCAACATTTATCATTATCTTTTTTCTTGTATGAAATGGTACTGAGAGTTGTCTTAATTTACATTTCTCTAATTAATAGTGATTTAGAGCATTTTTTCATATGACTAGAAATGTGAAGCAGTATTTTTGTCAGATAAACAAGATCTCTTCTATAACATATAGCTTATATCCTTTTAGCTTGGAAAAAAGAGAAGGACTCTTTTTTTTTTTTTTTTTTTTTTTAGATTTTATTTTATTTATTTATTTTTTCATAGCTTTTTATTTACAAGTTATATGTATGGGTAATTTTACAGCATTGACAATTGCCAAATTTTTTGTTCCAATTTTTCCCCTCTCTCTCCCCACCCCCTCCCCTAGATGGCAGGATGACCAGTAGATGTTAAATATATTAAAGTATAAATTAGATACACAATAAGTATATATGACCAAACAGTTATTTTGCTGTACAAAAAGAATCGGACTCTGAAATATTGTACAATTAGCCTGTGAAGGAAATCAAAAATGCAGGTGGGCATAAATATAGGGATTGGGAATTCAATGTAATGATTCTTAGTCATCTCCCAGAGTTCTTTCACTGGGCGTAGCTGGTTCAGTTCATTACATTCCATTGGAACTGATTTGGTTCATCTTATTGCTGAAAATGGCCAGGTCCATCAGAATTGATCTTCATATAGTATTGTTTTTGAAGTATATAATGATCTCCTGGCCCTGCTCATTTCACTCAGGATCAGTTCGTGTAAGTCTCTCCAGGCCTTTCTGAAATCATCATGTTGGTCATTTCTTACTGAACAATAATATTCCATAATATTCATATACCACATTTTATCCAGCCATTCTCCAGTTGATGGGCATCTATTCAGTTTCCAGTTTCTGGCCACTACAAAAAGGGCTGCCACAAACATTTGTGCACATACAGGTCCCTTTCCCTTCTTTATGATTTCTTTGGGATGTAAGCCCAGTAGTAAAACTGCTGGATCAAAGGGTATGCACAGTTGGATAACTTTTTGAGCATAGTTCCAAATTGCTCTCCAGAATGGCTGGATGTATTCACAATTCCACTAACAATGCATCAGTGTCCCAGTTTTCCCACATCCCTTCCAACATTCCTCATTATCTTTCCCTGTCAATCTAGCCAATCTGACAGGTGTGTAGTGGTATCTCAGAGTTGTCTTAATTTGCATTTCTCTGATTAATAATGACTTGGAGCATCTTTTCATATGACTAGAAATAGTTTCAATTTCTTCATCTGAGAATTGTCTGTTTGTATCCTTTCACCATTTATCAATTGGAGAATGGCTTGATTTCTTATAAATTAGAATCAATTCTCTATATATTTTGGAAATGAGGCCTTTATCGGAACCTTTGACTGTAAAAATATTTTCCCAGTTTATTGCTTCCCTTCTAATCTAAGACAAGGACTCTTAGAGAGACATAAACAAAATTCTGCTCTTACCAAGGGAAACCCAGGGTGATTGACATATATATTTAAGAAGATTTGAGATCCTGAATGGGGACAAAATGAGTTATAAAGATTATTATCAAAGGAAAGGACCTCCAAATATATAAAATATACCCATGGAATTAGAGGACCTGAATTTGAAGCTCCACTTTGCTTTTCTGTGACCTCTTGGGTATGTTTTATCCCTTTCTGAGCCTCAGTTTCTGTATTTGTAAAATGAGATGACTAAAAAAAGTTTGACTCTTAATCCTGTGATTTTATGAACTTCAGATCACAAAGTCTCTGTTTTTTCCATTGCAGGACAGGTTAGAGTAATAGTGTCAAATTGAGAGAGGCAGCAAGCATAAACTACTTATTAACTCAACTGACTGATCCAGGTCTCATACTAACCAATGATAATCACACTAAGTAGTATAGTTGTGGGTTTGTGGGAGATGGGAAAATGGTACCACAAGTAATTTAGGGTTATCCTTGCCTCTTTGGTAGACATCTACCTGGCAGGGAAATTATGGTCACTACTGGGAAATTGCTTGAGTAGTCTTAGTATTAGACTGATCTTTGGGGAAAGGGCATTGTTTTCTTATTTCAAACTTTCCCCCTTCACGTCCTATCCATTTTTACTTGAAGCTTTTTATCCCAGGCTTCCAAATAAAGCCAAACCCTAACATCTCCTACTTTGCTTCTACATAGATTTCTTAGAAACAGCTAGTGCCAAGTAGAGGTAAAGGCCCATTTTACTGATCTGTTTTAGGTTACTGTTTTAGGACATATTTTGACTATTTTCAGCTTTGTGTATAATCTAGGGATTTGGTTCAAGAAAGTTTGGGGCTAATACTTCACGCTATGTGTAATGTACAAAAAATTTGCCAAGTTTAGAAGAAATAAAGTATTTTCCAACATAATCACATTCTTGTCTTCCCCCCCTTCCCCTACCCAAAGCTCCACTCCAGGGTATCCTTAACACCACCCTTAGCAATTTCCGAGATGGTTCTCCTGAGGTCAGAGGGAGAGGATTTGAGAAGAAAAAGGATACTAGTAGTTTCACTTAGTAGTATCCAAGAAGGAACTTTATAGATAATATGCATATTGTCTTCTTCATTTGACTGATAACTCCCTGAAAAGAGGAACTGTTTGTTTTTTATTAACTGTCTTGGTATCTAGTATTTATTAGCATTGTAACTGCCTGGCACATAAAAGGTATTTAACAAATTTTTGTTGACTTTTTAACTTGGAGTCACAAAATATGAATTCAAATATTGAACCAAACACTTATTAGCTATTTAATCATAGGCAATCTATATTTTCTATGATTCAGTTTCTTCATTTGTAAAATGGGGTTGATAATACTTAGATTATCTTCCTCAATAGGATTTCTGTGAAAAAAGTAAATGTACAATTTGATAGCAATATTAGGCATTCTCTAGATTATAGAAAATTGTTGGAAGGAGGTGGGAAGAAAAAGAACTCTAAATGGGACAGGGCAGGTAGATAAAACATATGCCCTCTTGAACTTCCATAACCAGATCACTTTGTGAAGCTAAATGCCATCCCCTCATCCCTACTCTGCTTCTCCATGTTACAAAAGATTTTGCAGAGAATCTGTCTTCCTGAAGGCTACATCCTTTTTTTCTATTTTACACCTTGTTACTCTGCAGTTAATGGTGGGATCTCTAATTGGCTCAACTACAAGTCTTCCTTAACAGGATGTTATGTAGAAGGGAGTCTATCTAGATGTTTTCAGAAAGGGGAGACCAGATTGAGAAGTTGAAATTCCAGGTTTGGTATTTACCTAGTTGACAATATAAAATAATACTCAATATCAAATGTATGAAATTCATTTTGGAGCCCCCATTCTGTATTGGATACCCCACCCTATGGCAATGACTCCATACACACAAACACACACACACACTATACAAACTTCACAAGGTGTAGCTATTCAGCATATTGTGGCTACATAGTTTTTAGTGTGTGGGTAAAATGAAAGAAAAATGATTAAGAACTCTTATATTTAACTATCTGCCCCTAGTCATCTCTCCAAACCTCCTCCTAAGTGTCCTCCCAGTTCTTTGCATATGGATAGGGAATTTCAAAACTATGGGATTTCAGATTGTCCAAAGGTATTGGAATAAGGTGTATGACTCTCTCTCAATATGCTAAAGGAAAATCAGAGGGAGTGTGATGAGAGAGGAAACAGTCTTCCTCCCTTCCCTTGTCTATATCTGATAGATATGGCAAAATTTGACTGCCCAGACAAGTTTATCAGGATCGTATGCCCATTCCATAATGGCGTGCTTGCACAGGTTCTGGATAATGAATGATGCTCTCGCCCTTTCCTAGTTACCAGTGCAGTGAAGTAGGAATGTGTGCTTGCTCTTGTGGTTTTTAGCATGGTACTTTCAGCAATGTTTTCAGACACCTTCAATGAATACAAAAATGGCAGCATGGTCAGCAACCACACTGATGGCAAATTATTTAATCTGAATAGGTTACAGGCCAAGGCTGAAGTAGAGGAAGAATTGTTGCATGGCTTTTTGTTTGCAGATGATTGTACATTCAATGCAGCCTCTCTGCTGTTTGTGCTTATTTTGGCTTGGCAATTAATAGTAAGAAAACAGAGATTCTCTACCAGCCAGCACCATACCATTCATTCCATGTAGAACTATCAATTAATGAAGAAATTTTGAATGCCGTAGATGAGTTCACTTATCTTGACAGTATATTTTCCAGTGATGTACAACGTAGATAATGATGTTTATGCATACATTGCCAGAGTTAACTCAGTGTTGGTAGGCTCTGAAGAAAAATATAGGAATGAAGTGTTAGACTGCCCACCGAGGTCCACAGAGTCTTTGTACTGACCTCACTGTTATATACCTGTGAAACCCTGTTAGAATACATGGGAGCTATTGGAATACATGGGAACCACCTGATAGTGGCTGCTGGAGATCCAACCCAGACCCGCAGAATGGATCTCCTCTTATGAGAGGATGATACAAGGAGACTGAGAGGCTGTTGCATTGTTTGACCTCTCTCCTCTTTCCTCTGCCTCCAATTTATCTCTTTCCCAGTCCATAACACCTGTGTCATCAAAGGCTGCCTTTCAACTCCTTCAGATGTTATGATCACAGCTGTGGAGGCTCTCGGAGAATTGACCTGTCCCTTAACAAAAGCCAGTCTACTAGAAGCATCCAATCACTTCCATCTCAATTGTCTTAGGAAGATTCTGAAGATCACCTGGCAGGATAAAATATCAGTCACTGAGACCCTTTCTTGTACTAAACTTTCTTGTATTTGTAAATTCAAACTCTACTACGGAGTATGATTCTGATTACATTGTTCAAATACCAAATGCATGTTTTCCTAAAAGACTATTTTGTAGAGAACTCACATGAGGCAAGTACTAAGAAGCTATACAAGAACATTTCAAGATTTCTCTGAAGAACTTTGGAATCAGTTGTGGAACATGGGAGACTGACAAAGTACTACCCATAATGGCATGCCCACACCAAGTGCTCTATGAATGGAACAAGAATTACAGCATCTCAAAAGAAACATGAGATGAGCAAACTTGGAGACATTTCCATTCCAAATGTTCATATGGACTATTTGTGCCTGATCTATGATAGAGCATTCCAAGCTTATATTGATTTCATTTCTTCCTTGATTCTGACCTAGTGATATCATTTTGAATATGACCTCCATCTGATCTTGTTAAATTCTGGTCCATATTCTTATTCCAGCATTTGAGTTATCTCTTAGGCACATCTTCAACAGACATAATTCAATAGGCCAACCATTAAATTCTTTGGCCACAGGCAGCAGTCCTAATCTAATAGTAACCAAGGAAGGCTCCAGTAACATTTTAGAAATAGAAATCTCAAGAGACTCCTAGACCTAGAAAGATCTTGCTCCTCCTTTATCTGTTCTATCACATCACTTTCTGCCTGCTGGGACCATATAAGACTCGGGAAGAGGGGCTACCTGAATTTATTATTCTTTTTTTCCCCTGAATCATTGTTATCTACAGTCCTAGAGAGAAATAATAATTAGAAATAAAATAGGGCATGGTATGGGCATTCCTAGAAACTTAGTTGCTTCTGCCATGAGCTCTGGCAACACTGATTCCTTAAGAATTGGTTTTATTTTTATATTTCTGAAGAGGACCCAAGTTTCCTGACCTCCAGCTCCATTTTTTTCTAACGCAGCCACACTGATTTTGTAGCAGTCAACTCTCCCCTCCCTCCCACTTTTAATCTTCTAGTTATTTGTAGCATGAGAAAGAGATGCCTGTCTATTAGAGCATGCTCTTATGAAACACTTTCTTATATTCTTAAGTGCTAACTAGCTAGTTTTCTGCTTGAGATTTAGCTTCCAAACTAGCACTCAACTGAGAATCAAGATATCCATCAAGATCTAGTGGAACTGCTTTTGAATCTCAACTCTTATACCTACTAGCTGTGTAACCCAAGGAAATCATTTCCCCTCTTTGGAACTTAGTTTGCTCATCTGTCAAATGAAGGGATAAGAGTCTTCCAACTCTATATCCTATTAATGTCAAGCATGACCCAAAGCAGTGTCAGTTAGGGCTAAACCAGCCTGCAGCTGCCTCCTTCAGTTGGAACTTTGCTAAAGGAGCTGGTTGTTTGTTTTCTCCCCATTGCACCCCACCCTTAGTCTCCCCAGGGAATGCCAGGAAGCACAGGAAGTCTTCAGGAGAACACAACTTCCTGAAGGTGACTCATTCTAAATTCTGGTTCAGTTAGGCCTGAGGAAACTGTGGCTCAGGAAAACTGAGGGTGCCAGGGGGGAGACATCATCTTATGTCTCCCCATTGCTGAGGTTTGGGGCATTTGGTTGCTATGGTGACCTGAGTCTCCACAGTCAAAAACAGCTCATTCACTTCTCTGTACTGGAAGTTTTTCTCTCCTCCCCCTCAGAGTTCATGCTGAGTGTTGAATCTCTTAGTGACGAAAACATGGAAACGGTTGCCATGACAGCCATTCTTTGGAGCCCTCAGGATGGAGTACAAAGTTCGGGAGTCCCAGGAACATCTGAAAGGAAAATTTGGAAAAAAGCAGACATCTTTCTTACCACCAGGATGATGAATCAGCCTTCATTTCTTTCTTGGACCTAGCTACATCCTGCCCATCCTTGACTAGATCAGAACCAAACCGTTCCCCGATGTCAAGATCATATTGAACCCAATGATGATCTGTGAAACAAGAGCAGTAAAAAAAAAGATAGTCCTTACTTGTAAATTCCAAGTCTAGCTCCAGGCCCACAACTTTGCCACAGATTTTGCATATGACTAATTAGTATATGACCAGTTTGGGATATGAGATGATCACTACTCTTCACTTTAATGTTCTTAGCTGAAAAAATGGGGATGGGGAAGAAGGCATCTTGAAAGTAGTTGAATCCTTATTTTGAGATTTGGTTTTGAATTATGAATCTTCTTGAATTTGTGCAACCTCATTTTCTCTGTCTATAATCAGAGGACACAAGAGTCATATCATTTCCCATTCTCCACCTCACAAGGAGATTCCAGAATCCCAGCTAATAATTATGGCTCACAGTTCTGTAAATTTTATATACATCATCTCATTTAATCCATTCAACAACTAGATAGGTTAGAATCAGAAGATAGCAATGGGATTCACTTCCAGGCTGTGGGTGATGGATCAAACCCTTGTGTTTTATGAGCACATGAAAATGAAGAACTGGGAATAGAGCCAAACTACCCTGAGGAATCTCCTGCCAGCTCCAGGCAACAGGAAGCACTACCCACAAGCTAGAGCCGGTCAAGAATATGAATACTGTAGAGAGCTGAGAGGCTTCTTTGAAAGTAAAAGGAAAAAACACCAAACTTGGTACATGGGACATCAAGACCTAGGGATGGGATCATCTGAAGAGAGAGCAAGCTAGAAACAGGATCTAGCCATCTCCATCTCCCACTACCTGTTCTTCCTCTTTTTTGTCCTTTTTCTTTTCTCCTGTTTCCTTCTCTTCCCTCTTTTTGCCCCTTTTAACTGCTTTTATTCCTTTTTGATTCCTGATTAGTGGTATAATAGAAAGAATACTGTATTTGAGATCAGAAGTTTGAATTCCAGCTTTGCTGCTTACTCACCTTCGTGACTTTAAACAAGTTGCCTACAAAATCAAAGTTTTAGGTTTAGTTTTAGTCATTTTAGTGGCTGTCTGGACTAGTCCATGCCCAAAAGAGAATTTGCAGTGCAAAATTTCTGACAAAAGATCATACAGCCCTTACGTCTTTGCAACTTCATATTTCTGGTGATGTCTTCTGGAACAAAACAGAATAGGTCTAATTGGTCTTCAACATGACAGTCTTTCAGATACTTGGAGACTGTGCTCATGCTCCAATTTCTTCAACTAGTAGATAGAGTGCCAGATCTGGAGTTAGGAAGACTCAACTTCCTGAGCTAAAATCTGTCCTCAGACAAATGAGGACAGATGAGTTGCTCTGAGCAAGTAACTTCATCTTCTTTGTTTCAGTTTCCTCATCTGTAAAATGAGTTAGAGAAGGAAATGGCAAACCACTCCAGCATGTTTGCCAAGAAAATCCCAAAATGGGGTCATGAAGAGTGAGACGCAACTAAAAAGCGACTAACAACATCATCTTTGAATACCTTTCTCTGGATGCTCTTTAGCTTTTCAGTGTCCTTCCTAAAATGCATTGCCTCAAATTGAACACAGTCCTTCACATATGTTCTGACCAGGATGGAGAATGGTAGAACTTTAACTTCCTTGTTCCTGGAATGTAATCTTAGATTATGTTAGCTTTTTGGCTGTCAATACCAAACTGTTGACTCATTCTGAGCCTTTAGTCAACTAAAATCCCAGATCTTTTTCAGACAAATACTGCTAACCATATTTTCCCTACCTTGTACTAATGAAGTCATTTTTAACCCAAGTGTTAGACCTACCCTGTTTATTCTTATTGAATTTCATCTTATTAGATTTAACTCCATTTTGTATTCTATGAAACTGTCTGGAAATCTATCAGTATTCAATAAATGCCATTTCTACCTTCTATATATGGTCGTTGATAAAAATATTAAAGAACACAGGGGCCAGAACAGATTTCTAGGTCATTTCACTGAAGATCACCTGCTTACTTTGATATATCTATTCAGTTACCTTCGAATCCATTCAACTGTACTACCATCTAACCTCTCTATATTTCCCATAAGATTAACATGAGAATTTTATTAAATGCTTTATGAAAATCCCTGATCTCTAGTAATTTAATAATCCTGCAAAATAGGAAATAAGGTTACCCTAGCATGATTTGGTATTTCTGAAAAAGTCATGTTGAATATTTTTGTATTCATTGCTTCTTTTTCGAGACATTCATTAAACAGTTAAAATGTTTATAGCAGCTCTCATTGTGGTGGCAAAGAATTGAAAATTGCAAGAACGCCTATTAATTGGGAAATGGCTGAACAACTGATGTATTCTTGTGATAGAATACTCTGTGCTATAAGAAATGATGACCTCAGTGATTTTAGAAAAGCATAGAAGGACTTACACAAAATAGTGAACAGCAAAATGAGCAAAACAAAAAAAACATCATTTATAGTAATAGCAATATTGTTTTAAGAATGGCTAAGTGAATAAAGTTATTTTGAATATTATAAATACCCAAATTAACTATATAGGACATTTGAAGCAAGATGCTATCTGCATCCAAAGAACTGATAGATATATAGAATAATTTAATTTTACTTATATCCTTCTCTATCTATTTGTGTGTGTATATATTTATATACCTATTTATTTATACATATATGTGTGTATACATACATATATATACACACTGGGGGGAAAGGAAAAATATTCACATGATAACTTTGTTGTATATTTGAAAAGAATAGCAATTTGTTCACAGTAGATTTGCAGTTTAATGTCTAATCATCTTTTTATTGTACTGTGTTATGGAAAATTTATTTTATTCTATAAATTAAAAATAAAATTTTTAAAAAGTTAAAAAAAAACAGTTCTATAATAAAGTTCTCTGGCCCATAGTTTAGAAATTCTATTCTTTTCTCTTCTTTGAGAATGAAAACATTTGCCCTTCTCAGTCCATATAGGGGCACTTCCTGTTGGTCACAATCTCTCTGATATCCCTGATAGTAGATTGACAGTCATTTTCATCAATTTTTTCAGTAACTGAAGATGTAGTTAATTTCAGCCAAGAGGTTTTAATTCATCAAAGGCAGCTAAGTGTTCTTTTACAATACATTTATTGTTTCTTGAGCTATCTTGGTGTCCCTGTTTTAGATTCTCTCTCCACTATAAAATGAGGTTGTACTAGATTATGATTAAGCTCCTTCAGCCCTCCCAAGGCCAGTGGAATATGTGGTTCTTAGAGCTAATAAGGTTATCAAGTGCTAAAAAGAGTATGAAACTTGGGCTGAGGAGACTTGGGCTTGAATCAAAGTTCTAACATTAGCTGTGTGCTATGCTTGTCACATAGCCTCAATTTCCTTATAAAATAGAAACACTAATTTTCACTTTGCAGCTAACATAGAGGGACTTAAGACTCATAAAGTGCTTTGCACTTATCTCATTTGATACTGAGAAATGGTAAGGAAGGTAATATTATTGTCTCCATTTTTACAAATGAGGAAAATGAGTCAGAGAAAAATTAAAGTCATATAGATGAATCTGGATTTGCACTTGTCTTCCTGACTCCCACTATAGTGCCTGGTTTGCCATTTCTCTCAGGTACTATAATCAGTGTTTTGGTGGCTGAAGGGCTGGCACAGAAGCAGAAAGCTCTTTTATTCTTGTTTTGCAGACTTAGATAAAAGCTAAATTCTGGTGTTTCTAGGGAAACTCTGGGTATAAGCCAAAATTATTTGGGACGAGCCTGCAAACTATCTGTATATCCTGTTGGCTCCAACTAGAACTTCTTTCAATGCCATGGAGAACCATTCTTTAGATCTTCTCTGGGGGATTATTAATCAATCAAGACTGATTGAAAATTAGATTACAATTGTTCTTTTTGACTCTAGAGGATCTAACGGGAATTAGTTGTGTACTCTGCATTAATGGAATCTCACAAAGTCACAAGAACTGACACCCTCCTTTCTCCCCCAAAAGTCAAATAGGCACTATAGAGCTCTCAAAGGATTTGGGTCAGAGTAGTGACATCATAGTAATAATTATATATATATATATATATATATATATATTTATATATACACACACACACACACATACACACATACATATATATACACATATACATATATAGTGCCTACCATGTGCCAGGCACTATATTAAGTACATTATCTCATTTGATCTTCCCAACAACCCTGTAAGGTGGTTATTATTATACCCATTTCACAGATGAGGAAAAATTGATGCTGAGAGGTTAAGTAATTTGCCAAGAGTAGGAGGCTGAGGCAGAATTTGAATTTGGATCTTTTTTACTCCGAATCTGTTGCTCTATATAGTATACCACCTAGTTCACATGTGAAAAGCAGTGTATGAGGAAGATTGCTCTGGCACTAATGTGTAAGGAGTGGCTAGAGGCTGCTTTGGAACCTAATTAAAACCTTGCTTGAGAGGTAAAATTCTATAGGCATCTGTAATACTCACAAAATCTTTCTTCTCTTCCAGCCCAGGAAACTTAAATGAAAGAACTAAAGTGTTATTTCTCTCTATCTTGTTCCCCCATTCCCCCAAATCATTTGTTTCTTGGGATAGGGCAATAGTAGCCCCTCCTATCTCCCCCTCAGCATGTGTGTGTGTGTGTGTGTGTATATATATATATATATATATATATATATATATATATATATATATATATATGTAGAAGACCAGATTTAGGACAGTATTTATTCACCCTAGGCAAGATTATTCCCCTTGTGTTTAACAATTTTATCCATTGATGTAGATACATTGGGCCTTCTTTGTAACAAATGGGATTTGATTTAATCCCAAAATAAATATCAAAATTCATAGGCACTGGGATTTTTGGCTCTAATAAAGTACTAATAAATAATACTAAAGTGCTCCATGTTGTAAACAGCTTCCAACTCTTGGCTATTAACTGTTCACTTTTGCTTTTCTCTAAGGGTAACATCTTTGCTGTGGGAATTCTCAACCTCTTAAATGCTATTTGTATGTTTCTTCCAGCTGTCCAGATCCACATTTTGAAGGCTGATAAGGTTGGAGACTGGTGGAAGTTCACAGTCAACATTATCTCCGTATACAAACAGGGTACTAGCCGGATCCGGAGGGGTGACCAGAGCTTGTGGATCCGCTCAAGAGATGTGGCTTGTAAGTGCCCTAAAATTAAATCTTTGAAGAAATACCTGCTTCTTGGAAATGACGAGGACTCTCCTGATCAGAATGGCATTGTGGCCGATAAAACCAGCTTGGTGATCCAGTGGAGGGACACATGGGCACGGCGGCTCCGGAAATTCCAGCAGCGGGAGAAGAAGGGGAAGTGTAAGAAGGCCTAGTAAGGAGCAGCCTGAGCTCCAGTGCCAAGAGGGCTTGAAAGAGAGAATGCGTGCAAGAGAATGATTGATCGATGGAGTGTGCAGCAGCTTTGTGTAGACCCTGGAGCAGACAGAATTGGAATGGGGATGGTGGTGGATTTCACTTTGTTATGGGACTGGGGCTAGGGCTGGGGCTGGGACTGGGGAGAAGGTGAGGGGGTGGGAATTACAGGGCTGGGAGTGCCCTCCTACTACTGGGACAGATGCCACTAAACACAAAGCAAGCAGCCATGGGAAGTTGGGGCCTAGCCTAAGGCCTCAAATGGCAACATCCCTTCCTAGCTAGCACCCCTGTTGGTGAGGGGAAGGCAAGCCACGTATACCCATAATTGTGGAAACCTGCAAAAGCTGCTGGTTTCAAAGTCCCCCCTCCTCCCAAACAGGATGTATACCCTGCAGTCAAGCCCAGTGCTTCTGCAGCTGCTGCTGCTGCTACAGCCTGTCCATATCCCCTCCCTCAGTCCCAAAGGGCCTGATATTGGATGAGAATTCAGTCAGAGGACAGACAATATGGACAGGTAACCTTTCCTTAATGGGCCTTGGTTTTACTTGGCAAAATGAGGATGCTATTGACCTACCTCATGGGGCTATTCAGAGATCAAAAGTGCTTCCTTTCCAAGTACTAAGTATTATTATTAGTGAGAAATCACTGAGTGTGTGTTGTTCATTTTGCACAGCTGGCCTAGGTAGGTAGCATGTACAGGGTTCTGCCTGAATCTTAACAAGTTTTGGGAGGAACACTTTCATGTTACTTGAATTCAAATGTATTATTAAAATCTTGGTGTTGGCAATGAAGCAAACTGTGGTATGAACCGAATTAGGATAGCTGTGAACTCTTGGACTAACAATTTAGGCAATTTAACCAAGAGTAGGCTGGATTTCTTAGAGCAACAATGCAGGGTATTAGCATACCAGAGTCCTTCCTCTACCTACTCCATTTCTTCTGACATTCAGTTTCCAGATCCCTCTGCCTCTCTTTGGAGACTTTGCATTTGGCCCTGTCCTTCCTCCCCACCCCCCTTTTTAATTTCTCCCAGACTACTACAGGCTAGTTTGAATACCCTAGAATATAGCCCTTCCAAAATCGAGGAAACAGAGTGGCACCCCAATAACCCACTTGTCAATAGTGGAAATGGAAAGTTAAATCAATTGACATGCATTTATTAAACCCCTACTGTATAGCCAGATCAAGTTGTGTGGGTCTTGGAGCAAGCAGGATCCCTATCACAGTGGCTCAGCTCACAGCTTACTGGGCCAGTCAGTGTTCAGGAAGGATTTGGGCTCTCTAAGGTGCCCAGTCCCTGGGAGTCCTAGAAGATTACTTCAGAGAGGCCCCAAGTTGGGTGGGCAGCCAGTGCTGTTTCCATCTCAAACAGAGGAGGCCTGGAGGAGTCAAAGTCAAAACCTCCCAGATCGTTTCCTCTTTGGAAACTTGGAACTAGCCCTTATAACATTTTCCAGCAGGAGAGGGGTGGGGGAAGGGAGCCTTGCTGCCTAATTTTATAGCAGTGACATTGTTTATATAATGACATCAGTTCCCAGAATGCAGTGCAACTGGAAGGTGCCTGGAGAGCAAGTAGAATGAAGGGTGGGGTGTGTGGGGTGTTAGTGGACCCCTAGTCCTAGGGAAAATGATTTGTTCTAAGCTAGAATGGCTAGGGAGGCCTACAAAGCCAACCCTAGAAGTGAAGGCTAGGTTTTACATGTCAGTCATTCACTCCCCTCCTCCTTTCCTTGCCAGTGAAACTGCTGGAAAGGCTTATTTGAAATAATCCTCTAGCTCTGCCCTCAGGTTATATTTCCTTTTGGCAGGTTTCAGATCCTCATGGGGACTACTAACCTGGCCAAGAACTAAGGGATCAGGGCCAAGGAAGCCTGCTATTGCATCTCCTATCTAACATATCTCAAAGCCCCTGGGATCATAAAGCTGCCCTTCCAACATAGTCTAGCCCCTATGGGGCTGAGCACAAAGCCACCAATTCCCCTGGTGGAATTATTCATTTGCCTTTAGGATGGTCCAATTTTCCACTGAGAAACCTGTTCAACAAGGATTGTCATTGAGTTACATTGTGCAGGCTAAATCTGAATTCTTCCAGTTTTGAAGATCTTATACAGGGCTTCATCCCATTTTCTCAGGCACCCCCAAATTTTACCATGAATTCCTTCCCTTCCAAAATGTATGCTTGGCTACTCCTTGATCAGAAATACAACAAAGGGACCTTTGTATAGGGCCCTGTCTTTTATTCACTTTCCTATATTTCAGGGCCAGTTCTCCCAAGGTCATTTCTCAAATCCCAGATTCTCAGAGCCAAAAGGAACCTCAATTCTCTTTATAGCATATCTGACTAGAGGTCATCCAGTCTTTCCATGAAAGGGAACTCGCTACTTTTGAGACATCCCATTACCAGATAGTGCTAATTGTTAGGAAGTTTTTTCTTCTATCAAACATATTTGCTTCTTTGCAATTTCCATTTCTTATTCCTAGTTCTCCTATCTGGGATCATCCAGAAAAATTGTCTAATCCCTCTTCCACATGACAGACTTGCAAATACTTGAAGACAGCTATTATATTCCTTCCAAAACTTTTCTCTACACTAAACATCCCAAGTTCTGTCAACTGATCTTCATGTGACATGATCTCAAATTTCTTCACCATCCCCTTTATTGGACACTTTCCAAAGAACGGTTTAAAGTTTGTCAGACAACTGAATCCAGCAGTCCAGATATGGCATGACCAAGGTATATTTGAAAGTAATTCTCCATGCCCAAGCCCTGGTTACTCTGCTTCTCAGTGCAACTCAAGATTTGGTGCTTTTTCACATTGTACACTTTTGATGATTTTACAATTCCCTAAAATTCCTTGCCATTTTTTTTTTTCAGACGAACTACTATTGGCTATGCTTTTTTATTTGTGAAATTAGTTTTTGAGTCCAAATATAGGATGTTACATTCCCTCCATTCCTTTCATTAATAGTTAACTTAGTGTTCTGTCCCATTGAGAATTTTTTTTAGAGCCTTACTTCTGTGATCCAACATGGCAGTGTTTTGCCTCAACCCTATCCTTTGCCAGGGAATAATACAAAGAAAGATGCTGGGACTATTCTTTATTTCCTCATACTGGAGACTGTGGCTCCAAGACCACCAAGTTTCCATATCTGATTTTTCTTCAGTAAGCTCTTCTAGTAGTAAAATGAGTGACAGTAGCCATTAACTTGATGGCTGTGTACAGTTTCAATTTAAAAGGATCCTGAACCTAGGAGTTTTCCAAGATTGTCTGAATTGGAAAAATACCAGAACAGATATCTCCTAACAATCATCACCACAGGGTTTAAGGATTAAGTATATCTGATCCCATAATCCCTGTGAGAAGCTTCCTGGAATTTGGAGTGTCATGCTGTAGTAACCTAGGGAGAGATATTTTTATCTACTTTCTCTGTTCTGTCCAAACTGAGTAAGGCAGATAGATCTTTGCCTCTGACCAGATGAGCCCAAGGCATACTTATTCTTAGCAAAACTAGAAGAACAGAGATTTGAGAGAAGGGATGAGAAAGCCTGAAGGAGGTATCCCTGGTTGGTCGAGGCTTGGGAATAAATGAAGGAACCTACTAGTGAATTGAACAAGTGGCATGAGGGACTGAAATCCCTGTATCTGAGAATGCCTCTGAATCAGTGAATATAGGAGAATGTGAACTAAGACACACACACACACACACACACACACACACACACACAAATTGTTCTTTTCTCATTAGGCAACTTCTAAGCTTCTCAGAAATATTTAAATTTTCCTCTTCCATATGAGAAACTCATCTGTCTGTTCTCCCATCCTCTCCAGTTCTTGCCCAGTAGGTCTCAACTTTAAGGTCCTTTGTCTATCTGGATCAGTAGAAGTTATGAGTTTATTTAATGAACTTCTCCACTGAAGACTATGATAGAAGATGACCTGATGCTAAAGACCAGGGTTCCAAACAGAGGCTACACAAACATGTTGTGGGGGAGCTTCTGGCGCAGGGTGAGAGCTAGGAATAGATGACCTCTAATCAGACTTCTTATGACTGTAGAAGCTGATTTTACTCCTCTGGGCTTGAAGGCAGATTGCAGACTTTGTTGTACCAGGAGAGCAAAGATCACAGGCCTGAAGAGTCAGCTCTTAGAGCTTGCCTCTGAGACTCATCTGTTCCCTCTGAAGATTCTAGAACTCAGTAGCTATTGCTTAAACTTTGGGACCTGTAAGAAGTATGCAGAGAATGCTGAGTTGTAAACAGGGTTCACAATAGTTTCACTAGGAGTTTATTGCAGGAAGAAAAAAATATAGTTGTCATTTTTCTTCAGGAATCAGCCCAGATCTTCCCAAACTCCTGCTCCTTCCATCCTTAGTTTTCTCAAATTGATGTCAGACTTTGTGAGGCTAGGACCAACTATCTGCATCTAAGTTGCCCCTTCTTTTGATCAAAAACTCCCAAATATCTAGGAAGGGATGAAGCTTTCAGGTCCCTTAAATAGACTTAGCTATTTCTGCTCAGAACCAATAATCAACTCCTATTGTGGCTTTCACCAACTACCTATGGTTAGTTTCTTTGAGACTCAGTTTCCTTATTTATAAAGTGGGCCCTTCCAGTTCTCACATTCTACAACTCCACTCCTCAGAATTCCTGACCAGCCCTGCTAAGCATCTCATGACCTTCACCTGATATCTCCTGGGCTTGGTTATCGTGTTCTCTTCCTGATTATAATTTGCCTTCCCCCTTTTCAGCTTAATAACCAGGTTGTATGGTTTGAGTGCTCCAGAGACCCAGAATTTGCAAGTCACCTTTCTGTGGTCAATCGGGTTCAGTTCTATTGCTCCCCATTTCTGCAGCTGGGAAATTTGACAGGCTCAGCTAAGTTTTGCTGACTTAATGCTGCAATCCTTGTAATTTGATTTTCAGAGTGAATGTGTTCTCTTGACTCCATTTTTCCTGAATGTAAGTGAATCAAACCACAAGATATCCCTCTGACTGAAGCCACTAGAACAGAGGAAAAAAGCAGGCAATGATAGTGATGATCCCACCTGCCCTTGAAACAGCCCCAGTCATTAGGGTTCTGGGAAAGAGAAGGAAACAAAAATTAAGGAGCTCCTGTTTGTATAGTTAGAGTGATATTTAAAATTGAACTAGATTTTGGAGAATTTATTAACTAAAAATGTTATGGTAGGTATTTAAAGAAAAACTCATGAGACTAGTCTTATAAGAAAAATCCCCAGTTATAATTTTTTCTTACCCAGTGGGAACTTAGTGGGTGGTCTGGCCTCTTTGGCCAACTAATGAGCCCTTACATTAGTTACAAGTAGTAACACTAGGAATTAGGAAGGGTGCTTTGGAAAGGGCATATCTGGCAAGGTGGACACTAAGGAAGGACTTTTCTTAGCCTTGCCTTGGTCTGGGTTAAAGAAAAAAGTTCTCCTAAAATGACCATCCACTTAACTACCAGATGTTTGGTGGAAGAAGAAGACACTACCTGGGAAAAAACGCATTTTCCCTACTGAGCGGGGGACAATGAGGGGCACTTCAGTTTCCCTGATACTAGGCTAAGAAAGCTGTCAGGACTGGTTGAAATGGGACAGAAGGGGGCTTATCAAAGTCAGAATAAAGAAAAAGAAACTGGGAGCCAGTCTATAACACTCTATTATTGTTATGGACTTCAATCTCAACCTTTGTAAAACAGTTAGACTTTTGATAGCCCAAAAGAGACTTTGACTTCATGGGTCAAACAAGTGTTGGAAAATTGTGTCTCTGGAAAGCTGGAAGTTTTCAAGGCATGGAAGTTGTGTAAGTAAACTGAAGACCTTTAGTTTCTCATTAAGGAGGCCAAACACACAGGACTAAGGACAATTCAAAGGCCTTAAGGTATTTACATATTCCTGAAAGCAACAGATGTGCACAAACCACAGGAGAATTTCAGTGTTAGTGGGGTTCCTCTGTGCTCCTCCCCCGAAAAAAACCCCCAGCTCATTTTGTGATTGAAATTCTCCTCTGCCCCATGCTCCTGGATATGCTACTTACTCTTATCTTCCTTCCACTTGGATCCCTTTCTGTGTTTGGTTTCTGTTTGGAATTGTAAATGTGTAGCTGTGACCATGGCATACTGTTTGGGTCAATGTTCCTTTCCAATGCATACTAATATATATTATGGTTATTATATATGAATATATTTAATGACATGGGAAAAATTGTGGATTTTTTTTATTGTTGTAATTTTTAGAGCTTCAATGGAACCAGATGGAGCTTGTAATGTGGGCCCCCACTTGGTAGAACTAAATTCAGAGAGCAGTTGAATAAACTCTTGTACACTGTCTTGGCCTTGGATCTTTATTGGTAGCCTGATTCAAGCTCATTTTGTCTGGGAGTGGACAAGGGAAGGGAGAGTGCCAAGGAGGGGAGAGGTTACAATCTACAGGGTACTCGGGGCACTTATGGGACACTGGCCTCTAACTCCATAGTGACACAGAGATACTGTCTTTTCCACAGAGCAGAGCTTGCTTTTTCCATATATGGGATCAGAATATAATCTTTGCTTATCTCTCCTCTAGTCTGGCACAGTTTGGTTTCAGCCTGAGACTGAATACAGTCTAGTATTAACTAGATACTGCTACAGGCTAGAAGAGATTGGGCCGGTAATAGAGGTTGGAACAATTCACATTTCAGTTCTCTTTTCAAGCAGTATTGAATACAATCTAATCCCTCTTTTTTTTCATATTAGATATGTTAAAGTATATGTTAAATACAATATGTATACATATTTATATAGTTGTTTTACTACATAAGAAAAATCAGATTTAGAAAGAAGGTAAAAAATAAGCTGGGAAAAAAAATAAAAATGCAAACAAACAATAACAGAAAGAGTATAAAGGTTATGTTGTGGTTCACACTCATTTCCCAGTGTTCTTTCGATGGGTGCAGCTGATTATTGATCAATTGGAACTGATTTGGATCCTCTCATTGTTGAAGATAGCCACTTCCATCAGAATGGATCCTCATATAGTATTTCTGTTGAAGTGTATAATGATCTGGTTCTGCTCCTTTCACTTGGCATAAATTCATGTAAGTCTCTCCAGGCCTCTCTGTATTCATCCTACTGATCATTTACCAAACAATAATATTCCATAACATTCATATACCACAATTTACCCAACCATTTTCCAATTGATGGGCATCCGCTCCATTTCCAGTTTCTAGCCACTACAAAAAGGACTGCCACAAACATTTTTGCACATATAGGTACCTCCCTTTCCCTTCTTTAATATCTCTTTGGGATATAAGCCCAGTAGTAGCACTGCTGCATTTAGGGTATGCATCAGTGTCCCAGTTTTCCCACATTCCCTCCAACATTTGTTATTATCTTTTCCTGTCATTTTAGTAATCTGAGAGGTGTGTAGTGGTATCTCAGAGTTGTCGTAATTTGCATTTCTCTGATCAATAATGATTTGGAACACCTTTTCATCTGGGTAGAAATAGTTTCAATTTCATCATCTGAAAATTGTCTGTTCATATCCTTTGACCATTTATCAATTGGAGAATGACTTGCTAATCCCTCTTTTAAAATAAAAATAACTCTCAAACTGATTCTTGAAGCTTCCTGTGTTGTAAGAAGAGGTCTGAAAGGGAAAGTGGTGTTTGGAGTGTGCAGGACAAACAGGAATACATGTAACTCTGTCTGCAGCAGAAGATGGGAGGAGAACCTTTGATTTTTCCATGAGATACTGGAAATTTGTTTACCTTCAGACCAAAAAACTAATTTTTTTTCAAAGTTATCAATTCAAAATTCACAAAAAGCTTCCAGAACCTTAAAAAATATGCTTTTTAAGAAGTTTGTTCCAAGGAGCAAGAACTGGTAAAGAAATAAATGCACCAGGATTTGAGCTCACTGTATTTCTGCACAAGAGGCTATATTTAAACTCCCATATGGTTGTGATTTATTAAATAAACAATTCAATCATTAGGAACACATTGTGCTGCCATGCAAAGCAGGGTAATCCTTACTAGGAAGCTATAATTTCTGAATCCAGCTGTTCTAACACAAGTCTTAACAAATGGGCATGACCCTAGAGCCTCCTGCAATTCTGATTCAATTGACCCTCCCTTCCAAATTCCTAGAGAGCCATCTGTCCATACTACAGGTCAGCCAGGCTATGAACAGGCTCCCTTCTTGGCTGGTAAAAAATGAAACAATTCAGGGAACTCATTCATGTTTTCGGCCATTATAAGAATATAAACAGTATTAGGCTATATTCTTTGGAGAGATGTACAGTTGGGTTCTAAGTATCCTAAACTTGAAGCATTAAACATGAAGCTCATGGGAAGCAATTTCCAAGATTTGTGAAGCAGATTAAAATGTAACTGGGAAATATTTTTAAAAAAATAAAAATGCAATAAAATATAGATAAAATTACATTTTAAAACTGTCAGTATGTGGTTTGCAGGGATCCTTATTCAAAGTATGGTGGTCCCCATTTCTAGTTGTTTGATATCATTGTCCTAAACCCTTTCTATCAAAGTCATAACTATAAATGACATCTTTTCCCATCAAATAACCAGGTTATCTGAAAGCCAAATCTTCAAGTCTGTTCAACAAGCAAACAGTAAAGTCAGTTTCACAAAGTTTCAAGTTTCTGAGGTGATATTTCTTATTTTGGCTATAGGTAGTTTAAAAATCTTTAAAGAAGTTTACAGTTGGTTGATAATTATCAAAATGAATGGCTTGACTCTAACTTCTAATCTAAATTATTTAAGATCATGACTAGTTCTCAAGGAGCAGATTGGCTCATCTTTTTTTTTTTTTTTCCCCCCTGTTAAAGGGAGATTTTTCCTTGGGAAACGTGACAAGTCAGTTGTGGTACCAGCCACCTTATAAAAATAATGAAAGTGATTAATAGCACTGCCTGAATGTTAGAAGGGTCCACTTAAGATCAACTATGGTCCCCAGGGGCTCATGGCAGATCAGGGGAAAGAGCACTCATCTGAATAGGGTTTGGAAACCTAGGCCCTCTAAAGCTTGCATTCCATTATTGTTGATGGGACTGTGGTTCCACATCAGGGAGAAGCAATAATATGGGCAAGGAGAAATGCTTTCTTAAAATAATACACAATTTATCTTGCACTTGTCTCCATCATTCTCCCTATAACAGAGGCTTGGAGACATTTTTGACATTTTGACATTTGACAGGGTTGCCAAGTCTTGTCAATTTAGATTGTAGAGATCTGTTGATTTCTAGTCCCTCTTCTATTGCAATCATCCTGGCCACGGATTGGCTTCCTTCCTATAATAATTGCTTTCCAAGTCATGATTACAATACTTTAATCTTCTTATTCTGATTATGCCAACAAAACAAAAAACTTCAGTATTCCCCCTTGCCTACTGGTTGACATACAAGATTCTCCATAATTAGGTTCTAAACTACTTTTCATGTAACTGGACTATTCCATGTCAGTCATTTCTTTTCTTGACCCTATATCCTTGCTCAGGTTTTCCCCAGGCCTAGAAAGACTTGCTCCCCTAGCAATCACCCACTTCCATTTGTCCATGTGATATGAGGATTAATTTTTCAAAATTAGGACTCCGCCAAAGGAAGATTCAGGAAGGACATGGCAGCTATCTTCAAGCATATGAAAAATTTACATTTGGAAAAGACTTATTAAAATGTTTGGATGTAGAAGGCAAAATTAGGACCAACGTGTTGCAGAGACAAATTTAGGCTTGGTGTAAGGAATAATTTACAAGCTCTAATAATTAGAGTTATCCAAACTAAGGTCCCTTCAAATTATGAGAGTATGTGATTGTATAAATCCTTCCTTCAGGATCAAGATACCACCTTTTCTCTGAAATTATCACTCCTCTTCAAGTAAAAGAGGGCCTTCTACCCAAAATTTATCACATTCTCCCTTGTATTATATATCTTTTTTCTTCCCTGTGGGGTTATTAGCTTGAAAGGAGAATCTGTTTTACATCTATATGTCCAGTAGCTAGCATAGCCCTATGCCAAATACATCAAGGATCCATGTGATTTTATGAATGCAGTCCTCCACTAGTGCAAATAGCAACTCCTTCCTCCTGCTTCCTGCCTTAACATGTAATTTTCCTGAGTTTCTGTGACAAAAAAATACACCATCGTGTAGCCATCTTTCTAATAATGAAACTTTTTACACTTAGATCAACCCTCTGAAATTAGACACAATATTAAATTCTTAACAAATGATGAATTAATCAGTACATGTTTCTGTTAATAATCTTGTAACAAACCAATTCAAATACTGAGAGATACAAAGTTGATTTAGGATAAATTTATTTTTCTGATCCATTTTTATATACTCTTTGAGGATCTTAGAGAGACAATGAATAATTGATCAACCAAGAAGCATTTATTAAGGCTTATTATATGACAGTCCTAGCTAGCCCTCAAGGAACTTAAAATTCTACTGCAGAGACAGCATATATGTAAATAAGTCTAAACATAATATAGATAAAAGTAGCAGCTGTCAGCAGAATCAGAGAAAGCCTCATGTAAAAGAAAGTGGATGTTAAGCTTAGCTTTGAAGGAAACAAAGCATTCTAAAAGGAAGAGGAAAGATGGGAGAACATTCTATATAAGGGGGACAGCTTATGGAAAGGCAGGGAAATGACAGAATGGCAAGTAGACATCCATCCATCCACCCATGCATCCATATTCATATATATTTACATTCATAAGTTTAAGACAACAATTAAACTATTTCATCACCAGAATTGTATAAAATAATACTCAATACTTAATGAGTCTATGATAAAGGAACTCACCTAGCATGTTAGAATTAGGATTAGAATACAGATGCTGGGAAAATTACAGGCTCCTCCTTAGCCCCTCAGATTCTTAATTTAACCAGACTCTAACTGGTTCTAGGTGACAATATCACCACCTGAGGGCTTAGCTATTTGGTCAAAATTCTTTGAGGAGGAGTTTTCATACCTTCCTGAAGATGGATCTCTCTAGATTCCTAATTTTCACTCATGACAAAGACATCCTTGGGTTTAAGACTGATGAAAAGTCCTTTCCATAGTCATGATCCCATGAGACCAAATACAAAAACAAGGCAAGAAATAAATCTTAATAATAAAGCCAGTTGGAAATAATAACCTAAACTGTTTTATCAGTTTTGACACTGTTCTTCTGTTATAATTTTGAGCATCAAGTTTGGCATAAGATTTCTAGAAGGAGGTATGTGCCTTTTGTTGTTTGTATGTAGTTAAGTCATTAGCTTTAAAATGCTGTTGAAATGTGCTTAAAACACTGAAAGGAAAAAATTAGGGTCCATTCCCTTTTAAAGCAAAAATATGTTTGAAACTTTTAGCAAAGTTATAAAAGAGAAATGCTCTTTTTACTCTTTCAATCCAAATTATCTCATTTAATTTTTGAAAGTTTTATTTATGTCTTTTGCTTTTTACACTAGAATAATTTGCCAATAAATACCTTCCTTGTAACAAAGAAAAACTACTAAGAAAACCAAGCAACCAATACGAAACCAGTCTGTCAAAATATAATATTCAAGATAAATTCAAGGCATTTGTAGTCACTCATGCATTTCATTATCTAGGACCAATATTTGTCATTGCAATGAAAGCTTGGCTATTTTTAAGTATTGTTTTCATTTATATTACTATGGTCATTGCTTTTGTTATTTTTCAAATTTTGCATTTTGAGCATTGTATCAATTCCCATGTTTTTTTGTGTTGTTTTTTTTTTTAAGCACATTAGCTAACATTCTCCAATTGATAAACACTTACTTTGTTTACTCTCTGTCTTGTTTTGTTTTTGTCTTTTTTTTTTTTCCTTTGGTCCATTTTTGCTACCACAAATATTTTCATAGAACCTTCCTGCATATTTTGGCATATGTTAAAACTTTTCTAGTCTCTTAGCTCCTTGGAATACATGTCCAGTTCCAGCTTAAAGGATATAAACAATATAATAACATTTCTTGCATAATTCTCAATTGTTTTCCTGAATACTTGGTTGGTCATAAGTCTACCAAGAATGTGCCACAGCACATTCACAGCCCATTCAACCATGACTATTTTCTTCTTTTAACATCTTTGCAAATGTGATGGGTGTGAAGTGATACCTTGGTGTTACTTTAATTTGCATTTCTTTTGTTACTGGTGATTTCAAACATTTTTACAGTCATGAGAGCATGTGAGGTGCTGGGTGAACATTTAGAAAGAGAAGCAGTTACACACAGAAGCACCATGGCTTTCATTAAGAAGATATAGGGACTCAATAAGAGTCAGCAAGATGACATGGCAGCTAATCCCATTTCTTTATTTCTCAGGATGACTAAATTACTAAAGGGGAAATGTGTGGATATAATAAATATTCTAAACCAAACTTCTGACAACGTATCTCTTACTATTCTTGAGAAGTTGACAACATATAAATGAGATAAATCTAATTAGATGGATTCAGAAGTGGAGGAAGAACTGATGAACTCAAAGAGAACTTATTAATGGTTTGCTAACAGGACCATGGCAGAAGTCTCCAGTGGGAAATCTGTGCTGGGCTGAAGCTCTTTAACATTTTTATCGGTGACTTGGATGAAGACATGAGAATCAAATTTACTGATCAGAGAGAATATAATAAAAGATAAACTGGGCAGTTTTGATTATATAAAATTGAACAATTTTTGTACAAAAATGTAATGAATTTAAAAATGGAAAAGAATCAGTTAACTGGGAAGAGTTTCTGTGGCAAGTTTCTGGCAAAGGGCTCATTTCCAAGATATAGAACAAATTGATTCAAATTTATAAGGAAAAAAAGACATTCTCCCCAACATAAGGGGTCAGTGGATGTGAATGGACAGTTTTCTAGTTAATAATAATAATAGCTAGCATTTAAATAGAATTCTTTAAAATCTATCCACCTTAGATCCAAGTTATCAACAACAATAAGAAAGGATGTTTCATATCACTAGAGAAGTCATTTGGAAAAGTGGAGCTAAGATGGCAGAGTAAAGGGATGACAGAAAGCTAGCAAGAGAGGTGTAACTTACTGAGGTAAGAGGGGAACATAGTCTAGCCTACTCCACACCTAGCAATCCAATAATTGAGGCCCGATCCCAGGGCAAGGCAGCATGGAGGACTCATGGCCTAGCGAAAAGCTAGCAGCAAGGAAGCCAGTAGCAAGGGAACTTGTGCCTGGCGCAAGCCAACAGTAGGCTTTGGGAGCAATCAAATCAAGTGTGGATTCCAGACCTGTCAAGCCACAGACAGTAGGGGAGTCAAACAATTACAAAGTCAGAAGATTACAAGGGATCTTTTCTGGCACTTGGTGTAGGACTGTCTTGTATTGGTCACATGTGGTTCCAAGTCACAGACCTAGGGTAAGGAAGAGCAAGAGCAGAGAAGAGCTCTTGGTCTTTGGGGAGCAGGGACCCAATCCCAGGGCAAGAAATGATACTTCTGGTCATTTACAGACTAGAGTACAGGTGAGAGAAGCAGTGACCTTGGAAGAATGAAAAACTTACAGTTACAAAATAAATTTGAGAACACACAAAAAAATGAAGCTTCAGACAGTACCCCCTCCACCCTGGAAACAGAGCCCAACTTTAACACAGAGTTAAAAATACGAAATAGGCCAGAAAAGTAAGCAAGCAACAACAAAGGAACTTGAACATAGAAAGTTATGCTCACAAGGAAAATCAATGTAAAAATGGCTAAGTACAAATGCTAAAACAAAAATATGAATTGGCCTTAGGCCCAATTTACAGAAGAGCTCAAAAAGGATTTTAAAAATGAAAATATGTGGAAGCAAATTGGGAAAAGAATAGTAATGCAAGAAGAAAATACCTTAAAAATAGAATAATTCAAATAAAAGATGCACAAAAATCTACTAAAAAGAACCCTAAAAAGAAGAATTGGCCAAATGGGAAAATATATATAATCTCTTTAAGATTCACAGAAGAAATCTTTAAAAAGTAGAATTGGCAAAATGGAGGAGAGTCAGAATCTCATACACAACATATTGTAGGATTTTGTTTTTTTAATCCACTCTTTTGGGTGGATCCACTAATTTGGGTGTGTTAATCTCATTTCAATTCAGAGTAAATAATTCCTACTTATGTATTTCCTTTTATCTGTTCTTCCTCATTTATTCTCTCTCCCCCTCCTTTCCTATTCCTTCTTGCCAGTATTTTACTTTGTACCACTTCCTCTACCAATCTATACCCTCTCCTTTAGTTTTCCTGTCTTAATTCCCTAGAGGAAAGATAAGAGTTCTGTTGGAATCCTTACAAAGTGTTGTCATTAGAATTGATAGAGACAATAAGTATCTAATTTAGCATGGTTCAGTATGATTGATCTGATCCTACAAGGAGATGTTATGGGCCAGAACTTGAAACAAGGTACTAAGTGGAATTGATGGAAGCAATGCTTGTGTGCTTGGAATTGCATCTTTAAAAGTTTACACATTAGAGGTCACACATTAGAGCTCACATATTGGAGTTCACAAGTATGGGAGATTCACAACGTTAACTTTGTAACTTCGTGAATTCACACCTCCCATAATTTCACTCTCAGAGGAGGAGTCAACCTTTGAGAGAGCATAAAAATAGCTGAGCTCAGTCAGCAGAGTTCAGTTGAAAAGATTGCGAGGGGAGCATCAGTTCAGTTCAGAAGCCACGAGTGGGAGTTGAGCTAGAGCCAGAAGTCACTTCGGAAGATTGAAAGCAATGAGTCGGAATTGAGGCAGAGGCAGAAGCAGAAGCAAAGGACAAGCTACAAGAGTTCTTGGAATAGGAAGGAGAAAATAAACATTTGGATTTCATCAGCTGGCTGCATTTGAGGTGATTATTACTCTGAACTGAAACTAAGGTTGCCTCCAGAAAACCTCCCCAAGAAACCTGCACAGAGAACCATTATATTTTATTTTGTTTGTACAAAAACTTTTCAATTTGATATAATCAAAATTTTCAATTTTGTAGTCAATAGTGATCTCTAGTTCTTCTTTGGTCATAAATTCCTTCCTCTTCCACAGGTCTGAGAGGTAAACTATCCTATGCTCTTCCAATTTATTTATGATCTCATTCTTTATGCCTAGATCATGAACCCATTTTGACCTTATCTTGGTGTACGGTGTTAAGTGTGGGTCAATGCCTAGTTTCTGCCATACTAATTTCCAATTTTCCCAGCAATTTTTGTCAAATAATGCATTCTTATCCCCAAAACTGGGGTCTTTGGGTTTGTCAAACACTAGATAATTAAGGTTATTGGCTGTCCTTTGAACCTAACCTATTCCATTGATCAACTAGTCTATTTCTTAGCCAATACCAGATAGTTTTAGTAACCGCTGCCTTATAATATAATTTTAGATCTGGTACAGCTAGGACACCTTCATTTGATTTTTTTTTTTCATTAATTCCCTTGAAATTCTTGACCTTTTGTTTTTCATATAAACTTTGTTGTTATTTTTTCTAGGTCATCAAAATAGTTTTTGGGAAGTCTGATTGGTATAGCGCTAAATAAATTAGTTTAGGTGTCATCTTTATTATATTTGTTCGCCCAATCCAAGAGCATTTAATATTTTTCCAGTTAGTTAGATCAGACTTAATTTGTGTGGAAAGTGTTTTGTAGTTTTGCTCATAAAGTTTCTGATTTTCCCTTGGCAGATAGATTCCTAAATATTTTATACTATCAGTAGTTACTTTAAATGGGATTTCTCTTTGTAACTCTGACTGTTGGATTTTGTTAGTGATATATAAGAATGCTGATGACTTATGTGGGTTTATTTTATAACCAGCAACTTTGCTAAAATTGTGGATTATTTCTAATAACTTTTTAGTAGAATCTCTGGGAGAACCATTATATTTTAAAGAAGAGAACACCACAGAGTTCTATTCTAAACTGAATGTATGTTATTCCTTCTTTGAGCCAATTCTGATAATGGTAAGGTTGACACATTGCCTGCCCCATTCCATCTTTCTCTTCACTGTAACAACGCATTTGCATCTCTTCAAATGAAATAATTTATCTTATTCTATCTTTTCCTTCTCCCTTTTCCCAGTAAAATTCCCTTCTTCATCCTTTATTTTTTTTTTTAATATCACCTCATCATAGACAGCTCATGTCTGTATTCTGTTTATATATGCTCCTTCTAACTATCCTAATAGGGAAAAGTTCTTAAGAGTTACAAGTATCATCTACTTTGGTAGGGATGTAACAGTTTAACCTTATTGTGTCCCTTATGATGTCTCTTTATCTTTCCACACTTCTCTCAAGTCTTATATTTGAAAATCAAATTTTCTGTTTGCCTCTTAAAAAACTGAATATCATTTTTTTTGTTCCCCCTCCCCAAAGGATTATGCTCAATTTTCAGCTGAGTCTTAGTTGTAATCCTCGATCCTTTCCCTTCAAGCATATCATATTCCAAAGTCCCTCTAATCCTTCAGAGTAGAAGCTGCAAAATTCTGTGTAATCCTGACTGTAGCTTCACATTATGTGAATTGTTTCTTTCTGCTTGATTGCAGTATTTTCTCCTTGGTCTGGGAGCCCTGAAATTTTGCTTGTAATATTGCTGGAAGTTTGCAATTGGGGATCTCTTTCAAGAGGTAGTCATAGATTCTTTTAGTTTCTATTTTATTTGCTAGCTCTAGGATATAAGGGCATTTTTTCTTGATACTTTCTTGAAAAGTGATGTCTAAGCTTTTTGTTTCTTCTTTTAATAATGGCTTTCGGGTAGTCCAATAGTTCTTTTACCTTTTTTCCCCAATTTTTAAATTTCTTTTTTTAATTTTTCCAAATACATATAAAAATAGTATTCAACATTTGCCTTTGCAAAACCTTGTGTTCCAGACAATTTTCAGATGAAAAAATTAAAACCATTTTTAGTTATATGAAATCTAAATCACTATTGATGACAGAAATGCAAATTAAGACAACTCTGAGATACCACTACACACCTCTCAGATTGGCTAAAATGACAGGAAAAGATAATGATGAATGTTGGAGGGGATGGGGGAAAATTGGGACACCAATACATTGTTGCTGGAACTGTGGACAGATCCAGTCATTCCGGAGAGCAATTTGGAATTATGCTCAGAGTTATCAAACTGTGCATACCCTTTAACCCAGCAATGTCTCTACTGGGCCTGCATCCTAAAGAGATCTTAAAGGAGGGAAAGAGACCTACATGTGCAGAAATGTTTGTGGCAGCCCTTTTTGTAGTGGCAAGAAACTGGAAACTAAATGGATGCCCATCGATTAGAGAATGACTGAATAAATTGTGATATATGAATGTTATGGAATATTACTGTTCTCTAAGAAACAACCAACAGGATGATTTCAGAGATGCCTGGAGATACATGAACTGATGCTAAGGGAAATGAGCAGAACCAGGAGATCATTGTACATGGCAACAAGAAAATTATACAATGATCAATTCTGATGGATGTGTCTCTTTCCAACAATAAGATGACTGATGCCAGTTCCGATGATCTTGTGATGAAGAGATCCATCTACATCCAGAGAGAGGACTGTGAAAACTGAATGTGGACCAAAACATAGCATTTTAACTCTTTCTGTTGTTGTTTGCTTGCATTTTGTTTTCTTTCTCAGTTTTTTTTTACCTTCCTGATCCGATTTTTCTTGTGCAGCAAGATAACTGTAAAAATATGTATACATATATTGGACTTAACATATTTAATATACATTGGATTACCTGCCATCTAGGGCGGGGGAAGGAGAAGGAGGAGAAAATTTGGAATACAAGGTTTTGCAAGGATCAATGTTGAAAAATTACCCATGCATATGTTTTGTAAATAAAAAGCTTTAATAAAAATAAACTTAAAAAAAAATTTTCTCCCTTCTTCTTTCCCCTCAGACAATGAGCAATATGATATAGGTTAAATGTACAATTCTTCTAATTATCTATTTTCAATCTATTTTCTTGATCTGTTGTTTTTCCAATTAGTTCACATTTTCTTCTATTTCTTAATTCTTTAGATTGTTTTATTGTTTCTTGATTTCTCATGAAGATATCATTACTTTCTATTTGCCAAATTCAATTTTTAAAGAATTATTTTCTTTAGTGAACTTTTACATTTCATTTTCCATTTGGCATTTTACTTTTTTAAGGAACTGTTTTCTTCAGTGAATTTTTGTACAACCTTTTTTCTATTTTATGCTTCCTTTACCAAGCTTTTGAATCTTTTTTTTTCATGACTCTCTTACATTTCTCCCATTTCTTTTCCCAATTTTTCGTCTACCTCTCTTTTTTGATTTTTAAAATCCTTTTCAAGCAGTTCCATGTGTTCTTTGGTCCTTCAACCAATTCACATTTTTCTTTGAAGCTTTGCATATAGGCATTTTGAAATTGTCTTTTTCTGAATCTCTTTTGAACATCATATTATCATAATAACTTTGGTCTGTTTCCTTTTTTTTTGTTTTCCTCATTTTCCCAGTCTACTTCTTAACTTTTAACTTTATTTTCAAGTTAGGCTCTGCTTTTTATACTGAATGTCATACCTGTACCTGTACCAGACATTTGTCATTGGCCTGTACTGGGGGAATAGAGCTTTTATAAGTGACCAGTTGGCTTGCTGGGTTAAAACCTTCTTTTGGATTGGTAAGGCATCACCTGCATTGGATTATACTTTCCTTTGCCCCAGTGAGACCCACTTTTTTTCTGATGCCAACTTTCTAAGTTATCTTAGGATGGAAAATTGTTTCACCCTGTCCTTCTATTGCTTCTGCTGTGCCAGAATTCACTTTTAAGTGTTGTTTCATAATTGTTTGGAGGTAAATGTGAGAAGTCCAGGAGAAGTCTTGTCTTACTCTACCATCTAGCTTAATACAAAGGCTCACTGAAAAAAAGAATTGGGCAAGTGGAAACTAATGACTCCATGAGACATCAAGAAAACAATAAAATGAAATTTTAAAAAATTAAAAATAGAAGAAAATATGAAATATTTGGGTAAAAAAACTGACCTGGAAAATAGATCAAGGAGAGACAATTTAAGGACTCTCCCTGAAAGTCATGATCAAGAAAAGAACTTTAACATAATTTTCAAGAAATCATCAAAGAAAACTGTCGTAGAACCAGAGGGCAAAATAGAAATTGAATAAATCTATTGATCACTTCCTAAAATAGATTCCAAAATGAAAACTCAGGAATATTACAGCAAAATTTCAAGGATCCCAGACCAGGGAGAAAATACTACCAGCAGGCAGAAAGAAACAATTCAAATATTGTGAAGCTACTGTCAGTATTACACAGGATTTTGTAGTTTTCACCCTGAAGAACTGAGGAACTTGGAATGTGCTGGAATAGAATGGACCTAGGATTACAACCAAGAATCACCTGCCACCAAAACGGAATATAATGGTTTCAGGGAAAAAAAAAACACACAAAAAAACCTGATATTCAATGAAGTAGAGGACTTTTAATCATTCCTAATAAAAGAGGTTAACAGAAATTTTGATTTTCAAATATAAGACTCAAAAGAAGCATGAAAAGATAAACAGAAAAAAGAGAAATCATAAGGGATTCAATAAAGTTAAAATGTTTACATTCTACTGGTATAATTCTTGCAATCTTAAGGACTTTATTATCATTAGTGCAATTAGAAGAATACACAGACTGCAGAGGAATCAGATATGGGTTGAATTCAATGGAATGGTGTAAAATAATTAAGGGGTAAGAAAGGATGTATTGGAAGAAGGTGGAAGAGAGAGGAAGAACGGATCAAATTGTCTCACATAAAAGAGGTACAAAAAAGTTTCCATTGTAAAAATGGAAGGAGAAATTAGGGGCTGGCTTTGAAAGCATAAAGCTCATCAGAATTAGCTGAAAAAAAGGGAATAACACACAATTTGGTATAGAAATCTATCTTACTTTACAGGTTGTAGTGAGCAGAGGAGAAAAAGAATGTGAAGAAGGAATCTGATAGAGGGGTGGGCAAATTGGGGGAGAAACAAAGCACTTTTGAGGAAGACAAGGTAAAAAAAAGGAACAGAGAGGAGGACAAATGTGGAAAATAAGATGGAAGTAAATATAGTTTGTAATCATAATATGAAGGTGAATTGGGATGAACTAATTCACTTTAAAATAAAAGTGGATAGCAGAGTTGATTAAAAACCAAAATTCAACAATTATTTATAACTGTTTATAACTCTGAGATACCACTACATACCTGTCGGATTGGCTAAGATGACAGGAAAAAATGATGAATGTTGGAGGGGATGTGGGAAAACTGAGACACTGATGCATTGTTGGTGGAGTTGTGAACGAATCCAACCATTCTGGAGAGCAATATGGAATTATGCCCCAAAACTTAACAAACTGTGCATACCCTTTGATCCAGAAGTGCTACTACTTGGCTTATACCCCAAAGAGATACTAAAGAAGGGAAAGGGACCTGTATGTGCAAGAATGTTTGTGGCAGCCCACTACAAAAAAAATGGCTAGAAACCGTAAAATGATGGATGCCCATCAATTACAGAATGGTTGGGTAAATTGTGGTATATGATGTTATGGAATATTATTGTTCTGTAAGAAATGACCAGCAGGATGAATACAGAGAGGATTGGCGAGACTTACATGAACTGATGCTGAGTGAAATGAACAGAACCGGGAGATCATTATATACCTCAACAACGATACTGTATGAGTATGTATTCTGAATGGAAATGGATTTCTTCAACAAAGAGAAGATCTAACTCAGTTTCAATTGATCAAGGATGGACAAAAGCAGCTACATCCAAAGAAAAGTTCCTACACACTAGGAAATGAATGTAAACTGCTTGCATTTTGTTTTCCTCCGGGTTTTTAGACCTTCCCGATCAATTTCCCTAGCAACAAAGAAGAACTGTTAGGTTCTGCACACATATATTTATCTAAGATATCTTAACCTCTTTAACATGTATAGGACTGCTTCCATCTAAAGGATGATGGAAGGAGGGAGGGAAAAAATGGGAACAAAATAAATGAAGGAAAATGTAAAAAATTACCCTGGCATGGGTTCTGGCAATAAAAAGTTATTAAAAAAAAAAAAAAAAAGGAAAAGTTAGACATGAGACACTTCTAGAGAAAACTGAGTGGAAACAGAAATGAATATTCTCAGTGGCACATGACATCTATTAAAAAATAAAGGCATAAAAACCTTACAACCAAATGCAGAAAAGCAGAAATATTAAATGCATCCTTTTCAGATCATATAATGCAATTAAAAAATACTTAATAAAGGGCTTTAGAAACATAAATTGAAAATTAATTGGAAATTAAATGTGAAGATCGCGTATCAGGAGTCAGGAATTCAGATTAGGGAAAAATCGTCAGTTTTTATTCTCAGTGAAGAAGGATCAGAGGTGGGAAATTGGCGATAGCAATGTGTGCACTGAGTCAAACTAGCTAGATCACACCACCGACCCAACTGAACATGGAACCCAGGCCCCAATCTCCCCAGCTTCTCTTCCTGTCTCTCTCTCCCCCCACCAAAATTCATTTCCTATACAACAATCAGGACTTACGAGGTGGCAGGGACCATTCAATCCAATCATTATATTAATTTAAAGTATAGTCAATTACTATTTAGCCTCATGTACTTGGGACCTCATGCATCCAACTCAAACCTCAACCCATTCATCTCCCCTTTCTTTTATTTTAGAACACAGGTAGTCATGCCATCCCTGACTCCTTAGGAGGTCAGGCCCCAAGGGGAGGTGATCACACCTCCTAACTTCTCAGGGGAAGGGTGGCACCGAAAAGGGGTGATCCACCCTCCCTGACATCTCAGGAAGGGAGATGAAAAACACAAAAAGTGGGGGTTGCTAGCGGGTTTCTGGCTGAAGGTGTTGCCAAAACCATCAACATGGGGTATTACACAAGCACATAAATGCAGAGAGCTATTAAGGATGCTCCCCCACAGTCAGTCAAGCTGATGTGGTGTAACAAACATTTTAAGCAAGTAGCGGCATACAAAAATATAAATCAACATATTTGGAAAAGATCCCAGAAGTCCAGAAAAGGAGTAAACAAATCCACAACATTTTGGAAGAAATTCCAAATCAATCATTGTCCATTGCTTCAATGTCAGATCCAAGTCCCCCTGAGTTTTGAATCCTGCAAAAGTCTTTTTGTGTTAGGGAATCCAATATTCCCAAAGTTTTAAAATCCTATAACAGTCTTATCATTTCTCAGAAAATCCCAATAATTTAGAGTTTTCAATCCTATGTCTCAGAAATCCAATGATTCCAGGGTTTTCAAAATCTATGTCTCAGAAATCCAATGATTCCTGAGGGTTTTCAATCCTATGTCCCAGAAATCCAATGATTCCTGAGGGTTTAATCAACAATCTTTGATGTCCATGGTCAAGCCCATAACCCCTTTCATGGTTAGCACAATCAGCAACAGAACCACCGATATTTCTTGGGTCTTCTCCTTTGCAAGGGTCTTTTCCCCCTAGTGGACAATCAAATGGCAATTGGCACCCATCGTTCCTTCTCCACCTGGAAATAAAAAACCCTCCCCAAACAGTTACCTATCTGGTCCTTTCCACACCACTTTCGGCTTCCCTCACCTGGCGTTATCTAAAGATAGGGACTTCGCCTGGAACGCCTTCCAGTGGTTTCCTGTCTTGAATCATCTTTGTCAAAATCAAAAAGTTAATGTATAAAAAGTTAGTTTAGAAGTTCTCTAGGGTTCCTTGGCCCCCTTTCTTTTGTTTTGGAGACATCTTAATATCCGTTTTCCTCTCCCACTATTGCCTGTCCTTGAGGATTAAAGGTATCCAAGGTTAAAATCTTATTTGCACAAAAGTGGCAAAATGTTTTAAATATAAAGGAATTATCTTTTTTATTGTTTGGCCCCTGCAAAAAACCCGGTATATTTTAACCCAATTGCTTAAAATTTTACAGATTATGGGGATTTTTTTTTAACTATAAAGGTAAAAACTCCCGTTTGCCTTCAAAAGTCCATCTCATGGGGGCACCTTTGCCTTTGTCCTCCCCCCACATGGGTGTCTGCAATCTTTGGAGTGGCCGGGCCAATTGGCACCTCTAATGACTGTCCGATCTGACCAGTGTCTACCAACCCTTCCAATGGAAGGCCATTTTTATAGATTGTGAGCTGGGTCGGTCCAGTTTTCACTCTTCAATATATTTGATTTTTGATTAAATCAGAATCGGTGACTATCCCGCCAATAGGTTCTGTAGGAGTCAACCTGATGCTACTATTTCTCTGGGTGATAATACTTGTCTCCTTATTGGTGACTGGGATATTATCTACACATTCCCCAGTTTCCCACATATTGTGGATGGACACTTTTTTTCATTACTCTCAGAGGTAAAATGGTCAAACCTACTGTCCTGGGGCAAAGGGATCCATAGGCTGGAGGAACAGATTTCCCTCTCCAGGGGTATCTCAATTGTCTCAGCTGCATAAACTCCCTTTCTCCCTAATTGTAATCCCTTTCTCCCATCAGGTTGCCCTGGCGATTGTTTGTAATCCCTTTCTCCCATCAGATGGCCCTGGCCTTGGTCATATTGGGGTAGCCGTCTAGGTACTCTCTGGGTCCCATTGGCTGCCACCCAGCCCCAAGTTTTTTTGGCCTGGGGCCCTGGGACTGGAGCCCCCTCCCGTTCCCTGCCTGTCTCATTCCAGGGAATGGAAGCCTCTTTGCATTTGGACATGGGTCTGGGTCTTGTTCTCCCACCCTCTTTCTCACTCTGCCTCTTACCAACATTTGAGCTTTCAGATCCCTCTTTACCACACGAAAGCATTGGTTCTCTCTAGAAGTCCCTTGCCAGAAGGGACCCTGTCCCATGTTGGGATCTTGGGAAGTCTGCATCATGTCTGGCTATAAAAACATTTGTCCCTGTGGCCCTCTTATGAACTCCTCTAAAAGGGACATCCTTTGTCCTAGTATAATCCTTCTACCCTCATTAGCATTTTCCTTACAAGTTGCCTTATTAAAACATCTGTTGAAAAATTTTTCCCCCATTAGTTCTTGTATAACGTCTGCAAATGTCCCACAAAGTCAGCAAAGGGTTCATTGGGGCCCTTGTTTTTTTTGAGCCTACCTTTGTCATTTTCATTGTGAATCAAAGTCCACTTTGATACTTTTTTAAAATTTGCTCATATGCTGCTACTGGATAATTAATCTGTGTAGCGTCTGCAAGGGACCTATACCTGTTAGTAGGTCATAGGTATTGAATGAATAACATTTGACTATTTTGGGGCTTGTATTACGAGCTCACTATATTCAGAAAGCCACATTAATTTTGTCCAGGTTCTAGGCACTCTTCTATAGATTTCCAGTCATTAGGAGTCAAGATTTCAAAAAGCCAAATTCTGTAATAGCATCTTAACATAAGCTGATTAAATAAAGTGCAAGCCTTTTTGGTTTTGATGATTTCTATTTAAAAAAGGGCATTCTTGACTTTGGGACCAGAGGCATTAAACTGAATTAAAGGTAAATATTGGCTGGGCCGCGTCCATGCCCTTTTCTTGCCTTCATTCCCTCTTTTAATATACTCATAATTGGATACTGGGGATGCTGGGGGGGGTGCTGGTGCTGTCCTCCTCCCCCTCCATCCTGGAGGGTGGGTTGATGGAGATGAGTCAATCACTTGCTCCTGAGGTGGGGCTGAAGTTGCTTCCTGAGGTGGAAAGTCTCCACACCCCTCAAATCTCCATGCCCTGTGGGAATTGGTCATTAATCTCTTCATTGTTCCTCCTTAATATCAGGCCTCCCTCTTTGGCTCTCAAAAGCGGGAGCAATGGGGTTTTCTTTCTTCGGATAGGGTTTCTTATTAACTAATTATATTGTATAAATAAAATCCTCGATGGAAATTGAATGAGGACCATTTTCACTGTAATTGGACATCTATTGTCCAACCAAGGGACCAGATATCTGAGATCTGCTCCTGCTCTATGAACCAAGGAGATCGGTTTAATGTCCCCAGAAGTCTGTACCTGTTCCCAAGTTATAAGTAGCCTTTGTCCTTCTATCACAAAGCATGCTTTCTTACACCACTAGTGGGTGGGGTTGAAGGGGTTGGGGGCAGGGATGGAGAGTCTTTAGCTAGCATTTTCCCATTTGAAAAAAAAAAGATTACTGGTTTATTTTTAAAAAAAGTTCCCTGTTTGTCTATTAAAATATACCCAAGTTCCTGGTCACTGGAGACTTCTTCAGTCCTTGGTTCCCACCGTTGGGTGTCAAATGTGAAGATCACGTATTTTAAAATCAGCCAGAGTCAGGAATTCAGGTTAGGGGAAAATCATCAGTCTTTATTCTCAGTGAAGAAGGATCAGAGGTGGAAGATAATTGGCGATAGCAATGTGTGCAGCTGAGTCAAGAAGCTAGCTAAATCAGCAGCCACACGACCAGCAGCTAGGAGCATGGACCCCAGGCCCAATCTCTCCCAGCTTCTCTTCCTGTCTCTCTCTCTCCACCCACCAAAATCGTCATTTCCTATACAACACATCAGGACTTGCACAGAGAGTGGGCAGGGGCCATTCTTTATCCAAGCATGTATATTAATAGAGTATAGTCCAATTACTATTTAGCCTCATGTACTTGGGACCTCAGTGCATCAACTCAAACCTCAGCCCATTACAATTAAATAACTTAATCCTAAAGAATGAGTGCATCAAAGAATCATAGAACCAATCAAGGATTTCATTAAAGAGAATGATAATGAGACAACATGCCAAATTATATGGGATACACCCAAAGCAGTACTTAGGAGAAATTTGAATCTATAAACACATCAGTAAAAAAACAAAACAAAACAATCGATCAATTAATTGGACATGAAACTAAGAAGAAAAAACTTGAAAGAAAAAATTTTAAATGGCCAATTAAAACCAAATTGGAAATCCTAAAATTCAAAGAAGAGATTAATAAAATTGAAATTAAGAAAACCATATAACTATTGAATAAAACTGGGTGCTGATTTTAGGGGAAGGGATAAAACAAATCATTTGATTTGATTACATTTGATTTTAGGAAAAAAAAGAAAACCAAATTACTATTATCAAAAAAAGGAAAGGGTGAATTCACCACCAAAGAAGCAGAAATCAAAGCAATTATTGAGTTATCTTCCTCAATTATATGCCAATAAACCTGAAAATATAAGTAAAATAGATGGATATTCACAAAATATATGTGAATTCTGAGGCCCAATGGAAGCCTCTGTTGCATTTTGGACATGGGGTACTGGGTCTTGTTCTCCCACCCTGCTTTCTCACTCTGCCTCTATACCAACATTGAGCTTTCAGATGCCCTACTTTACCACACTGAAAGCATTGACGTGTCTCTCTAGAAGTCCCTTGCCAGAAGGGACCCTGTCTACCCATGTTGGGATCTTGGGAAGTCTGCATCATAGTCTGGCTATAAAAGGCATTTGTGCCCACTGTGGCACAGCATCTTATGAACTCCTCTAAAGGAGCATCCTTGCGATTATCAGATTATCAGAGGAGGAAGTAGAATATTTAACTCTATTTTAGAAAAAATAAATAGAATAAGCCAACAGTAAGCTCTTTTAGAAAAAAAATCCCCTACCTGCTCAATGCAGTGCCAGATGGATTCACAAGTGAATTCTAAAGAATAATTAATTCTAATGCTTTATTACTCATTTTAAAAATAGGCAAGGAAGGAATCCTATTAAACTTCTTTTGAGATACAAATATAGTACTGATATCTGAATTGGGAAGAACTAAAACAAAAAAAAAAGAAAATTATAGGCAAATTTCCTTAATGAATATTGATGCAAAAATTGTAAATAAAATGCTAAGAATGAGAGAGAGCAATAATATAATAATATACATACTATACCAACAATGCAGAGATGTTAAATATGAGTAAAAATATCAGCATAATTAACCACATCAATAATAATAATACCTACAGAAATCATACAATTATCTCAGATCCTTTGACAAAAATATAACCCTTTTCCTTAAAATGACAAGAAATCTCTCTGTCTAAAACCAAGAGGGAATGTGGGAAAGCTGGGACATTAATGCATTGTTGGAGGAGTTGTGAATTGTTCCAACCATAGTGGAGAGCAATTTAGAATTATGACCGCAGGGTTGTAGTCCAGCATTACCAACATTAGGCTTGTATCCCAATGTTATAACAACTCTTTTTGTGATAGCTTAAAATTGGAAATTGAGGGGATAGCCATCAATTGTGGAATGGCTGAACGAGTTGTTATATGATTTTTTTTTTTTTTAACCTTTCCATGGCAAATTTTATTCAAATATCAAATGCCTTAAAAATGAATTCTAGTAAACAATAGAAGATCCAATAATTCTCATGGCACACACACAAAAAATAGTATTTTAAAAAATAAAAGTGCCTATTCATCAAATTCCTTCCCTAAATTTTTTTATTTGCTATACAATAAAGGAGAATGTAAGGCAGAAAAATGAAACTAAGACAATTATAATTTATCAACATTGATATGAAATATTAAATGATGTCCTGAAATGTAGATTATAATTATATTGTGATATGATTTTTATGGAATATTATTTGTTGTAACAAATGATGAGCATAATGATTTCAAAAAAACCTGGAAGACTTTTATGAACTGATGTAGAGTCAAGTGAACTGAAGCAGAATACCATTATGCACAGAAACAGTAATATTGTATGATGAAGAACTGGAAATGATCCAAGACAATTCCAAAAGACTCATAATTAAAATATTTTCCACAGCTAGAGAAAGAATTGATAAGAGTCTGAATGCACTTTGAAGCATACTATTTTTCTTTTTCATTCTTCCTTCTTTTTTTTCTTCTTCCCTCCATCAGTGGCTCCCTTCCTCCCTCCCTCCTCCTCCCTTCATCTCCCTTTCCTTCTCCTTTGTCCCTTCTCTCCCCTCTCTCTCTTTCTTCTGTTAAATGACAAAATGGATGTATTGTTTTTACATGCTTAGTCATATATATAACCTAAATCATATTGCTTACTACCTCAGGCATAAGCTACGGGAAGAAGGGTGGGATAAAAATTTGAACAACAACAAAAAAAAGAATGTTAAAATTCTTTTAAATATATTTGGGAAACATAAAATGTTTTAAAAGATTCAAATGAAGAAGAGCTAAGAAGTTGTACTCCTTCCTACTTATATTTCTAATTTTCCTTGTTCCCAATATTACCTCTAAGCCCAAAGCACAGAAACCTTGACACTTGCTATCATCTTTCCCTTAGTGCTTGTGTCTTTTTGAAACCTCTCTTTGGGAAAAGGAAAAATATAGGACCATGGAATATCAGAACTGGAAGAGGTATTAATAAAGGTCATTTAGCCCCAAATCTCATTTTATAGAGGAACAAGCTAAAGACCAGACAGGGAAAGCTATATTCTTCCTCCCCCCGCCCCCAAGTTAAATAACAATTAATGACAATGACTTCTAATCAAGTATTCTTTATAATAGTTCATTCAAAATAATAGATCCTGATACTGGGAATTTCCAAGAGCCAAGATGTTGGAGTAAGCCAAAACTCCCATATTCACCTCCAATCAACCATAAAATAGTCCTCCCCACCCCAAATCCTAGAATAGCAGAACCAGCAAAAAGATGCAGTGAACCAATCTTTTAGCCCAAGAAACCTAGAAGTTTAACAGGAAACTTGTCTCTGGCAAAAGGGTAACACAATTCAGGACAGGAAGCAATTCAGTAAGACAGCAGCAAGCCCAACCTTAGCAAACCAGTGAGATATCCTGACCCCAGTGCAGTGGAGCAGGTAACACTAACACTAGGACCATCCCTTCCCTCTACCCCCATATGCCTCAGCATAGCCAGGCGACCAGTTAGACTCCAGCTCTTAAAACTGTCACATGCTTTAGCATAGCCATAGGCAAATAGGCAGTGCCAAAGGGCAGACAGCCATGTAACTAATGAAATGGAAACAATTCACTGGTCTCAGCCTATGCCAGACACCAGCACTGTATTTCAACTCAGTGTATGGTAAGCTACCAGATCCCCATGGCACCAGTACCAGCCACCCCAACCCTACCTGCTCAATGCAGTGCCAGATAGGTTCCCTCATGGGCTTCAGGGGAACATCTTTGCAGCACCACGTACATCTGAGACAATGCTCCTTCCACCCCAAGAGCAGAGATCAAATTTAAAAGTGAAAAAGTTCTTTGAGCAAAGAAACAATAAAAAAAAAAAAGATAAACAGGAAGTTATTATTGTGGCAGGGAAGCTCGACACAAATTCAGAAGAATGCAACAATGTCAAAACACCCATGGACATAACCCCAAAGAAAAATGGTAAGTGGCCTCCCACCAAAAATAACTTATGGAAGACCTCAAAAAGGAATTTTAAAATCATATGAGAGAAAAAGAAAAAAAATTGTAAGGAGAAACGAGAGTGATGCAAAAGAATTATGAAAAAAAAAGTCAACAAGTAAAATCAGTCAAATGGAAAAGGAGATACAAAAATCCATGGGATAAAATGATTCCTTAAAAAGTGCAACTCGCCAAATGGAAAAGGAAATACAAAAGATAAATGAGGAAAGCAACAATTTTAAAGTTAGAATTGAGTAAATAGAACCTAGTTATTTTATGAGACATTGAGAATTAGCTAAAAAAAAAAAAAGAGAGAGAATTAGCCAAACAAATTCAAAAGAATCAAAAGGGTAAGAACAGGCAATTTTCAGATGAAGAAACCAAAGCTATCTATAGGCATATGAAGAACTCTAAATCACTTTTGACTAGAGAAATGCAAATCAAAATAACCTTACACCTATCAGATTGGTTGTGACCAAAAAAAGAAAATGATAAATATTGGAAAAGATGTGGGAAAATTGAGACACTAATGTACTTTTGTTGGGGTTGGGAAATGATCCAACCATTCAGGAGAGAAATTTGGAACTATATTCAAAAGGCAACCATACCATTTGATCCAGCAATACTTCTACTAGGCCTGTGTCCCAAAAGGATCACAAAAAGGAAAAAGGACCTATGTGTGCAAAAAATATTTATAGCAGTCCTTTTCATGGTGGCAAAATATTGCAAACTGAGGGGATGTTCACCAATTGGGGATGGCTGAACAAGCTGTAGTATATGAATATAATAGAATACTATTATGCAATGATGCTGACCAGGAAGATTTCAGAAAAACTGAAAAGATGTGTACAAACTGATACAAAGTGAAATGAGCAGAACCAGGAAAACATTGTACACAGTATTAGCAACATTGTGAGATGATCAACTATGAATGACTCACACAATAATCCAAGACAAGTACAAAGGGCCCAGCAGGAAAAATGTTATCCAGTTAAAGAACGGATGGATTCTGAATGCAGACTAAAGTATACTTTTTCCTACTTAATTTTTTTCATATTTTTTTCCTATTGATCTGTTTCTTCTTTTACAACTTTGACTAATACAAAAATGTCATGTTCTACATGAGAGCACATGGATAACCTGTATCAAATTGTTTACCATTTTTAGGAAGAGAGAAGAGAGGGAGGAAGGGAAGAAGAAAAAATTGGAACTTATACAAATCTTGTTATGCTATGAATGTTAAAAATTGTCTTGATATGTAATTGGGGGAAAATACTATTAAAAATTCGAACCAAAAAAACCTCTACCTCCCCAAACCAAAATAATAGTTTGTCATGTGTAGATTTTCTCATGTTTGCACTAAACTATACACACACACTTTTTTTTTTTTTTTCTCCTGTTATGGCTTAAGCCAGCACTATAGGTGTGAAGACTTGCTGTAGTACAAGAACACTCCAATTATGCTGTTGAGACTACATGCTGAGAAAGTCAAGGGAATATTAGAAAGTCAATCCTTAATGGATTCTCAGTAAATCCAAAGTAGATAGCTGAGAGTTGACTGTAATTTAAACAAATTCATTTCATATCACAGTCACTTGGAAAAAATTAAAAAGCATTCATGTATATACAGACCTTTATTTACCCAAAAAAGAATTACTGTAAATGATACTGTTATGCTCTACTAAGAAAAAAATGTTACAGGATAAACTGTATAATCAGTCAATCACACAGAAAATTCTTATATATACATTTTAAGTTGTGGCCTCCTTCTGGCTCACTTTCCTTTGCCTTCAGATGATAGTAATAAGAGATAGCCTGGTGTAGTGGATGAGTGATGGACTTGGAGAGCTAAGTTCAAATATGAATTCTTATACTTACTAGTTGTGGGATTATGGAAGAAATCATTGAACTCCTCAGTCTCAGTTTTTAAATATGTTAAATTGAGATAAGATAATTGTGCTTATTTCTCAGGCTACTGAAAGACTCAAAGGAGGTATGTATGAGCGACTTTGTAAACCTTAAAATTCTGTAAAAATGTTAGCTATTAGAATTTCTTTGCTTCAATACTTTAAAACAGTTGTGATCAATTTCACTGATGTGAATATCCTCTAATGATTCTCAGCTCTACTCATCCATACCTTTTTATTCTGTGCACTGTTTGTCAGTGTTCTCCTATGTATCCCCCATGAAGTTTGGATCTGACAGTGAGATCTTGGACAAGTCTCTTCTCTCTTTTATGTATCTCAATTTCCTCATCTGCAAATAAGTAGACTAGATTCTAAGATCGCTTTCAGTTTTATTTATTTATTTTTTATTTATTTTTTTTATTTAATAGCCTTTTATTTACAGGATATATACATGGGTAACTTTACAGCATTAACAATTGCCAAACCTCTTGTTCCAATTTTTCACCTCTTACCCCCCCACCCCCTCCCCTAGATGGCAGGATGACCAGTAGATGTTAAATATATTAAAATATAACTTAGATACACAATAAGTATACATGACCAAAACATTATTTTGCTGTACAAAAAGAATCAGACTCTGAATTATTGTACAATTAGCTTGTGAAGGAAATCAAAAATGCAGGTGTGCATAAATATAGGGATTGGGAATTCAATGTCATAGTTTTTAGTCATCTCCCAGAGTTCTTTTTCTGGGCATAGCTGGTTCAGTTCATTACTGCTCCATTAGAAATGATTTGGTTGATTTGGTTGATCTCGCTTTCAGTTTTAACAATTTATACAGCTGGCTTATACAGCCAGCCTCCATTTCTATACCAATGACTCCCTCCTTAATTTCCTAGAATTTCCCCTTCATCTCCCTCATTCTGCTGAAATTGCTCAAAGATCAAATATGAGCAAGCTCCTTCTAGCCAAGTATTAGATTAGTATTAGTCACAAAATCTTCTTGGTGTAAATCCAGAAGTCATAAAGACCAATGTGCCTAAAGCTTATAAATTTTCAAAGAGGCATTCAATACCTCCCAAATAAATGCTAGGTATTATTATTATTGTTATTATTAGTATTGACATTATTATTACAGTTACCTTTACTTTTTACTTTTCTAATTGTCCTTTTCTGTATGCTCTCCAGCTTAGCAAAATCCTTAAAATAGAAATAGAAATAGAAATAAAGACAGTATACCAGATAGGCTTTAAGTAAGCAGAATACAGTGGAATATTAATTCCTTGGTATTGAATACTATCCCCTTTTTAATGCAGGCTAAGATTGCACTAACCTTTTTGACAACCCAAGCATAATGTTAAATACATCTTGAATGTAAAGTCCATTAAAAAAAAAAAAGGTTGTTTTTTTTTTTTCTTAAAGTCATACCATTGTTCTAGATCTGCTTACATCTTAAAATTGTGAAACTGATTTTTTAACCTAGGTCTAAAAAGTAAAAAGTAAAAGATATCAAGAAGAGAAAAATAAAGTGATTTAAACTTCATAAATTTAGGGTTTAAAAAGTTTTTTTGTTTTTGTTTTTACTTTTCACATTTATTATCCCTGTCATATTTCACCTTATTAAGGTCAGTCCAGTGTTCTTGCCTGTTAAAATTGTCACTTGTTCTGTTTCTTCTGCCAATATGATAAACATCACCTATTCCTTAATTCATGCTAAACCAGTACAAGACTAGATTAAGATCTCCAAGGTTTTCAACCACAGATCCCCTTTGAATGTGACATGTCTGGCATGACAAGTTCTAAAAGAAACTATGCTGGATCTTTGTGCTGAACCCTTTCTTTCCTAGATGGTCTTTTAATGATATACTGCTAGAAAGAAAAACAAACTCACTGACCTATATAAATTATTTTCTCTTCCTTTTCCTAAAAATGGAAACTTTTTTTTTCACTCCTGTGGCATCTCTTCAGTTCTCTATAGCCTTTCAGAGATCACAAATAATGACTTAGCAAATATATCTTCCAGTTCTTGTAGTATTCAAAGACATAGTACCTATGGGTTCAGTGACTTGAGCAGTGTCTAAAACAAGGAAAGGAGAAGGTGGAGGTTCTCCAGGTTAGATCATTTGTGAAGTTTCATGTTCTACTCTGAGTACCACATTTGGCAAAATACTGATATAGTGAAGGGAACATCATGACCGGGGAAAGTAGCATGGCACAGTACATTAGAGCACTGGACTTAAGAGTCAGGAATACTTAGATTTAAATCCTGTGTCAGACACTTGCTAGCTATCCTAAGCCTTAAACCTCTCTGGGCCTCAGTTTCCTCAAGAAAGCTGGATTTGATGATCTTTTATGCTGGTTCCTAGAAGAACTTACATGAATAAAATCAAAGAATTATTAACAAACTAAAGCATGACCTAAGAAAGGTGACGAATCTTATGGACAGACTGGAGAGACAAAGCACTGTACGAATCAGGAATCAGAAAAGCCTGGGTTCAAATCTTAGCTCTGGTAATAATTACCTATTTGATCCTAGGAAAGTCATAAAACTTTTATGAATCTGACCTAGGCATAAAGAATGAAATTATTAATAAATTAGGGGAACACAGGATAGTTTACCTCTCAGACCTGTGGAAGGGGAAGGTCTTTATGACCAAAGCAGAACTAGAGATCATTACTGATCACAAAATAGAAAATTTCGATTATACCAAACTGTTTTTGTACAAACAAAACTAATGCAGACAAGATTAGAAGGGAAGCAATAAACTGGGAAAATATTTTTACAGTCAAAGGTTCTGATAAAGGCCTCATTTCCAAAATATATAGAGAATTAACTCTAATTTATAAAAAATCAAACCATTCTCCAATTGAAAAATGGTCAAAGGATATGAACAGACAATTCTCAGATGAAGAAATTGAAACTATTTCTAATCATATGAAAAGATGCTCCAAGTCATTATTAATCAGAGAAATGCAAATTAAGACAACTCTAAGATACCACTACACACTTGTCAGATTGGCTAAGATGACAGGAAAAAATAATGATGATTGTTGGAGGGGATGCGGGAAAACTGGGACATTGATGCATTGTTGGTGGAGTTGTAAACGAATCCAACCATTTTGGAGAGTAGTTTGGAACTATGCTCAAAAAGTTATCAAACTGTGCATACCCTTTGATCCAGCAGTGTTACTACTGGGATTATATCCCAAAGAGATTATAAAGAAGGGAAAGGGACCTGTATGTGCACGAATGTTTGTGGCAGCCCTTTTTGTAGTGGCTAGAAACTGGAAACTGAATGGATGTCCATCAGTTGGAGAATGGCTGAATAAATTGTGGTATATGAAAATTATGGAATATTACTGTTCTGTAAGAAATGACCAACAGGATGATTTCAGAAAGGCCTGGAGAGACTTACACGAACTGATGCTGAGTGAAATGAGCAGGACCAGGAGATCATTATATACTTCAACAACAATACTAGATGATGACCAGTTCTGATGGATCAGGCCATCCTCAGCAACGAGATCAACCAAATCATTTCTAATGGAGCAGTAATGAACTGAACTAGCTATGCCCAGAAAAAGAACTCTGGGAGATGACTAAAAACCATTACATTGAATTCCCAATCCCTATATTTATGCACACCTGCATTTTGGATTTCCTTCACAAGCTAATTGTACAATAATTCAGAGTCTGATTCTTTTTGTACAGCAAAATAACGTTTTGGTCATGTATACTTATTGTGTATCTAATTTATATTTTAATATATTTAACATCTACTGGTCATCCTGCCATCTAGGGGAGGGGGTGGGGGGGTAAGAGGTGAAAAATTGGAACAAGAGGTTTGGCAATTGTTAATGCTGTAAAGTTACCCATGCATATATCCTGTAAATAAAAGGCTATTAAATAAAAAAAAAAAAGAGAGAGAGAGAGAAAAAAAAAACTTTTATGAATCTCAGCTTCCTAATAGTAAAACAGAGACAGATTATGCAAGTACTTCACAGGGCTGCTGTGAGAAGTACTTTATACCATAAAACACTATAAACCATTATCTTTTTCTCCTTTCTTTAATCAGTCCTCAGGCATTTCCATCATCTTCATCACGTTCTTTGATTTTTTACGATATGATTTCTCATCTCAATCTCTCTTCCTCCCAGTTACTTAGCCATTTTCCCACAGGCACACTTCTCATTGAAGGTTACTTGCCTCCACTATCAGTTGTCAAAGAACATTATTTCTTCTCTTCCACCTCTCTTCCTTCTTTGTGGGGGGATACAGGTCAGATACCATTCACACTATGATATGCTGGGAGTCATTGCAGGGGCACTGCCATTTTTTTTTCCCATCAACTGACCCTAAGGAACAATGATCCTCCCCCAATAAAAATGTGATCACACTGAAAGCTAAGACTGTATAATATTCCATATTCCTATTCCCAATAATCAGCACAAAGTAAGCAAGTACTTACTGAATCTTTTCATTCACTTGTTCAATCATTACTTATTCCATGCAATAAGAACTCTTCTTGTCAATTAAGCTGATCTTCTTAATATGTGTCTTTTCTTGCTCATTCACTCCTATAGTTGCTTGTTCATACTGTTTAGAGGACTATAAAATTTGGAGCTACATGGATCCTTAGAGGTCATGTAGTTCCACTTTTTTTTTTTTTTTAAGATGAGAAAAGTGATCTGGGCCAGGATTTGAACTCAGGTACTCCAAATGCACCATATCATTCTGTTTCTCCTACTTATAATGACCCTCCCTCTATCTTCTGCCAATCAAATCAACTGTGAGATCCAATTCCATATATACTTTTTTCATGAAGCTTTTCTAGAGAATAACTCTAGTCCTAAATAACATTTCCACTGAATTATAAATTCTTGCTAACACTTATGTATTTAGCCTATATGTACTATTTCATACTTAGATGTTGCCCAATTTGATTCACTAGTAGCTTCACAAATGTACACACTGAGAAATCTGATTTTTTCATGTTGATTTCTATGTGAAAGTAATACTATGTATTTACAATAAAGCTACTAGGAATTGTCATCTTTTTAAATGTATATAATTCACATTATAAATTTGGTTAGCACCCAATGATGATTAGAAGACCACAGCACCAACATAATTTTGTTCCATTTATTTACAGCATTGCTTCATTATCAAAGGCATTTCTGGGATTTAATTCCATCATTTAGAGGGTCCATCTGCAATTGCTTCTTAAACCATGTTAGCTGGTTGGCCAGACAGCAACTACCACAATTGCAATGAGCAGCAGTACAATTACCACCATCATTCCTGGGGGGGGGGAAAAAGAAATATAAATTACTCCTTTTATTTTATTGAAATGATGTTTCAAAACAAACAACAACAAAAGCATCCAAGTTGTAGACTACAAAAGTAACCCACCAAGTCAATAGCATTTCTATATGATAATTTTAACATCCAAAAAGCAAATACCAGCCAAATTACTAAAAAGCACCTAAGATGTTTGAGAATCAATCTATCCAAATGCATTCAATAATACTTCAAGAGATTCAGTTATAAAATGTTTCTTAAAGAAATAACAACTTAAATAAGTGGAAAAACATTTAGTTCTCATGGCTAAAATATGGCAATGTGATTAAAAACAACAAAAAAACAAAGTTAATTTATGGCTTTAATGCTAGATAAATGAAAATGCCAAAATTACATTTTACAGAACTAGATAAAATAATAATGGCATTCAATTAAAGTAGTAAAAAATTGAGAATGTCAAAGGAATTAAGGAAAAAATGTTGAAATGAAAGGGTGTAAAGGGCTGCTTTTAAAAGGTATGCTTGAATCAGATAATTGAGCACTTAAAGCTAATTACCTATTAGACAATGACTCTATTAGCATATGTTTGGAAAAATGGCCCTTCTCACTGTTCAGTGCTGGCTCAATGTTTGGTGCATACAGATAATCTTAGGCAAGGTTTAGAGGGTGGGGGGAGACAAGCCAGACTCTTGGTGGCAGGAGGAGGAGAAGCACAGAAATTCTGGACTCCAGAATCAAGAAGAGATATTTGGCTAAACTCCTGGCAGTTTGCCTGCTTCTCTCCCTAAAGACCAAGGATTTTACTTATCCTGACTCTGGCTGCCTGAGATCTCCAGAGAGCTAGCCCAGACTTTACATTTTGGCACTCAATGTGGACTAAGGACCCTGATTTCACTGAAGAAGTCCCTGGTGACCAGGAAATAGGGTGTGTATTTTAATGACAAACAGGGAACTTATTTTGTTAAGAGCTAAACTAGTAACTTTCATTTTCTAGCTGAAATGGGGCAGATATTAGGAAAAGATTCTCCCCCACCCCTACCCCCAACCCCACCCCAAGGGAGATTTACAGGAAGCATACTCAGACTAATAAAGAGAAAAGGTTTGATTGTAAATTGGGAGCAGATTGATGGACTCATGGATACATTAAAATGCATGTCCCCTTGGTTCTTCAAGGAAGAAGAAATAGAGGCAAATGATTGGAAACTAGTAGATCAACTATATGAATATTACAATGATAATGGTCCTGATTCAATTTCCAAGGAAACATTCTATATGTTCAACTTAATATAATTGGCCTTAAAGAATCCTGCAAGTTATAGAAAAAAGAAAAAAAGTCATAGAAAAAAGTCAAATGAGGAAGTGTGAGGAAAAAGAAGAGACTTGAGAGGGTGATAGAAATATTGCCAGAGGCCATCAGGAACTTAAAGAATGTGATTCTTACTCTCACAGCCAGCCCAGTTTCAACTCCCCTTACACCAGAGCAGGCTGTTGACCCTCCCCCATCAACTTCACCTTCCTGGCTGGAGGGAGGGGGATGAATGGGAGGGGCAGTGATATCACCAGCGCCTCCCCCTCAGCAATTACCCCCTCCTATGACTAGATTGCAAAAGGCAGTAGTACTTAAAGCCAAAGAAGAAGTGGCAGAGTACAGCTGATTTGAGAATAGAAATGTATACTGTGATTTAATAGCTTGATTCTTCTGGTCAAAAAAGCAGAAGAAACACTCTTTTTGATCTAGAAATCATCAAAAACCTAAAAAAGGCTTTCACTCTTTATGGGGCTACATCATCTTTATGTTAAGACCTTATTAGAGAATTTCACTTCTGAAATTTTAACCCCTAGTGACTGGAAATCTATAGCAAGGACATGCTTAGAACCTGGACAAAACTTGTTGTTTTGCTTTCTGAATACAGTGAACTCTGTAGAATACAAGCCCAATGAAATAGGCAAACTGGAGTTAATCCTCCAATCACCTATGACCAACTAACAAGTGTAGGTTCTTATGCAGACACTTCAGTACAGATTAATTACCCCATAGCAGCATATGAGTAAATTGCTTCTGCTGCTATCAAAGCTTGGGGTTTTGTCCCAGGTAAACAGGACAGAGGAGAGGCCTTCATGAAAATAATACAAGGGCCAAATGAACCCTTTGCTGATTTTGTGGAATGCCTGCAGACAGCTGTCATATGAACGACTGGTGAAAATGCAGCAACAGAAATTTTGATAAGGCAACTTGCTAAAGAAAATACTAATGAGGTTTGTAGAAGAATTATACTAGGACTATGCAGGGATGCTCTTTTAGAGGAGATCATAAGACGCTGTGCCACAGTGGGCATACAGACTTCCCAAAAGCCCAACATGGGAAGACAGGATCCCTTTGGTAAGGGATTTCCAGAGAGACTTTGTCAATGCTTTCAATGTGGTAAAGTAAGGCATGTGAAAGCTCAATGTAGGCATAGAGATAGAATGAGAAAACAAGGTGGGTGAACAAGACCCCAAACCTCATGTCCAAAATGCAACAGAGGCTTCCATTGGACATCAGAATGTAGACTGATTCAGGGAAATAGGATGACGGGGCCCAGCCCCAGGGCTCAAAACAAAAAAATACTTGGGGCATGATGGCGGCCGATGCTACACCCAGAGAGTCTTTAGAAGTTCAGTACTCAGACATGACCAATCAGCCATCTGATGGGAGAAAGGGATTACACAATCAATCAGCCAGGAAGCAACTTGATGGGAGAAAGGGATTACAATTGGGAAGAACAGTTATATGCAGCTGGGACTACTGAGATACTCCCTAGAGAGGTGAAATTTGTTTCTCTCCAGCCTATGGATCCCTTGCCTCCAGGCACAGTAGGCTTGACCATTTCACCTCCTGACAGCACTTACAAAACAGTGTCCATCTACACACTAATGTGGGAAACTGGGGAATGTGTAGATAATATCCCAGTCACTAATACAGTTGTAGACAATGTGTGACTTATCAACCAGGAGAAGTAGTAGCATCAGGTTTACTGATATAGACTCCTAATAAGCAATCTGGTGATAGTTGCCCAGATTCTGATTCCAAGCACAGAATCCAGGAATATTCTGGCCTGCGGTAGTTAGAGCTGACCATCCTATGCTCATTATCTATATAAATGGCATACCATTAGAAGGATTGGTAGACACAGGTGCAGATCGTACAGTCATTAGAGGTGCCAACTGGCCCAGTCACTGGCCAAAGATTAAAGCAGACACCTACATGTCTGGCGTAGGAGGAGCAATAGCAGCTGAAGTTAGTGCTACCCCTCTGAGATGGACTTTTGAAGATGAAACAGGAGTTTTTATTCCTTTTATAGTTGGAAAAAATCCCCATGAATCTGTGGGTAAGAGACATTTTACAACAATTAGGATTACAAATGAGTAGCTCAGTTTTTTAGTCAGGGCTGCTGTTGAAGGCCTACCAACATACCCTAAGGTGCTTACAGTACAAAAACTTTCGTTAAGAACAGAGAAGCTAAACACCTTTAATGAATTTCAGAAATTGATAGGACATAGCCAATGAATGTGTCCAGTGTTAGGCTTGACTACCTATCAATTACAACCATTATATGACATTTTAAGGGGAGACAGTGCTTTAAACTCACCACACCAGCTTACAAAAGAAGCTGAAGAGATTTGAGAGAAGTTGAACTGGATTTATCCATTGTGGTTGAAAGAGTCACTCAAAAACCCTTGGAAATCAGTTTTTGCTACAAAAAAGGCACCCACAACAATTCTTCACCAAGGAGACAGTGTGATAGAGTGGGTGAACCTCCCAGTACAACCAGACCAAAGTCCTTACCCAGTGCTTGTAGCCAGAATTTTATTAAAGGCCAGTAAGCAAGCAGTACAATTATCTGGGATAAGATTTGACAAGATATACACCTTTTATACTAATGCACAAATTAATGTATGCTATGAAACCATTCCAGAGTGGCAATTGCTATTGGCCACAGCTCCAAATTTTACACATGGGTCTCCATTAAAGATAACCAGACTATTACATATTTGGCAATAGATTCTTGAAGAAAAGGTTTCTAAAGTTCCTCTTAAAGGACTGTCTTAACAGATGCATCTAAACATAATATTTGTGCTATATATTCTCATGACTTAACTATAAAGAGAGTCAGAACTCCTTTTCAGTCCACTCAGCAGAATAAATTGTATGCAATCATGCTAGCTCTTACTTATTATCCAGGAGATTTAAATATAATATCTGATTCGGCCTATTCAGTAGGTGTGGTACAAAGAATTGCCACAGCCCAAATAAAATTTGTAGCTTCTAATATATATCAGCTCTTTAAGGACCTCCAGGAGCAAGTGAGAAAACATCCAGGTAAGATTTTTATCTTGCATGTCCACTCTCATAGTGGACTTCCGGGTCCTATTTTTTGATGGTAATTCAAAAGTAGATAGCTTTCTAACCATGTTGGCCAATACTCCTTTCAGTTTCAACAAGTCCAAGAATCTCATTCTAAATATCATCAGACTGCTTGAGCTTTACATTTACAATTTGGAATAACAAGAGAGGAAGCTGGGAGCACAGTAAAAGCCTATAGGCTTGCATTCCTTTCCATGCTCCTACACTCCTTCCAGGGAAGAACCCTCGTGGTTTGAGACCCAATGAAATTTGACAAATGGATGTGACCCATTATAAATCTTTTGGTCATCTGTCTTTTATCCATGTTGTAGTAGACACCTTTTCAGGATTTACTTTTGCAATACCAGCAGCAAAAGAGACAGCCCGAGTGGTCACTGGATTCTTTATGCAAGCATTTGCAATCATGGATGTGCCACAAGCAATAAAAACAGATAATGGACCTGCATATACTTCTAAACATTTTGCACACTTTTGTGCACAGTATAAGATTTTACACAACACTAGCATACCCTTTAATCCTCAAGGATAGGCAATAGTAGAGAGGGGAAACAGAGACATTAAGATGCTCCTCCAAAAGGAAAAGAGAGGGAGAGCCACAGGTAATCCTAGAGAACTTCTAAATTTAACTCTTTATACTTTTAACTTCTTGATTTTTGACCTGTCCAGCAGAAAGGTTTTATAATCCACCGGAAGAGCAGCATCCAGTGCTCCACTATCTTTAGATAATCACCAGGTGATGTGGAGAGATCCAAAAAGTGGTGAATGGAAGGGATCAGATAGGTTAACTACTTGGGGGAGAGGGTTTGCTTGTATCTCTACAGATGGAGAAGGAATCAGATGGGTGCCAACAAGCCGTATTCATCTTGTCCATTGGAGAGAGATGGAGCAGACCCTCAAAACGAAGGAGAACCCAGGAAACATTGGATGGTTCCATCGCTCATTGTGCCCACCAATGAAAGAGCACGGCAGTTATGGTGATTGACTCATGGGTATCAAAAATTGTTGGACTTCAAAACCCTCGGGTATCGTTGGAATCCCTAAGACAAGAAAAGATTGTTGTAGGACTTGAAAACTCTCAGGAATCATTGGATTCCCTAACACATAAAAAGACTGTTGTAGGACTTCAAAAACTTTCAGGGATCATTGGATTCCCTGACACATCAAGTAATGGACAATAGATCAATTTTGGACTATCTCTTGGTTGCTGAAGGAAGTGTATGTGTGATTGTTATTTACATACCCTCCTTCTAGAATTTCTGGAAATCTTTTACACCACCATGCTGGTTTATATTGTTTGTTATATCACTACTAGCATGTACAATCATGTTTGTTACACCACATTGAGCCTGCACCAGCTGTGAGGAGAGTCATCATTGCTAGCCTGTGCTTTATTGCTATGTGCTTGTGTAATACCTCCCATGCTGATGGGTTTGTGTATACCTGTCTCTAGTAAGACCCTTCAGCCCAGAAACCTGCTAACAATATCTGGCTTGACTCCCTACTTCCCTTTGGTGTTTTTTATCTCTCTTCCTGAGAAGTCAAGGTGGGTGTGATCATCTCCTTTTTAGTGCTTTCATCTTCCTTCTTGAGAAGTCAGGGGGAGCATGATCACCTCCTTTTTGGGTTTCGCACCTCCCTGAGATATCAGGGATGGCATGACCACCTGTGTTCTAAAACAAAAGAAAGTGAGAGCTATAAAGGGCTGAAACTCTTAAAAGGTGTGCTTGAATCAGATAACTGAGCACTTAAGGCTAATTACCTATTAGACAATGACTCTATTAGCATATGTTTGGAAAAATGTCCCTTCTCATTGTTCAGTGCTGGCTCAATATTTGGTGTACACAGATAATCGTAGGCAAGGATTAGCGGGTGGGGTGAGACAAGCCAGACTCACTTGGTGGCAGGACAAGGAGGAGAAGTATGGAGCTTCTGGACTCCAGAATCAAGAAGAGATATTTGGCTAAACTTCTGGCAGTTTGCCTGCTTCTCCCCCTAAAGACCAACGACTTTTATTTATCCTGACTCAGGCTGATCTTGAGACCTCCAGGGAGCTAGCCCAGACTTTACAAAAAGGGACTAGCACTTCATGAAGTTAAACTTTTGGACCATCAAAACCATTTGGCATTAGTTAAAAAAAAAAAAAAAAAAAAAAAAAAAAAAAAAAAAAAAAAAAAAAAAACAAATCAGCACCTCATATCCATCAAACTGGTTAAGATAACAAAAAAGAAAAATGACATGTGCTGGGGACATATGGGAAAACAGGCATTTTACTATACCGTTGGTGGAGCTGTGAACTAGTCCAACCCTTCTGGAAAGCAATTTGGAACTATGCCCAAGAAGCTATTAAACTGTATAACCTTTGACCTTGTACTATCACTTCTAGGGTCATATTACAAGAAAGAGGAAAATGACTTATATGTACAAAATATTTATAGCAGTTCACTTTGTGTCAGGAAAGAAATGAAAACAAATTAGATAGCCATCAACTGGGGAATGGCTGAACAAATTGTGGCATATGAATGTGATGGAATAATATAATTTATAAGAAATGATAGGGGGTGAAATCAAGACAGAAACTTGACTGAGCTCTCCCAAATTCCCCTCCAAACATTAAAATAACTTCTAAAAAAACAATTCTGGAATTGCAGAACCAGAAGAAGGACAGACTGAAATAACTCTCTAGCCCAAAACAAATTTTAGAAAATTGGCAGGAAAGTTCTGTTTTTCTAGGATAGAGCACAGTCCACCACAGGCTGCCCCTGGAAAGCCAGCAGTAGCCTTTGGGGGTGACTGAATCAGAGGTGATTGGACAATTTGTCAGAAAGAGATTATAGGAGGTACTTTGCTGGTATTTGGAGGAGGACTCTGTTGCACTGCCCATACACAGATCTAAGTCAAACTCTCAGGGAGAGGAAGAACACTAATTCCCTAGAGCATATGGCTACAAAGAAGTAGAATTGCAGAGTAAAAAAGAATGCTTATGGTTCTCACAGACCACAGCATAGATCAGATTAGTAACCATAAACCTTTCATTTTGGAAGAACTAAAAACTTACATATCCCCAAGAACTAGTTCTAAAAGCTGAAGTACCAAAAAAACTGAAGATAGAAGACCAGTGCCTCTCCACTGTTGTAGCAGAGTTATAACTTTATAACTTTAACATAAAGATAAAAGTCAAGAAATAGGCTAGAAAATAAAAAAAAAATTTTTTTAAAAAGGATCCAGCCACAGAAAATCACTATACTTGGGAAGATCAAAACACAAACTCAGAAAAGGACAACAAAGTCAAAATAGCTACATTACCCTCTCAACTTCCCTCCCCTCCAAAGTGAATTGGTCTGAGGCTAAAAAAGAATTTCTAGTAGAGCTCAAAAAGTATTTTTCAAAATCTAATAAGACAGGTAAAAGGAAAATTGGAAAAAGAATTGAGAGCAATGAAAGAAAGCCATGAAAATGATTCAATAGCTTGGTTTAAAAGAGGCACAAAAAGAAAATAATGTTAAAAAAAAATCAGAATTTTTAAAATGGTAAAAGAGGCACAAACATCCTGAAAAAAAGCAGAATTGGCTAAATGGGGAAAAAATGTACAAAAATTCTCAAAAAAAAAAACCTGAAAATATGGAATGGGTCAAATGGAAAAGAAAGAAACAAAAGCTCACTAAAGAAAACAATTCTCTAAAAATTATAATTGGGAAAATGGAAATTAATGACTCAGATATCAACAAACAAAACAAAAACCTAAAAGAATGAAAAAATAGACAAAAATGTGAAAAATCTCAATGGAAAAATAACTAATCTGGACAATAAATTAAGGAGGGTAATTTAAGAATTATTTGAGTACCTGAAAGCTATGTTCGAAAAAAGAGCCTAGATACCTATCATCTTTCAAGAAATTATCAAGAAAAACTGCCTTGATTTTCTAAAATGAGAGAGTACAATAGAAACTGAAAAAAATCGACCTACTGAAACTTGATTCCCAAATAAAAACCCAGAGCAATATTACAGATTAAAAATTCTCAAAAAAAAAAAAAAAAAGTTCTCAGATCATAGAAAAAAATAATGCAAGCAAATCAGAAAGAAACAATTCAAATATTGTAGAGCCACAATCAGGACAATAACATGATTTAGTAGCTTCTATGTTAAAGGATCAGAAAGTTTGGACTGTGATATTCTGGAGGGCAAATAAACTGAGAGTACAACTAAGAATCACCTATTAGCTAAACTAACAATATTCCTTCAGGGGAAAAAATTAGATAATTAATGAAAAGGGAACTTTCAGGTATTCCAGATGAAGACCAGAGCTGAACAGAAAATTTGACTTTCAATACAAGACTCAAGAAAAGCATAAAAAGGTAAACAGGAAAAGGGAATCATAAGGACCACAATAAGGTTAAACTGTTTACATTCCTATTTGGGAAGATGGTACATGTAATTGAATTAATTCCTAAAAACTTTCTCATAGGGCAATTTGAAGGACACAAAAAGAAAGTATGAATGTGGATTAACTATAATGAGAAGATAACTAAAAAAAAATTTAAGGAGAAAGAGGGATGAAGGGGAGAAGAAGAAGTAGAATGGGGTGAATCACCTCACATTAAAAAAAAACCCAAAACTTTTACAGTAGAGATGAAAAGTAGGGGTGGCAAACAATGCTTTAACCTTACTCTCATCGGAATTGGCTAAAAGAGGAAGTAACATACACACTCAGTTGAGTAAAGAAATCTATTATATCCTACAAGGAAGTAGTATGAGAGGGGGAGAAGAAAAAGGTGTGGGACTGATCAAAGGGAAGGCAGATTGGAGAAGGTAGTGAGAAGAAGAAAAATGTTTTTGAGAATGGACAGGATGAAAAGAGAGAAAAAGATAAACAGAAAAATAAAGGTTGTTGTGCCAGTTTCCTTTGATAATTCTACCTCAGTTTCCCTAATTGTTCTACCTTAATTTCCCTGAATTGTTCTGCCTGGTTGCAACATCCCCCTTCCTAATCATCATGATGCAGATAAGGAGAAAGATCTTTTATCTTAGACATCATGACCCCAGACCTTCCCTACTTATCAGAATATCCAGTGTCTCCCCCAACCCTGTCAGAATCAGACTGATAATCCGTTCCCGTTCTCAGTGCTCTTGATTCCACCTCTGCCTCAGTCTACTCTGGTTGCTTGGAGCCACATGTGTATATATACTTCATGGGAAGCATACATTTACTGGATGCTGGATTCTTGGAGACAATAGTCTCATTCAGCTCTCAGATCAAATCATGGATTCATTTGGTCCCAGTAAATCTCTTCCTTTCAAATAAAATATTAAAATCTCTCTATTCTCTATCTTGCCTCAGTTTCTTCAGTATTACAAGGTGGAAGGAAGTACATAATAACTGAGAAAAAAAATTTATTGCAGATTTCTCTGATAAAGGCCTCATTTTTCAAATACATAAAAAATAGTCAAATTTATAAGAATACAAGTCATTTCAGATTAAGAAATAAAAGCTATCTAGTGATAAGAAAAATGTTTTAAATAACTTTTGATTAGAGAAATGCAAATTAAATAATCTGAGATGCAACCTCACACCTATCAGACTGGGTAATATGATAGAAAAGAAAAATAAAAAATGCTGGAGTATGTGGGAAAATTGGGACATTAACTAAAGCATTATTGATGGAGTTGTAAACTAATCCAACTATTCTAAAGAATAATTTGGAATTATGCCTAATGGCAATAAAACTGTGCATAGTTCTGATCCAGAAATACCACTATATTTTTTGGGGGAGAGGGAGCGATTAAAGTTGATTTTCTATTATTTTATTTGAGAAATAGATATTTTAACACATTTGTTGATATTAAAGGGGGAAAACACTGGAATTAAAAAACAAGAAGTCTTTGAATACCAAAAGATAGTGGGATTTTAGGTAGCTTTATACCAACATTAAATGGAAGCATCAATCTGAAGAGCTCTCTAGTTGGAGCTCAGATGCTAAGGTAATCTAAGAACATACAAATATAGACAGAGATACAGTATTTGATGATCAACCATGAAGAGTTTAGCTATTCTCAACAATACAATGATCCAAAACAATTGGTGAAGAATTTATGATGAAAAAATGTTTTCCACCTTAGAGAAAGGACCATGGTCCTTCTGACTTCAGGTCCAGTGCTCTATCCACTGTGCCATTTAGCTGCCCCACTTTAACATTGATTTTAAAAAAAAAATTCACATTCAGTCCCCATAGTCCTCTTTCTGGATGCAGATGGCTTTCTTCATCACAAGATCATTGGAACAGGTCTGAATCACCTCACTGTTGAAAAGAACCAAGTCCATCGCATAATCCTGCTGTTGCCATGTACAATGATTTCCTCATTCTGCTCACTTCACTTAGCATCAGTTCATGCAAGTCTCTCCAAGCCTTTCTGAAATCATTCTGCTGATCGCTTCTTCAAATCCAGAATACTTCCTAGCAATGTGATCCTGGGAAAGTCACTTAATCCCAATTGCCTCAGAGGAGAAAAAGTAAATTGTTTTTATATGAAATTAGAAAAATATATTTTTAAAATGATGAAGAAAAATCTGGGAAGATTTGTATGAATTGATGCAAAGTGAGCAGAACCAGGTGAATAATTTAAACATTAATAATAATAAAGATAATTAACTTTGAAAGACTTAGCAAATTTGATGAACAAAATGACCAACTACAATTCCAAAGGATTCATGGTACTATCCACCTCCAGATAGAAAATTAATAGTCTCAGAATGTAGCCTGAAGCATAATTTTTTTTCTCTTTCAAACATGTCTAATGTGGAAATTTGTTTTACATTACTTTGCATATTTGAGGATGTTTTGCTTTTCTTGCCTTCTTATGGTGGAGAACATGGAGGGACAGAATTTGGAACTAAAAAAAAATTAAGTCTCTACTTTAAAAAAATAACAAATAAAGTTATTTGTAAAAAGCCAATCAATTAAAAAAAACAATACTAGATAAACTGAACAAAATAGACAGGAAAGATTCAAAAATAATGTGATCAGGCAATTACAAAAGATAATATAGATAATTTGCATAATACTTGGAAAATTTTTTGTACAAAGTTAATCCATAAGACTAGATTTGTTTACATTTGAAGAAAATCTTTGTATCAAGCATTTCTGATAAGGGCTTAATATGATGCAGAATATCCAACATAACTAAGAAAAATATATGCCATATTGACAAGTAATCAAAAAAAAAAAAAAACACAAACTCTGAAACAAACTGCCTCAGGGTAAATGTACAGTTGAAAAACAAAACTTGAAGCAGGGATAGGAGTCCTTCTGTAACACTAAGCTCTGAAATAAGACCCCAGAACAGATGATTAATCTGTGTGAAGTGTAAACATGTCCTGAAACAGCCAGCTGTGAGTCCTGGTGCTAGCTGGGTTCAGAGATAGCCTCAGCCCAAACCAGTGAAACCCTGAAGACCTTGTGGATTTGAATCCAGAAAGACTGAGGGAACATCTACTGACAAGAAATGCTAAACCCACAGCTGTGCTATTGAGACTACACCAGATGAATACAGAAGCTGTGGGGCAGTGGGCATTTGGACTATGGAGTTCTTTATTTGGGGTTTCAGATCAGAGGGAACTGAATGAAGACCTGAAGCCAGAGGCACCATCCTCCCTACCCCAAGACTGGAGGTGATTTCACTTATTAAGTTTTTATTTTTAAAACATAAGCAGGCAAAAGAAAAAGAACCCAATCATAAGAGGCTATTATGAGAATAGGAAAGAATGGGGTTGTACAGATGAACAGGAATGAAATAAAGAGGGAGGGCAAAGGAGAAGATAAGTCAAGGATCGATCCTGGGGTGGGGGGGAGGTTAAGTAATAGCAAGGCAAGTTAACAGGAGGAAGAAGGCAAAGTAGAGGAGTTATCAAGGAGAGGAAATAAAGGATATATACAAACATAAAAACAAGATTAGGAGTAGAATTTATTAATAAAAAACAATAGATGTAGTAATCACTGATGTCAGACTGTCAAACGTTTAAAAAGATTCAATCAAGAGAGAAATCTACATTATATGTCAGCCATATTAGTATTGTTTTAGATGTATATGTATGTATGGTAAATATGTGTGTGTATGTGTATATCTATGTAGGTATATGCAACATATGTGTATATGCAAGTGTAGGTTAGGTATATGCATGTGTGTGTGAATGTATATACATAAATGTATCCATGTTTAACTGTAGCTAGCCTGGGGAAAGTGGAGGGAGGGGGAGAAAAAAATACGATAAAAAGTACACAGTAGAAAACAAAAGAAAACCTACAAGAAAGTAAGGATAGTTATGAATACAATGTCTTCTATTATTAACTATGCTTTCTTGCAACAGAAATTTATATATTTTGAATCCTCCCCAATATCTTACTGGGCACATAATGATGCATTTTTTTTTTCCTTTTTCTGTATTTTTCTATTTTTTTTTTCTTATTTTGCATTTAGGTTCTAAATAAAGAAAAAAAAAATCTTTACTAAATATTACAGAAGTCCAAGATCTAAACCCAGGTCTTTTGACTTTAAAGTATAGGGCTCTTTGAACTATACAGAACAACAAATTTAGATATACTATAACAAGGTCACAGGATAATGGAAAAAATGAAGATTATAAAAAGTGGTCATGAATTTGTGATAGTTATGTGTCCACAAAAACTAAAAACTAATTTTTACTATCGAGTCATGGTGTATGAATGCATGTGTATATATGTCACATAAATTATGTACATACGTGTGTATAAACACATGTGCACACATGTACTAAATATAATTATATTTATATGCATAATTGATAACATTTAACAATGAATTTTGCATTGCTAAATTAGTTACTACAATACTATAAATTACATTACTGGGCAAAAGTGAAAAGTTGGACCTTTAGAGAAAAAACAAACAGCATTTTTACTTTAACAGGAGTTACAGCAAATGCAAATCCTTTGAGAGGGAAAATTTCAGTAGATTTCAATAAATTGACATTGAATTGTAATTTGGAAAAACTTTACATCAACAAGTTACAAAGATGAGACAAAACTCAAAATGCTTAGGGGTGTACTGAGTTTCGATTGAGTAAATCTGAAATAATCTAGTTCCAAGAAGAAATTTTTTCTTGCATATGATCACAGGGATATTAGAACTTGGAATTTTTCCTTGAGGGGCCTTTGCTCTTTCAATGAGCACAATTAATTTTTTTAAAAAAAATATGGAAAGCATTGCCAATGGTTTCTATATATTAGTTCCCTAAATGAGAAAAAGGATGAGTTCATATTGACTCAAAATCTTAAATCATAAAGTTGAAATAATTGTTCATACATAAGTGTTTATATGCATGTGTGCATACATACATAGTATTTCCTAAAGGGGAAAGGGAAGAAAATAATTCAAACCAAGGTTTCTTAAAGAAGTTGTTTCTCAAGGAATTATCTTGTTTGGGGAAAAAAAAGTAAAAGTCTTTAAATAGTGTTCATTTAATGAACAGAAAACTTTCCCCCACTTTAAAATAAGCCTTAAACATTAGCAGGGTCATTTATCTGTTAGCAAAAATGAGATTTTATATTTTGTAACTTCCTGAGTGTTTTATAATCTTTAACGTTATATAAAAAATTATGTGGCTTATTATATAATCTTGAAATGTAATAATCAATTATCAATCAAAATTAGTATTTGTCGAACATCTATTTTATATACTACACAGGGCTAGATTTTAAAGAAATTACAAATTGGCAAAGAAATAAATTAGCATGTGGTTGTGTCCTTCAAAGCTTAAATGTAATTGAGGAAGTAATACAAATATAGGAAAAACTAATTCCCATTAATATTAGTTTCAGTTCAAATGCTCATTGTACGTAATCAAATCACTCCTACACTTTTATACGAAAGCCTTTTCTTTTCTTTTTCTCACCATTTATTTAATATTTTATTTTTCCCAGTTACATGTAAAACAATTTTTGACATTTGTTTTTAAGACTTTGAATTACAGATTCTTTCCCTTTCTTCCTCCTTCCACTGAGAAGTTATACAAAACATTTTCATAAAAATCATCTTGTGGAAGAAAAAAATATAGATTCCCCCCCCCCCAAAAAAAAATCTCAAGAAAAATAAAGTTAAAAAAAAAAGTTTGCTTCAATCTGTATTTAGACACAATTAATTTTTTTCTCTTGGGATGGACAAAATTTTTCATCATAAGCCCTTCAGAGAATAATCTTAGATCACTATATTGCTGAGAATAGCAAAGGCATCCACAGTTGATCATCCCACAACATTGCTATTACTTTGTACATAGTCATTTCACTTTGCACAAGCTCATGGAGGACTTTCTTGGTTTTTCTGAGAGCATTCTGCTTATAATTTCCCAGAGAATAATAGTATTCTATAATAATCAAACAGCACAATTTATCTAGCTATTCCCCAATTAATGGACATACTCTCAATTTCCAATTCTTTACCCTGAGAAAAGAGCTGCTATTAATATTTTCATACATCTAGGTTCTTTTCCTAAGGCCTTTTCTTGTAACTGTGATATCTTCAGCACTTCAATCAACATATTCCCTAACATAATTACATCTGAAATTGCAGCTTTTTCTTCTGAATTTTCAGGGAGATTCAGAATCATCATTAAGACATTGAGTCTTTCAATGTCCCCACTTTCAAAGAGTGGGGAAAAAGTATATGTTTACCAGATGAGTATTATTCTATCTATAATACTTCAAAGTCCAAGTCATAGAACTTAAAAAGAGACAGAACAAAAAAGCAGAACAAGAAATCAACATATTATTTTCAGGAGAAAAATCTTCCAAATAATTTTTCCAACAGACTTTCCTATATCTAATATTTATGAAGCACTTTTTTGGTGTAAGATATTATGCTATATTATAAATTGTACCTGTCCTCAATACATAGATAATTAAAGTACACATAAATAAGTGACATCAAACATTGAGATGAAAGAATCTTTCCTTCATTTCTTCTATAAAAACAGGAAAGAAGAGCTAATAGTACCTTCCAACTAATCAATTATTCACACTGTAATTCCCATCTGGCCTCAATAGAGAAAGCCATTCTCAATGTCATATTGTTAGTAAGCAATATGACAATATTTACACTTACACACACACAAACACATACACACACATGAGATTTCCTCAGATAGGCAAAATACATTACGTTGCTTTTAATATCTTTTTTCATGTTGAAAAAAAACTTTTTAAAAGTTCTGTCTCTTTTTTAAAATTTTTAATTAAATTGAGTCCTCATTTACTACATGGGCAAATCATTTTTCTTCTTTACCTAGGAAAGGAGGGGGGTGGATTAGGTAAGTCAAATTATTTTTAATACTAAAATTTGTTAGGAAATTCATAGTTGTCTTATTTCTAGGCTTCTACATCATACCAGAAAAGTCAAGAACAAAAACTTCCACATCCTTGAAAATCCTAAATAATCTGCAAGGAGAATACATAAGAGACTTTGCTAGCAAGTTCACTTACTTCAGTTATGCTTGGCAAGTGACATTTACTTATGAGTTACTAGTTTGTTCTTGCTCATTAAATAGGACTTTTGCTGCAGAACTCCGAGTTCAGGTAGACTAAGCAGGAAAAAAGACAAAATAGGAATATTTGTTCTTAAAAGTTCATGTAAATGTTCCATTTAATGGGCAAATAAAAAGGGGGGAAAAAGGAACATTCAAGCAGAGAAGATAAAAATATTTACATTATGATTTTAAGATTACATTGGAGATAAGCTCTCTCACAAGACCCATATTTTAGAAAGCCTTCTGAAAGATCAGTTACTCAAATAGCTCATGTGTCTTTCTCAGGAGTGAATATATGTCCATGGATTACATTAGTGTGTGTGTGTAATGAATACATATATAGGTATGTACTTTGGGATATAACTGCTTCACCTTATGATGAAGAAAACTGAGTAACTAAGTCTGTCATTTAATTATTACATGTTATCTCTGACTCTTACTAGTATTTCTCTCACCACCTCTGATCAGTCTTTCATTCTTTCTTCATAATGCTTCCTATATTATCCTGATTCTAGTCTTCTTTGCTTCCAATCCATTCTTGTGTATGTATCACTGAAAGGTTAATTTTTGCAGTCTTGATTTTATTAGGTCACTACTTTGATTAAAAACAAAAACAAAACTCAGTTAATACCCTTCCGTTTGTGTCAATTCAAAATATTTGGTTGGGCATTTCAGGCCCTCCCTCATTTCACCACAAACTATGTTTCCAAATTTATTTCCTAGTAGACCCCCACAAAAATTTTCTACTCCAGTTCAAAGTGATGTAACCATTATCTCCTAAATATGTCTTACTCCTTTATTCAGGTTTTCTCCTTAGCTGGAATGCCAGCAAATTTTGCTTGACCTCTGAAATCTACCTAGCCCAAGGCCCACCTCACCTCTCTCTCACTAGCTTCCTCACTTAGATGAGGTGTTTCTTATCATTTTGTAACAGCTCTCATATGGTTACGTTATATTGTTGTTTCTTTCTAGTATTAATTTTTCCCGTGTTTGTCTCTTTCCATGTCCTCCATAGTACCTACTACTAGGTAGTAATCTATGAAGTTTGTTTTATAAATATTTCTTACTAATTTATGACTAATTAAACATCCAGTTTCAATGTTATATAATAAACTGTTATTCATCCTTTGTTTTTGAAGAGGACCAATAACATTATGAGGTAACATCTTGATTCATTTGTGTATGGAATTTAAGTGAGAAGATTTGAACAAAGTGATCATTCTCACTCTCTTCCAGAGTCATCAAAGTTCACAAGACAAATGTCAAGACAACTAGTAATGGACCAGGGTGATCCTCAAAGTTTGACCAAGTTCTAAGTGCTCCTCAGCACCTTCTTCAGCCTTCTTCATGGCTACTGATAAAAATTGTTATTTATCTATTCCACTTGAGAAAGTCTTCACATGCTTGGGATATATTTCCCATGAAAACTAAGTTAATTATGTGTCAAAGCCAAAATCTGAATGCAAAAACTGCCACGTTCTATATTGTAACACACTAGAGGGGGACTTACTATACAGATAGAGATAACTTTATTCAGAGAAGGAGCAGTTACTTTGATGTGCTTAGAAGTATAGCCATGGAGAAGTGAAGCTCTGTGAGTTAGCTTCAGTACTATATACTATAGAGATAAGTTATTCCATAGGAAGAAAATGATTCGGTGTTAGATCTCTGTTGAAGTCCTAAATGAAGGCAGCCCAGTTTAAGTACAGAAAAGTGGCTATTAGAAGTGAAAAATACTAACAGCTGATAGCCTTGGGAAAACATAGGTCAAAAATTGGTACCAATTTAATGACTAGGGTCATTAATGAGAAAAGAGGGCAAAATAAAAGCAAAAGATCAATAGAAAATAATTCAAGGATGATACAAAGCCGACCAAAAATATTTCTCATACAGATGCAGATGACAGGTCAGGCCTGAAAGGCAGTTTTACATGAAAACTGCTATGACAGACAGCAGTTATAATAATATCTTCCACACAATTATACAAATAAACGTTAAATATCATATTATGTAAATGTTACATAAATAGTATTTTATATTTAATATTTTTATGTATTTATGTATATTATGTATTTATATTTTGTATTATTATGTTGTTATTATTATATTTTGTATTATTATTATGTATTTATATTTTTATATTCACAATAACCCTGAAAGACAGGTGTTAGAAATTAGCTATTAGTTCAAAAAAAAGACATAAATTAATTTGGCATGACTTGTTATTTGCAGAAGTTTTCTCTGACACTTTGTTATCACTAGATATTCACTTAAAAGCACTTTTATGCTTTAAAATGTTAAACCTTTATGTTCTAAATCACTACTGATTATAGAAATGCAAATTAAGACAACTCTTGAGATAACCACTACATACCTCTCAGATTAGCTAAGATGTCAGGAAAAGATAATGACAAATGTTGGAAGGAATGTGCGAAAACTGGGACACTAATACATTGTTAGAGAAGTTGTGAACTGATCCAACCATTCTGGAGAGCAGTTTAGAACTATGCTCAAAGGGCTATAAAATGGTGTATACCCTTTGATTCAGCAGTGTAATGGGTCTGTATCCCAAAGAGATCGCAAAAAAGGGGAAAAGACCCACATGTGCAAAAATATTTATAGTAGTCCCCTTTTTTTTAGTAGAAAGTAACTGGAAACTGAGTGGATGCCCATCAGTTGGGGAATGGCTGAATAATAAGTTATGGTTTATGAATGTAATGGAACATTATTGTTCTGTAAGAAATGATCAGCAGAATAATTTCAGAAAGGCTTGGAGAGACTTACATGAACTGATGCTAAGTGAAGTGAGCAGAATCAGGAAATCATTGTATATGGCAACAACAGGATTATGTGATAGACTTGGCTCTTTTCTTTTTTTTTCTTTTTTTATTTATTTAATAGCCTTTTATTTACAGGTTATATGTATGGGTAACTTTACAGCATTAACAATTGCCAAACCTCTTGTTCCAATTTTTCACCTCTTACCCCCCCACCCCCTCCCCTAGATGGCAGGATGACCAGTAGATGTTAAATATATTAAAATATAAATTAGATACACAATAAGTATACATGACCAAAACGTTATTTTGCTGTACAAAAAGAATCAGACTCTGAAATATTGTACAATTAGCTTGTGAAGGAAATCAAAAATGCAGGTGTGCATAAATATAGGGATTGGGAATTCAATGTAATGGTTTTTAGTCATCTCCCAGAGTTCTTTTTCTGGGTATAGCTAGTTCAGTTCATTACTGCTCCATTAGAAATGATTTGGTTGATCTCGTTGCTGAGGATGGCCAGGTCCATCAGAACTGGTCATCATATAGTATTGTTGTTGAAGTATATAATGATCTCCTGGTCCTGCTCATTTCACTCAGCATCAGTTCGTGTAAGTCTCTCCAGGCCTTTCTGAAATCATCCTGTTGGTCATTTCTTACAGAACAGTAATATTCCATAATTTTCATATACCACAATTTATTCAGCCATTCTCCAACTGATGGACATCCATTCAGTTTCCAGTTTCTAGCCACTACAAAAAGGGCTGCCACAAACATTCGTGCACATACAGGTCCCTTTCCCTTCTTTATAATCTCTTTGGGATATAATCCCAGTAGTAACACTGCTGGATCAAAGGGTATGCACAGTTTGATAACTTTTTGAGCATAGTTCCAAACTACTCTCCAAAATGGTTGGATTCGTTCACAACTCCACCAACAATGCATCAATGTCCCAGTTTTCCCACATCCCCTCCAACAATCATCATTATTTTTTCCTGTCATCTTAGCCAATCTGACAGGTGTGTAGTGGTATCTTAGAGTTGTCTTTAATTTGCATTTCTCTGATTAATAATGACTTGGAGCATCTTTTCATATGACTAGAAATAGTTTCAATTTCTTCATCTGAGAATTGTCTGTTCATATCCTTTGACCATTTTTCAACTGGAGAATGGTTTGATTTTTTATAAATTAGAGTTAATTCTCTATATATTTTGGAAATAAGGCCTTTATCAGAACCTTTGACTGTAAAAATATTTTCCCCGTTTATTGCTTCCCTTCTAATCTTGTCTGCATTAGTTTTGTTTGTACAAAAACTTTTCAGTTTGGTATAGTCGAAATTTTCTATTTTGTGATCAGTAATGATCTCTAGTTCTTCTTTGGTCATAAATTCCTTCCCCTTCCACAGGTCTGAGAGGTAAACTATCCTGTGCTCCTCTAATTTATTAATAATTTCATTCTTTATGCCTAGGTCATGAACCCATTTTGACCATATCTTGGTGTACAGTATTAAGTGTGGATCATTGCCTAGTTTCTGCCATATTAGTTTCCAATTTTCCCAGCAATTTTTGTCAAACAGTAAGTTCTTATCCCAAAAGCTGGGGTCTTTGGGTTTGTCAAAGACTAGGTTGCTATAATTGTTGACTGTTTGGACTTGGCTCTTTTCAACAATGAGGAGATTCAGACCTGTTCCAATGATCTTGTGATGAAGAAAGCCATATGTATCCAGAAAGAGGACTATGGGGACTGAATGTGGATCACAACCTGGTATTTTCACCTTTTTTTGTTATGGTTTACTTGCTTTTTTTTTTCTTTCTCATTTTCTCCCCTTTTTGATCTGATTTTTCTTGTTGTAGCATAATAAATGTGGAAATGTATTTATAAGAATTGCATATGTCTAGCTTATACTGGATTACTTGCTGTCTAGGAGAAGGAGGTAAGGGGAGAGGGAGAAAATTTTGGAACAAAAGGGGAGTGAATGTTGGAAACCATGTTTCCATTTATTTTGAAAATCAAAAGTTATTATTAAAAAATAAAAATTCATGGACACATCATTTAACCTTTTAAAACTCCTGAGCTCCTGTATTCAAAGAAATTATAAAACAGTTGCTCATCTACATTGTTAAAGGGAATTTTTTCTCCTGGTTTCATATATAATATCACATCCAGACCTTACCCTGACTTCCCTTTTTCCTTCCCCTAAAATATACAAGCAGTATTCCAGAGGTTGGGGATATGAAAAGAGAATAGACTCTGCCTCAAGGAGAATTATCTATGGGATCTTGTGTGGTTCCTTTTGTATTTCTAAGCCTCATTTGTAAAAATTAGGGTATCTGGACTAGTGTAACATCTAAGGAGGCCTTTGTACTGTTGTCAGAGACTCTGAATTCCAATTCTACCTTTTGTCAATTAATATCTGTACCACCTTAGGCAAATCACTTAGGTCTCCATTTGGAGTTTAAATTGGATGGCCTCTATATCCCTTGGAACGCTAATAGTCCCTTGGAACTCTAGATCTGATACACATTTAAATCGCAGCCTTAACCAACAAGTTCTTGCTGTAAAATGGAGTAAATAACATTTGCAATTCCTACTTCATAAGGCTGTTCTGAGGAAAATGTCCTGTAAAGCTTAAATTTCTGTACAAATATTGTAATAGATTGTAAAACTCTTTAGAACAGGGTGTGAGTTTGTTGTTTTCCTTTGTATACTCAGAAAATAGTGCAGTATTTAGTAGATGCTGGGTAGTTAATAAATGGTTATCATATTTTAAAAATAAAATACAATTCTAAACTTTTAAAATTCACATTTTAAACCTAAGAACTTTATCAGGAATTGAAAATTTAGAATTTTGACTCCACAGTTTTTTTCCCTTTCTTTCTAGCTCTTTAGTACTTTTCCAATTCCCCACAATCCCTCAAAAATCACTAAAAGTGGCTCAGCAATCACACTCAGTGGTTTTTCTTTCTTTCTTGCAAAGCAATTGGAATTAAGTGATTTGCCCAGAATCACACAGAGCAAGTAAGTGTTAAGTATCTGAGGCCAAATTCGAACTCAGATCCTCCTGACTTCAGGGTCAGTCTTCTATCCACTGTACTATCTAGGTGCCCCTAAGCAATCACATTTATAAGTTGGAGTCCTCATGCACGGCATGGTTGCTCCCTAGATCTATCTTTTACATGAATTCTTAATTATCCATTTTTTCCACATTTCATCCTGAGTTTCAGCATGTTCCTTTCATCTTGCTCTTTGCTCTCTTAAAGGTATTAAAAAGCAAAACATCCTATTTTGTATAATTAGCTTTTCTTGCCAACTTCTATTTATTCTAAAGCTTAACATTTCTCACATTCTGCTTATAGGACTATGCCATGTTTTTACATTTGTTTTTTGTTACTTGTATTTGTTTCTATACTGTGTACTGTTAAAAACAAACAAACAAAAAAGGCTGGTAGACCAAATGAAATAATATGTGTAAGTCTAATAGCAAAACTTATTGAATTAAAAAACAAATGTTAGCCCTTTTTTCATCATTATTATTATTGCATCCATCTTAAATCATTTTTAAAAGGTCCTCATTTTTCTCCTTATTGGAACTGTTTCTCTTTGCATCTTAAAAATTGCATCTTGGGGGGAGGAGCCAAGATGGCAAAGAGAAGCCATTAAGTTGCCTGACCTCTCCTCAGTTTCCCAAAGAAGCAATACCCCTATCAAGCCCCTAAATAGATTCTGGAAGGAAAGAACCAATAAAAATTTGGAGTGAAACAATTTTCCAGCTCAAGATATTAGAAGGCTTTAGGAAAGATCCATCTCACTTGGGCAAAAGGGGAAGATGGCCCAGCACCATAGCAGAGTAAAGAATCTACTGGGAGGCTCTTGGCTAAAGCACAGACCAACAGTAGAGGCTCTTCTGACTTGGCTCAGCAGATCAGTGACTCAGGGGGGCCAAATGTGAGATCTCCAAACCAAATGAAAAAGGCAGATTTCAAGCCCCTGAATAGAACTAGCCAACACAGCACAATGAGAAATCTGGCAACAGCACTGGTCCCAATATGGAAAGTCAGTGAGAGGCCCCTAGCCCTCTACAAAATAAAGCTTGGGGACAGTCTCCTCTGTGCACCAGGAGTAAAGCTTCAACTTATATTGAAGAAGGAAGGAAGAACACAAACAAAAGAAGGAAGATCAGAACACAAACTCAGAAGACAGTAATGGCAAACTGCTTATTTGTGAAGCTTCAACAGGGAATAGGAATTGGTTTATGTAGAGGGCCACAGATAGTGGGGGCTATTCTGGGTGAGGTATAAAAACCCCAAAACTCTTCAGCCCAGAGGGAACCTGTTGACAATGTCTGGTTCAGCTCCCCATCTCCCCTAAGGGTTCTTGGCTTTCCTGAGAAGTCGGGGCAGTGACAACCTGTGTTGTAATTGAAGCAGAGTGATACCAAGTGACAAAGAGTCATCTACATACAACAAGTTGTTTATGTGGTCTACATGCTCAGTTGTGCAGAGTTGCTTTGGTTATATATGGGTATTAGGCTATATAAGGGTGAGAGAATTTGGAATATACAGATTCCATGTTTTAAGTATCTATGTGAGTCTTGCCTTATCACTCCTCCACTAAGACCAAGCATTCAGGCTGGTACCAAGGTCCTACAGAGAGTCCAACAAAACAAGTCTCAGTTCAAAAACTTCTCATGGAAGAATTCAAAAAACATTTTTAAAATAAAGTAAGACAGGTAAAAGAAAAAAATGGAAGAAAAATGAGAGCTATGCAAGAGAATCATGAAAAAAAGTCAACAGCCTGGAAAAACAAGCACAAAAATTAATTAATTAAAAAAAAAAAACAACTTCTTAAAAAATAGAATTGGTGAAATAAAAACAAAAAAACAATGAACAAAACAAATTCTTTAAAAATAGAACTGGTCAAATGGAAAAGGAGGTAAAAAGGACAATCAAAGAAAATAATTCATTAAAAATTAGAATTAGACAAATGGAAGTGAATGACTCAATGAAATACCAAAAATCAGTCAAATAAAATTTTTTAAAAATGAAATAAAACAGAATAAAATGTAAAATAGCTCACTGGAAAAACAACTGATATGGAAAATAGATCCAGGAGAGAGATTTTAAGATTTATTGGAATACCTGAAAGCTATGACCAAAAAAAAGATCTTGGACAACTTTTTTCAGGAAATCATCAAGGAAAATTGCCCTGATATCCTTAGAATCAGAGGATGAACTAGTCCTTGAAAGAATCTTCCTGGAAGAATACCTTCAAAAATATAGCTTGCCCAGATTAACATTGGAAGAAGTAAATAGACTAAACAGTCGCATTTTAGAAAAAGAAATAGAACAAGCTATTAACCAACTCCCTAAGAAAAAATCCCCAGGACCAGATGGATTTACATGTGAATTCTACCAAACATTTAAAGAACAATGAACTCCAATGCTATAAACTATTTGAAAAAATAGGGATTGAAGGAGTCCTACTAAATTCCTTTTATGATACAGACATGGCACTGATACCCAAATCAGGTAGGTTGAAAACAGAGAAAGAAAATTATAGACCAATCTCCCTAATGAATATTGATGCTAAAATCTTAAATATTAGCAAAAAGAATACAGAAAATCATCCCCAGGATAATAATACACTATGACCAAGTAGGATTTATACCAGGAATGCAGGGCTGGTTCAATATTAGGAAAACTATTAGCATAATTGACTATATCAATAACCAAATTAACAAAAACCATAATATGATTATCTCAATAGATGCAGAAAAAGCATTTGATAAAATCCAACATCCATTCCTATTAAAAACACTTGAGAATATAGGAATAAATGAACTTTTCCTTAAAATAGTCAGGAGCATCTATTTAAAATTAAAAGCATGAGCAAGCATCATATATAATGGGGAAAAACTGGAACCTTTCCCAGTAAGATCAGGAGTGAAACAAGGTTGCCCATTATCACCATTATTACTCAATATTGTATTAGAAATGCTAGCCTCAGCAATAAAGTCGAGAAAGAGATGAAAGGAATTAGAGTAGGTAAAGAGGAAACCAAACTATCACTCTTTGCAGATGATATGATGGTATACTTAAAGAACCTCAGAAATTCTACTAAAAAGCTATTAGAAATAATTCATAACTTTAGCAAAGTTGCAGGATACAAAATAAAATCCCCATAAATCCTCAGATTTTTATACATCACCAACAAAATCCAACAGCAAGAGATACAAAGAGAAATTCCATTCAAAATAATTGTCGATAGCATAAAATATTTGGGAATCTATCTACCAAAGGAAAGTCAGGAATTTTATGAGCAACCTTACAAAAAAATTTCCAAACAAATAAAGTCAGATTTAAATAATTGGAAAAATATTAAGTGCTCTTGGATAGGCCAAGCGAATATAATGAAGAAGAAAATCTTTTTGTCCCTAATCTATTTATTTAGTGCTATATCAATCAGACTCCCAAGAAAATATTTTAATGATCTAGAAAAAATAAAAACAAAATTCATATGGAAGAACAAAAGGTCGAGAATCTCAAGGGAATTAATGAATGAAGGTGGCCTAGCTGTACCTGATCTACAATTACATTATAAAGCAGCAGTCACCAAAACCATTTGGTATTGGCTAAGAAATAGATTAGCTGATCAGTGGAATAGGTTAGGTTCACAAGACAAAATAGTCAATCATAGCAATCTACTGTTTGACAAACCCAAAGATCCCAACTTTTGGGATAAGAATTCATTATTTGACAAAAACTGCTGGGAAAACTGGAAATTAGTATGGCAAAAATTAGGCATGGACCCACACTTAACACTGTATACCCAGATTAGATCAAAATGGGTTCATGATTTAGGCATAAAGAATGAGATTATAAATAAATTAGAGGAACATAGGATAGTTTACCTCTCAGACTTGTGGAGGAGGAATAAATTTGTGACCAAAGATGAATTAGAGACCATTATTGATCACAAAATAGAAAATTTTGATTATATCAAATTAAAAAGCCTTTGTACAAACAAAACTAATGCAAACAAGATTAGAAGGGAAGCAACAAACTGGCAAAACATTTTCACAGTTAAAGATTCGGATAAAGGCCTCATTTCCAAAATATATAGAGAATTGGCTCTAATTTATAAGAAATCAAGCCATTCTCCAATTGATAAATGGTCAAAGGATATGAACAGACAATTTTCAGATGATGAAATTGAAACTATTTCCACTCATTATGAAAGTGTTCCAAATCACTATTGATCAGAGAAATGCAAATTAAGACAACTCTGAGATACCACTACACACCTTTCAGATTGGCTAAGATGACAGGAAAATATAATGCTGAATGTTGGAGGGGATGTGGGAAAACTGGGACACTAATGCATTGTTGGTGTAGTTGTGAATGAACCCAACCATTCTGGAGAGCAATATGGAATTTTGCCCCAAAACTTAACAAACTGTGCATACCCTTTGATCCAGCAGTGCTACTACTGGGCTTATACCCCAAAGAGATATTAAAGAAGGGAAAGGGACTTGTATGTGCCAAAATGTGGCAGCCCTGTTTGTAGTGGCTAGAAACTGGAAAATGAATGGATGCCCATCAATTGGAGAATGGTTGAACAAATTGTGGTATATGAATATTATGGAATATTATTGTTCTGTAAGAAAAGACCAGCAGGATGAATACAGAGAGGCTTGGAGAGACTTACATGACCTGATGCTAAGTGAAATGAGCAGAACCAGATCATTACATACATCAACAACGATACTGTATGAGGATGTATTTTGATGGAAGTGGATTTCTTCAACAAAGAGAAAATCTAACTCAGTTTCAATTGATCAATGATGGACAGAAGCAGCTACACCCAAAGAAAGAACACTGGGAAGTCAATGTAAACTGTTTGCATTTTTGTTTTTGTTCCTGGGTTATTTTTACCTTCTGAATCCAATTCTTCCTGTACAACAAGAGAACTGTTCGGTTCTGCATACATATATTGTATCAATTGTGACCTATTTAACATGTATATGACTGCTGGCCATCTGGGGGAGGGGGTGGGGGGAAGGAGGGAAAAATCGGAACAGAAGTGAATGCAAAGGATAATGTTGTAAAAAGTTACCCAGGCATGGGTTCTGTCAATAAAAAGTTATAGTTATAAATAAATAAATAAAAATCTAAATTTAAAAAAAAAAAAGAATCTTCCAATTACCTCCTGAAAGATCAGATCCCAAAATAAAAACTCCAAGGAATATTACAGCTGATTTCCAAAATTACCAGGTTAAGCTGAAAATACCAGAAGCAACCAGAAAGAAACAATTCTAATATTAAGAAGCCCCAGAGAGGATTAATTGGGACCTAGCAATTTCCATATTAAAGGATCAGAGGGCCTGGACTTGTAGCTCGGAATACAGCCAAGCAAAGTTGAGCATTATCTTTCAGGGGAAAAGATGGACATTATAAATGAAATAGGGAATTTTCAAATCATTTCTGATGAAAAGACCAGAACTGAACAGAAAATCTTATCTTCAAATATAACTCTCAAGAGAAGCAGAAAAATGTAAACAGAAAAGAAAAAAAAAACTAGTTGTTTAAAGGTTAAACTGTTGACATCACTTGCAACTATTGAATTGTATCTTTTTTAAGGCATTTAGAAGGGCAATTAGAGTTTGCAGATATAAATTGAATTTGATGTGATGATATAAAAAACAAAGTGACGGATAGGAAAAGGTTTGTACTGGGAGAAGAAGAAAGGAGACCTGTAAAATGGGGTAAATTACATCATGTGCAGAGGCATATAACACCAATCACCGTAAAAGGGAAGGAGGAAAAAGGGATGAGCATTGTTTGAACTTTAATCTCATCAGATTTAGCTCAAAAGCAAAATAATATACACAATCTCATTGGGTATAGAAATTTATCCTACAGGAAAACAGGAAGAGAAGGGGTAAATGAAAACGAAAAGGAGAGATTGATAGAAAGGAGGGCAGGTTGAAGGAGAGGGAATCAGAAGCAAACACTGGTGAGGAGGAAAATGGTAAAATGAGACAAAAAAGTATAAAAAGAGAAAAATAGGATGGAGGGAAATACAGTTAGGAATCATGTGAATGGAATGAACTCTCCCATAAAAGAGAAATGGATGAGGATATCATGAGGATAAGCTAGGAGCATTCCCAATAAGATCAGGGAGTGAAAAAAAGCTGCACATTACTACCACTATTAAATATTGCACTAGAAATGTTAGCTTTAGCAATAAAAAAAGAAAAAGAAATTGAAGGAATTAGAACAAAAGGTCAAGAATATCAAGGGAATTAATGAAAAAAAAACCACAAAGGATTATTTTGTCTGTATTGTCTTGCTAATCTTTTATCAGCTAAATAATCATTAGGATAAAAAATAATTATATGATTTATATTAAAAACTTAGTCCCCAGATTAAAAACAAAAGACAATACACAAAGTTCTGAAATAGTCCCTGGGAAGTTCCTATGTCAGTTAACCTTAGAAGTGTAATTAGATCATCAGAAAGTGTGTTATCTTAAGTATGTGATCATAATAATTATATGTCCATATTAACATTTATAGTGAATTAATAAAGTCAGAAAGTCCTATAGAGAGCTAATTGAAACATTATGAAAAGCACAGTTAGGCTGTCACAAAGTTAGGACATAGTGACCTGCAAAATGCAATCAGATTCTAGAGTACTTTCTTTTTGTTTGTTTTTTTGGCGTGGAGAGGCTTGATTTCATTCATAAACCATTTAATTCACATAATTTCTGTGCGTATTTTGGTCAATCAAGTATTTTGTATAATCAGTAGTTATTTTAAGTTGAATTTTTCTATCTTTTCCTGTTAGGCTTTATTGTTAACATAAACAATAATGATTTGTGTGAATTTCATTTATAACCTTCAATTTTGCTAAATTTATTATTGCTCATTCAATTGCTTTATTCTTTCTGTCTCATTACTATAGCTAGCATTTCTTTATATACTATTAAAGATACATAGCTTAACATAAAATGACATGCACACTAAGTAGTAATGGTGATAATAGGAATTCTTGCTTTGTCCTCTTTTTATGGGAAAGATTTTAACTTTTCTCCATTACGTTTTATATTGCTATTAATATATTTTTAAAAGTTCACTTATTCATATTCTTCTTAACGTTGTTGTTGTGTATTTGGGTGTTAAAATTTTTGTCAAAATTCTTTGCAGCAACTATTGATATAAAATTGTCTTTACTATATATGTTATTAATATGATTTTACATATATAGTCTTGCACTGAATCAAATCTTAATTATTAATATAAATTCAACTTGGGCATAGTATATAATCTTTACAATACCCTGCTGAAGACTATTTTGTTTAACATTTTACATTAATGTTCATTAATGACACTGATCTATAGTTTTCTTCATATGGTTTATTTTTCCGTGGGTTAGGTGTAAAGAACATATCTGATTCATAAAGAGATTGGAAGTTTCCCATACTTATAAAAAGATAATGTTATATTAGAAATATTTTTTAAATTAATAACAGAATTCACTTGTAAATTTGTTTGTTGCATATTCAACCTTTTGTGATACTGAGTTACTTAAATAATCTATTCTCTCTTTGTTAATCTGAGCATTTTATGTTTTTGAAAGTATTCATCCAGTTCTCAAAGGTTTCAGTTTTCTGATCTCATTTCCTATTTTTCTTTATGTTTGCTATTAAAAAATTTGGTATTCTTGTCTTTTTAAGAATCAGATTAGCTACTTAACAAGTTTACATACAGATGATAGATATATACACATAAAAGAAAGCTTTTTCTTTCTTTTCTTTTTTACTTAGAAATTCAGTGACTACTTTCAATTTGTTCATCTCTTCTTTGACTTTCAGAATTCCTTTTATTATTTAGTTGAAGATTTTGATTTGTGGTAGTTGTTTTAATTCCAAGTCCTATTCATTGATTTGTTCTTTCTTTCGTTGATTCAAGAGTATCATATTAGACATATTATATTAATTATATTATAATATTATATTCTGTGAGATACACATTTTCCATGAGTTGGTATTTTCCCTGCTTTTCTTTACTTTGATAAAACTATTTTCTATAAGTTTTTTGATTAAATACCTTTTAGGAATAAATTATTTAGTCTAATTTTAATTCTTTCTTCAAAAGTCCTTCATTAAATGTAATTTTAATTTCATCAAAATTATTAAATGATGCATTTAGTATTTCTGTTTTGCTGCATTTTGGAGGATGAGGTATTCATATCCTAATATATGGTTAATTTTTGCAAAAATACCGTATACAAATAAGTAAATAAGTTTTTTTCTCTTCCCATTGAGCAATAGCTACAGAGCAAGTATTTCTGTCTTTTATAAATCTGCACCTAAGTGATTATATTTTTGGTTAGATTTGTCTAGTTGTGAAAGGGGCATATTCAAGGCCCTCATTGCTATTCTCTTGCAATTCAATTAACTTTTTTTTTAAACATTTAAATATTATACTATTTTGGGTGTGTATATGTGTATGTGCATGCATGTATGCATGTGTGTATGTATCATCACTATATCTTTAAGCATCACGCAGTATTCCTGGTTATCTCTTTAATTAGATCAGTATTTACAATAGTATTATCCAAAATCAAAATTGCTTCCTCCATAATGATTTCAACTAAAGTATAATAGAATTTGTTCAGACCCATCATTTTAATTCTGTTAATCTTTGTTTTTAAGTATGGTTTTTGTAATCAACATATTGTTGAATTCTGCTTTCTAATTTATTCCCTTTCATTTTGTAGATGTGCTTCCTCTTTCCTATTCTTTTATATTTGTAATTTTTACTTTCTTGGCCCCAGCCCTCACTACTGAAATAAAAAAGATAGTTAAGAGAGGGAGTTTGCCTAATACGTGATTTACAAATTAAAAGTTTGTTTTGTTCATATCCAGACTTCTCTTTTCCTTGGCCTACCCAATTCCAGGTTTTTACTCATCTTTTTCTTTTTAACTCCTATTTCATAATCCACCTTCTAATGTTGGGAGTTATTTGTTTTGCTTTCCTATTCTGCTCTCATTCTTATTTTTCTTTCTGTGTAATGTTTGGGCTAGCTTTCTGGAAGTCCTTCAGACAGGCCTTGGTCTCAGCAGGACAGACACCAAGAGAATGGTCAGGAATAAAGTCTAGAGTCTTTATTCTGGCCCAGTCTTGATTTTAGTGGAGGAGTGCAAGAGGCAGGAGAGGCACCAGGAGGATGGTCAAAAATGGAATCTCATTTCCAGTCCTTCTCAGCCCTTAAATAAACTATTACATCATTACAGCATACTGAATATGTGTGAACTAGAGAACCATTACCATGCTAAATACTAAGTATATGTATATTAAAGAACCATCATCTCATCAATTCCACTGAGTTAACACTTTGTTGTAAGTATCCTTGTTTCAAGTATACTTCTCCAGAGTTCCAGCTCTCTACACTTTTGCTATTCTCTTGTCCTATTTCTTCCTAATTCTCTTTTGACTTTATTTCTATACATTGTTACATGGGGAGAGGGGAGTATAGGGAGATTTATAAATGACTGAGGCTCTACTTAGACATGTGCAGCTACTCTCTTCTGGATCTACCATTTTGGGCAAAGATATTTCTTCATTGTTTTTGACTTTTTTTTGCTCTTGTTCATATTCCAAGCCTCAAGGGTCAAGAGTTGTGGGTTCATGCCTTCATTTAAATAATTATAACTTTTTATTGACAGAACCCATGCCTGGGTAATTTTTTACAACATTATCCCTTACACTCACTTCTGTTCCAATTTTTCCCTCCTTCCCCCCACCCCCTCCCCTAGATGGCAAGCAGTCCTATACATGTTAAATCGTTCACAATAGATACAATATATGTATGCAGAACCGAACAGTTCTCTTGTTGCACAGGAAGAATTGGATTCAGAAGGTAAAAATAACCCGGGAACAAAAACAAAAATGCAAACAGTTTACATTGATTTCCCAGTGTTCTTTCTTTGGGTGTAGCTGCTTCTGTCCATCATAGATCAATTGAAACAGAGTTAGATCTTCTCTTTGTCACAGAAATCCACTTCCATCAGCATACATCCTCATACAGTATCATTGTTGAAGTATATAATGATCTCTTGGTTCTGCTCATTTCACTTAGCAGGAACTGATTTTTAATGAGACTATGGGACCAAGCTGCTTTGTACTATACCTCTTACCCAACTTATTTCTGTATAAGCATTCACAAGAATCTGGAGTATTGTTGTATGTAATTCTGAACTAGGTAGAGAAGATTTAGAGCTGGCTCTTTTTGTTGTTGTTTTTAATCTGAATTTTTAAGGTTTCACTGAGGAATATAACTCTTATTGGTTCTAACATGCCATACATGTCACTGAGATAACTACTCTTTTAAGGAATTTAGTGACTTCTGGCAAGATGGAAGGGTAAGTAAAACCCTATCCTATAATTCACTTAAAACAACAATTTTAGCAAAAAAAAAAAAAAAAAAAAAAAAACCAATAATAAAAAAGGGAAGACATAATAAATTTCATAAATTTCACACAAAAAATTAAATAAGAACAAAAAGGCATCTTAGTGCAAAATACAATGAAAAAATTCTACAAGGGAAAACATCTACAGACAGAAAGAACAAGCCTACCATAACAACTATGCTTCTGGGGGAGGAGGGAACATTAACATACTATAAGATCTTCCAGAGAGATTTGCCACAAGAATAAGGAGATAAAACAGTCAATTAATAAATATTTAGTGTAGTGAAGATTAGTGATCACTATTTAGTGAATCACTAAAGATTGAAATATGAAGAATGAAATAAACCTATTTTAATAAATCTTGTGTTCAAATAGGAGGAAAACCCATAATATACAAAAGATTAGGAATTTAATTTTTAAAAATGAACTTGAGACTCATCAACACAGAAAAGATGATGGAAAATCTTGATGAATCTACATTTAAGTAATAAAGACTCAGAAAGAAAGAAAAAAAATTCATAAGAATTAAGAGGAAAAAAAAGGCAAACTAAAACAAGATAAATTTACATCTCTCTAAACCAAAGCAAAGAGGTAGAGAATAGCAAGAGAGTCTGAAAATTATTGTCTCTCAATAAAATATGAATTTTTCTTTAAAGTGCCAATATGACATCCCAGAAAATCATGTAAGAAAATTGCTTTACAGGACCAGGAGATCATTATATACTTCAACAACAATACTATATGATGACCAGTTCTGATGGACCAGGCCATCCTCAGCAACGAGATCAACCAAATCATTTCCAATGGAGCAGTAATGAACTGAACCAGCTATGCCCAGAAAAAGAACTCTGGGAGATGACTAAAAACCATTACATTGAATTCGCAATCCCTATATTTATGCACACCTGCATTTTTGATTTCCTTCACAAGCTAATTGTACAATATTTCAGAGTCTGATTCTTTTTGTACAGCAAAATAATGTTTTGGTCATGTATACTTATTGTGTATTATCTAATTTATATTTTAATATATTTAACATCTACTGGTCATCCTGCCATCTAGGGGAGGGGGGGGGTAAGAGGTGAAAAATTGGAACAAGAAGTTTGGCAATTGTTAATGCTGTAAAGTTACCCATGCATATATCCTGTAAATAAAAGGCTATTAAATTAAAAAAAAAAATTGCTTTAAAACATTAGAAAAAAATTGCAAGTTCAAACTGATAAGACTCCATAGGACACTGTTAGAAGAATCTAAAAGGTTAACTAACCCAGAAATGTAATTGCCAAATTTAAAAAGAAAATCTTTAAATTATCCAGGAAGAAATATTTTACATATCAATAATTTGAAAATTAAATTAAATTATACAAAGCAAAAAATGAAAGAGACTAAAAATCCATTCATCAAATGCTAAGAGAATTGGCTTAAATTCTAAAATTATCTATACTATAAATCTGAGTGCTGAATATTTTTTAAAAATAGGTCAGTGATATCAGAAAATTTAATTACTTCGCAAAAGAAATTTAGAAGATGCTTCAGCTACTAACTTACCCTACAGGCCTCATTTCTTCCCAGAATTTCATTTAGGGAAAGAGCCTCAAGCAAGCCATCCCTGAGTTTTTGAACATTACCATGCCCCAGCTGCATTCTACCTCTGATCACACTGGATCTCTCAATGGTGAGTTCTTCCTGAATCTTTCTTATGGGGAAAAACCCAGAGCACATATTGTTTATTCTCTGAACTTAGCTGCTATGCTCTTGAGTGAAAGAGCACTCTCTTCTACTACTGACCCTCTCTCCTACTATTGACCTCCATTTAAACTGTAAACTCTATAAAATTATCTCTCCTGTGCTTAACTCAGAATTTAGTAGCTTAATAAACACATATTGAACTGACCAACTGAACTGAATGTGTCTTTGATGTACAAAATGATCAGGTAGCTATAATATAAGGTCAATCTAAAATTGAATGTTCATGAGGAATAAAATGTGAATTGATTGAACTTTTGTAGATTTTTTACTATGATTCTCACACATTTTTAATATAATTTTTATACATTTTTTATATCAAGGATGAAACATGATCAAATAAATATAAAAATACAGAAAGGTATCTTACATAAAATTTTATTATTTCAGTATTAGTAAAAACAGGAAAAAATGATATGTTTTATATATATATATATATATATATATATATATATATATATATATATATTTTCTCTGGGTCCCTTTACAAATCTGTCTGAAGTTCTAATATATAGGCTTTGTCTTCTTTTTTATGTTAATGTGTATATATCTTTCTGGATCTGCTGGTCTCATTTTATATCTTCTTGTGTTCTACATATATATTTTTTCAATAATATTTCTTATTTTTATGGTACTATGCCATTCTGTTAGGTCAATAATATATTGTATTCAGTAATATTGTATTTAATCAATTCTGTTATTCAGATTCAATCAAAACTTTTTTTGAAATTTTTTGCAATAATGTAAATAAATGTTTTCATACAATTCATGATTTTTCTACATAAGAACAATAACATTTTTACAATAGTATTTTAAGTAAAAAAATTTTTTTAGATAAATAGAGCTTCTACTTCAAAAGGCATATCTGTGACTCATTATATGTTGACAGGATACATTCTAAAATATTTATTGCAGTCCCAGCAACAATTGAAATTTATAATTTTCTGTGCATTAATTGTTATCTCACTGACTATTATGTATTTGAGCATCTTTTAAAATAATTAAATTTTTAAAAAAATTTTCCTTTGCAAAAGTTAACTGGTCATTTCTTCGACCATTTTATTCTATTTGTCTTATAGATCAATTCTATATACATTTATTTGGATTCAAATTTTCAGAATTTTTATCTCATAAATTTACTGTCAATATTTCCTCAATTGATTTCTTTTATAGATTAAGAGTATTTTTTTTTTATTGTGCAAATCATTTTAACTACATATAATCAAACACACCAGTTTCATGGTAGGATTTTAGCTTTGGATCTGATTATTAAGACAAGCTTACAAAGAGGTAAAATGTCAAACGGGCATAAGAAAATGAAATATAACCTTCAATTCATTTCTAGCAGCATTGCCATAGGAATATAAGATATAATAAGTGATTATCATAGTTGAGCCAACTATGCCATAAAAAAACAATATGTGCTCTGGGTTTTTCCCCATAAGAAAGATTCAAGAAGAACTCACCATTGAGATCCAGTGTGATCAGAGGTAAATTTTTATACAGAACTTCCAAATGTTTGTCAAGTTGAATTTGAGCCTACTTTAGCAAAGGAGATACTGGAATTTTACTTCTAGAGTTCAAGAAATAATTAAAAATTCAGCCTATCAAAGCAACCAGTACAACTGAGTCACCACAGTGAGCCCTTCACATGCATTTAGTTCTCCTCAGCTGTTAATCATCATGGAAAGATTACACATACACATACACATAAAACCAAAAGATAGCATGCTGAATAGCTAGTTTTAAAGTGCATCCAGTCAGTTGCCTAATGGCTGTCAGAACTTGTGGGCAAGGAAATAGGAAAGAGAATTCCTAATGATTAATTCCTTATGGCCTTTGCATTCTTAAAAGTATATTCTTTTAACTGCCTGGAGCCCTTCTATATTCTTGATAGTAGGAACACAATATAAGTTATTTCCTTTAAGAGTACTGTCTTTTATTGACATACTAAAATATTCTAAGGGCTAGACTTGCTTTCCCTTTCTCCTCACACCCCTCCTCACCATTGCCCCTTTCTCTTTCTCCATGCCATTACTGGTTCTCTTTCTAAGAATGCAATAAACATTTCACTAGTCTTTTCAATCCACATTATTTATAATATTCTGAATATCCTTTGAACCTGACTAGAATGTAAAGTAATAAATCAAATGTAAGAACAAAAAGGGGAAAGAAATCACCCTTTGGCTGGGACCAACTCCTGAAGAGATTTTAATCTCCAAGACATTTAGAAAAGTAAGCCAGGATGAAACGCATGGTTTAGAATGGAACAGAATCAAAAACTTCAATTATATAAGAATTATTATAATTTCCTATTACACTTTTAGAAAATATGCTTCACAGTTATCAGAAGATAAATGAGAGATGAGGGAAGAACTCTCAATGCCTTGGCAGAAAGCAGTTGAATAAGCAGTTATAGATAATTATCATGATTCTCTCTCCTGATACAAAAGGCCCCTTCTCATGTAGCAGGGAAGAGATACAAATAACAATTCCTCTTCTCTCCTCTATTTTTTCTGTCTTGCCAAGGCAAGCAGAGCCTTACTGCTGCTGCCCACATAGAGAAGGATGTTAAAGTTAGGGGACTGCAGTTTAGATAATGAGGGGATAATGAAAGAATGAATCATAGTTTGTATAGATTAGGAAAGTAGGCCTAGTTTCCTTTATTCATAGCACTAACTCTGCACCTTGAACCTGCACTTTAAGGCTAAAGTATATGCTGAGAGTCTCTGCCAACAGAGTCTTCTGGCTTTTTTATGGGAATGTCCAAGCCCAGACTGACTAACATCTTAACCTGTCATTTTTCTATATGGAAGAGAATTAGGGTCATTATTTCCTCAAACATTTAAATATTTATCTGAACATTTTTGGAAAAGAGATATGTTTCATCATACCCTGAGTAACTACAAAACTGCCATATATCTTCCCTCTATTGACAATTTTTTTACCAAACTATCAGATCTGCTCAGGTTTGCTATAGAGAAGAATTTTCTAAAATTTCTATATATTTGTTTATTTTACACATACACACACACACACACATATATATATATATAAATTATATATACATACACACATTAAATATATATATATATATGTGTGTGTGTGAAATATTCAGGACTTGTGATACTTCTTTTCATTCCTAAACAACTGAATATAAAATCAGAATAACCACATTTTATCATTATAGTATCATGTAGATGCTAGGAAAATAAAATTCTATATAGCAGTTAACACCTCATTATGAGAAAGGTCTAGGTGATGGACTATCTTTTATCTCAGGTTACAGTTGGGTTTTTTGGGGGGGGGCGGGGGCAGGGGTATTTCAATAATTGAATATAGAGTGGACTTACCACAGTAAGTTATTTTTTTAAGTTTTTTTTTTTAAAAGTTTTTATTTAACCTAATTGCATGAAGTTTATGAGACAGATAAACCCTTATCTCTTATTGTCTGATTGCTAATGATTTTGTGGTAAAAAGCCTTTAACAAATTTAAGTAGTAGTGTGTTCTCATTGGTTAATCTGTCATTCTTAGACAAATAGTTTTATGGATAATATACAGAGAGATTTTAAAAAATCAGCTTTCAAAAACAATAAAATCTTTCTTGAATCTACAATGATACAATCTGATTAGATATTATATCCTAACATCTACCTCACAGAGTTTAAACATATATCAGATTATATGTTGTCTTGGGAGGAAAGCAGGAAGAAAAATTTGGAACATAAAATCTTATTAAAATGTATGTTTTCCACTGTAGGAAGATGTGACATAGAAGATGGTAAAACAAAAAGGAATCTAAGGAATGGTCAGAGAGGGAGAAGGGAAACCAAGAGCACCTTGAAAATCTACAGAGTAGTAGTACACAGAAAGATGTAGTCAAGAGTGCAGAGAGATCAAAGAAGGATCAAGATAGAAGAAATGCCCATTAGACTTGACAATTAAGAAATCACTGGTAACTTTAAAAAGAGAAGTTTCACTGAATGGATGCCCATCAATTGGAGAATGGCTGAACAACTTATGTTATATGAATGCTATATGGAATACTATTGTTTGGTAAGAAATGACCAGCAGCATGATTTCAGAGAGGCTTGTAGAGACCTACATGAACTGATGCTAAGTGAAATGGGTAGAACCAGGAGATACATGGCAACAACAAAACTATATTGTGATGATCTTCTTCTTTAAAATATAAGAATTTTCTCTGAGAGAAAGCAGGTTTATCGGAGAGGTTTTCTGGAGGCAGCCTTAGTCTCAGTTGAAATAAATAATTACTCCAAAATCACAGCCAGCTGATAAAAGATCTGAACTTTTATTGTGTCCTTCAACATAGCCCAGTTAGCTCAGGCCCATGCTCTCTGCTTGGTTCCAGGAGATCTTGCAGCTTCTGCCTCTGCTTTCTTCAGCCTCCAGCCAGCACCAAGTTGGAAGATGCAATGAATCTCTTGCCTCAAAGATAGGGCTTGTGGGCTTCCTCCCAAAGTGCTCCTCTCCGACCCCAGTTAATGTTCTGGAGAAATTCCTTCCAGAGTGCTTCTCTTCGACCCCAGTCAATGTTCCCAAGAAAACTCTATCAAGCTATAAGAGCTTCCTGTATATATATGATCTCCCAAAGGTTAACTCCTCCTTCTGGAGAGAGAGGGATTCTGGGTTATCTCCCAGAGTGCTCTCTGGCCCTAAGGGAGGTGTGAATTCGGATATCTCATACTAAGCCATACTAAGCCCTGAAATCTCCCAAACGTGTGAACTCCATTGAGTACTTAGATACTTATGAGCTCTCTAAAGGTGTGAACACAAGCATCATTTCTATCAGTTGTACTCAGTACCTTGTTTCAAGTTCTGGCCCAAAATATCTCCTTCTAAGATCAAATCAATCATATTGAACCATGCCAAATTAGATAATTATTGTCTTTATCAACTCCAATGGCTTAACAGTTTGTAAAGATTCCAACACTATATGATGAATAATTCTGATGGACATGGCTCTCTTCAACATTGAGATGATTCAAACCAGTTCCACTTGTGCAATGATGAAGAGAGCCATCTACACTCAGAGAAAGAACCATGGGAACAGAGTGTGGAAAACAAAATAGCATTCTCACCCTCTCTGTTTTTATTTCCTTGCATTTTGGTTTTTTTTTTTTCCTCAGTTTTTCTTTTTCTTCCTTCTTGATCTGATTTTTCTTGTGCAAGAAGATAACTGTATAAGTATGTATATATATGTTGGATATAACAAATATTTCAACATATTTAACACGTATTGGACTACCTGCCAGCTAGGAGAAGGTGGGGGGGGGGGGGGGAGGAAGGGAAAATTTGGAACAAAAAGTTATGCAAGGAAATATTACCCCTGCATATGCTTTGTAAATAAAAAGCTTTAATTAAAAATAAGTTTCAGTTGAGTTTTGGATTCTGAAGCCATTACTGCTGAGAAGTGGAAGAAATCAATAGAGATAGGTTTTTCAAGAGTTTGATTGAGTTGACAAGTCCTTACTTGTCAACTAATTATATATGGAAGTGTGTGTGGAAACAGTGAGAAACTAAAGGATAAAACCTTGATTGTAAACTTGGGTAATAAGGAGGATTATGGTAACTCTCAGCAATAACAGCAAAAAAAAAAAAAAAAAAAAAAAAGGGTTTGGAAAAAAAAAGATAATGGGTTCAATTTTGTTCATGATTTTAAGATATCTATTGGGCATCCACTTAGGTCTTGGGGATTCCAAATATACTATTCTACTCACAATGTCATGGTGTGTTTTCTCACAAAAGAAAAAAGATAATTTTGATTACATGCAATTTTAAAATTTCTGTATGTACCAAATCAATGTATCTGGATAAGAAAAAGAAGGAAACGATTAAATGGGGGAACAGGGTAAATTGTACAAGGTTTCTATAATAAAGATGTAATATTGGAGGTAAAGAGAAAAGTAAGGCTGGACAAGTAGAGATGAGAGTCATCTGCACAGAAATGATAATTATAACCATAGGTGATGATTAGATAACCAAAATGAAAGAGTATCGAGGGAGAAAAGGAGAAAGTCCAAGACACCCCACACATTGATTAAGGATTATAAAATGGATGAACATCCAGAGCAAAGGAGATGGAGGAGTATTTAGACAGGTAGGAGGAGAATTGCCTCCAAAATGTATAGAAAAGTAAGCATCAAAACAGTTCAATTCAGAGAAGTCAAGAAAGATGAGGAATAAACATTCCCATCAGCCTTGAGAGGTATTTGGGACTCTCATGCTCTTTGAATATGAAAGGAGACTTTCACTTAAGGAAAAAAAAATGAGAGAGAGAAAGAGAGAAAGAGAAAAAGAGAGAGAGAGAGAAAGAGAAAAAAAGAGAGAGAGAGAAAGAGAGAGAAAGAGAGAGAGAGAGAGAGAGAGAGAGAGAGAGAGAGAGAGAGAGAGAGAGAGAGAAATTTCTGTTATTTGCCAAGACTGTGGCAAGGCATTGTGTTATGCCTGTGGATGCAAAGACAAAAAAATGAAATAGCCCTTCATCTTGAGATTACATCTGGGAGAAGAAGAAAATAAATAGATGTGTAGAGAAATTAAAAAAAAATCCTTTAGCAAACTTAACTAGGGACATCTTAACATCTGGAGAGATCAAAAATCATCTTATATAAGAAGTGCTACTTGAGCTGAGCCTTGAAGGGCAAGTAAGGGTTTCAAGGGGTGAAAATGAAAAAAGAAAGGAAAAAGAAAAAAAAATGCCTTGAAGTACATCTTGTTCAAAGATATAAAGTAAACAGCAAGAAGATCAATTTGGCTAGAACAAAGACTGTGTAAGGGGAGATGATGTATTAGAAGAGACAAAAGGAGCATATATTTAGATATGAAATTTGACTTAGAAGCCATCTAGTCCAACCCATTTATTTTACTGATGAAATCAGAAGGGATAAATTATTTGCCTAAAACTAAACAGTGGTCAAGAATAAGATTAAGATTCAAACCTGAGTCTTGGGGATCCTAAATATAGTACTCTATCCACAACATGTTGACTTCTCTCACAAAAGAAAAAAAGATCATTTTGATTACATGCAATTTAAAAATTTTTGTATGAACCAAATCAATGTATTTGGATAAGAAAAAAAATGAAACTATTGAATGGTGAAGAGAGTAAATTGCACAAGGTTTCTATAATAAAGCGTGATATCCAAGATAAATAGGGATTTAACTTAAAACATTTAAGTCCAAGATCCTAATTAAGTGGCCAACACACATCTCTCAAAAGAATTGTAAACCATTAACAAGCATGAAAACTGCCCAAATCCCTGAGGTTTCACCTCATATTCAGCACACTGGTAAAGATGATAAAAATTGTAAATAGAGGAACTATAGGAAGAGAGATATGTGGATACACTGTTAGTGGGGGCAGTGAACTAATTCAATCATTTTGGAAAATAATTTGGGAATATGTGGAAAAAGTAACTAAAATTTCCTTGCTCTGCCTAATGTAACTGCAATTAAAAGGAAAGCAAACAAGATATTTGCAGGATTTCACAAATGAGTATTTTATGTTTAAAAACAGATCTTTCTATATGCATACAAACATATATAGAAATGATTCAAATTTATGAAATTAAGAGTAATTTACAAATAGATAAGTGGTTAAAATATATGAATAGGCAGTATTAAACTTAAGAAATACAGAGCAGTTAACTGGGGCACTGGGCCTAGTGTAAAGACAACCTGAAATCAATCTGGCCTCAGACTCTTAACATTTGGAGACCCTAGACAAGTCACTTAACCCAGCTTGTATCAGGTTCTTCATCTGTAAGACGAGCTGGAGAAAAAAATGGAAAACTATTATAGTATCTTTGCCAAGAAAACCCCAAATGGGGTTACAAAAGAGTCAGATATGATTAAAAAGCAACTCAACAACAAAAACAAAAAATAAGAAATCCAAGTTATATGAAAAAAACTGCTCCAAATGACTAATAATTAAACACAAATTAAAGCAAATATAAGATTCCATTTCAAAGAAATTGGCAAAGAAAACAAATGAGAAAAATAACAACTATTAGAGAGGAATTATGAAAAAATAGGCACACTTGTCCATAAGAAATTGGAAAGAAATTTGGCATTATGACTCAGGAGTCACTAAAGTGCACATACTTTCTGGTAAAGCTTACCATTACTAGACCTACACCCCAAAGAGTTAACAAGGAAGAAAAATCCATATGTACAAAAATGTTTATTGCAGTTTTACCCACCTGTTAAATTGTGGTATATCAAAATAATGGATTATTATTATTATTCCATGAGAAATGTGAAGCAGAGAGTTTCAGAAGAAATCAAGATTTCTATGAACTGATGGAAAATTATTTGAGCAGAAATGGTAGAATAATTTAATACAATGACAACTGCATTTTGGAAGGAAAAACAACTTTGAAAGATTTTAGAATTCTAATCAATGAATACAATGATAAACGATGAGTTCAGAGAGCTGAAGAAGAAACACACATAACTGTTTCCTGCCAAAAAAATACATGACTAAAAGTGTGGACTGAGACATATATATTTTTAAGCATGGGCATCATGGGAATTACCTACATATATTTGTTACAAAGGTTTTGTTTTTTAATTCCATGGTGCTAGGGTAGTAGAAGAGAAAAATTATTGTAAAAATAAATACATAATTTTTTAAACTGACATAAAAATGCAAGGGTTATAATGTTATAAGGAATAATCAGTCTGAGGAATTGAGATAATCACAAAATGATATAGAAACTGATTTATTGTTCAGTCATTTCAGTTGTGTCTGACTTTTCATAACCCTATTTGGGGTTTTCTTGGCAAAGGTAATAAGAGTGACAAATATAAATAAGAACGACAAAGATAAATGCCATTTCCTTCACTTCACTGTACAAATAAAGAAACTGAGGCAAATGGAGTTAAATGACTTGCCCAGGTCACAAAGTTACCTAAATGTCTGAGGTCAGATTTGAACTCCCAAAGTTGACTCTTCCTGACCCCAAACCTGACAACTCAATCTACTGTATCACCTAGCTTCTCCCAGAAACTGACATAAAATAGAACTTTATATATATATATATATAATAAATACAAAGAATCTAGTCCTACCTGACACCCCATACCACTGAAGTAGTTTTACCCTCTTCTTTCTCCATTGAAATTTTGAAGTACTTTCATCTTACTTTTTCTGCCCCTACAATTTCCTTTAGTATTCTAGCATTTCTGTTCTCCCAAATGAATTTTGCCATCATTTTTTCAGCTCTTTAAAATACTCCTTTGTAGTTTCATTAGTGTAAGACTAATTTGAAATTTATGTAGAATCATGATTTTTATTATGTAATACAATGATATAAATATATGTTCTATTAACATATATAACAACATAGTAATTGCTTAGTGATAAGTAATATACATGCAACTTTTTATGTCTTTGTTAGTTTAAAGAGTGTTATGAAATTGAATTTATGCAAGTCTTGAATGTTCTGAATATTTTATGGATTTTTTAGTTATTTTGGAAGGGAGTTTCTATTAATTGCTTCTCAGTTTTTTCTTGCTGCTACACAGAAATGTTCTTAATTTTTTTCAGATTTATTTTGTGTCATGATACTAACATGTCTGTATCTCTTCCATCCTCAAAAAATCTATCATTTGATCTATCTAATTATCATCCTATAATTCTCCTCTCTTTTATAGCTAAATACTCTGAGAAGTGCTTCTATAATTGGTGCCTTTACTTCCTTTCTTCTCATTCTTTTCTTAACTCTGTATAGTCTGGCTTCTGACCTAATCATTCAAATAAAATTAGTTAGTAATAATATTTTAATTGTCAAATCTAATATCTTTTTTTTTCAATCTTTGTTGATCTTTATGCAGCCTCTTCTTTTTTGATATTCTCTTCCTTCTAGGTTTTCAGTACACCACTTCTTACCTACCTGACCAATCTAACCACTCCTTGTCGGTTTATTTTGCCAGAATCTTTCAGATCATGTCCACTACCAGTAGATGTCTTATATGGGTCACTTTCTCTTTTTCCTATATATTATTTCACTTGGTGATCTCATCAGCTCCTACAGAGATTCAATTATCTCTATACTGACCTCCAATCTTTTAAGTGTGTATTGAACATCTTGAAATGAATGTCTCATAGAGACCTTAATCTTAACATATCCAAAACTCATTACCTTTTCCCCAAAAAAACTCTCCCCACCCCTTTCCAATTTTCCCTATTACTATTCACACCAGCATTCCAACATTCCAAGCTCACAACTTAGTGTCACTGTCACTGTTAACTCTTGATTTTCTCAAATACTCCATATGTTCAACCCATTGCCAAAGCTTGTCAGTTACTGAGAAAATTAATTCTTGATCCTCTGTTTTACATTTGATTTTACTCTGTGATTTTATTCTGTAACCATATTCTTTGTTCTATATAATAAGCCTGGACCTATTCTCCATCTCTGAGGGAAGTAGCTCCTGTGTACTAAAGTTCAGCCCCTCCCCCCTCACTGAATTTATACTAGGGTTAAGCTTTCCCACAACTTTGCTCAATATGCTCATAAAACATTATCTCAGCATTTCCTGCAACACTTGTGAGGTATCTTTAAAACACAAGGACTACCTGACCTTGTTCTGTCTTTAACAACTGAAAACTTACAAATCCCAAGAAAGAATTGTTCTCTCTCTGAAAACAAATGCACAAAACCCTGAAGCTTGGGACATTAAACCCTCCATCCAGGAAAATAGCGCACTATTTTAATAAAGATTTAAAAGTCAAGTAATAGGCTGGGGAAATAAGCAAATAACAAAAAGATTCTGACTACAAAACTCCTATATCCAAAGCCTCCAAGAAAAGGATTCAAAGAGGATCATGGCATTAGGGAGGTAATGTTATACATGCAAGTGAGTTGGATTTAAGTGAGGGAGGGCTGTGCAGGGTCACCTGCCTCATTTTCCCTCCAGAATCTTCTAGATTGAGGGGCAAGATATAGATCAAGATGACTGGAGATGGTCCTGGATGGAAGGCCTTAGCCTTTTTAACCTAAGGTTTTTAACAGATCTCAGTTTCACTGAGGCTGCACTCATTCAGTGATTAAGGTTAGGTTGCAAATGAGGCAAAGAATCTTTCACCTAGTACACAAAAAAATCTAAATAAATGAATGAATGAATGAATGAATCTGGGA